>NC_091458.1:108628227-109248009 GCF_027789765.1 Dendropsophus ebraccatus
AAGAGCCTGGGCCCAAACTGTGCACAGTTTATTGTAGATTTTTTTCAGCAGAAGGGTTAACAGATTCGGCAGCATGTACTGAAGAACATCTAGGATTAAACCCAAAATTACAAAAGAATGGCGACATCTTGAGGGATTGACTTTCTCGGTTATTAAGTGCAAACTCAGCTAGAGGCAAGTACTCTTTCCACTTGTCTTGTGACCCTGCAACAAAACATCTTAAAAATTGTTCCAGTGATTGGTTGACCCTCTCGGTTTGACCATTGGATTGCGGATGAAAGGCGGAGGAAAAAGACAAAGTTATACCTAAGCGACCACAGAATTCCTTCCAGACTTTCGATACGAATTGTACGCCCCTATCGGATACAATATTTTCAGGGACCCCATGCAGACGCAAGATATGGTTAATAAACAGGGAAGCTAGGGTACGAGCGTTAGGGAGTTTACTAAGAGGAATGAGGTGACACATCTTGGAAAATCTGTCAATGACGACCCAAATCACCGTTTTCCCCCTGGAAGGGGGCAAATCGGTGATGAAATCCATAGAGACATGAGTCCAAGGTCTCGCAGGCAGTGGTAAGGGTTGAAGCAGACCCTCGGGGAGTCTGCGAGGTACCTTGGACCTGGCACAGGTCTCACAGGCTTCTACAAACAACTTAGCATCCCGAGCCCACGAGGGCCACCAATAATGTCGTGATAACAGATACTGAGTGCCAGCTATGCCCGGATGACCTGCCAACACTGAGCAATGTGTCTCCTCCAGTACTCTTAAACGAAGGTTAGGAGGAACAAAGAGCTTATTCTCAGGGGTGTTCTTAGGGGCCAGGGACTGAGACTCTACCACTTGGGCAGCAAGATCGGGCTGTAGAATGGCTACCACAACCCCGGGAGCTAAAATAGTCTCTGATTCCCCACTAGGGACATTGCTGGTCTCAAAGCTACGGGACAAGGCGTCAGCTCTTACGTTTTTGGAACCAGGTCTGAAAGTTATTTCAAAATCAAAACGTGTGAAGAAGAGAGCCCATCTAGCCTGGCGAGGAGTAAGACGCTTAGCCTTGTCTAGATACACCAGATTTTTGTGATCAGTTAGGACCTTGATTTTGTGCTTAGCCCCCTCTAGAAAATGTCTCCATTCATCAAATGCCCATTTTATGGCAAGGAGCTCCCGGTTGCCTATGTCGTAGTTGCATTCAGTTCTGGAGAATTTCCTAGAGAAGTAAGCAATAGGTCTGAGATTGGTGAGTGTCTCTGGACCCTGTGAAAGAACAGCTCCCACCCCCACCTCCGAGGCATCCACTTCAATCACAAAAGGTTTTTCGAAGTCAGGTTGAGTCAAGACCGGAGCCACCGAAAAACATCCTTTAAGCTTGTCAAATGCCTGAACGGCTTCAGGAGTCCAATGTACCAAATCAGCCCCTTTCCTAGTTAGATCAGTTAGGGGTTTAGCAATTACAGAAAAACCCTTGATAAATTTTCTATAATAGTTAGCGAACCCCAAGAATCTCTGTAATGCTTTAAGACAATTAGGGCGCTCCCATTTTTCAATAGCTGACACTTTTAGAGGGTCCATACAAAAAGAATTGGGTGTGATTCTGTACCCCAAAAATGAAACCTCCTGAACGCCGAACAGGCACTTTGACAATTTTGCAAATAAATGATTTTGTCTTAAAAGTTCCATAACCTTACGGACATGACAAATGTGTGAGGACCAGTCAGGAGAGAAAATCAATATGTCATCCAAATACACCACTACAAATCGTCCTAGGTATTCACGAAATACATCATTTACCAAGTGTTGAAAGACCGCGGGCGCATTGCATAATCCGAAAGGCATAACAAGGTACTCGAAGTGCCCCTCGGGAGTATTAAAAGCGGTCTTCCACTCATCACCCTCTCTTATCCTGATCAGATTGTAGGCCCCTCGCAGGTCAATTTTGGAGAACCACTTAGCCCCAACAATCTGATTAAACAAATCAGGAATAAGAGGAAGAGGGTGCTGGTTTTTTACTGTAATTTTATTTAGCTCACGATAGTCAATACAGGGGCGCAGGCCCCCATCTTTTTTCCCCACAAAGAAAAATCCCGCACCCATAGGAGAAGAAGAAGGGCGAATGTGGCCTTTACGTAAACTATCTTTGATGTATTCACGCATTGCCTCTCTCTCAGGCCTAGACAAATTAAAAATTCTTCCCCTCGGATACCTGGACCCTGGAACCAAATCAACAGCACAATCATATGGGCGATGTGGCGGTAAGACATCTACTGCTTTTTCATCAAACACATCTGCAAAATCTGACAAAAACTCAGGGATCTCTCCTTCAGCCGGAGAACAATCTGCAACATTCAGCGCAACACAATGCGAAGCACAGTTAGATCCCCATTTGACCAATTCCCTGGTGGACCAATCAAATGTTGGGTTGTGTTGTGCCAACCAAGGTAACCCCAGAATAATGTCTGAAGACAAATTATCCATAACTAAAAATTCCAATGACTCGAAGTGAATAGAACCCACCCTTACATCAAGAGAGGGAGTTATATATTTCACCTTACCCTGAGCCAATGGGGTAAAATCCGCTCCAGTAATACTCAGCGGGCACTTAAGCTGAAGCGGACATACCCCCAGAGAGGACCAGAACCCAGAATTAATAAAATTAGCAGATGCCCCAGAATCCACATGGGCAAACCCAGAAATACATTTTTCACCTAAAAATAGTGAAATGGGCACCAGTAATTTATTTTTCATATCGAGCGGTACCTGTGCGCCTGAATGACCCCCTCGACAATCATTCAGGCGCTGGAGTTTTCCGGCGGTGATCCAGGTCTGGATGTACATTCCTGTACACGATGTCCGGCCTTGCCACAGTATAGGCACAGATTGTGCTGTAGTCGATAGGCCCGTCGGGTCTTAGCATCTGTCGCTCCAATTTGCATAGGTTCTTCTTGAGATAGTGACAGGGCAGAAGAAGACTTAGAGAAGGAAGCAACAGATGATGGGGCTTTGAACGAGTCAGAGGTTCCCTTTTCCCTGCGTCTGTCCCGCATACGTCTATCAACCCTTATAGCTAAGGTCATGGTTTCCTCCAAGGTCTCTGGAGGGGGGTAGGCCACTAGCAAGTCCTTCAACTGGTCCGCAAGACCCAGCCGAAACTGATACCGCAAGGCAGAATCATTCCAGGTGGACGGGATACACCACTGCCGGAACTCTGCGCAGTAGTCTTCTACTGGTCTCTTACCCTGACGTAAGGAGGTCAGTTGGCGTTCGGCCACCGCAGTCCGGTCAGGGTCATCATACAACAGCCCTAGGGCTGAAAAAAAATAATCAACTGAATTCAACTCAATTGCATTGGGAGGTAAGGAGAATGCCCATTCCTGCGGTGGGCCTTGCAGAAGGGACATGATAATTCCCACTTTTTGGCTCTCATCCCCAGAAGAGCGAGGACGGAGCCGAAAAAATAGTCTACACCCCTCTCTGAAGGATCGGAAATCCTTCCTATCTCCCTTGAATTTTTCAGGGAGCTGAACAGGTGGTTCTGGAGGTGTGGGGGTTGTCATGGTCACCTAACGGGGTGTAGCCTCTTGTTCTTGAACCCGCTCAGCAAGTCCCTGAACCAAAGTGTTCAGGTTTTGCATCTGTTCCATCAGCGCTTTCATTGGATCCATGGGAAAAAAAAAAATCCCAAATGGTATGGCTGGTTATTCTGTCAGGACCGGCAGGCGTAGACAAGACAAAAGACAGTGGGCCCTAGATCTGAACCCACCCACTGTCACCTGCCTACTTGCCTCAGTCGACCCTAAACGGTCGCGGACAACCACGGAGTCGGTCCCTACACTGCGTAGGTGGATACACAAAACGTAGACAGACAAACAAAACACAATGGAGGATAGTCAACTAGCAGGGTCAAAACCAAACAGACAACGCAGTACAAAATCAGAAGGAGAGCGGATAGTCAAAAGTCAAGCAAGAGGTCAGAACACGGGCAGAGCAATAGCAAGGGGATTAGGACAGGGAACGCTGGGAAAGGAGCAGGGGAGCTGGGACTAGTAACAACTAATAACCAGCAGGGAACAGAGGATCTGACTGCTTTTTATCCAGGAAAAAAGACCAGGTCCAGCAGCTGATTGGAGCAGCCCAGATCCCAGCATCAAGCTCAGCTGAACAGACCTAGCAGTGCAGTAACCCCTACACTGCCAGAAGTCTGACAGGCCAGGCAGGTGTGGCTGAGAAGTGAAACACAATTCAGACACAAAACCAGTGCAACAGCAGACATAAACTCAGCACTTCCTTGGCCGCCCGACATGGACTGAGGAGCGCAAAGTCACATTCCTAACAGCAGGTTTTTCACACAGAAATCCTAAAGCGAGTACGCTATACGGCCTTCCTATTATTATATTCTTTTCAATAACACATTTTTTGGCCCTTTTCCTAGCACTTGAGCCATTTTCTCTGCCTGAGTAAAAAAACCCTAAAACATTTGGTATACTAGTGTGACTAAGTGATTGTGTAATAAAAAGCCTCTTCTTTTCCCAATGAGGCCAGTAGTATATATTTCCCTATACAGTCTCACAGTCTCACAGTCTCACAGTCTCACCTGCAATGGTTATTGGCAGCACAATCTTGCTGCTAAGGCTGGGTTCACACATGGCATTTATTTTTCATTAATGATGTGTTTTTGTCTTTATTTTGGTGCTATTTTGCATCGCTGTAAAATAGTACAGTTTTTCCCACAATTCTTTAACATTTTCGGCAAAAATTATGTTATTTTATCACAATTGTGCAATTTGCTGCAAAATTGCATGAAAATTGCTGCAAAAAAAGTATCATTAATGCAAAATTAATACCATGTTGTGAGCACAGCCTCACACTGGGGAGTCATTGGCCAAATCGGCAATTGTATACAGATAAAAATCCCACTGCAGTCTCAAAACTTTGCATTAGGGCTGCGTGATCAGCCACGTGGGTAAAGTATATGGGAGTATGAGTTAAAGGGCCAGACTGGCCATGTGGCATTTTGGTCACCATCTTCTTCCAGAAGACCAGTGACTTCTGTTACTGGTCATGGGCTGCTGTTCTGCTGCTTTAGAAGACTGGTGATTCAGCAAGTAAATTAAGTGTATGCATGTGTTTGTAAATGCAGTGTGTGTGTTTGTAATGGTGCATATGGATGTGTATGTGTAAATGCAGTGTGTGTATAATGGTGCATAAGGATGTGTATGTGTAAGGCTATGGTCACACTATGTATAAGTACAGCCATTGTTGCCATCGGCTGGGGTCACGGAACGGCCGGTCGTTCACAGCGTGTGAACATAGCCTAATGGTACATATGGATGTGTATATGTAAATGCAGTGTGTGTGTAATGGTGCATATGGATGTGTATGTGTAACTGCAGTGTGTGTGTGTAATGGTGCATACGGATGTGTATGTGTAACTGCAGTGTGTGTGTGTAATGGTGCATACGGATGTGTATGTGTAACTGCAGTGTGTGTGTGTAATGGTGCATACGGATGTGTATGTGTAACTGCAGTGTGTGTGTAATGGTGCATACGGATGTGTATGTGTAACTGCAGTGTGTGTGTAATGGTGCATACGGATGTGTATGTGTAAATGCAGTGTGTGTATAATGGTGCATATGGATGTGTATGTGTAAATGCAGTGTGTAATGGTGCATATGGATGTGTATGTGTAATTGCAGTGTGTGTGTAATGGTGCATATGGATGTGTATGTGTAAATGCAGTGTGTGTGTGTGTGTGTGTGCAATGGTGCATATGGATGTGTATGTGTAAATGCAGTATGTGTAAGGCTATGTTCACACTACGTAGTACGGCCATTGTTACCATCGGCTGGGGTCACGGAACGGGCGGTCGCAGCGTGTGGACATAGCCTAATGGTGCATATGGATGTATATATTTAAATGCAGTGTGTGTGTACTGGTGCATATGGATGTATATATTTAAATGCAGTGTGTGTGTACTGGTGCATATGGATGTGTATGTGCGGTGCCCGGGCCCCTAGGGGCCACTCTGCTGAGAGATGTTGTTGCGGACAGGAACCGGGGCAGCTGCTAGCTAGAGGGTTGTCACGGTTTAGGCACGAGGGATCACAGCTGGAAACCGGGCTCCTGACCGAGCGGAGACTAGGCATGCTCAAGAACAGCAGAGCAACACTCCCTATCCCCTGAAAGGTAGGAGACAGGACGGAGGTGGAACAGGAAGTCACATGGTAACCCCAGCCAAAGCTCGATGACCATTGGGGCTACCATGGCAACAGGGCACGGTCACGTGATACACCAGCCTTTGCATCATCACTATTAAGACATATACAGAAGAATATACATGGAATATGAGCATAGCAGTAAACCTGAATACTGCAGGGGGTTACACAATACACAGTTGCAGTGGACTATAGCTTTCCAGAACAGGAATGGTTATAACAAAGATGTAGAGATAAAGTGACAGACAAATACTCTGTTCTGGGACACTGCATATGTGTAAATGCAGTGTGTAATAGCGCATATGGATGTGTATGTGTAAATGCAGTGTATGTATGTGCATATAAATGTGGATGTATTTCTGTGTATATGCAGGGTGTGGCTGTCTGTTAGTGTGCATATAGATATGTGTGTATATGCAGTGTGTGTGTGTGTATGTATGTGTAAGCATGCATATGAATGTGTACATATGTGTATATTCAGTGCGTGTGTGCACATATGGATGTGTATGTAAGTCGGTGTATATGCAGTGTGTGTCTATGTGTAATTCTGCATATGGATATGTTTGTATGTGTATATGCAGTGTGTTTAAGTGTATATGGATATGTACATATGTATGTGTATACGGTGTGTGTCAGTGTGCATATGGATGTGTAATTGCATAGGCATTATGATGTAAGGGCTTATTCCCAAATTCTGTGAAACACAGAAGGCACAGACAGGGAAGCCCTGTAGTGGAGTGTTTCCCTGCACGGCATGATGTATCAGTACGATGCTGGGAGCGGGGAAAGTGTCTGAATCTTCACGGCATTCTAATGACACAGCTATACGGCTCTGTCATTACAGTGCCACAAATATTCAGACACTTTCCCCGCTCCTGGCATCACATTGACATATCGTGTCATGCAGGGAAACACTGCACTACAGGGCTTCCCTGTCTGTGCCTTCTGTGTTTCACATCATAAAGTGTCACTCTCATCATAGACATGTTATAGAAGTGGGTAAGTACATACTTTATTCTGGGCTCATTTTTTTCTTACCTGGGGTATGATTTCGGTTAAGAATCTGGTCTGGATAATAGATGTACTTCAGGTGGTCTGGTCTGGGCTCTGATACCAACATAGGGCTCAGAATGTATGTAGGGCCTAATTTTAATACAATCTGATATTAAAGGGATAATTCACAAAAAAAAATCTTTTAAATCAATTGGTGCTGGAGATTTTACTTTAACTTACTTCTATTTTTAAATAAATCTCAAGTCTCCCAGTACTTATCAGCTGCTGTATGTCCTGCAGGAAGTAGTGTATTCTTTCCAGTCTGACACAATGCTCTCTGCTACCACCTCTGTACATGATAGGAACTGTCCATAGCTGTAGCAAATCCCCATAGAAAACCTCTCCTGCTCTCCAGACTGGAAAGAATACCACTTCCTGCAGGACATACAGCAGCTTGTAAGTACTGGACTGTTTTTTTTTTTTTAATAGAAGCAAGTTGAAAATCTCTGGCACTTCCTGGCACTAGTTGATTTGACAGAGAAAAAAATATTAGTGTACTACCCCTTTAATATAGTGGGTGTGTACATATACAGGTTATGACCCAAAATTATATATATATATATATATATATATATATATATATATATATATATATATATAGTAGGGATCTTCCCGGGGGATGGTGTGTTTGGACACAGTTCACAGCAGACTTGGCTTTGTAAAATAACAGCTTGGCGTTTATTTGCAGCATAAACAGTCCAGAAAACATAAATACAGCAACACCGTGCTTTTAAGAACAAAACAAAAAGGTCTTGCCCGTCTAGGCGCTTACTAACAGGCAGGTCACCTGTCTGACACTTCAATAAGCGGTATCGCACGGTGTGAATAAGCTTCAGCAGCGGCTGTATTCCCAAGCTCCCACCAAACACAGCATCCAGGCTGTTCACTCCTGGCTGAGAGCCCTCACCTGCATCTCTGTGGAGCTCTTACCTTCTCAGGCTGATTGCTCACGTGATGGCAAAACCCAAACTGGATCGGGGGGAGGGAATGGCAAGTCCCACTACCAAAACCTACCTGCCATTCCATGTAAGTCCAGGCCCGGCAATAATAAATAATAGCTCAGCAGCATAACACTGCTGAGCAACAGATCCCTCCTGGACTTACCATCTCACCGTGCGCCTCAACCTAGGCGAGATGTACACCCCCTCGAACACATCTCCTGTGACCTGTCTACATATCCCCCCCCTCTTTTTCAGACCGGAGGGCTGAGCGTTTCGTCCCCACAGACAGTGTACCCTTGATAGGGCGTCAGCATTCACCTGTAATTTCCCTGGCCTGTGTTCCACAGTGAAATTGAAGTTTTGTAGGGACAGAAACCATCTAGTCACCTGTTAGGATCCGGACAGCAGGACAAGACAAGACAGTGAGCCCTAAGCTCAGCCCTGCCCACTGTCCTCTACCTACTTGCCACAATCCGCCCTAAGATGGTGGCGAGCAACTTGGCGGCGGTCCCTGCACTGGCTAGGTGGGACACAAAGACAAGACAAACAGACAGACAGACAGACACAATGAAGAATAGTCAACAGTCCGGGTCACAACAATCGGGCAGCAAAAGTACAAAATCACAATCCAATAAACGTAGTCAAAGTCCAGGCAATATGGTCAAGGGCAGGCGGCAAGCAAGGGAAGTCAAGGAATAAGGCAAAGATCAGGAATAGCAAATACACAGAAGATACAAGCAGGCAGAGACTAAGTCAATAACCAGCAATGATATCCCAGACTGAGGAGGTTATATAGGAGGTCAGGGTTCTGGTCCAGAACAGCATTGGACCATCCCCCTGATCTCCAAGCACAGACACCTGAGAACAAAACAGATCCACTGGCAGGAAGACCAGTCAATCACAGCAGAACCAAAACACAGATTAACCCAGACATGGCCAGACAGAACTCAGCAGGTGAAGTCGGGTGTGTCTCTCAAGGTGAGCAAATAACCAGTGTTCACACACTACAAAACAAAAAAAACAGAAACAGAATGCAAGAAAATCAGCGCCTTCTCGGCCGCACAGCACGAGCCGAGGGGTGCATAATGCTCCGCAAAGATACAGTCCTGATAGTACCCCCCCTTTTATGAGGGGCCTCAGGACCCTCACAGGACTCAACCTCACTTAGAAAATTGCCATCTGACTCCCATTCATCAGAAGACGAGTCCATGGCATGGAGAACAGGCTTACTGACAGGACGAGCAGAAGAACATGATAAATTCACATCAGATACAGGCAAATAAGGTACAACAGAACTAGAAACATTTATTTCGCCGGAGGGTACCTGTGCGCCCAAGTGACTTTCCTGGGAGTCACCTGAACGCTGATGATCTGAGTGCAGGTTTTCTTGCCGCTTGGGACGCTTGTGGCAGAAACTGATGTAATGGCCACTGTCACCACAGTAATAGCACAGACCGTTGTGTCTCCGGTGTTCTCGCCTGGTCCTGGCGTCCAATTGTCCCAGCTGCATGGGCTCGTCCTCATGAATATCAGGGATAGCAACAGAGTTTTTGACAGAGCAGGGGACAGAGGTCTTAGAAGGGTCAGAGCCTACTTTCTCTCTATGTCTGTCACGGAGCCTACGGTCGATGCGAATAGCTAAATTCATGGCCTGCTTAAGGGTGGAAGGATCTGGGTGTCCTGTCCAGGCATCCTTAATGCCATCAGATAACCCCTGCTTAAACTTGCACCTAAGCGCAGGATCATTCCATCCGGATGGAACGCACCACTGGCGGAACTCGGCACAATACTCCTCCACCGGTCGCTTGCCCTGTCTCAAAACTGTCAACTGCCTCTCAGCTGCTGCTGCCCTGTCAGGGTCATCATAGAGTAATTCCAATGCAGAGAAAAACTGATCCACAGAAGATAACTCAGTGGCATCTGGAGGCAAAGAAAAGGCCCACTCCTGCGGAGGTCCTTGTAAGAGTGACATAATAATGCCCACTCTCTGGCTATCATCCCCAGAGGACCGGGGACAAAGTCTGAAAAACAACTTACAACCCTCTCTGAAGATTCGAAAGGCCTTTCTCTCGCCTTTGAACCTATCAGGAAGCTGCACTGGAGGTTCTGGGGGAACAGCAGCAGATAGCATGGCATTTTGGCCCAGGAAAGACTCTACCTGTTGCACCCGTTGCGTAAGGTCCAGAACAAGCTGGTTGAGACTTTGCATTTGCTCAACCAGAGCTTTCATGGGGTCCATAGCAAGGTGGAGAGAGAGAAAAAAAAAGTAAGGCTGGTTATTCTGTTAGGATCCGGACAGCAGGACAAGACAAGACAGTGAGCCCTAAGCTCAGCCCCGCCCACTGTCCTCTACCTACTTGCCACAATCCGCCCTAAGATGGCGGCGAGCAACTTGGCGGTGGTCCCTGCACTGGCTAGGTGGGACACAAAGACAAGACAAACAGACAGACAGACAAACACAATGAAGAATAGTCAACAGTCCGGGTCACAACAATCAGGCAGCAAAAGTACAAAATCACAATCCAATAAACGTAGTCAAAGTCCAGGCAATATGGTCAAGGGCAGGCGGCAAGCAAGGGAAGTCAAGGAATAAGGCAAAGATCAGGAATAGCAAATACACAGAAGATACAAGCAGGCAGAGACTAAGTCAATAATCAGCAATGATATCCCAGACTGAGGAGGTTATATAGGAGGTCAGGGTTCTGGTCCAGAACAGCATTGGACCATCCCCCTGATCTCCAAGCACAGACACCTGAGAACAAAACAGATCCACTGGCAGGAAGACCAGTCAGTCACAGCAGAACCAAAACACAGATTAACCCAGACATGGCCAGACAGAACTCAGCAGGTGAAGTCGGGTGTGTCTCTCAAGGTGAGCAAATAACCAGTGTTCACACACTACAAAACAAAACACAGAAACAGAATGCAAGAAAATCAGTGCCTTCTCGGCCGCACAGCACGAGCCGAGGGGTGCATAATGCTCCGCAAAGATACAGTCCTGACATCACCCTTGCGTTTTTCTCCTTGTTTAGCTTCATCCATGTTAGGGGGGCATGGTCGGTCACTAACTTGAATTTCCTGCCTAGTAAGTAGTACCTCAGGGATTCTAGGGCCCACTTCACTGCCAGACATTCTCGCTCCACAATGGCGTAGTTTTTCTCGGCCGGGGATAGCTTCCTACTTAAGTACATCACCGGGTGCTCCTCGCCATTCACGACTTGTGAGAGGACGGCACCTAACCCTGTGTTAGAGGCATCTGTCTGTACTAGAAACTCTCGCCTAAAGTCAGGGGTAACTAGCACAGGCTGTTGGCACAAGGCAGACTTAAGGCTTTGAAAAGCCTTCTCAGCCTCTGGAGTCCATGTCACCATTGCGGACTTCGCACCCTTTGTCAGGTCAGTTAGTGGGGCTGCAACTGAAGCAAAATTCGGCACAAACCTTCGGTAATAGCCCGTAATAACCAGGAAAGCTCTGACCTGTTTCTTTGTGAGGGGTTGAGGCCAATTCTGTATTGCCTCAATTTTATTTAGTTGTGGTTTCACTAACCCCCTCCCAATAATGTAGCCCAAGTATTTGGCCTCCTCTAAGGCTAGTGCACACTTCTCTGCATTGATGGTTAACCCCGCATCACTTATGGCATCTAACACCGCCTGGACCTTACAGAGGTGACTTTCCCAATCCGGGCTAAAAATGACCACATCATCTAGGTAGGCAGCGGAGTAATCACGATGTGGTCGCAGAATCAAGTCCATCAACCTCTGAAAAGTGGCAGGGGCTCCATGTAACCCGAATGGCATCACTACGTATTGGAAGAGCCCATCAGGGGTGGAGAATGCAGTCTTCTCTCTAGCCTCAGGAGTGAGGGGGATCTGCCAGTAGCCCTTAGTGAGATCAAGGGTAGTTATGTACCTGGCATTACCCATCCTTTCTATCAACTCATCTACCCTGGGCATGGGGTAGGCATCGAACTTGGAGATCTCATTTAACATTCTAAAGTCATTACAGAACCTCCAAGTTCCATTGGGCTTTGGGATTAACACAATCGGGCTGGACCACTCGCTCTGGGACACCTCAATGACTCCTAGATCAAGCATACGTTTTACCTCGGATGATACCGCCTCCCTCCGTGCTTCTGGTATCCTATAGGGCTTAAGGTTTACTCTGCTTCTAGGCTCAGTTTCAATATGATGACTAATGAGATGCGTACACCCTGGGAGGTCAGAAAACTTGTCTTTATTTTTCTGCAGGAACTCCTTAGCTTCCTGCTTCTGTGACACTGATAGGGTGTCACCAATCCTGACCGGAGGGATTGGTGGTGACAGATGACCAACAGGATTTGTCGCCACCAAGGATTCCCTGTCTTTCCAGGGCTTGATCAAGTTTATGTGATAAACTTGGAAAGGCTTCCTTCTACCTGGTTGGTGTATCTTGTAGTTGACCTCACTGACCTTCTCTACAATTTCATAGGGACCCTGCCACTTTGCTAAGAATTTGCTTTCTACCGTGGAAACAAGTATGAGTACCCGGTCACCTGGGCTAAATGTCCTGATTCTTGCAGAACGATTGTAAATTCTGCTTTGGCCCTCTTGCGCCCTCTGGAGGTGTTCCCTTACTAGGGGCATTACAGTGGCTATACGGTCCTGCATTTGTGCTACATGCTCTATAACACTCTTGTATGGGGTGGACTCACTTTCCCATGTCTCTTTCACTATATCCAATAAACCCCTAGGGTGACGACCATAGACCAATTCGAAGGGAGAGAACCCTGTGGATGATTTGGGCACTTCCCTAATAGCAAACATCAGGTAAGGTAGTAAGTGATCCCAATCACACCCATCTTTTTCCACCACTTTCTTTAACATATGTTTCAGGGTTTTATTAAACCTCTCCACTAACCCGTCTGTCTGTGGGTGATATACAGAGGTACGTAGGTGTGAGATTTTAAACAGTTTGCATAGCTCTTTAATCACCTTTGACATAAATGGTGTACCTTGGTCAGTCAAGATTTCCTTGGGGATCCCCACCCTGGAAAACATATAAAACAATTCCCATGCAATTGTTTTAGAGGCAGTGTTTCTTAGGGGTACAGCCTCAGGATAGCGGGTCGCGTAGTCTAATACAACTAGAATGTACTGGTGACCCCTAGCCGACTTTACAATGGGACCCACCAAGTCCATTGCGATCCGGTCAAAAGGTACCTCTATGATGGGGAGTGGGACCAAAGGACTGCGAAAATGCGACACTGGAGAGCTAAGCTGACATGTGGGGCACGACTCACAGTATGTTTTTATGTCATTGTAAGTCGCAGGCCAATAAAACCTCTGGAGGACTCTCTCCTGCGTTTTATCGGTCCCCAAGTGGCCCCCAAGGACATGATTATGGGCCATGTCGAGTACCTGACGCCGATACGACTTAGGCACCAGAAGCTGTTCCACAACCTCATCATTAATCTTAGTGACTCTATAGTAGAAATCGTTAGTCACAGAAAAATGTGGAAACTTTTCCTCAGCTTCAGGTTCCTGAGGTACCCCATTCATAAAAGTGACCTGCTCTCTCGCGTTTTTGAGAGTGGGGTCCTGTAATTGTGCAGTACCAAAGTTATCCCTAGACACCTCTAAGTCTGGAATATTCTGCTCAGTGGGAGGAGCCTCTTCCTCGCCAGCCAGGACCTGTAAAGGAAAAGCATCATTTTCATCCTGTACATTTTTATCATTTACCGCGGGTAATGCAATAGACTTAGGGGTATCCTCACTCCTTTCAGGGGATTGTTGTTTTCCCCATAGAGCCCAGAACAATGGAAAATCACGCCCCAATATTACATTATGCATAAGGTTTTTAACCACACCCACTTCATATTGTACAGCGCCTAGTTCAGTCCCGACATTAGCCAGTACTATAGGGTAAACCTTTGTATCACCATGTATGCACACCACACTCATATGTTTGTTGGACACAAAGTCCCCAGCCACCAGACTGGCATGCACCAAGGTGACAAGGCTTCCTGAGTCCAGCAACGCCTTAACAGGGAAGTCATTGACTGTAATGTGGCAGACTTGCGGTTCAGTCTCTAGTCCAGTGACCGCAACAAAAGACGGTTCCGCAAATAGCGACTGACGCCGGCTAGCGTCACACTCCATGGGCTCAGTGGTAAGAGGGCAATGGGCAGACATATGTCCCGTCTCATAGCATCTCCAGCACTGGATAGGGCCTGGTCTCCTTGGCAGGGAGTCCTTTTTAGGGCCACTTAGCCACCGGGGACCATCACCAGTCTTTTGCCCCTGAGACACCTCCTGAGCGCTCTTCCCTCTATAAGCACCCCTCCACACTCCCCCAATAGATGGAAGTCTCTTACCAGCTGACGGCACAGGTCTGGCACTCCGGGGAGGTGAAGGTGCTGCAGGAACATCACGGAGGTTGTCCTCAGTCGCCTGGAACCTCTCCACAAGGTTGACAAGTTCGTCGGCACTCTTAGGGTCGCCTTGTCCCACCAAGCATTGCAGATCAGCAGGAAGTGCGCGGAGGTAGCGATCCATCACGACCCTCTCTAGGATCTGTGCAGGAGTAGAGGTGTCTGGCTCCAACCATTTTCTTGCCAGGGGAATCAGGTCATACATCTGGGACCTCGCTGACTTGTCCAGACTGTAGCTCCAGTTGCAGACCCTCCAGGCACGGACAGCAGCAGTAACTCCAAGTCGGGCAAGTATCTCTGCTCTTAGCCGAGGGTAGTCCTTGACCTCTTGCTCACTGAGGTCATAGTAGGCCTTTTGAGGTTCGCCTGTTAAATAGGGAGCAATGACCTCTGCCCACTCAGTGGAGGGTAGCTTTTCTCGCTCAGCCACACGCTCAAAGACAGTTAAGTAGGCCTCAACATCGTCATCAGCAGTCATCTTTTGCAGCGCCCGTTGCACAGCTCTTCTCACAGACAAAGTCTCTGGCGCGGCTGCTGCCACCAGCTGGGGATTGGCACCTGCAGACGCCTCTTGCTTTGCTATCAGGTGCTCAATAAGTTTCTGTTGTTGAGCCATCGCTTGCTGATGTGCAGCCATTGCCTGTTCATGGCGCAGATTAGCGTCTGTCAGAGCCTGTTGTTGCTGCCGATTAGCCTGCTCATGGCGAAGGTTAGCGGCCGCCTGATCCTGTTTAGTGGCTGCCTGAGCCTGTTGTTGCAAACTCACTTGCATTAGCTGCTTCATCATCTCCTCCATGTTGCTTGTCTGTTTTTGGAGTGAAGCAGCAGCCTTCACCCAGGACATAAGCAGCTGTAGCCAAGTTGATGCACACTGTTGCCCCTAGCAACCGTTTTGCCCGCTCCGCAGCACCAATTGTAGGGATCTTCCCGGGGCATGGTGTGTTTGGACACAGTTCACAGCAGACTTGGACTTGTAAAATAACAGCTTGGCGTTTATTTGCAGCATAAACAGTCCAGAAAACATAAATACAGCAACACCGTGCTTTTAAGAACAAAACAAAAAGGTCTTGCCTATCTAGGCACTTACTAACAAGCAGGTCACCGGTCTGACACTTCAATCAGCGGTATCGCACGGTGTGAATAAGCTTCAGCAGCGGCTGTATTCCCAAGCTCCCACCAAACACAGCATCCAGGCTGTTCACTCCTGGATGAGAGCCCTCACCTGCATCTCTGTGGAGCTCTTACCTTCTGGTGGCAAAACCCAAACTGGATCGGGGGGAGGGAATGGCAAGTCCCACTACCAAAACCTACCTGCCATTCCATGTAAATCCAGGCCCGATAAAAATAAATAATAACTCAGCAGCATAGCACTGCTGAGCAACAGATCCCTCCTGGACTTACCATCTCACCGTGCGCCTCAACCTAGGTGAGATGTACACCCCCTCGAACACATCTCCTGTGACCTGTCTACAATATATATATATATATATATATATATATATATATATATATATATATATATATATATAATTTTTTTGGCCAAGACTTACTGTTTTAATATCACCTGCTAATAGCACTGCTAAATGTCTGTTTAGGATTTTTGTTTCTCATCAAATTGGTTTCTGGCATCTATTTTTTTTTTTTTTTTTAAAGAGTATATTTTAAACTTGATTTCTTGTTTTACAGCTTGGAAGGACAGAAAGCTCAACCTCCGCCTAGTGGCCATGTGGCTAACTGAGCAACCTGGCTTGCCCTATAACAATAAGTGTAATTAGGAAGCGACATACCTCCACTTGACTTAATTAAACCATAGTGAATTGAGCAATTCTGGGTCACTTATTACATAATTATAAATCTGTCATTACAGGAATGCAAAGACTATTTATTTAAAGTATAGGTTGTAACGCACACATGGATACCAAATAGGGTGTATTTCATGTTATATGTGTTTTATTAAAGTTAGCTTTAAAAATACTTCGTTTTGTGTTCACATGTATGCACTATAGTTTTTTTTTAAACAAAATGCTAACCATCTTTTGCAGGCCAACATATTGTGGTTGTGCAAAGTGCAAAGTAATCAGCCCTGAGGACCTTTGTTAAACCCAGGCTCCTTGGTCATTATTCTCCTGTACTGGCAGTTGTAGCAATAGTAGGGCTATGTTTTACAGTCTGGCTCTAAGATTGTGTACATACTAAAATTACTTTACAATAAGGTGCTAAATAGTATAGGGGGTTCAAAGCCCCTAGCAACCAATCAGATTCCCCTTTCTCACAGATTCTCTTAAAAATGAAAGGTGGAATCTGATTGGTTGCTAGGGGCAACTGAACCAATTCTACTTACACCATGTTTGATAAATTTCCCCCAATATGTTTATTTTTAGGTGTTTATATATAAAATAGGACAGGGGGTGATTTAAATTTTTATTGGGGAGGGGCCACATCATGTTTTTTAAAACTTTTATTTTTATTTTTAATTTTACACTTTTTAAGTCCCCCAGGGGCCTTTTACATTCATGCATTATGTTACAAATAGTGATCAATGCAATGCCATAGCATAGGCTTGATCAGTGTTATCTGCGATCATTGCATAGAGCCTGCCCCACAGCACAAATATTATTAAATTATAAATTTTTATTAGATTACTCTTCTATTAAATATTAATCTTTTTTAAATTAAATATTAGTGTCCAGTATCTAGAGAGTAGATTTCTCTTTTTTCATGTTTTAACCCAGTATGTGCATGAGGTCTTGCATTTTATGTTAACCTTGATATTTGGAGTTTAGTCTAGGTGGGCTGCACCTTATTTTTAGATTTGTTCTGGTTTTGTTATACCTATCTGGTGAGGAGTGCTCCCTGGTCAGAATATGGATATTTGGCAACATCTAGAGGTTAAAAAACGAAATATTGATGCCTTCCAGTTTAATGAAGACACACAACCACTGGCTACACAAACAAACACTGTTACATTGTCACACAGTTTCAGACAACTTAAAAACAGAAATCACTGAAGCGACTTTGACAAGAGTTGGAGATTAAGAGTCTCAAACATCTCCTATCTACTAACAATATCCCCAAGGGTCTACTATAATATAAAACTCCAGGACCTGTGACTGAACCATTCCAAAAACAGGTTTACTGCATTCCCACAGGATTTTTGGAGGGGACAAAATCCAGAACAGAAAACATCATATCATATCACCGACAATACACACACAAAAAAAACAAATAAACTACAGGTACAACTCTCCATACAAACCACAATATCCAACATACCAACAGAAAATGCACTCCAATCCAACCATACCTTCCAGATCTCCATTACTGCCCACCCCATCCAACCACACACAAACCATGAACAGAGGACCCTCAAATACAAACAATCCATAACCACACTTCCACATCTGGCAACAGCACATCACAGAAAAGAAATTACAAAGAAGAACCAAACTAATAGGAACCATACAACAACCACCAAACACAGCAACCACCAACACAGCAAACAACTCAGACTCCATAATCAACCTTAGTTCAGTGGTGCTAACATCTGCCCAAAACCCACTATAAGGGTTGAAAATTGCCCCAGATAAAACCCTGAATAAGTTTGAGACCTATATAGGTTTGGAGAAGTACATAAGAAGATTATGTCTTAAAAAATACTTTCTCAGACAACCACAAGATCCCAAGAGAGACACCACTGCCGATACATACACACACATGAATTGTGCCCTGACATCCAAATTCAACCCAAAACATATGGCAGGTTCTAGTATTAGTGCCTTTAAATGAGCAGTAACAAGAGATCTAAGAAAACTAAACACTACTAAACACACTCTAGCAAATCTTACCAAACAACAGAGAGACGCCATCAAGGAACTACAATCCAATCTGAATATCACCATAAGACCGGTAGTCATCCAGGACACTATTAAATATAATAAAGAATGCCATAGATAACTATCAGTCTTTGTAACATAACTAAATTACCAAGAGACTCTTTAGAACATTATAGTAAAGAGCTTAAAAATCAGTGTGATAGAGCCCTGGAAGCATTTAAAAAAATAAAAAATACCAGTTCATACTTGGCACACCCAACCGTCTCTGTATATTTTACTGTTTAACAAAAGTACACAAGCACGCACAGTATCCACCAGGACATCCATAATCTCAGGCATCGGTTCTCTTACATCTAATCTTTCACAGTATATCAATCGTTTTCTGCAGCCATTTATTCAAAGTACACCGTGAAGGACACCACCCAAATTATAAGACCATAGAAGAATGCAGTTGGTCCCTAAGCCGTATTCTGGTCACCATTGATGTAAGTTCTCTTTACACTAGTATAGATCATGAAACAGGCATCAGAGCAGTTGACCACTTTTTCACCGACAGAGAGATACTGTTGGAACAGAAGCCATTTCTATTGGACACAATTAGAGTCATCTTGACCCACAACTATTTTTACTTTGAAGGGTCCTACTATCTCCAGCAAGTTGGAACTGCTATCGACACCAGATTCGTGCCCAGTTTTACAAATCTTTTCATGGCTGCGTATGAAGAAACTGCCCCATCTGGGTGCGTGTCTGGTGCTCTAGTGCCGTTTTATAGATGACTTCATACTCATTTAGGATAGTCAGACTTCGAACCTTAACATTAACAATTGGAATATACGGTTTACTCCCCACATAAGCACGACCTTGGTAGAATTTTTAGATCTGAACATCAAAACGCTCCCCACAAAATTAGAATGTACCGGCTACCAGAATCTGACTTCGAGGAATAACTTCATCCTCTTCACAAGTTGCCAAGCCCCAGGCGGCTTTTGAATGTACCATCAAGGCAACTTGGGAGATTAAAACAGAATTGTACTATGGAAGAGGACTTTCAGAGAGAAGCAGCTTTGTTAACAATCTGATTTAGAGAGAAATTACTGTATATCCGGAAGAGGTTCTACAGGAATCCTTAGAAAATATCACAGCCCTAGACAGATCCATTTTTTTAAGACTTTCAACCGAGTCAATAGGGAGGAACAAGAAGTAAAAATTGTTATACTCTTTAATAAGGAATATAAGAGGGTAGAGCGAATCTTTAAAAATAACTGCCACCTTCTAAAAGAGGATAACACTCTAGGGTCTCAACTGCCCGAACACCCTCCAATAGGGAACCCAATCTGGGAATCGAAATTGCTCCCACCATTTGTAAACCAACTACAACCCCAACATGGCTAGAGATTCCAGGCTTCTATAGATGTGCTATCTGTTCGAACTGTAAGGTCACCTCTTTCCCCCACAAGACTAGACGTGTACTATGCATCATTAATTATTTTAAATCGGAAATCAAAGATGTGACACTTCTAGTATTATTTACAGTCTACAAAATGGCTGTGTCAAACAAAATGTAGGTAGAAGAAAAAGGACACTCAAAGTGCAAATATATGAACACATCACAAATATAAAAAAGGGAAAAAAACGTCCCGTATTTTTGCACTTTGCACAATATCATGCCAATGATACATCTGGCCTTCTGTTCTGTGCGATTATGAAAATTGATAGGGAATGGAGAATTTTGCGACCACATTGCCAAAATACCAGAAAATCTTTGAATTTGGGACCCTGGCTCCAAAGGGGTTAAATGCTGAGGTGGAACTGTTTGGTCATACCACTTCTACAATTTGTCTATAATCTGACAAATTACTGTATGTACTTTATCCATAACTCAATAGTTATTTTCATACTTAAAATGAACAGGTAGTAAGATATAAATTGACATATATTTCATCTAATCTGACTGCTGCTATATTGTGATTTTATGTTTTCATGACTTTTTTTTTTAAATCATATATTATTCTATTTCTATTAGTGTGTCTGTATCTATGTTCTCTTATACATTCTTGCACATTATATACATATTGGTATATTGGATAACCCATATTGGCCCAGTGCGTTGTGGGAATACATGGTCTGGACCGGTCCTTGACATCAGAGTGTGATTGATCCAACCCCTAATTTCACATTGCCCAAGCAAGGGGTATAAATAAAGCTTGATATGCTAAATTACCCATAAACCACTGAGGTAGGGGTGCAGAGACTCCGAAACGCATCTGGAATTATTCAAACACATCTATGCACCAAATTCCCAAAAGATGTGTGCACCCTTCATATGAGTAACCTAAATACTAGTACACTTTGATTGACTGGATCTGCTCGGCTGTCGTTTCAGACACCTAGACACTGTATGTGGGGCCCCACACCAGAACAGAGTGAGAGTGAGGCTGCTGACATCACCTGCCCTTGTCTCTCTCCCCATGAGACACCGGGGCGCTGTAGACAGCGGGGATACAGCAATACCTTATTTCTCCTGTTTAATACTCAGTCGAGGCGATAGCTGTCTGACACACTTAACCAAGCCATATAGATCATGACACTAGCCGTATGATAGCTTCTACAATGCACTAAGGTGTTTTATTCCAGGTGGATACATTGTTTACTTAACTTGATACTAAGGTTGGTTTTCTGTTATTTGGTGTCATGACCACAGCCAAGACCCGCACAGCCATCTTCCCGGTGCTCCCCTGTGCTCCCCTGGCTCCCACTGCAGCTGGCACCAAAGGCCGGGAGTTGGGGGCACATCTCTGGCCTTGGTCCTAGCCCCCAGTGTCTGGTCTTATGTGTCCCTGCTTCTTCTTCCTGCTCTCTTCACTGGTGTTCATGTCCCCGCCAAGTCAAATTTAAAGAGACAGCACACAAATGGTTGGTACCTCCCTGTGAATTCCAGCCCCTTTCTGTGAGCCTTGTCAGATCTTAAGTGCTTGTTGCCTATAGAGAAATCATTTTCTTTTTCTGATTTACTGTTACGGTATACAAGTTCCCTTGCTCTTGTTCTTGGACCATGTATTGCCTGCCACCAGCCCTGACCCTCTTGCCTGTCCCTGACTATGTGCGTGCCTCACCCTTCTTTACTGTATTACACCTCGGCCACCTCCACATACAAGTTGTGCCAGGGGTAGCGACCTGGGGTCACCTGCCGCAGAAAGCCCATCCTGTCTTGTGGCAGGCTCTGGTAAGGACCAGCGTCCCCTTAGACTCTGCTGCGGTTAATACCACCTCTTGTGGAGGTTCAGCAGATCAACTATTTATAGCCATTACATATGGTGCATAGCCATAGCAAAATGTGTTGTGCGTCAAAAATAGGTATAAAACCTTACAAAAAATACTAGGAGTGGTTTTATTTATCCCCCCGGTTTTATTTATCCCCCCACTGTCTTTCTTGTACATTATGTTTTATTGGGGTGTTTAGCTTAAAAATAACTATTCCTTCCATACTTGTTATTATCTCCTTATTGTCTCCTTCCCTCAATTCTGATTTGCTGCTTTCTGCTGAAGACACAAAAAACTGTGTGGGAGCTTTTCTCTCTGCCCCCCCCCCCATCTTCTGAGACGGTTGATGTAAACAAGTCCCTATCTGCAACCTTGTATTGCCTGGAGGATTCAGTATAGTGAGTTCATCAGCAAGTTACAAAGTTGCAGATAAGGCCTGCCAGGGACTTCTTTACATCAGCTGTCTCAGAAGGGAGGAGGTGAGATAGAGAGAAAAGGTGACAAGGTGACACACAGATTTTTGTGTCTTCAGCAGAAAGCAGCAGCTCATTACTGGGGGAGGGAGACTGAATACATAATAACAAGAATTAACACAGTCTTAAAGAAAGCCAGGTCCCAGTCTCAGAGGTGATAGGGGCAGACAACAGAACTAAGAGCTGTCAATCACTGGCAGGGAAAGGAGTTAACTGTTAAGGTGCTGGTAGAATCCACTCCAGAAAATGCTGAGCGTTAACAAGAATGTATCAGTTAGGCCAAGACAGAATCCACCTATGTTCATACTACAGATGACTGATGCGAGTAGCATGGAGTCTGCTCAAAGGTACTTTGGACAAAGGTAAAAAACACAAGACGGTGGTGGGACATAGTAAAGAAGCTATACTTACCTGTCCTGGTGACACAGAATCTGCAGTGCCACCATTCACTGTCAGCCTCTGGCCACCTGAATCTCCTGGGTACCTGAGTCATCATCACACCACAGGAACTGGCTCCTCAGCCAGTTAGTGACTGCAGAGATGTGTCCCCCCTCAGTCACTGATTGGCTGAGCTGGCATTTCCTTTTTTCCTTTGCCCAGAGTACTGACATGGTAACTGACATGATAGTGTCAGTTACCACAAGATACCTTCAGAGGTCTTGTGGCATCTGCCTCAATAGGACACTGCTGTTTTGCTGGCACAAGGAGAACTGTACATCATTGTTATATCACGGCGGTTTATTGTGTATGGTATGCAGAAAGATAGAGAAACTCCATTATAAGGCACTCAGCAAATAATTCTGTAAAATGGCTGTTGCATTTTGCTTTAATGTAAAAGTTGCATATAACTTCTCATTGATCACAGATTGGTAGACTGAGTTCATGACTGCATTCACAGGCAAACCATTGCATTACAGATACACTCTCATTTCCTATAATACATGGCATCATACTCAGAACACAATGTTTGTTGTCTACATATTGGTACTCTCAGCCATCTACTTGTTTACATTAGATCTGCCGATTCAGCGCCTAGCCTAACAAGCTCCCTATTTCTCCGGTGCCACCCTATCAGCATATTGCGGGCTTGATTTCAGTTCTTTAACTTGGTTTCTCAATGTTCTACTCTGCAGGTTAATGCAGATTTGGAGCCTCAACAAGCAGCTGTTAAACATGTCATTAGCACTGCTACAGCTACAAATGGAACTCAGCTACTGGGATTATACAGAGAGCTCTATTTTTGTGATGAGCTTTGTCAATCACAGTTGACCCGCTGTGTGCAGAATGAAACTCAGATTATCTTCTTTCTCCCTCAGACTCTTGTCATTTTTTTTTTTTTTTTTGCAAAGAATTACTATTCTACTACCGGAAAGATTGATTGCTTGCACAAATAAGAGAACCTAAGACATTAATACAAAATTCACAGGCTTTCCTTTATCTCAGACCTGCAACCCCCTCTACATTTCCTCCTGGTAATTATATTAGAATTGTGTACTCTAGGTATTGCCATCTGATTATTATGAAGCTAGTTTTGTCATGACAAAAATGAGCTTAAGTCTTGTTTTTTTTTTTTTTTTGAGAATGATCAGTACAGTGCACTGGATGCGAGAGAAGGAGATTAAATCCAACTTGCTTTCATCCATGAATGCTTTCATCTCTTTTTCAAACACAGGAAATGATTACCACTGCTATAAGCTGCAGTTCATATGAGTGACAAAGGGATAAGGAAATATTGAAAGTTCAGTATCCAGCACTATGGCATAATGTGAATGCCTTTTACCCCTTGTGTGGCATACTCCATTAACCCTGCATGTGCATGGTACGATTCCTGTTGGCAATTTCAATAGTGTATTGCTAGAAATATAAATATTGTATAATAAGAGAAAACGTTATTGTAAAGAAATTTGCTACCGAATATCAATTTTTACAAATAGTTGCACTGTAAAAACTTAGCCACAGAGCCAATTTCACTTCTAACTGTTAATGTGGTGTTTCTGGTGGTGAAAATACAATACATTGCACAACAATAGGGTAAAATAAACCCTATTCACATGTTGTAGAAAAATTGCATAGATTTGAGGCCATGATGCTGATGTTTAAAGAGTCACTGTCGTATTTTTTTGTTGTTGCAGAAATCAATAGTCCAGGCGATTTTAAGAAACTTTGTAATTGGGTTTATTAGCCAAATCTGCCATTATCTGCATGTAAAAAGCCTTTTCCCAGGTCCCCCCCTCCTTCCTCTTTTTCATCCACTCTGAAAAATCTGAAAATTGTGACTTGTTGCAGGAGACGTCCCCTGTCTGCTCTAGGGAGAGGGGAGGGGGGAGGAGGAAGGAGGGAGTTAGCCGGCAGCAGAAAGCAGATAACAGAGGATTACAGGCACAGAGCTGGGTGACAGCTGTAATCTGAGCTCAGACAGGTCAGTGGTGATGGTCAGAACAGATAACGGGTGAGGGATTTGTAGATTAACTCTTTGTTGTCCTGTTTTGGTCTTTTCTTTAGCTCTCTCCATAGGAGAACAATGAAGACAGGGGAAGAGCTTCAAACTGCTTTTTCATGATAAAAATGCATTTTTCGGATAATAAACCTAATTACAAAGTTTCTTAAAATCGCCTGGACTATTGATTTCTGCAAAAAAAAATTCACGACAGTGACACTTTAAATCCTTGTTATGCCTTATGTGTTGTGGATTTGTTCCAGATGCACTACAAATTTTACTCTCTGCGTTGCAATGGATAAAATCCATGGGAAAATTTAGTTGACTGCAGCTGTGTTGCATGTTTCTTCTAAGGGCCAGTTCCTCACTGAAAATATACTGTATAGTGCAGAGCCAAATTCCATTGAGTTTATTGGAATTTGCGCTCTGCAGTTCACACAGCAGAATTTCCGTTGCAGATGCGCTTATCGACATAAGAATTGACATTCCGCTGGCAGAATCCCATTGAAATGAGTTGAGCAGTGAGTTTCTGCTCTGAAATTTTTCAGCACGGAACTGGAAAAAATGAATCAATTTGATTAAATGAATTTGCACGGAATTCCGCCAAGGGTGATTCTGGGTGGAACACTTCCATGAAAATTCTGTATGGAATTGCGCTAGAACACTTTCCGCTCAGAACACTTTTCTTACTGAATCAGAGCTGATTCCTCAGTGTGAACTGGCCCTAAGGCCTCCTTCATGTCACAATGAGAGTTTTTAAGTCTGAAAAAATTTGGAGCTTTGACCTTCTGCCCTTGTGTGTGTGACATCTCCACGGCCTGACACCACATACGCCCCCCCCCCCCACACACTTTCTTTGCTGGCAGCCTGACACCACATACACACTCCCTCCCACACACACACTTTCTCTGCTGGCAGCCTGACACCACATACACACTCCCTCCCACACACACACTTTCTCTGCTGGCAGCCTGACACCACATACACACTCCCTCCCACACTCACACTCTCTCTGCTGGCAGCCTGACACCACATACACACTCCCTCCCACACTCACACTCTCTCTGCTGGCAGCCTGACACCACATACACACTCCCTCCCACACTCACACTCTCTCTGCTGGCAGCCTGACACCACATACACACTCCCTCCCACACACACACACTTTCTCTGCTGGCAGCCTGACACCACATACACACTCCCTCCCACACACACACTTTCTCTGCTGGCAGCCTGACACCACATACACACTCCCTCCCACACTCACACTCTCTCTGCTGGCAGCCTGACACCACATACACACTCCCTCCCACACTCACACTCTCTCTGCTGGCAGCCTGACACCACATACACACTCCCTCCCACACTCACACTCTCTCTGCTGGCAGCCTGACACCACATACACACTCCCTCCCACACACACACACTTTCTCTGCTGGCAGCCTGACACCACATACACTCTCCCCCAAACCCCCTTCCCCCTCACTTAGGCGCTCTCTGGGGATGTCCTGGATTTCCCAGCAGACCATACACCAGTGACCTCAGTGTGTACATGTATAAGGTTGACATGTATTAGGGGGCAATCTATAATGGGGACATGTATAAGGGAACAATCTATAAGGGGGAACATGTACAAGGAGGGCCATCTATAAGGGGGATGGACAACACAGTGGGGCCATCTATAAGTGGGATAACACAGGGGTGTCTATGTCCCTCTTTGCACTCAGTCAAAGTTGGGAGGTATGCACTACATGCACACTCTCACACGCCTCACTTAGGGTCGTATTACATGGCCTGATCAGAAATGTAAAAGATTGCCGATCTGCTAGATTGGCGCTTGTTTACTGAGCCTATTACATGGCTCGACATTGTTAGCAAGGTCTGTGCAGTCCTTGATTTAAAGCGCAACCATAATTTAAGTGACCAAAAAATAAAATTACTCTAACAAAAAGCATTCATGTTACCCTTTAAAAAGAGCCCTAACTTGAGTGGATATCTTCTGTGCTTGCTGAGATATCCCCAGTTGTTCAGTTAAGAATAATAAATGAATGTCAGGAATGTACTTTGCGCTCCTCAGTTTGGGTTGTTCGGCGCAGAAGGCACTGAACCATCCATTTGATGGCCAGTAGTTCTCTGTTACCAATATCATAGTTACACTCTTGGAGAACTTTCTTGAGAAGTAGGAAACAGGTCTGAGGTTGGTAAGTGTCTCGGAAAGTTCTCCAAGACTGAGTGTAACTATGATATTGGTTACGGGGAACTACTGGCCATCAAATGGATGGTTCACTGCCTTCTGCGGCAAACAACCTGAACTGAGGAGCGCAAAGGCACATTCCTGACAGTATCCTGGTCTGAACAAGGTTCTGTTTTTATTTGTTCAGCCCCACCTGCTGGTATAGTCAGTCACTATGACAGATTCAATTCTACAAGACAAACAGGGATGTGTATATATCATTACAAAGATGGCTGCATAGTGATGGCTGACGTTCAGGACAACCTTACACCAGACCCAGAGGCGTAGCTAGGGGTTCAGCCTACGGGGAGCGAGCGAGTCTGAGAGGGCCCTTAAATGATGATGTTACCCATAGAGAACCTCAGCAAATGAGAATGCTTTAAAAAAAATTCACATACAGGACCACATACAAATTAAAGAGGTTATCCGAGAAAATCATAGCTGCTTAGTTCCAGAAACAGCGCCACCCCTATCCTCAGTTTGTGTGTGGTATTGAAGCTCAGTTCAACTGAAGAGAATGGAACCAAATTGTAATACCACATTTTATCGGTTTTGGAAAAAAACAACTATGTATTTTTTTTATTCCTTGAGAGCCCCTTTAATCAGATGATCTCTGCCTACATATAATAGTGATTTACTGTAGGCAATAAACTTAGGTGTTAGCTGGTTGTTTTCTCATGTTAGGATGGTACATATGTGTGCAATACAATATTGATCATGATCTGGAAGATATATGTTTCCTACTGGGGCGAGGCGGGGCTTATCATTCAGGGGCAAGGCTTATCGGAACGGGACACTAATTTGGCGGGACAGGGGCCTTTATCATTGGCGCCCTGTCTTGTTGGATCTAGTTTGCCGAGTTTGCAGCGAAACACGCTGCGGATCATAGTATAGTGAAGGCCTATAGGGTCACATACCCGCAGTGAAATTTTCATTCCGCTGCAAATATGTGACCCGGCCCCTTTAACCCCCGGCCGCCCACAGCCCTGGCCCGAAGCATACATTACCTGCTCGGCAGTGCGGCTGTGTAAATCTCCAGGCTCCCTTCGCTCCTTATCAGCCAATCAGTGCTGCCGTGCACTGATTGGCTGATGAGGAGTGAGGGGAGCCGGGAGCCTCACACAGCATCGGCACCGAGCAGGTAATGTATGCTTTGGCCCGGGGCAGCCCTGTAGCATGCATCACCTGCTCCTGCTTGCTTCGGGGCCTCCCAGCATCTCCCGGCGGTCAGCCAATCAGCACACTGCGGCAGGGTAGTGCACTCATTGGCTGACTGCCAGAAGATGCTGGGAGGCCCCGAAGCAAGAAGGAGCCTGGAGCAGGTAATGTATGCTCCGGGCCGGGGCTGCAGGGCTTAAAGGGGCCGGGTTACATATCCGCAACAGAATGAAAATTCCGCTGCGGATATGTAACACCATAGACCCTCACACCACATGGATCCACAGCGGATTTCGCTGCAAACCCGCAGTGTGAAATCCGCTGCGGATCCGGTACGTGTGAAGGTTCCCTAAGAGTGCAAAATAATAAATATATATACATTACCTCTCCATGCACCCCATACACACTCCCCTAGCCCATCTAGATATTTGACATGTCACAGAGACATACACAAACAGTACAGTACAGCACATATACAAACAGTACAGCAGCACACTGCAAATGCTAAGATATATGCATAATATAAATATTTTTTATTGCAAGACTGCTATAGAAAATATGAGGTTCTTAGAAGATGATTTAAAGGTGATGTACTTTATACTATAGACCTTCATCCTCTGAGCTAACAATAAGCCTACAAACTCTGGCCATGTAGAATCTGGCCCTCCCCTGCTTAATTCACTCATGGGGGTTGGGTGGGGTGCAGAATGCAAGATGGAGACAGCCACCCTTTTCCCACATACTGTATGACACAGAAATACAAGATAACTGGTCAGCGCATACAAAAGAACTATTAAAACTACACAGGTGTATGCTGCCATAGCTAAAATACAGACGCACACACAAAAAACTACAACAGCACACTGAAAATATCAAAAGATATTTGCATAATATAGATATTTTTAAATATAAAAAATAGCAGTATTGCAATATAAAAATATCTATATTATACATGTCTTAGATGTGCAGTGTGCTGCTGTACTTTTGCATCTTTTTGCATCTGTATTTCAATGCTTAAAGGGAAACTATACATAACTTACTAATATAGTGTTATCACTAATAGTACTGGCTTCAGTGTGTTTTTGGGTAATCCACCCCTGACAGGAAGTAGAAAATAGAAAAAGTACAAAATTTGTATTGTCCCCTTTTGTCTCTCAGTGCTAGTCCCATCCCCAGAGTGATGTCACTGATATCTCTGAGCAGACCCTCTAGCTTACATCACCATCTCTTTAAGCAGACAAAGAGTGAAAAAGCAGGTGCTGCAACTTTACTGACTGTACAATAGTCTGCAGTAAAGATGAGTGCAACTCAAACATGCTCAAGTCCGATCGTTTGGCATTTGGACACCAGTGGCTGAAGAAGTGAAATGCAGCCCTAAGGAGTCCCGGAAAACATGGATACAGCCTTATACTATTTCATTGGGTCCAAGCTAATCTTCATTGGGTCCAAGCTAATAGTTAGCTACCTAGGGCAACAACATTGCTAACTTATTAATTATTATTGACGGTCACCACTCTATCTGATCCCAAGAAAGTGAAGCGCTTCGTTTAATCAGTGCTTCGCTCATCAAGCCCGCAGCCTTTTAATGCTGCTCCGCCCCCTGACACTCCTCCCAGAATGCTGGGAAAAACTTCTCCCAGTTTCCCAGGATTAGAACCAGCTTTTCCCTGGCATCCGGGGTGGAGCGCCAGGGAGCAGAGCAGCGCTGAAAGGCTTTAGACTTGATGAGTGGAGCGCTAATCAAACAAAGTGCTTCAGTGAGATCAGCGTTTTGCTCATCTCTAGTGCCAACGTCTTCCCCTTGTGTTCTATGTCTTCCTCTAATTTGGTGCAGAGGTGTTGTGGTCATCGCTGGTGAGGTTGGGGCAGTGGTGGTTTAGATGCCGGGGCTTGTGGTAAGATCGCTGGTAAGATGAGGGGTGGGGGTGGGTGGAATGTTAGGGGGATGCAGGTTTGTGATCATTACTGTTGGGGGCACTCTCCTAGGGCTCCTGACCAATCTGGATTTCCGAGGCTCCCATAGACTTCTATGGGGGTGTCTGTGCCGGGATTCCACATAAAAATAAAACAGGATCTACAAAATCCTGATCTATTTTCCAGAGCAGACACCCTACAGGTGTCACTAATGTAGTCCTATGGGTCCGGAAATCCATTTGGATGTCCTGTTAAGAAATCTGGATGGCCTTTCCGGATGTGTGAAGGGGCCTTACTGTAAATACTGGTTCTAAGTTCAGTTTGAGGTTAAAAGGTTTTAGGAACCACAAGAGACAGACTTACTGCTGTAACCTGACTACTCCTGTGACCTGACTACACTTTGGGTTTCACAAACCAATGCTCCAGATTGCTGTTCCTGTATGGGAACCAGAAGGTTCTTTGTGCCAAGGTAGTGTTCTGCCATGTAAGCAATCAGGAGAGTTGTGCTTTGGGTCAGGAGATCAGGGTAGTCAGTCTGCTTTTGGGAGAGAATTTCTAGCAACAAGTTGCCATTGTAGGGATTATATATTAAGGATTTAGCCTTTTGGCAGCCACCATGTTATAGGGTATAACAGAGATTTATAGGGCTAGAGTGGCAGAATCACCCTTTTTAGGATGAGAGCTTTGTATGGAGGGCAAGTGATGAAAAGGGTTAAAGAGTAACTGTCATATTTTTTTTTTATTTCAGAAATCAGTAGTATAAGCGATTTTAAGAAACTTTGTAATAGGTTTCATCAGCCAAAAAGCCTTTTTCTGTACTCAAGAAGCAATCTCCCAGCCTCCCCCCCTAACTTCTTATCTGTGCATTATCAGGCAAACACGTCTTCACTACAGAGAAGTTAGTGAAGACGGGTTCTGCTCTCTCCATTGTAAGCTTATGAAGGGGGGAGGGGCTGGGGGAGATGAGGGAGCAGGAAGAGGTGACATGAAGGTCAGCTGTTTGTAGACTGGGCACCTAAAACGCAGGATTCAGGCTTCAGAAAGGTCAGTGCTTATCTCTGAACTTACTGAGAGAAGATTGCAGGGTGTTGTGCTGTGCAGAAATCCTCCGTGCTCAGTCACTCCTAACAGCCCCTCCCCTCTCCATAGCCACATAAAATGGAGACAGAAATCCTGCTTCATTTGATGTGAGGGGGGAGGCTGGGAGATTGCTTTTTCAGTACATAAGGAAACTCTTTTAGTACATAAAACCTATTACAGAGTTTCTTAAAATCGCTTGAACTGTTGATATTTAAGGTTTTCAGAAAAATGACCCTGAAATGACAGTTACGCTTTAAGTAGAGAGACAACAGGGAAAAGCAGCCATATCCCTTGCTACTTTATCATCCTGATTTCAGCTGTGTCCATTGGAAGTTTACTTGGAATGCTTGCACTTTGCATTTTCATCTTTTATCCTCTGAAGAACTTCAATTTAAGAAATGGTCGCTCCATTAACCCTTGTGTTTCTACTATCTATTATCCTCGGAGTGGTAAGGTAATTATTGTTGTCTCTTTATTGCTTTGAGTTGGTTCTTATATAGGCTTTGTGTGCATAAATTACTTGTGGTCAATTATACTGTCCCTTTAAAAGGGGTCATCCAGGGTTAGAAAAACAAGGCCACTTTCTTCCAGAGACAACACGACTCTTGTCTCCAGTTTAGATGTGGGTTCTAATTAAGCTCCATTCACATCAATGGAACTAATGGTGGTTTTACACTGAGCGATAATTCGCCCGATCGCACGATTAACGATTTTGAATGAACGATGTTTTTTTTTATAATGATCAGCGTTTAGACAGAACGATACATCATACGGAAAAATCATTATGTGATCGTTTTGCGATCGCTTAAGTCTATCTCACACATAGGTGAAATCGTTGAAAGAATGTTTACATGGAACGATCTGCTAATTTTTTTGTGAACGATCAACGATGATTTGAGAACATGTTGAAAGCTCAAAATGAACGATTTCTCGCTCGTCGCTTGATCGTTCGCAGCGTTTACACTGAACGATTATCGCTCAAATGCGAACGTTATTGTGCAAAAACGAATGATAATTGTTCCGTGTAAAAGGACCATTAGTTGCAAATTAGGCTTAAGGTATAAAAGGCCAGTATAAGATGTATGGAACTCTCCTGCACTCCACCCACAAATGATGTTGGTACAGATATGGGATGGGTGTGATGGAAAATCACTTCCTGACCCATTTGTTTTTGGAAAGATAAACCACTGCCAGAGCAGTCTTGCTGTGACTTACCCCTCCCTATAAAGAGAACAGGAACATTCAGCGTTGCCAAATTTTCCTGTGTATGGGGAGAACAGGAAAGCTAACTTGGTCAAACAATTCATTTAAAATTTATTGAAAGTGTATGCCCTCCTTTGGTGGGCAGGATGAAAACAATTTCAGGATTATTTTATAATATAGGTAGAATCGATAATATAGAGTGTAAAATGAGGAAAAAAAAACACTTAAATATCTTAAAAATATGTCTAACAGTAACCCTTGATTTACATTTTCTGTTTAAGTTTCTTCGGATTATAATTAAATAGAAACCTATAAACATCCTGCAAGACTAAGTAAATTTGTTTGAAAATAGTTGCCCCCCTAGTTGTTTGTTTACTAAAATAGTTAAACAATTTTGGTTTCACAGTTGAAAATCAGGTTTATACCAGGTCTCTGCAATGAAATCCTGTTACTTTGGCGTCTATAGTGTGAACATAGTTTTCCTTACTGACTAGTACTGAAATAGACTCTCGTATTGATACGGCATTTACTTATAGCTTTACTGTAATGTAGGAAATAATTCAGTCATTCAGCATAAAATCCTTACATGAATATTTATTGTTCAAGACAGCACTACTAAATATAATCTTACAAAGCTTACAATCTTCCCATCTGCCTCTCAGTTTCTATCTTTAACTTCCTGCCTAGGCCTTTCACAATTTGCTAATTCTCGTGCATTAAGGCAGTCTTTACGTGATCTGGTCTTCTTATGGTTCTGCTTAGTTTCTGACTCTATTAGCTCCCCTCTTCCATTCTCCGACCACAATCTTCTATTCTTTCTGTTCATAAATTCAGCATACTCTTACACATCACTCATAATACACATACCAATAGCTCTCAGCAGCATGTAGATACAGTCTTCCTGATCTACTTACTTTCCAAAACATGGTTCATTATTATGTAATCTCTGATTTTGTCAGTACATGTAATCTTAAATGCAAAGATTATTTTACTGCAAAGGGTGTATGTGAAATATCTGCTAAAACCGACAAAGACAATGTGATCGTATAATGGATGGACAGACAGACGGTATAGAAGATTATAGACAGGGGGAAGCTACAGGTCCTGACTCTGGGTCTGATGACCACAGCTAACAGGTGTAAGTTTGGGCCATAAAAAGGGCAGTTAGGCCAGGGCATGTGGCTGTGAGAAACCAGCATAAGGCTAAGTTGAGACTATGTAAAAAAATGACTGCTGTCTTTTACAACAGCGGCCATTATAGTGCAAATTTAAAAAATAATGAATGTTATTTGTACAACGATGGCCGTTGTTATGAAAGACGGCTGTCATTTTTACAAAGTGTGAACCTAGTCCAAGGCTTGGCTCAGACTAGACAGATTTCTGAAAAAATGCCACCAAAAACGCATAATTTGGCACATGTAATTTTTTTGGGTCAAAAATGCAGCAATCAGATATTAGTTGAGAGTCCACGGGAAAAAGTAAACACAGTACCCACTTAACATTTTTTGCTACCACTTTGTTTCTGGGCAGTTTGGCGGTTTTCTGGTGTTAACAGTTTTGTGAACTTACAGCAGGGCCTGCATTCATCATGCTTACATAGAAAGGCTGTTGTCCCACCCATAGACTTCTATAGGGTGGTAAAAATGCCAGAGAAAATGTCAAGTTTGTATACATATTGGCTTTTTTTACCCAATTCTTTAGTATAAAACCTGGAATCACATGATAAAGAATCACATGACTTGTACTGAAAATAATGCAGGGGATAAAACTCCAGAGATAAAATCGCGTATAGTAATTTACATGAAAATAAGAGTCAAAAAAAGAATAAACTGCTGGCAAAAGTTGTGTCTGAGGGAAAACCAGTTTCTATGTTATGACATCAACAGGTTAGAATCTAACACTCTGATATGTTCCTATTGTGCATAGGAGCTAAGGACGAAGGTATTTTTCTTACCTTCATCCTCTGGGCTGTTTCCATGCTATTAGGAGTTTAATCTTTATACTAATTAAAAGCTTTGGTGCACTTGGGTGGGTGGGTGGGGGGGCGTCTACCACCCCCATTGCTTCGCTCTCACCTAACCCGCGGATTCTGCTGATATTTATTATAAGGGGCTGAGCAGATTGGTGCACTGTGGGTGGTACCCAAATACCTAATTAGCATAAATATTAAATTGCTAATAGCATGAAAATGATGCAGAGGATGAAAGTAAGAAAATCACCTTCATGCTCAGCATCCCATGTGCAATAGGGACATGCTGATAGTTTTCTTTTAAGGCTGAAGCTCCATGACATTTCCAAGTCGCGTGTCCAGGAATTACTGTGCCGCACTGTGACACCTTTACTCAAGTGGATGGGGTTGCCCCCAACCCACAGCTGGCCATCAGTAGCGCATTATAATAGCCCCGTTTTGGGCGGTAGCCTGGGGCCCACCCAAAAAGAGTTTTACTTCATTGGTGTATTGTCGCCTGGCTACAATTCTGCCACGATTTGCAAAGAAAATGCTGCTTTTTTACCACAAATTTGCACAAATCATGGCATCATGACATTATCTATCCTTTACTATGAACACCACGCAAGTGCTGCCATATTTACAGTGGGGTGGGGGGGGGGGGGCCAGGCTTGGTGAACAGCCCAGGGCCTATGGTAAAGTTAATCCGCCCCTGCTGGCCATGACCTGCCGTGGCAGAAAGTCCATCCAGGAGGAATTTTGTGAGACTGCAGCAGCGTTTGGGTTGCAGTGGGGTCTTATTCATTTGTATAAGCGAAGAATTGTTGTGTAGCCCCAGCCTTAGACCCAGCCCCACTATGGTGAACAAAATCAAGATGACTATCATGCTCTAAGTTTGCTTTAGTAAAACCATAGTGGGTGTTCTGGTAAAGTCACTGCACTTTGGGTGCTTAATTTCAGCCTTGTGGAACTGTCCTTAAATTCATTTTGCTTGTCATGTGTAAAATAACGTACGTATAAATGTTAGTATGAGTAACAGAATTTCTTCCTCTTTCCTGTGTAACAGTATGGGTCAACCATGGATAATGTTTGCAATCATTCCAAATATATTCAATTCTGCTTTACTTGAGAGCCTTTCCCATTCCAGAGAGTATGTGTGTGTGCAAACAAGTTTTTTTTTCCCCCAGAATAAAAAGCCTTCGTTTCTCAATGAACATTAGCAGCCACCAGAAGAAGTGCAAGTAAGTCAGCTACCACAGCTATTTAATCAGCAGTGTTTGTTGATTTGAGCAGAACCCTATGCTGTGAAATGAAAAAAGAAAACCAAATTTTCTTGAGCAATCTTGCTGTTCCTGCTTCAGGTGCTAGGCCATTTCACTAAAGCAGCTCAGACGAGAATGTCATTAGTTCTTAAACCCCAGGTGAATTTGCCACTGTTCCACATGATTAAGCCAGATAATTGTGTGTTGATAGCGAATGTGGCTGGTGAAATACAATTTCTAGGACCTTCCTAAACAAACACGACACAGGAGTGTGTCAAAGTGCTGTCATTTCAGTTCCTTTTGTTGCAATTGCACTTACAGATATCCCTGTTGAAGGCTTGTGAATAAAATGATTATATTCTGATGATTATAAAGAAGACCTTTTACAAAGAAAATACTCACCCTTTCACCCAGTAACATGCCATCTTTTAGGGCATCATAACGGATAGCCACCATTAAAAATGATATCATCCAAAAAACGACATTCACATTCTGCAGGCATCGGATACAAAAATAAAAACAAAAGCCATGAAGTACAGTATACTGTAGATGGCAGAGTTACCTGCAAGTGAATGGTGCTTATATGGGGTTCTAGGGAGTAATAATGCAGCAAGAAATTTTAGGATACAGCTATTTATAATCTGCTGAATTGCCGAGACATGACCATGATATGTCTGAACCCTGTCAGCATTTGGTTTTACTGCAGATTAGCTCAGGTGTAGCTATGGTCACACACAGTATTTTTGCTCAGTATTTTAATTAGTATTTTTCAACCAAAACCAGGAGTGGATTTAAAACACAGAAATGCTATGTTCACGCACTGTTGAAATTTAGTGGATGGCAGTCATTGAACAACAAATAACGGACAATACTTCAAAACAATGCCCGTTGTTTAAAAAATAACACTAACTATTTGCCATTGAAGGAGAAGTCTAGGCTAAATTTTTATTAGGGAATTGTTTTATCCTCAAAAACTTATACAAATCACCAATATACTATTTTTACGGGAAATGCTTATAAAGGTCTTTTTTCCCTTAACTTACTACTGCATCAAGGCTTTACTTCCTGGATAAAATGGTGATGTCACGACCCAACTCCCAGAGCTGTGCGGGCTGTGGCTGCTGGAGAGGATGATGGCAGGGGGACACTGAGGGACACAGGGCACTGGAGGGACACTAAGGGCCCTATTCCACAGTAACGATAATCGGCCGGATCGGCCCGATTTGGCCGATTATCGTTTGGTGAAATAGAGAAAACGATCAGCCGATGATCGTGTCATCAGCTGATCGTTCATTTAGGGTCAGACCTAAAATCATCGTTCCCTCACCGCACATCGCTACTGTTGAATAGCGGTGCGCGGCGGGCGACCGACGATTTGACAGGCTGCAGCATCATACATTACCTGTCAGGTCTTCTCCGTGCTGTCTTCATCCCCGGGTCCTGCGCGCTCTATCTTCAGAATGGCCGGTCAGCTGACGGAGCGCTCAGCCAATCACAGGCCGGGACCACCACAGCCTGTGATTGGCTGAGTTTGAAGATAGAGCGCGCGGGACCCGGGGATGAAGACAGCGCGGAGAAGACCTGACAGGTAATTTATGATGCTACAAGGGCTGCAAGGACATCGGTAACGATTTCCCTGAAGCCCTCACTCAACGATCATCGTGCCGTGGAATAGGCCCAGTAAACGAGCAGCGATCTAGCAGATCACCACTCGTTTACATTGTTGATCGGGCCCTCCTCGGCCCGTGGAATAGGACCCTAAGCATCCCTCTGCCATCATCCTCTTCAGCAGCCACAGCCTGCACAGCTCTGGGAGTCGGGTCGTGACATCACCATTTTATCCAGGAAGTGAAGCCTTGATGCAGTAGTAAGTGCAGGGAAAAAAGCACTTTATAAGCATTTCCCATAATAAGTGTATATTGGGGATTTGTATAACTTTTGGGGGGGGGGCAATACAATATTTTAATAAAAATTTTCGCTGGACTTCTCCTTTCAATGGTGGTTATCCATTACATTTCAACAGTGCGTGAACATAGCCATTCTGTGTTTACAATCCACTCCTGGTTTTGGTTGAAAAATACTAATTAAAATACTGAACAAAAATACTGTGTGGAAACATAGCGTTAGGGTGCCGTACCGTCACGTACCGTATCACTGCTTATTTCTCGCACAAAACTCGCATCAAACTTGCATGAAAGTAGCTGCATTTTTTGTGGTGTTGAACTCGCCTGTGAAAATCATATGAAAATCAAAACTCGCATGTAAAAATCGCACCAAACATGCAGTGAGAATAAGCATACATTGTCTTGATAGCAATCAGTATCACTGTGGATTTATGTGCGAGAAACTCTCAGCGATAAATACACAGCGATACGGTACGTGTGAAGGCACCCATGTATTTCTAATAGTAGAATTATTTTTTTCAGTGAAGCATAAACGGTACCCAATGGACTGTGATGAATGAACTTGACGACAGTTTGGATTCCCATGAACCTGAACACTTAGCGTTTGAATATCGCTGCCTGGAGAAGGTGGATGTAGCCCGAGGACTGCCTGGACAAGACATGTTGCTGTGTTTGCTCATTTGTACCATGGCCATGTCTTAGACAGTATATGCGGCTATACCTTGAATTTTCAAGGCTTTCTTTCAATCAGTGTAGCATTGTGTACAATAGTCATTTCAGTGTCGGAATAGAATTCTGATCGGCATTATCCACACTCCCCACAGCATACTGTAAAAAACATTAGGAGACAGAGCATCACAATTAATCTCCATAAGTCTCCATAACTTTCATTGTATGCAGTGGGGAGCAGATGTATACAGGATATTGTTTGACAGATGGTGAAACATTTCTGTAAGAGGGTTTTGTGGCTCATACTTTGGCGGTACATGGCATGGAAGAGGAGAAATTGAGGGTTGGCCAAAGATAAGAACATGAAAGACCCAATCATTATATTGAGCATTGGACTGTGGTTGATACACAGAAAAGGCGGCCAGTTTTACATTACATCACAGAGGGCACCACCAAAATTCCGGGGTGGACTTTTCACTGTGGTCAAAACCACTATGCAGAGGCAAGCCATGTAAACAGAATATGCGTTCCACAGAGAGACTGTCAAGATTAGCAGAGATAGCTCAGTGGATGAACAAAGGTAGAAGAAGAGGTAGCAGAAGATAATCAGATTTATATGTAAATAGGGATGAGCACATTTACAGTAGGAACGAAACAAAGGGCTTTGTTCCTACCAGCATTCTGCTCATAAGTCTGCGGGTGTCACGACCCGTCACACCAAACACACAGAGACAGTGAGCCCTAAGCTCAGCCCCGCCCACTGACTCTACCTACTTGCCCCCCTAGGCTAAACCCTAGGGCAGCAACTGGGCGACGGTCCCTGTACTGGCTTGGTGGGACAAAAAGACAAGACAGACAGACAAAACACAATAAAGAATGGTCAGCAATCCGGGTCACAACAGTCTGGCAGCAAAGGTACAAAATCAGGATCCAAAAGAGTAGTCAAATAACAGGCAATATGGTCGGGGGCAGGCAGCAAGCAAGCGAGGTCAAAAGATACAAGGCAGGAATCAGGAGAAGCAAAGAAACAGAACCACAAGCAGGCAGAGACAAGTCAATAACCGGCAAGGCACAGGCAGAAGCTGAAATCTTAAATAGGACACCAGGAACCAAGTCCAGAAGATGATAGGAGGGACCAGCTGTCAATCACTGAGGCAAAGGCAGATTAACCGTTACATGACCAGGGAAGCTTAGAAGCACAGACACGGGTGGGGCCGGGAAAACAATTAGCAGACCAGAAGAAATAAGACACAGTTCAGACAGGGCAAAAACAAGGCAAACAAAACACAGAATAAATGGAAGATTATGGCCAAAATCGCAGTCTTTGGCGCAGAGGTCTAATCTTCGCAGCAGAGGGTGGCACTGATGCCTTTTCAGGCGAGATCATGACATTACCCCCCCTTTTATGAGGGGCCTCTGGACCCTCACCAGACCTAGGAGGGAAAGGACCTCTTACAATGCATGTCTCGATGTCACTGGAAATGTCATCGTCCGTCTCCCACTCATCAGAATCAGACTCCAAGAGATATGTAACCGGTCTCCTGACAGATCTCCCATAACTGCTCAAATCAATACCAGACACAGATCCAAATTCTGCCTTACATGAGGACACAGACCTAGTACCATCACCAGGACATACAGAGCCAATTTCCACCTTACACAAATTAGCAGACATGGTATCCTCGGCGGGACACACAGAGCCAACTTCCATATTGCCCGAACTTACTGACTTGTTATCAGCGGGACAATGCACAACAACTACACCCACCTGGGCGCCCAGATGACCCTCCTGGTAGTCATCTGGACGCTGATGATCTGGCCTTGAAGGACGCTTGGCACAAAAACTGATGAAGTGTCCACTTTCACCGCAATAAAAACATAGTCCGTTCAGTCTTCTGTGTTCTTTACGGGCCAGGGATCTTTTAATTTTGCCCAGTTCTGAAGGTTTCTCCATGGTGACCAGAGGATAAGACATAATAGGCAGAGGCTCAGAGGAGACAGAGGAAGGAACATCAATTACACAGGGGGAATTCTGGCTAGATGTATTTTTACGTTCCCTGAGCGTGCGATCAATAGAAATCGCTAGAGAAATTGCCTGTTCAAAGGAGCTAGGGGTGGGGTGACTAAGCCAAGCCTCTTTAAAGGTCAAAAATGTGTTCAGGTCCCCTGAACACTTGTCAGGCTCCTTGAGTGTGACCACTGGGGAGGCAGGCGTGGTAGCTGGTAGCTGCTGGGCCAATATCTGGACTTGTTTGGCCAGCTCAAAAACAAGGGTAGCAAGACCCTCAAAACGGACAGAAAACTCCTGTGCTGAATCCATTACTGGCTTCAGGTAAGGAGTAAAAAAAAATATTGTACGGCCGGTTATTATGTCACGACCCGTCACACCAAACACACAGAGACAGTGAGCCCTAAGCTCAGCCCCGCCCACTGACTCTACCTACTTGCCCCCCTAGGCTAAACCCTAGGGCAGCAACTGGGCGACGGTCCCTGTACTGGCTTGGTGGGACAAAAAGACAAGACAGACAGACAAAACACAATAAAGAATGGTCAGCAATCCGGGTCACAACAGTCTGGCAGCAAAGGTACAAAATCAGGATCCAAAAGAGTAGTCAAATAACAGGCAATATGGTCGGGGGCAGGCAGCAAGCAAGCGAGGTCAAAAGATACAAGGCAGGAATCAGGAGAAGCAAAGAAACAGAACCACAAGCAGGCAGAGACAAGTCAATAACCGGCAAGGCACAGGCAGAAGCTGAAATCTTAAATAGGACACCAGGAACCAAGTCCAGAAGATGATAGGAGGGACCAGCTGTCAATCACTGAGGCAAAGGCAGATTAACCGTTACATGACCAGGGAAGCTTAGAAGCACAGACACGGGTGGGGCCGGGAAAACAATTAGCAGACCAGAAGAAATAAGACACAGTTCAGACAGGGCAAAAACAAGGCAAACAAAACACAGAATAAATGGAAGATTATGGCCAAAATCGCAGTCTTTGGCGCAGAGGTCTAATCTTCGCAGCAGAGGGTGGCACTGATGCCTTTTCAGGCGAGATCATGACAGCGGGGCTTTGAAATCTGCTCCGCTCTGTGCCGCTCATCCCCAGGTGCTGGGAAAAGATGAACCCCATCCTGGGGAACTTCTCCTAGTTTCCTAGTACTGGATCCATCTTTTTTCAGCACCTTGGGAGGAGCGGCATGGAGCGGAGCACACTTCAAAGCCCTGCAGCCTGATGAGCGGAATACAGATAGAAACTAAACGTTTCGCTTATTTCCTAATGTAATTTTGCTCATCCCCAGATCTGAAGGTTTTATTTCTGTACACGTGGTACAAAAAGTTAACAAAACACAGGAACTTTGGAATGGCAAGAAGACCCTGTGGACCTGGCCAGTTCAAATTTGGAGAGTTTTTCTGGGCCCATTTGCAGGCCATGAACAGAGATGGTATACCGAAAATTGTAAGGAGAACCTGTAGAGGGATTATTTCATCAGTTTTACATGAAGACTATTCTCCTATATGTGTTGTAGGACTTCAGGAACATGCTTCCTGTGTGAAGTCAGTTCAAGGTCAACATGTTATGCACATATACAGTACTTTAAACAGTTATACAGCAGGTCACAGATGATCTCATTGACTAGCTATTTAAATGTCCCAGGAGCGTTGTAAAGACCAAATGGCAGGATGAGTTTATAACAGGCAAAGGACATAGACCTGGTGTGCTGCTACACTGGTTTGGCTTTGGGCCACTCTTGAGGGCGTTGTCTTAGTAGTCCCCTAGTTTTCACCCTTTAACCCTCTCCAAATGGGGATCTGGTCTCCACTGCGATGGGCTACCAGATTGCTACCCTGTGACAGTGTTTCCAGTATTGGTGGTGGCTGGCCCAAGGCACCATAGGTACAGGTTGATTAATTGAACTAGGGGGATTACAAATAAGTGGGGGAAAAAAAAAATAAAAAAATATATATATATATATATATAAATCCCTTTCTATATTAAAAGTTTAAATCATCCCCCTTTTCCAATTTTTTTTAACTAAAACAAACAAAAAAACCCTATAATAAACATATTTGGTATCGCCACATACAAAATCACCCAAACAAATTATCACATTTCTAAAACCCGACAAATCGTAAAATTGCTTGTTTTTGGTAACATCACCTCCAGAAAAAAATGAAAATCGCTCTCCAATTGTCCAATAGACCAACAAATAAAAATACCAACAAATAAAAACATTCATTAAGTTTTAAAAAGTAATTTTTTTTTAAAAGTAGTAAAATAAAATTAAAGTTATATAAACTGAATATCATTGTAATCGTACTAACATGAGGAACATAGACAGTTTTAGCACATGGTGAATGGGGTAAAGACAACAACAACAAAAAACATTAATTATTTTTTTTTCCACCACTCAAGTATATATTTTTTTTCAGTTTCACAGTATATTTCATGGTGTGTCATTACAAAGTACAGTTGGTGTCACAAAAAATATGTGTCCATAGGTGTAAAAAATGCAAGTGCTATGGCCTTTTAAGGAGGAAAGAACAAAAGTTCAAAATGATTTTTCCCCCCAGTCCCTAAGGGGTTAATTTACATGAGGGAATAATGGCTACACAAAATTGTCAAAACAAACTAAATAAAAAAAACATCAAAAACAGTGTCTGAAGGCGCTGATGGCACTCGGTAAAGGTGGGTGGGTTCATAAATCTTTTCATGCTACCTTTTAATATTGTTATTAATTTATTTGTTAATGAATTCCTATACTTGTTTATTTGGTGTGGAGAGTTAGTTTTGAGGAGTTTTATATTATTGATATTATCACAGTTTTCACATAAATATGACTTTGTGCCTATTAAATTTTCACATGGTTGGGGGCGGGTGTATCTATAATAAGGAAAAGTTGACTCAATTAAAAATTGCCAAATAGAACACTGGACTATTTCAACTATTAGCATAAAGCAGGTGTGAAAGATTCAAAACCAATACTATGAAATAAACGACAAAATTGCCACTTAACTTTAATCATTAAAGAAGTCTCCTTTTTTGCCTTGTTTTTCCTCAAAACCCCAGCTGGGACGTGTTGGGTGTTAGTTTGAACATATTATTTTACAGGTGCTTTATACCCAGTAGCCTTTCAAAGAAATGATCAAGGCATTTATATGGAACTGATTTAACTTGAATCATTAGTGATCTTTCACTCTCATCATGATGCAGTAGTTGCTATTCAAATAAGACAATAGATCTCAGATGCTTCAAGACATCTCCATTGTGAAGAGTCCATTAAGGCAGGGAATTGCTCAGTACCCAGCTGCCTTGTCCCTCTCTCATTCCACTTGAATTGCTAAGTGTTTTTTTTTTTTTTTTTTTTTACTAACATTCATTATGTTTTTGAATGTTTGAACTGTGCTGAAGAAGAAAAAATGCCAATATAGTTGCTCTTTGTGTAATGCCAGAGAAATGAAGGCATCATAGTCAAGGTGAGAAGGTGATAGGTCAAACTAAATAGCGAGCAATTATCTATTGAATAGCTAATAAGCTGGTACCTTCTATTGACATACTGTAGTGAGAAAGAGTGTCATAGGGTCGTAATGAAAACATAAGGCACCCGCTGGGGTAGCATTAGTATCTATAGTTATTAGGAGATGATTCTATAGCTTTCTGAATCTCTGTAATTGTAATATATTCTGGGATCATTTCTGCCACTGCATTATTGTGCTCAATGCGTAAGTGTTCTACTATATATTTGTCTTGTACATATCCTTACATGACCCCTTGTTCTGTTCTTATAGTAAATCAATTATAATTTTGTCTGGAAATGAGGACGATGGCTTTTAACTGTCATCACTGGCGTGTTCTTGAGTCATTTCCAGATTTCTAGTCACTCCATCACTTTATAACAGTGATAATGCTGCATGAGTGAAGGGACTAAAGATTTATCATATTTCCATCCTTTACATGTGCAAAATAGAGAAATCTGGAGGCAGGCGAGTTAAGCATACGTGAATTATGAGTAGATTTAAATATTGTGTAAAAGAATCATCTGTTGTCGGTTGTTTAATATGGGTTGTTTGGTTTACTAAAACCTATTTAAAAAAATATATTTTTAGGGCAATCTGAGCTAATGGAGGGTTAATAGAGAGTGGCTAGGAAGAGCATGTCTCGGATTGGAGGACTTAGCATGTCGATGTAATACGCAGATTACCCATCGATTTTAATGGGCATTATGTAATGATTGATTTCTCCCGTGGTGGCATCCGTGACATTAGTGGCATCTGAATAACAGGCACTGGAGTGGCAGTGTTAGCCATGAAGCTGGGTCATCTGGGAGCAGAGAACTTATACCACCATGCCCTGGGCTCATGGTAATAGAGACATTTTCTGTCTCTGCCAAGCTTGAAGTTACTGTATGACTAGAGTGTTTCAGAGTTTAACAATACGAACTGTGAGCGGAAAGCTGTATGAGCAACGACAGATGGAAAATTGTCACATTTTTTGTCTTCAGTTCTCTTTGTCGCCTAAAAAGTTGCCTTTTTGGTCATCAATACAGTCCCCACAAATGTGCTTTATAGCTCTCTATCTGCTCTCTAAATATCTCTTGCCATCTTTTTAAAGAGGCACACATTTTGCACAAGTTGAATCCAGCCCGGAGTAGACTTATTCTGTCACATGTTTTCTAGGGTAGAAGCATATACTTAGTCTATTAACCCTTTGAGGACCAGGCCCAAAATGACCCAGTGGACCGCGCAAATTTTGATCTTAGTGTTTCCGTTTTTCCCTCCTCCCCTTCTAAGAGCTCTAGCACTTTCAGTTTTTTATCTACAAGCCATGTAAGGGCTTATTTGTTACAGGAATAGTTGTACTTTGTAATGGCGTCATTCATTTTACCATAACATGTATGATGGAATTCCAAATATATTATTTATGAAGATATAAATTGGTGAAATCGCAAAAAAGAATGCAATATGGTAACGTTTGGGGGGTTCCTGTGTCTACGTAATGCACTATATGGTAACAGCGACATGATACTATTATTCTATAGGTCAGCCCGAACACAACCATATGCAGGTTTACGCAGATTCTCTAATGTTATATATTTTTTTTAAATGAAATCCTTTTTTTTGGCAATTAATTATAAATAAAATGGGCCTATTGTGACGCTTCTAACGGTTTGTATGGCTACGGGCTGTATGGGGTGTAATTTTTTCCGCCATGATCTCTAGTTTTTATTAATACCATATTTGTGAAGATCGGACGTTTTGATCACTTTTTATTAATTTTTTTTTATATATAATGTAACATAAAATCGGTAATCCGCGCAATTTTTTCCCTCTTTTCGTGTACGCCGTTTACCGTTCGCAATGACGCTTGTTATATTTTAATAGATCGGACAATTACGCACGCTACGGTATATTATATGTTTATTTGTTTATTTATTTTTATATGTTTTATTTATATAATGGGAAAGGGGGGTGATTTCAACTTTTATTGGCGGAGGGGTTTTGGGGTAGTGTGTTAGTGTTTTTAACTTTTTTTTTTTTACACATTTGAAGTCCCTTTGGGGGACTTGTACATACATTAGTTTGATTTCTACACTGATGAATGCTATGCCATAGGCATAGCATTGATCAGTGTTATCGGCGATCTGCTCATTGAGCCTGCCTGTGCAGGCTCAGTGTAGCAGATCGCCGATCGGACCGCACGGAGGCAGGTGAGAGACCTCCGGCAGTCCGTTTCAACGATCGGGACCCCCGCAGTCACACTGCGGGGGTCCCGATCGGTAAGTGACAGGGGACTCCCCCTGTCACTTACACTTAAACGCCGCGGTCGCGCCGCGATCGCGGCGTTTAAGGAGTTAATGACACACGGCAGCGCGATCGCTGCAGCGTGTCATTGCCTGTGAGGTCCCGGCTGCTGATTGCAGCCGGCCCCCACCTGCTATGAAGCGCGCTCCGCTCCGGAGCACGCTTCATAGCGGGAGAAACACCCAGGGCGTACAGTTACGCCCTAGGTCGTCTGGGGACAGACTTCCATGGCGTAACTATACGCCCTGGGTCGTCTAAGGGTTAAACAATATGTACTTATTTGATAAATCTTGTAGCACAAGAAAGCCGAAAACAGCCACTTTAAGATATACAGTATGTCCTGTGTCATAAATGTTGCAAATGATAAATTCCTCCTGTGGCTCTAGAATTATTGCCGTGTCATCTCCTCAGCAGGGTGGTCACCATCAGGACTCCGGAGACACTTCCATCAGCCTGTAAAGGTAATTGTCATATACATTCAGGGGATAACTACAAGGCCACATCTCACGTTTGCACATTTTTGTACATACCTGTTGAGCTCAAATGAGGAAGATATTTATGAGCAAGAAGATAACATTTTTTAAGATGTAAAATTAACAAGAACATTTTACGGAAATTTTTTTTTCCACATGTTCTGTTTTTTTTTTAACCCAGTATATGTGTACCAGTAAGGTCTTTTTATAATAACTCTGAGTATCCATTCATGTATTTATTTGCCACCGTATGTAAATGCACAGTAGTCTCTGTTTTTTATTATAGATTAAATTCATGAATTCAGAAACTAATATGCATCTTGGACCTATACACAAAACCGTCTTGATGATGTACAGTTGTCTTTGTAACTAGTCTATTGTGGAGCGAGACATTCAATAAAGATTGAGGCTAGGTTCACACAACGTCTTTTTTTGGCCGTTCGACGGCCGTCTTTGGGGATGGCCGTCATTTTGAGGTCAAATAACGTCCGTTATTTTAAAATTAGACGTTATTTAAAAATAACGGACGTTATTTAATTTCAAAACGACGGACGTCCACAAAGACAGCTATCGAATGGTCAAAAAAAAGACATTGTGTGAAACTAGCCTAAGGCTGGCAAAGCGGTGTAACTTCTGAAAAAATCATAATCACATTTTATCATGTACCAAAAGAAAGTATTAATACTGCTTATGTATTGTTCTTATTATTTGGTTCTAACCTTTTAGTGTCCTTCACTATACATTTATGGGAGAAGGTGCTGGAAACATATAAAGTACTCTCAGAATCCAACTTCATACACAGTTTGTGTGTAAGACCAATATGATCCCGGCAGTTTAGTGTTGAGCGAGCATGCTTTATTGATCATAGTGCTCAATCAAGTATTGGGGTCCTCAATCAAACATTATGCTTGGATTACTGCAAGGCACATTAGGACACCAGTGGTCTTCCATCAATTGAGTTCTTATACTGTATGTCTTGCAGTAACTTATTCAATTTTTTCATCAAATTTTTGTATAGCTCATCCCTTGAAGGTATGTGTAAATGAAATATACAAAAAATAAAATGAAAAACACAATATGTTACTGTAAGACACATTAGAACTCCAGCAACTGATGGAAGACCACCAGAGTTCTAATGTGTCTAGATGGCAACTATGTATCTTCTAATGAATTTTTGAATTTTTCCTGCACAACCTCTTTAATTATCTATCTCCTAATTATCTATACATTTATTTTATATCTGATTATCTATCTATTCATCTCTCTGTGCATCTTATATCTAATCAGCTATCTCCTAACCATCGATCAATCTATCTAATGCTAAGTTTACACGGAGCGATAATTCGCCCAATCGTACGATTAACGATTTTGAAGTAACAATTTTTTTTATAACAATCAGCGTTTAGATGGAACGATATATCGTACAGAAAATTCGTTTCGCGATCGCTTAAGCCTATCTCGCACATAGGTAAAATCAGTGAACGACTGTTTACACAGAACGATCTGCGACCGATCAACGACGATTTATTAACATGTTCAAAGATCAAAATGAACGATTTTTAGCTAATCGCTTGATCGTTCGCTGCGTTTACACGGAACAATTATCGCTCAATGCGTTATCGCGAAAATTAGCCCGATAATCGTTCCGTGTAAACGTAGCTTAAGGGTCCATTTACACAGAAAGCTTATCTGACAGATTATCTGCCAAAGATTTTAAGCCACAGCCAGGAACAGACTATAAACAGAGATCAGGTTTTAAAGGAAATACTGAGATTTCTCCTCTTTTCAAATACATTTCTGGCTTTGTCTTCTAATATTTGGCAGATAATCTGTCAGATAATCTTTCTGTGTAAATGGACCCTATCTATCTATCTATCTATCTATCTATCTATCTATTTCTCATGCATAGATAGCTTCATGAACTAATATGAATTTTCACTTTACTAACGCTCATGAAGAGAACGAGTCTCATCTGATTTTATAACTATTTTTACTATAGGGGAAGGTGAAAGTTGCCAGAGTGTGAAAAATGAATTTCATAATGGCCATCCTAAAATGGGGCCATAAAGTACTTTTCGGTGGTAAGATATATCGATGCTATAACGCCATTATTCCACTCCATCACGTTTAAATGTTACTCCAATTATGTGCAAGTTAAATATAACCCTATGTAACAACAGGAAGGACAGCACTAAGTTGTCCCATTTAACAACTCTCACTTAAAGTCTAATAAAGCTCTTGTTAGTATATTTTATGGAACAGAAACTCCAAAATGTAAAGATATATTAAGGAGATATTTCCGAGTTATTAGAGAAGGGTATTTACATTTACAGATTGCATTATATTATGCTTTTATGAACAGATCAAGACATGAAATAGCCTTCACCTGCGAGGATTGAAGAGGAAGGTAATTTTGCTTAATACGGGTGATAAAATTAATCTGATTGAAATCGCCTGCGATTATTCCGTAGAATACTGAGTGCCAGTACAATCACTTACGCTCTTTTTTTTTATATTTTTAGTCAAGCCTCGTGCAGATGAAAGCTAATTACAAAGTAGTGATGTGAGACGTTAAGGAAATAGTTTGTATAGCACAGAGCAGGCACGGCTAATTGGGATTTGTGATTACACGGATTGTTGTTAGGGAGAATTAACTATCAGCAACCTCTCCTGAAAAGCCCCTTCATCAAGAGAAAGCAAAAATAGATGCCGGGCCTGTTATTTATCTAATTATGCTGTGAACATTTTTTCTCTGAGTGGGCTACACTTTGTCATAGCTTTTGTAATATCCACTTTCTTTTATTTTTTCACACTCTTGGGAGACGGAGGGTTAGATAAAATATGCTTGTTGTTGTCATTTAGTAATCAGTAGAATGAATTTGTAGATACAGGGGGTACTGTATAATTCAGAAACTGAATGTCATTAGAACAGAATTATTCAATTCACAGGATACGCCAACCATCAGAAACTAATGATGAGAAAGTGTGGGACTAGTGTAATGCCTGATGGAGTATCACAACTGCTATGACCCTCTCGGATAGTTTGGGCTAGGAATAACATTCTTAAAGGGAACCTGTCCGCCTGCTTTTGCTGTGACGGACATGCTGATTTGTGTGGTGTTTGGTGAATATGTTTTTATACAACTTACAATATATTCATTGCAGTGATGTCCCATGTATAGAATGTCTTATATATTTATGAACAACAGCCTCCCCTCACCCAACCTATCCACTGTAAGGAGCTTTCACATACAGCTTCCTCTCTTTTTTCAGCCCAGGTCAGATGTGGATCTAGCATGACTTCCTTATTGTATATTTCTTATTTCTTTCGAATCCGATCTCGGATAAGGCACAAAAAATTGAATGAATAATGCCACAAAAACCTTAGTGTAAACCCTCACCCCCGCTTAGGGAGGAAGGTGATGGAAGAGCATACTTATTATTACACTAGGCTCCAGACTCCCTGTGCTGGCATCACGCCGCAACACCAAAACATATTCACACATCAATAAAACCATAGAGGAGGACAGTGAGTAGGGGGACCCAGCTCTGATATCAATATACTGTAATACACCATCTGGCAATGAAACAACCCCTTTAATATAGAACATATACATGCATACTAACAATTCTGTACAAAAACCTTACATCTTAACTAACAAAGTGTACAGCAAAATATTACATCCTATACGACTTTTGTATGTACGCTCCTAGTCTGCAGTGAATCAGTAACAGCTAATAAATGCTGACTTATTGGTAGGAGTTTCATATCTCCATTATATGAACACACAGTGTATTGCAGATAGAAAAGAACAAGATATTCATAGTAATAAAATAATACAAAACACCATCTAAGGGGCCATTCACACTACAGAGTTTAAGTGGAATTTGAAGTGGAGTCCGCGGATGGTTGAGACATCATATTGATTGAATGGGACAGACGGAACTTTAAGCAGAGTTTGTGGTGCGGACTCTGCTTGATATTCCTCTTTATTTCCATAGTGTTAACAGACCCTAATTTTACCTATTCAGCTTAAGGCTGGGTTCACACTACGTATATTTCAGTCAGTATTGTGGTCCTCATATTGCAACCAAAACCAGGAGTGGATTAAAAACACAGAAAGGCTCTGTCCACACACTGTTGAAATTGAGTGGATGGCCGCCATATAACAGTAAATAACTGCCATTATTTAAATATAACAGCCGTTGTTCTAAAATAACAGCACATATTTGCCATTAAATGGCGGCCATCCACTCAATTTCAACATTGCGTGAACAGATCCTTTCTGTGTATTCAATCCACTCCTGGTTTTGGTTGCAATAGGAGGACCACATACTGACTGAAATATACGTAGTGTGAACCCAGCTTAAAACCAGAAGAAGGCATTCTACCTTGACTCCAAAGTCATTTCTATTCAGAAATAGAAGTCATTTCTATTCCGATGGTAAAAAATTTTCTTTCCTCTATTGTAGTACAGTATGTACCACTTTGTTGTATGTACAGGTTAGGGTAACAAAACTGCCATAGGACAGATCTTGCATGTGTTACAGGAAAAAAGATGGAATGCGCTATATGTGTGAACAGCATCTAATGAGTTGTATACTAGTAGATTTTAGGTTCACCTTAGTGTGTTGTGCAGTGGGTAACATCAGCCACAGCAGGTGGCATATATATATAAAGAGACGCGCCCACTGATCCTTTTCATTTTGTTTACGCACAGTTTTGAGGCAGATTTAGGTGCTAACTAGAGATGAGCGAACCCGAACTTTCGGGATTTGATTAGCAGTGGCTGCTGAACTTGGATAAAGCTCTAAGGTTGTCTGGAAAACCTGGAGTCAGCCAATGACTATATCCATGATTTCCACATAGCCTTAGGGCTTTATCCAAGTTCAGCAGCCCCCGCTAATCAAATGCTGAACGATCGGGTTCGGATCGACTCGAGCATGCTCGAAGTTCGCTCATCTCTAGTGCTAACCTTTTATAATAAGGCTATGTTCACACAACGTCTTTTTTGGCCATTTGACGCTAAATACCAGACGTTATTTCATTATTAAATAAAAGCTATTATTTGGCTTCAAAGAGCAAAAAAAAAAAACATTGAGGGAACATAGGCTAACATTGTTTTGTTTTTCCAATCAATTTCTATTGTGACAATAGCATAATAAAAACAACAGTGAGCAGTCAGAAAAGTACAGTGGTACCTTGGTTTAAGAGTAACTTGGTTTAAGAGTGTTTTGGTTTAAGAGCTCACAGTTTTTCAAAATTGTGACTTGGTTTAAGAGCATTGCTTTGGTTTAAGAGCTCCCTGTACTGGGTGGGAGCACGAGTGGGGGAGGGACATGGCCTGCATAGCGGGGTCTACAGCCCTGTACTCTGACCCAGGAAGTCTCGCTCACCTTCCAAATCATAGCAGATCCTCTTCAGGCTGGGGCTTACATCAGAGGACAGGACTGTGGAGGTAATCTCTCCATAGATGTAACCCCTCTCTCCCCGGACAGAGAGTGCTGCATGTATGTGCCCACATCTGCCCTGCTCATTACTTCCTGCTCCCTGTAGTCTCTGTCAGTCCTTGTGTTTCCCATCCTCTCCATTACTGTACAATAACTTATAATATCACATATTCTGCTGTTTCTGAATGTTTGTTTCATTTGTTTTACATGTTATTCAGAATAATATATCATTATTTTTGGGGCGTGGAATCAATTGTCTGTATTGCTATGATTTCTTATGGGAAAATTTGCTTTGGTTTAAGAGTGGATTTGGATTACAAGCTCAGACCCGGAACAAATTATGCTCGTAATCCAAGGCACCACTGTATTTGGGACATGAAGGACCCTTTCCACCATGGCAGTGGAAATGAGAGTTTCCATGAAAAGTGTTCAGACCATGGACCCAAATTCCTATTCCTGCATTCTAAAATGAGGCAGTGGTTCTGGATACCCCCCAAAGCCTCTCAAAAAACTATTTTACCTATTTTCCTTTTCCTATTAGGAGGTTTCCAATAAAACAAATGAACTCTGCAATATAATGAGCGTACAAACTCTTTGAGGCAGACACTGTGATAGTTCTGCAGCTTAAAGTGTATCTGTCGTTTGTAAAAAGTGTTGATCCATCCAGGTCTGAGTATTGACCTGTAACAATTGAAAGAATGAGTGGGAGAGAAAGTGCTGCAGCGCTGTGTGCTCCTGCTCTGTGTTACTGAAAAAAAGTCAGGCTCATAATGTAAGTCTATGGAGACTGGCTCTTTTTTTTCTTACACAGAGGATATACTGCAGTGGGGTCTTCTCCCCGCTTGTTCTCCCGATTGATACGGTTCTGAACACCTGGACCGAACAAAACTTTTGACATATCTCTATGACGTCAAAAGTTTTTTCAAACAACAAGTAAAATTTAAGGCTCTTCTTACGCACTTATTTTCACTGCTAATTACAGTCATAATCTATTCGTAAGCTATTATTATACTGTGTGTGAACATACTCTAAACATGCAAGTATGCAAAAAAGTAAAAAGTATACAAAGGATGCTCATATTCCCTATAGCTGTGTGCCCATGAAATGCTTCAAGGAACATTAGGGAGAATTCTAAGTTAACACTGTACTTTTTACAATAATCTCTAAGATAGACAGATCTAGCACTTATCACCTAGCATCTAGGAGCACAGAGCTCACCACTTAAATGAGAACAGAAAGCAGATCAAGTAAAATGAGGACAGTGCACAGCGATCCAGTAAAATATGCTACAGCACAATTCACAGGAGACTGTAAAAGAAACAGGGGACTCACCTGGCATTTTTTTTCTTCAGGCTTTATTGTAGATTAGATAACCAGAGGAAGCCAGAAGAAGTGCACCCACGCACAAAACAGCCATTTCTAGACGCACTGGTGTGTTTGTCCCCTCCCTGCTCTGTAGATTATATAATCTATAATAAAGCCTAAAGTCGCAAGGTGAGTGCCGCATTTCCTTTGCATTCTCCAGTGTATGAATTGTACTGTATACGTTTTGCTTGTTGTATTAATGTTAAAAGTGATACTGTCACTCTCTTGCTTCATTTTATCAGTGGACAGTGTCACCTAGGAGGGACTTCAGGCCAGTTGGGCCCCTTCTCCCTGCTGAGAAATGGAGCTCAACTGCCATTAAACCCCGCCTAGGTGACATTGGTCACTGATGAAATAAAGCGATTTTACAGTAGAAAGAAGTCACAAGTTTTATACAGGTATATATTGAATGTTCAGCAGCTTGTGGATGGTGCAGAGAACCAAAGGGTGTTATTTCACGGGCCGATGGGAGCCCAATAATAACTGTAAACAAGCGCTGATGTGCTAGATCGGCGCTCGTTTACTGTGCCTATTACGATAATCGTTTAACAAGGGCTGCATGGATATAGTTACTGATGCCCTTGCAGCCCTTACTTAAATTGTATACATTACCTATCCACGCTGCAGGACGGGACCCGTGGAGAAGCAGAGGGCAAGAGGAGCCCTGCAGCATGGATAGGTAATGTATAAAGTTTGGAAATCGTTAGCCACCGGACGCGCACCGCTATTACACCGCTATCAGCACCTGACAATTATAGGCCCAATCCTTGTGTTTATTAAATGCTGTGTTTATTACACGGAACGATATTCGGCCACATAGGGCCGATTTGGCCGATTATCTTTCCGTGTAATAGGGAGTAAGAGGTGGACAGTATCGCTTTAATGCACACTTTAGTTTGGGCTGAGGCACACACACACCTTGTTTTCTTATCTAATAATATGCTACATTAAGAACTGTCAGTTTATCAGTTTGTTTGCATATTGTAAATGATAAATAGTTTTACAATGTGTGCACGGACAGCTGTTTTTTTCATAGACTTTAATGTAGCATAAGAAAAACGGCAATATTTTCTCCTTATTTTACCATCGTATTTTGCTTTCATTTCACTGTGTGTGAACCTAGCCTAAAGGTGTGTTTAAACAGATTTATTTGACAGATTTTTAAAGCCAAAGTCAGGAACAGACTATAAACAGAGAACAACCATAAAATGCGGTGGGTATCTGTATTTTTTTCAATTCACAGAAAGTCTAGGGATAGTGCATATAGTAGATTTTTTATTCAATATTGTTAAATTTAGTAACACTAATATCTGCAAGTTTTATTCTGCTGGTAGGCAGGTGTAAGATATGATGCAAAAATAATTATTAGGATGGAAATGCCAGAATGCTATTTTTTTATGCAGCTAGAAGGACAGAGCTTTATTTCAGCTATTACAGTATGATAGGAATTCAAACCATTGTTAACTGTGGTCATGTACAAAATAACCAGTAGGTGTCACTGTGTATCAGCACTATAGATACATATTATAGCAAATACACTGAATGTCGACGATGTGTGAGGCTGTCCACTATAAAGTGGCATCTGGCCACAATACACTTTAACCCATGGATAAAACTGTACACTTTCTACTTTTTCAGTTTTATTTTCATAAATCTCCTAAGTGTTCCATAAAGCAATGTGTTATTAGGTTACTATGACTAAAGATTTGCACTTTAATTCATGTGGCCAAGAAACTCTTGTTCTGTAAGCATCTCTCTTTTACAACAACACTGTTACAGGTTTATGTATATGTTAATATTTTACTAATGTGTTATAGTTCTACATGTTATTTGTATTTTCTCCACTGTTCGGCTGTTCTTGCATAGATTATTATATATTACAACTCTAATTAAAAGAGATTTAATATGAACCAGAAAACTACAAGGAATTATTTTTCTATTCATCATATTGTGCAGCTCCAAATAAAACTGGGATGTTTATTATTTGTATTTTATTTATAAACATTTCTTGTGTATACTCTTCTATTTTGTATACTGTACTACTCATGTGTAAGCTGTGCTATTGTGTATACTGTACTCATGTGTATGCTGTACTATTGTGTATACTGTACTATTGTGTATACTGTCCTCATGGTATACTGTATTGTGTATATCACTATTACTGTACTATTGTGTCATCATGTGTATACTGTGTACTGTACTTCACTGATAATGTGTATACCACACTCAGGTGTATACCGTACTGCTCAAGTCTATACTTTACTCATCATGCATATACTGTACAGTTCCTGTGAACACCATACTGATCATGTATATACTGTACTATTTCATGTGTATATAGTATTTGTTCATGTGTATACTGTACTGTTCATGTGTATACTGTACTACTTATGTGTATACTTTACTGATAATGTGTACACTGTACCATTAAAGTGTACTATACTGTTCATGCTTATACTGTACTATTCTTGTATATACTATACTGTTTATGTGTACACCTTGCTTTTCATGTATACCCCGTACTGATTATAGTTTATTAGTTTTAGTTTTTGAAAAGAATCAAGGGAACTGAATTAATATTTACAATGCATCCGTCCGCACAGTATGAGATGCTGACAGATGATGGTGCAATAACACAAAGTTTCCAATTATAAAGCTCATTGCATTTGTAGAAATAAGGGTTTTTATTCCAGGCTACAGTGTCAAGGAGGCAGGGCTGAACTACTGAAGTGCCTCAGAATTAATTTAAGAACATGGCCGTGCCCCCCTGACATTCAAATACAGTAGGTGCTGTTATTTCTAAAAAAAAATTATATGTAGTAATGACATATCAGAGGTTGTGATCGGTCTGGGGCATCCTTGGAAACAATTGTTCTGTTGTTTTTCTTTTTTTTTGTAATTTTGCTATATTTCATTCCTTTAGGGGATGTTTAAAGCGACTCTGCCCCCCCAATCTGCCCCCCCAACCTACTTGTACCGTCAGATAGCTGCTTTTAATCCAAGATCTGTCCTGGGGTCCATCCAGCAGGTGTCAGGGACAGGGAGGCAGGGACAAGACACGACAGTGAACCCACCAATTGTCCCTACCTACTTGCCTCAAATGGCTCTAGACAGCCGCGGACAACCACAAAGACGTGCCCTGTACTAGATATGTGCACACAAAACAAGACAGACAAACAAACAAACAAACAAACAAACACAATATCGGATAGTCAAACAAGCAAGGTCTGAAGCAAGTACAAAATCAGGTAACAATCAGTCAAATAGTGAAGCCAGAGGTCAGGTAACAAAGTCGAGCAAGCTGAGGGAGTTAGGGTGGGGATCGCAGGAATAGACAGGGGGAGCTGGGATTAGGGTATGAACCTAAATAGCCAGCGGGGAAAGACTGGCTTCAGCTTTCATTTATGAGGATCAAGAGCCCGGTATGGATCCCCATTGGACCAGCACTCTGATCCTCCAGGTACAGACAGGCAGAGAAGAACATCAATCAAACAGACTTGCTCAGGTGCGGTAATCAAGGCTGGGAGAGTTCAGTGGTAACTCTTGCACAGCCGGAAGCTGAGAAGTAGTCAGGTATGTCACATAGAAGCAAAAAAAGGCCCCAGGTCACACCAGGCTACTGCACATTCCTGACAGCAGGTGATGCAGTTATTGTTCTTAAAAGCAACTTTTAAACTTGCAGCCCTGTGTAGAATTTTTTTAAGTGCTATTCAGTGCTAGAAGTTCCTAATAGGGGACTAGCCTTTTGATTGTGAGTTCCCTTGAAATTATCGTATTGTATTAATATGCAAGCTACTTGTTTTGGTGCACTTAGGGCATGGCTTCATTCCAGGTAGTGATGAGCCAACAGTCTTTCCTGATTCTTGTGCCGTTCAGTAGGGAGAGTGACACGAGCAGGGACAGCATCTGAATTTAGTTAGGCAGCAATAATCACAGTGGTAGTTAGTCAGTCTAGGGAAGGAGTAGGGCTTAGAACGTTGTGAAATTGTCAGTGTAGGGAGAGTGACCTGTAGTGACCAGGCATCCATCATAGTCCATCCTATCCATTATCTTCACAATGTATTTGAGTTCTCCGAGGCCAAAAGGGGAGGCTCGCTGGGACATCTTGACTTGCTAAGCTAACTGTACACTGCAGCCTAGCATTCCTCGAGTGATACATGTATGCACGTCCTTGCGTAAAAATATATATATATATATATATATATATATATATATATATATATATGCACGGGTGAATAAAAGATATGCTAATGCTAGGCACCTCGTAATTGCTCTGCTATAACATATTTTATGCTTTGCACCTAAAGGCTAGGTTCACACTATGTAACTGTGCGGCTGTATTTTTTATGCGGCTGTAAATGTGCGGATGAAACTACGGCCGTGGGAAAAAATAGACATGCGGCTCAAAACATACGGTCATTTACTTGGAAATCTGGTTCAACTAAAAATAACAAATAAAATCTTAAGAAAGTGATGCAAACACCTCTGGATGCATCTGGGAAAGCAGGGAACACAGTTTACATGAATTGCTATTACCGGGGTTTGCGATCCTCTGCACTAATGCCGATGTCTCTCATGGTTAATCTATTAAAATAATAAAACACATTTTCGTTGTAATAAAGTGCCTTTCGTTGTTCAATAATTAAATTTAAACGAATCCATCATTTTGCAATTAAATATACTGTTAAAATAAATAGATATATAAATAAATGTATATTTATATATATATTTATTTTTTGACAGTATATTTAATTGCAAAATGATGGATTCGTTAGAATTAAATTATTGAACAACGAAACTGAATTTATTTCATTGAAAATGTGTTTTATTAATTAAATATTAATTAGTACAGGAAGCTCCATAAACCGTTAATTCATATTGCCGGCAAAAGAGCATTCTGTACTAATCATCACTTTACTTTAATGAAAACATCAAATGTTTCTTCTAATTATGTTATCACAATAGCATCATTAGAAGAAACATTTAGAATTATATGTGCGCTCAGCTGATTGGCTGATCGGCTGAGCGCACATATAATGAGCCGGTCCGCAGTACAGTGACTTCATTGTGCTGCGGACCAGCAAAGAGACCACATCGGGGTGAGTATAGAACTCTCCCCACCCCCTCCCCAGCACTGCACCCCTCCCAGCAAGGAAGGGGGGGTCAGTTAACCCCTTCCTTGCTGGGATGGGTGCAGTCTGACATCAGTCTGGCCCCCAAGGGGTTAAGGGGGATGCAATACATCCTCCCTTAACCCCTTGGGGGCCAGACTGTAAGCAGCGATCTGTAAAGATGCTGCATACTGTAAGGTGCACAACACCGCTCACAATGATGGGTGTTGTGCTCCTGTTTGTGTGTTTTTTGTGTGTTTCTCCCTTTTTGTTTTTCAGATATCGGTATCCTGGGGATTACGTCGGATTCCGTGGACTACGTCGATGACCAGCGTTTTTTTTTTTTTTTTAATAAAATGGTCAATGAGGGGTGTGGGGGTGTTTTTATTTGAATACATTTTTTTTTTAACTTGTGTCTTGTCTTTATTTCTTTACTTTATAGACTTAGTAGTGGAAGCCGTCTAATAGACGGAATCCATTACTAAGTTGGGGCCTAGTGTTAGCCGGTATAAAATGGCTAACACTAACCCCCTATTATTACCCGAGTACCCAATGCCACCAGGGGTACTGGGAAGAGCCGGGTGCCAGTGGTCCCGGAGCGTCAAAATTGGCGTTCCTGGACCGGGCGGCAGCAGGCTGGTAAGATTTAGGCTGGGGAGGGCCTAAACCAATGACTCTTCCCACCCTGGTGTTACCAGGCTGCTGTCGTTTGGTTTTTAACCCGGCTGGTTATAAAAATAGGGGGGACCCTATGCGTTTTTTTTTTTTAAATAAATAAAAAATAAAAAAAAAAAACGCATAGGGTCCCCCCTATTTTTATAACCAGCCGGGTTAAAAACCAAACGACAGCAGCCTGGTAACACCAGGGTGGGAAGAGCCATCGGTTTAGGCCCTCCCCAGCCTAAATCTTACCAGCCTGCTGCCGCCCGGTCCAGGAGCGCCAATTTTGACGCTCCGGGACCACTGGCACCCGGCTCTTCCCAGTACCCCTGGTGGCATTGGGTACTGGGGTAATAATAGGGGGTTAGTGTTAGCCATTTTATACTGGCTAAAACTAGGCCCCAACTTAGTAATGGATTCCGTCTATTAGATGGCTTCCACTACTAAGTCTATAAAGTAAAGAAATAAAGACAAGACACAAGTTAAAAAAAATTTTTATTCAAATAAAAACACCCCCACACCCCTCATTGACCATTTTATTAAAAAAAAAAAACGTATTTCACGGAATCCGACGTAATCCCCAGGATACCGATATCTGAAAAACAAAAAGGGAGAAACACACAAAAAACCCACAAACAGGAGCACAACACCCATCATTGTGAGCGGTGTTGTGCTCCTTACAGTATGCAGCATCTTTACAGATCGCTGCTTACAGTCTGGCCCCCAAGGGGTTAAGGGAGGATGTGTTGCATCCCCCTTAACCCCTTGGGGGCCAGACTGATGTCAGACTGCACCCTTCCCAGCAAGGAAGGGGTTAACTGACCCCCCCTTCTTTGCTGGGAGGGGTGCAGTGCTGGGGAGGGGGTGGGGAGAGCTCTATACTCACCCCGATGTGGTCTCTTTGCTGGTCCGCAGCACAATGAAGTCACTGTACTGCGGACTGGCTCTTTATATGTGCGCTCAGCCGATCAGCCAATCAGCTGAGCGCACATATAATTCTAAATGTTTCTTCTAATAATGCTGTTGTGATAACATAATTAGAAGAAACATTTGATGTTTTCATTAAAGTAAAGTGATGATTAGTACAGAATGCTCTTTTGCCGGCAATATGAATTAACGGCTTATGGAGCTTCCTGTACTAATTAATATTTAATTAATAAAACACATTTTCAATGAAATAAATTCAGTTTCGTTGTTCAATAATTTAATTCTAACGAATCCATCATTTTGCAATTAAATATACTGTCAAAATATAAATATATATATATAAATATACATTTATTTATATATCTATTTATTTTAACAGTATATTTAATTGCAAAATGATGGATTCGTTAGAATTAAATTATTGACCAACGAAAGGGACTTTATTACAAAGAAAATGTGTTTTATTAATTTAATATATTAACTATTAGAGGCATCGGCATTCGGCATCATTGCCGGCTATTTTTGAAGTACTCCGTACGGACCGCCTGTCAATCCACGGCCGCATGTCCAGCCGCAAACAATGGTCTTGTTCATTTTTTACGGGTCCGTTTACGATCGGGCCGTAGATTCATACATAGTGTGCACTGTGCAGCCGTATATCCTATACTTTCCAGCGTACGCATGAACCACCAAAAATACCGCTGCACAATTACAGCCACAAATACAGCCGCACTGCTACATAGTCTGAACCTGGCCAAAATCTGTACTCACTGAAACGTAAGATTCTACTGTACATTATTTGTTCATAAATGTTTGGTGAACACGAACAAAACCGATCACGATCATTTTCTTTTATGTTCATGTTCGTGATCTGAACAAAACATTGGGATGTTCGCTCACTACTAATTCCAGGTGCCTGCAGATCCCTCCCATAGCTCTCCCCTCTGCTCCTTTATCTATGTCCGTTTAGTATCACCGATCAGCCCCGTCCTGTGACATCGCTTACAGCCCAAAGTTGCTGCACATGATTTCGCTTTGGACTGTGAGTGACATCAAAACACTGGGGCAAATAGTAATACAAACCAGGCATAGATAAAGGAGCAGAGATGTAGGAAGGATTAGCCGTGCAACTGGAATGAGGCCACGTCCTGAGTGTACCTAAACAAGTCATTTGCTTATTAAATAAAATGCTAATTTCTCAGGAACACACACTTGCAAGAATATAAGACACTACTAGCACTTTATTACTGAAGAGGATTCTGATAGATCCCCTTTAATTAGGTGTTGTATAGGTGCTACATCCTTGTATATGGAGCTGGATGAGGTTATGTTCCTATACAGCTTTTTGGACCATCTTTTGAACCATAAAATGGTAAAACATACTGTTCATGTTCAAGTAGATGAGAACAGTTGTGTTTAAAAAATCATTTTTTCTACAAAAGGACTCTTGGATAAAAGATTGCATAGGCATGCATAGCTAGTTTAAAAAAAATAAAAGTTTTAACTCACAATTTCTAGTGTCTGCCAGTGGAATCCGTGTTCTGCTCTGTCATTCTTAATATTTTGATTAATGGCCTTGTACATGACATTGTATAATGAGCTTTTTATACCCAGAACTGGTTAGATGACAAGGACACATCCATTGTATCTAGAAGAAAAATAGTTCTACTATCAATACTGAAAATCATTTTTCAGTTCAAAGAGCAGACCATATAGAGAAATCTCTGACAATTGTAGGAATAGAGAAACATTTTTCAAATCAATTTAATTTTTTTTTTAGTTTTTATTGGAAAACTATTCCTGGGTTTAAATGAATAAATCCATAATTTCAATATAATTTTTAGGCTACAGATTATACTATCTATAATATATCCCTATTAACAATGTCACAGGTGTATGTGGTAACACACAATAACTAAACAGATGTTTAACAGCTCCACGTGTCTCTTGATGTCCCTGTATAACATTGTGTTACTTCTCATTATACCAGCCAAATCATGTCGCTCTTTGCCAGTGGTGCAAACCCTGCAAAAGGGCTGTATTGCCAGGAGCCTGACTTAGGTGTGTACCACATACTTAGAGTATGTTCACACTACGGAACACATAAGAAAATTTAAAGAGGAGTTCGTGTGGCGGACTTCGCTAAAAATTTTGCCTGTTCCATTGACTCATCACTTGTCAAGAATTGACATGTCAATTCTTTGGGCAGACAGTGTATTAAGTTTGAGAAAGTCATTCATTGAGTCAGTGGGACAGGCAGAACCTCAAGCGGTGTCTGCCGTGCAAACTATGCTGTACTTAATTCTATATTGTAAACATAACCTTAGGCATGAATCCGAAATAAATTAATCCTCTGGTGCAAAATGTGGATAATGTGCTGGAGAGAATGTGGAAAATATGTTGCCAAAGAGTTTCACATCGTGTCAGTGTTGGGTATGGCAAAATGCAGTCTGACAAGACACAGAAAGTAAGCACTAAGCTGACCCCGCCCACTGTCCCTACCTACTTGCGACAAGACAACCCTAGGCAGCTATGGACAACCGCAAGGACGGTCCCTACGCTGGTAAGATGTGACACAAAACAGAGACAGTCTCAAGTCCAGCAAAGGTAACAGCATCTCACAAGGCGGATATAGATGAAAAAATAAAGTTGTTTATTCCAGCATGGCACTCATACAACGATTCAACCGCAATGGTCTTTTTCAAGTACTTGAAAAAGACCATTGCGGTTGAATCGTTGTATGAGTGCCATGCTGGAATAAACAACTTTATTTTTTCATCTATATCCGCCTTGTGAGATGCTGTTACCTTTGCTGGACTTGAGACTGTTTTTGACCTACTTGGACACTAGGGTTGGTAACTATTGCATCCCATATTGATATTTCTTACCTACCTGTTAAGACTGGCAAGTCTATGAAGAGGAGTGCTATAGTATTTTTCTATTTTTACAAAACAGAGACAGACAAACACAATAAAACAAGGTAAACAGTCCTGGTCAATAACAGTGGGCAGTTAAGGTACAAAAGTGAAGGCAGTCAGATAGTAGAGATCAAGAAAAAATGGTCAGGGCACAGGGCAGGTGGCAAAACAGAGAAGTCAGAGAATGAGCAAAAGGATCAGGGGAACTACAAGTAACAGCAAGCATACACTTAGCCTAGCAGGAACACTAAAAGTCAGCATCTTGCTGCTGACCACACAGACTATGAGGAACCAGGAGTCTGGTCCAGATCCCCATTGGACCTCAGATAAACCAAAACCCTCACTGGCAGAGGCACCTGGCCGTCAAGGGAAACACAAGAGAGCTCAGCTACAGGAATCAGCTAGCAGTGTACAGTAACCTTATCATTGTCAGAGGCTGAGAGGCAGAGCGGGTGGGGCTGAACAGATAAAAACAGAGCCCTGTTCACACCAGGTTCAGTGCCTTCTGCACTGCATGCCCCTAACTGAGGAGCACAAAGGCACATTCCTGACACATTGGTTACGGAGAGCATCTGCGACTGAGACTACATCAATGCAATCACATTAGCCAAAAACTCTTACCACCCCATTATGGTGGTATGGTAAGTAGTATACCTCTGTCCGTCAGGGAAACCGCTTTGAACCCACACAGTCACGCTGTTAATTTATTCTGTTGCTGGAGTCGCTCCTATCACTTACAATTAAATGCTTTGGTCATGCTCCGATTGTTACATTTAAGGGGTTAATGGTGGGCGCTGGCAGCAGCCGGTCCTTATCTGCTATGAAACAAACTCAGCTCCTGAGCTCACTTCATAGTTGTATATCCCCGGGGGTGAAAATGTACAACCAAATGCGTGAAAGCCTCGGTACCCTCCGTCGTTAAGTAAGGACCAAACACCCCCTAACCCCCCCTGACAGATATAAAAACTTTTCTTGATAAAATCACTTTACCCTTCTTAACCATCTCGCAACAAAAAGATTTAGTCCAGCCCATCTCACAATCTGACGCACTCCAAAAGCAAACAGAAAACCAAGCCCCAGTGGCCTCACGAACGGATATTATAAAACTCACTGTAAAACCTTAATTCCTTACTCAGAAAGATTGTTCAACTCTTGTACGATCAGTTGATCCTCGGGCAGAAATGTTAAAAAGCCCTAATAATCACTTTACCCAAACTAGGGAAATCCCCAGACACCGCAGCAAATTTCTGACCCATTTAATTACCAAATGCAGATTTAAAAATATATTCTAAATTATTAGCATCCAGATTAAACCCCCAATCCCCTAACTAGTTAAGCCTTATCAAGTAGGGTTTATAAAAGGAAGACAGACGATGAATGGTACACATCATCGGGGGGGGGGGGGGGGGGGGGGGGGGGTCGGGCGGGTGTTACCCTGGCATGGGGGGTTTCAGGTTTCCTTTAAAGCAAAGCAAATTTTTCCATAAGAAATCGTTGATATGCAGACAATTGGTTCCACATCCGGAAAAAATATTTTCTATTCTAAAAAACATCTAAAACAAATGAAACAAACATTTAGAAACAGCTGAATATGTGATATTATAAGTTACTGTACAGTATAGCCATCAGCATGTGGAGTATAATGTATAATAAGTGCATAAACCTAAAGCCTAAAAAAAACAGCAGCAGTTTGTAAATAGAGGATGGAACTGCAGATCCCCATAATGCAGTATTACAATAGCCTAGAATAGAGAAGCAGGGCTGCTGTCAGAGGTCTGTGTGGTCACATGACAGCAATGAGGAAGGGGTGGGTGTTCAGCATGGACCAATCAGGAAGTGAGGTGTTATGAACATACCTGCTGATGCCTCCACTGCTCTCTCAGCACACCAGCTGGAAAGTGGGGAGGCGTCTGGACTGTCTTACAGGCATGCTGTTCAGCCTGTCAGAGTACAGAGACGCCGGTCCAATCAGAGCTGATGCTCCCTCCTTACTCCCTCCCTGCTCTGATTTAAACAGGTGGAGGCTTCCATGCCTCGCCCGTGATCAAGTCTTTTGGCTGGCTCGTGCGTTTATTGTGTGCTCCTTTCTGTGTTTGACCTCTTCATCTATATTGTGGACTTTGCCTTTTGGATTCTGATTTGGATTTGACGTGACCTCCTGGTTCTGACTCGGCTTGTTTGGTTTGTTCTTTGTTTCCCTGGACTGCTTTCTCTGTTTGACTTGTGGCTTGGACTTGTGGTACTTCTGGATTGTGATTCTGTGTATGACGTGACTTCCTGGTTTGACCTGGCTTGTTAGTATTTGGTTTATCTTTCTCCTTTGTCTAGCCTTAACGGTTAGGTCTGCTGGGACTTGTAGTTCTCCTGTTTTTGTTGTTGCCCTTGCTTCCTCCAGACTTGTAACTGTTCATCTCCCCTCCTGCACTTAGCCAGTGTAGGGAACGCTGCGCAGTTGGGGACTGCTGTTTAGGGCAGGTCGTCCAAGCAGGTAGGGACAGGGTTCTGGGTTCAGAATAGGGCTCACTCTTCCCTGCCCCGGACGTGACAGTATCACGGGCCTAAGAGAGTATATGTATATATATATATATATATATATATATATATTTTTTTTTTTTTTTTTTTTTTTTTTCCCCTCCTCTTTGTGCCTCAATATAGAGGCTATGACAGCCTTGGTAGAACAGATGCAGGGTTTGACTCAGATGGTTCAAGATTTGGCTGAACGGGTTCAGCATCAGGAAATGTCCCAGCCACAGCCAGTAGTTGCTGCTCCATTGGTCCCTTTGGAACCACAGGTTAGTCTCCCTGACCGTTTTTCTGGTGACTTGAAGGAGTTTGCTGCTTTCAAAGATAGTTGTAAACTGTATTTTAAGCTTAGACCTCACTCATCAGGGTCTGAGACTCAAAGGGTAGGCATTGTCATTTCCCTTCTCAAAGGGGATCCCCAAAAGTGGGCATTTTCCCTACCCCCCAATGCACCTGTATTAGCATCTGTGGACCAGTTTTTTGATGCCTTAGGTCTTTTGTATGATGATCCTGATCGCACAGCAGTAGCTGAGAGTAAGTTGGCATCTGTTAAGCAGGGTAATAGAACTGTGGAAGTTTATTGTGCTGAATTCCGCCAGTGGTGTATTGCTTCTGGATGGAACGACCCAGCTTTACGTTACCAATTTTGTTTAGGTCTGTCTGACTCTGTTAAAGACATGCTTGTTGGTTATTCCCCTCCTACATCACTGGAGGAGGCTATGTCCCTTATAAGACTTGACAGACGGCTTCGTGAACGACGTAAGGAACGGACCAACCCATCAGTGTCACGCACAACTGGGGTACGCTCTTCGCTCGAGTCTGCAGTCGAGAATTAATAGGCAAATTTCTTGTTGTTTATCTGGATGATATCCTGATTTACTCCTCTGACTGGTCTTCACATGTTCAGCATGTACGAATGGTGTTACAAAAAGTTTGAGAGAATTCTTTGTTTGCAAAACTAGAGAAGTGTGTGTTTGGGGTTCAGGAGGTGCCTTTCTTGGGGTACATCTTGACCCCTAATGCTTTTAAGATGGATCCTGCCAAGGTCCAGGCCATTGTAGATTGGGTCCGTCCCTCATCATTAAAAGCACTGCAACGCTTTCTTGGGTTTGCTAATTATTACAGAAAGTTCATTAAAAACTTTTCTGAAATAGCGAAACCTCTTACTGACATGACCAAAAAAGGGGCGGACCTACTACACTGGCAACCTGAGGCCACAGCAGCATTTGAGGCCTTAAAGGATTGTTTTACTAAGGCCCAGCCTTAATGGTATTATTTAATGGGACTTTTTATGAAATGTTAGGTGACAAAAGTCTCACATAGCCAATACTTTGAAAATGTCAGACAAGTCTGAAGATACTTGTCAGTGTGGCATGGCTCTCTTTTAACTATCCTTTGAGACAGCAGTACATTACTATAGGCATGTGGGGGAATGGGCGCAGTGGAAAGTATATTAAATCGCTCATACAGGTTTAGTCAAGGTAGCTTTAGCCAGACATCATTCTGTTTGATACCCTAAGATAAGACCTATCTAATGTACAACAGAGTGAGCATATCGGCAGAAGGAATCAAGCTTTTCCAAGACTGTGTAGTCTGCTGACAATACCGGCAAACTCACTAACTGCTGACTCCGCACGTTCCCCATAAGGGACTCTAAGGCATACTATTACCCCGTCACATTATACCAACGACATTGTGAGCATGAAGTAATGCCGCATGTGAGTTGGTAATAAGGGGAATCTCTGAAACCAAATCTGTCTTAGGGTGCCTTCACACCTACCGTATCGCAGCAGAAAATCCGCTGCGGATCCGCAGCAGATTTAACTAAATGAATGAACACAGCATCAAATACGCACTGTCAAATCTGCTGCGGATCTGCTGCGGATCCGCAGCGGATTTGACAGTGCGTATTTGATGCTGTGTTCATTCATTTAATCAAATCTGCTGCGGATCTGCTGTGGATACAGTAGGTGTGAAGGCACCCTGAAGGATATTTTAATTTGCATTATACAGTTGCATCTAAATATTGGGGAATCGGGTATATTAATCTAGTTCTCTAGTATCGATCTCAAAAGTCTCATATTTGATATTTCTCAGTTGATGCTATTCACCATGTGGGATAAATAAGATTATATTTTATCGGTTGAGATAGTCCACAAATTTTAATAACAGAAATGTAAATTTTTTGGGCGTTTAGATTTATTTTTTATTTTAAAAAAAGTGGAAAAAGAAGATGATTTTAAGTTTTAATTTTCTTTTTTTAGATTTTAAAAAACATTTTGTATTCTTTTCTTTTTATAATTTTTATAAAATGCAGTGTACTGTCTAACTACTGTTTTCCTGAAATGAGAGATACCATGTCAACTGATCGGCACCCTTGGATTACTATGTGGGGGTGGGGATTAGAGATACAAAAGGGTCAGCAAAAGTCAAATAAAGGCCTATAGTAAAAAACAGAAATATGTCACATGTATTGCCGGCTTAGCTTCTAAACCAGCTCTGTATGCCCCCACTGCATTTATAGTGTACACATGTGTGATAATGTAGGAAGGGGTTAAATATTTTCTTTTTTTTTTTATCTGAAGAGATTTAGAATTTTCTGCTGATTAATTTTTTAATATATCTTTCTAGCAGTCAGAGCTCTTTTCTGATGCAGAGCATATACATCGATTTAAAAGACAACATGCTGGTTACCAGCAGCCAATACTAGAGGAAGTTTAGGAGCTCACAGCATACATATGGAGTAAGCCTCTCATCTCCTTACCCCGTTACAGAACCTGTAATTATATGTATTGTATTATTATAGTAAAACAGCCATTTATGTTGTGAAGTTCATCCACATTGCTATAATATTAACCCTGAAAGTACAAGATCAGAAAAAAGTCAAGAAATAGAGATGATAAATTTCTAATATAGTAAGTCTAAATGCATATTTCAGTGCCATCATAGCTCATCCAGAGATAAGAAAAAAAAATCAGCTGGTATCATAAAGTTATACTGGTTTGTAAATTGCTTCTGTTTAAAAATGTTCAGCTTTCCAGTACTTAATGGCTACTGCATGCCCTGCAGGAAGTGGTGTTTTCTTTCCAGTATGACATGGTGCATTCTGCTGCCACCTGTCTGTGACTGGAACAGCAGAGGTTTTCTATAGGGATTTGGTACTGCTCTTTACAGTTCCTGTCATGAACAGAGATGGCAGCAGAGAGCACTGTGTCAAACTGGAAAGAAACACTACTAATTGCAGGACATAAGTACTGATAAGTACTGTAGCTGATAAGTATTTTAAGGAATGATTTTTTTTTTTTTAATAGGAGTAATTTACAAATCTATATAACTTTCTGGTACCAGTTGTCCAGATGGTGTCCACCCCAGGGTTCTTAAAGAACTTAAATCAGTGATGGTTGTCCCCTTAATAGATCTGTATAACCAATTCCTCCTATCAGGAGATGTTTCTGATGATTGTAGAACGGCCAATGTTATAGTGTGAGGATGATTGACAGGCAGAGAGGCCACTAATGGGTCTATCTGCCTGTCAATCATTCCCACACGGCGCGCTGACAGGCAGAAAGCTGTAACTAGTCACAGGTGGCTCCCTGCCTAGATGACTAGTTTCTGCCCCTCTCCCAGGCTTGTGCTGTGTAAAAATATCCTTTTCCCCTTTGTAAACTTACTGCTACAGACGTGGCTGGTATGTTCTGCAAGCTGCACAGTAGATCTATACTGTGCTGCTGGGAACCATATCAGCACAATTTAAGGATTTGAAACTGTATAGTCTGGAGGAAAAAAGAGAAAGGGGGGACATGATGGAAACCTTTAAGTAAGAACTAAATAAGGTTTAGGAGGGAAGTGATCTTAGAAAAAAACAACAACTCATAAACAAGAGGACACAGAGAGGTTAGTTGGGGGAAAGATCAGAAAATATAACTTTATTGAAAGAGTAATAGATGATCGGAACAAACATCCAGCAGATGTAGTTGGTAAACCTACAATAACAGAATATAAACCTACCTGGGATAAACATATATCTATCCTAAAGGATACTATTACACGGAACAGTTATTGGCCATATTCGGCCAATATCGGCCGTTACAGCTGGTAATCGTCCCGTGTAATAGAAGCCAACGATCATCTGGCGGCAACGAGTGGGGAACGAGGTGCAAACAAGGGCTGACAGCACTCGTTTGCTCCTCACAGTCGCCCCGTGTAATAGGGGCTTAAGATAACAAGAAAGAAAATTCTAAAAGGGCAGACTAGATGGACCAAGTGATCTTTTTCTGCTGACAATCTTATATGTTTCTATGTCTAGGAAACATGGCTGCTTATAAAAAAAAAAAAAAAAAAAAAAACAGCGCCACACCTATTGCATCTCTATCATGATCTAGGCTGTAATACCACACATTACCTGTGGAAACATGTTTTTAGAAGAGAAATTTTGGATAACCTCTTTTATGGAAGACCCTCAAAATCTCAATATGTAAGCAGGTAGTTTAGTCAAAAATATCTATTTTTAGAACACTAAGAAATTCAAATGATAAATAGACTACAAAGAAATGTTTTCTTATATTTGAATAGTAGTTCTAAATGTATAGCTCATCTTTCTGTAATTCTTTATGTACTGTACATTTCATTTTAGAAGCTTCCTTCATTTTGACATGTTAAAAGTATTTTTTTTTCTGTTGCACAAATCTACCAGTCACTAATCCCTCATCTATCTATTATCATTCATAGTTCACCTTAGCTGAGCTTTTCCAAAAAAGAATAAATCCCACTGTCTATGTAAAGACAGTCACCTAATTGTACAGCCAAGCAGAAGAAAGCTTTGCAAATGGTATACAATTTTCAAAGTGTTCCAAGCCTTAGGCAAAAGTCTTTCAACTGTGTCTAAAACTGAATGATAAAATATGTTGTACAAATTATCTGTGAACAGGAAACATGTGGAAATGGCAGGGGACTGAAATGTAACACTTGTAAAGAAATGGGAACTGCCAGTCATCGAAGCCCCTCTTACTTTTGTCTCACTTGCAAGTTCCTTTTTCTTCCCGTTCTCCAGGGACTGATAAGTAAATTTATCAGGCTGTTTTATTTGGCTTTTCATTTCCAATTACATCTCAATGTGCTTACTAAATAAATAAATAATTCATGCAAATCAAATATTCTTATTTAAGAGTTTATTTAATGTTTTGAAATGTTGACAATAATTAGAAGATTTATTTTCCGGAGGGGGTGCTACCAATTAACTGCTCATTGGTCAAACATTACCAATTCTGCTATTTCATAGAAATGTGCTGTAAAAAGAAGATCCCAACACTTTGACAAAATGATGGCGTTTACTCCTCCAGGATACCCCTTCTAAAGTGTGCTTTCACATTCATTGGAAATGCTGCAGATTTTCTGTAGATTGTTTTTTTTGTGGATCACATTTTGGAATGTTAATTTAAAAAGTATAGCTTTCTGTAGATTCTTTTACTTCTTTATTGATGTCAAAGGATAAAATTGATGTAAAATCTGCAGTACAACATCCATTGACATGATTTTACACCATACTGCAGATACATTTCTATGCAGATTCCCTGCAGATTTTGTGCAGCATGTCAAGGAAATTTCCTAAAATCTTATTTACATTGCTGGTACTATTCATGTGATGAAGACAGATGCCGATACAACATGGTATTAACACCTGTTCCGTGCCAAAATCTGCATTGCAATGATCTTGATATCCTATTATACCACACAAAAAATAAAAACTTTCCATCTGCTACTGGCCAAAAAAGATTTTTCTTATACTAAATCGAGTGTGCGGATTCCAAATTCAAAGTCAGAATTGCAACACGTCAGGAAACTTTGCTATGCGTAAGTATGCCTAAATGAATTAAGCCATAAAAGAGGGCGACCAGCCAAAAGATAACACTGCCAGATGCCGGTTAAAGCGCTCAATGCAGTGAAATCCTAGGTGCATTGCTCCTTGGGAAACATGAAAACGCAAAAGAAGAGCCTCTGAAGCCTCATTTAAGAGTCTTAAAACACAAGACTAGCCTGATATCCCTCCGGGAAGAACCCAGCTAAGGGGTGGCTCCTACAGGGAAACCACCAAAACCACCATATTAAGTGGCCCTATAAGTCAATGTAATGACAAGGGAAAAACCAAGGCTAGGTAACCATCCACATACAGCTGTTTCAGTGGTGTTGCCCTTCATTAGTGTGGAGCAGGATTCTCTCTACGTGGGAGCAATGCCTAGTATAGCCATAAGAGAAACAGAACACCGATCTCAATGAGACCAGCCAAAGGATAACACTGCTGGCTGCCAGTTAAAGCACTCTATGCAGTGAAATCCTAGGTGTATTGCTGCCTGGGAAACATGAATATGCAAAAGAAGAGCCTGTGGAGCCTCATTTAAGAGTCTCAAAACACAGGACTAGTCAGATATCCCTCTGGGATATATAATTTTGTCCCCCAGGAAAATGGAGGAGCAGCACATTACCACCCATTACTTTATGGCACTTACAAATATTGTGTAGGGCTAAATATACCAGTGTTCTAAGATCCCATAGAGAATGAATAGAGCGGAGGGCAATCTTTTTTCTCCTAATTGGTAGAGGTCCCCACCCATCAGATAATTACAGATGTAGCAGAGGCTACATTAACACATCCGTTGTTCTATCCGCAATAGGACCGATATTATTCAGTGGCCTTGTTTACACGTCCGCATGTATGTATTGTATGAGGAACACTGTGCTGATAAAGTGGCAATGTAGTGCTCCATGAAGCACAGAGCACTACTGTACAGATGCACATTTAGGGGCTGCACTATAGATGTGTAAATGTAGCCTTAAGGTGCTATGACTGACTGTGGACTCTACATATGTGCAGTCCTCCCAGTTCTGTGGAAAGATGATTAGTGTAAGGCCCAGTTCAGACTGAGCAAAAATGACAGAATTCCGTGGTGAAGCTCTCCGCCGCAGAATCCCACCGTGCTCTGTGTCCTGCAGTGAGCGAATGGGAAATTGTGCGCGTCCGCTTCCTCCCCTCTCCGCTCAAAGAATTGACATGTAAATTCTTTGAGCGGAGAACAGCAGGAGCTAACGCATGTGCACCCTCCCATTCACTCAATGCAGGACACTGAGCACACTGGGATTCTGCAGCGGAGAGCTTTGCCGCGGAATTCCTTCATTTTTGCTCAGTGTGAATGGGGCCTACATCTAGGAATAACCCTATTATTTAGCAGTTTGGTCATGGCCTATTTTTTTGAAGGTACAATGTGATTTGACGTGTTTTAATACAGTCTGCAGTCATCAGGAAACATCAGCATCCTCAAGTTCAATTGTTCGGCATTTGAATATTGGTGAATTATCAACTGACTCAAGTTGGCAACAAATAATCTATAATTTCTCTTCCATTGTCTCTGTAGCAGAAAGAAGGTCCAGATCACTGGTGCACTTTTCACATTTACATATATATGTCTGTGCTTACAGAGCCTAGGCTTCTATTCTCCTGGGCAAAGGGTCATAGAGGCATTCTCCAGCCCCTTGAAGGGCTGAGGCCTGTAATACCTCCATCCACAAGTGTATGATTATTTAAAAAAATAATTCTGTATTTCATATTAAAATAAATGATTTAACAAAAGGGTCCAGTGTATTGTAAGGATATAAGATGATTATTATTCATACTTTATCAATTAACAATGCAGATTAATTCAATTGTTGTAATTCAATAAATTTGATAAAAACTTGAATGTTCATGTAACTTAAGAATACAGGCTAACCTGACAGCTCTTAATAATACTGTTCTCAAGACGGAGGTTCTGTACATAATACACAACATTGCTGCTGTGAACCTTATCAAAGCTAAGACAATGGATGGTTTAGGCAGAACCACAAGCAATATTTCAATTACATTGATTTTGTTAATGAAGGGTACATTGTTTTAACCTCAGAAAGATGGTTCTATCCAAAAAATAAAAGGCTAGTTAATAGAAACATGAATATAAAAAGACACTTTTATGCACACATTACTTTTGTCCCTTTTTTGTTAGGATATTGGAGCCGTATAGAGACTCCTTCAGAAGATTACTTATGACTATATTTCAAAGCTACAGGTGGTCTTCAAGTGGTTTACTTCAAAGGCAATTTTGATTAAATGAAACAATGTTTGCGTAATTTTGATCTCAAATCTTTGAAAGATTTTTTTTTTCAGTTCAGTTCATTCAGCAGAGGTTCAATTAGAGGTGATCACTACTAGACTGCTGATAGCAGAGTTTTGGCCTTGTGAATGTTTGCCATTCTTTTGTGCGGAACTTCAGAGAATACATTTTGCATACTTTTTTTTTTCTGCAAAAAATGTAATCTAGCATCAGTAAAGTCCATTTTTTGTAGAGATATTGCAGTCCTCATCATAAGCTGACTATATAGAATCTAATTATCTGCTACATTTTTGGGGATTGATTTTATATGTTTGTAACAACAATCTTCTTCTATTTATATCATGTAAATGGTTGCATATAATATTGAAAATTCATTTTTTTTTCCAGTGCAGTGATAAACTCATCGCAAAGGATCTCTGAGCTCTTTCCCATAAAATAACAATTCTGGAGCATCTTTCCATGGAACTCTGCATGTTACTTCTAAATTTGGATGTAAAACATGAAAATAGCATTACCAATTCCATTGTCAATGAGATCTGTCGCTGAACAGACTGACACTGTCGGTACTGAGTGGACACTTTAAAAAACTACACTGTATTTAGGGGCATGACTTTCTGGGAATGGAAGAGTGGAGAATCTCTGCAAATAGTGTCTCCCGCTGCTGTTTCCTGGTTATGACAGCTGAAATAAAGAATCCAACCAGCTGTTATGTTTCCATAGCACAAGGGACACTGAGAATAGGGCACATTTCTTACCTTCATCCTCTACACAGTTTAGCTATGTTCACACAATGTCAAAAATATAAAAAAAGCGGCCGATTTTCATATTTAAAAAACGTCAGTTTTTGCCGCGATTCAACTGACTGCAATGGCAATGCATTGAAGTCAATGAGAAGACAGGCGTCCAATGCACCCAGTGAATTGAATAAGGGAATTTTTTGTCACGGACGTCAAAATAATGAACATGATCATTATTTTGGACGTCTTTTGCAAACAGCGGACGTTTTTTATTAGTTGTTCCCACACAGTTTTTCTTTTTCCAACGTTCTTTCTCCGTTTTTACCAATAAATTTCATGGCCTTTTCAATTAAGCCGCACCCAAAGTCCAATTAGTAATCCCAAACTAAAATAATGTGCAAACATCAGTCATTGCACTAAGGGGAGGCCAGACAGCTAAATAATGTCTGTTATTTTAGACTCAAAATAACAGACGTAAATTTAAACGGAGCACAAAAGACGTTGTGTAAACATAGCCTTTTTGTTAAATCTTCAGTTTAACAACATGTACAGTAAATTAAGTTATTGGGTGCTCCGGAGGCAGGACTACTGCAATCAGGGGACCGATACACCCCAACTGCTCACCTCTTCTCATAAATTCCGATGCTTTGTAGTAAAGAGATGTAATATATATTTTTCAACTGTAATCAAGAGTCAAAGAGGAGAAGTGGTGAATCTCTTAGCTGCACTCTGGCACACCACTGCTCCTTCTTCTCCATGAATATTCTGCACCGCTCGGCCTCCTGCATTTGAGAATATATGCATATGTTTCTCTTTATAAAGATTATGTAAACTTTTAGTTTCAACTGTACATCAAGCAGTTTCAGTAAACACTTTTGGGGAACAAAGTGCGTGTACAGCCTAGGATAGTCTAGGTTCATTGAGAAACATTGTAGATGAGAGGGGCGGCACTTTAGTTTAGATGGCGTATGGATACACCAGTCTTTATAAATTCTCCCTTTATTTAAGAAGATAATTTACATTGCATACTAAGGATGTGTTTATAAATTAAGGCATATTATTGCAATTATTAAATCCAAAAATCCGGAGAAAAAACAACCCAAGGGTCCATTCACACTTACCATATTGCAGTGGATATCACACAGCAAGTTTCGCAGTAAAATCCAATATGATATTGATTACTATTATAGTCTATGGCACTCCATTCTTGCATGGAGTCTAAAGCTTTGTAAAACCTTAGTAACTGTGCTAATGGTATAGTAAAAAACAACAAAGCATACTTACATCTTCAACCCCAGCCCCCCCCCCCCATGCCCTACAATGCTGTTCTGGGTCGCCGTTCAGTGACAGCCTGCTTAGTCAATCAGTGGTGGGACTGTCTCGTCTCAGTCATTAATTGGCTGAGCAGGCTGTCTGTTAGGACTGTTCGCTCAGATGGACAATAAGGCGGACATAGACCCTAAGCTGAACCCAGCCCACTGTCCCTGCCTGCTGGCCTCAATCTGCCCTAGGTGACAGCGAGCAACTGGGCGGCAACCCCTGCACTGGATAGGTGAAACACAAAACAAGACAAGACAAACACACACAATAAAGAATAGTTGACAGTCCAGGTCACAACAATCGGGCAGGGCAGTACAAAAATCCAACACAATCCAAAAAGCAAGGTCAATAAACAGGCACATAAGGTCAGGGGTAGGTATCTAGCAGGGATGGTCAGGATACAAGGCAGAATAGTCAGAATAAACACAGAGAGTAACAGAGGCAAAAGCAGGCTGAGACAAGCTCAATATTCGGCACTAGAATGAGGCTCAGCTAAATTCTTATAGGGAACAAGGAGACAGTCCCAGCCCTCTATTGGACAAGACTCCTGGTTCCAAACAAAATCACCTGTAGATCAGAACTGAAAGCAGTGTAATGGTGCGTTTACACAGACAGATTTATCTGACAGATCTTTGAAGCCAAAGCCAGGAACAGACTATGAACAGGGAACAGGTAATAAAGGAAAGACTGGGATTTCTCCTCTTTTCAAATCCATTCCTGGCTTTGGCTTCCAAAATCTGTCAGATAAATCTTTCTGTGTAAACGCACCCTAACTCCTTAATAGCCAGAGCACACAGCAGACGGTTGGGGCTGAACATAATGAAGGAAAAGGCCAGTGTTCACACAGGGTTTAGGGTAACAGCGCAAGACATACAAAACACTGAATATCAGCGCCATCTCGGCCGCACAGCACAAGCCAAGGGGCGCAAGGAGTTCAGAACAGGCATATTCATGACACTGTCACTTCTAAGACAAATTTGTCTCAAAAGTGGAGGTTGCCCCGATCAGCGGAAGATACTAGAGCCCAGTAGGAGGACATCGGGGAGCACGGAGAGGTAAGCATAGACTCTTTTTTGTTTTCTATATAATAGCAGAAATATTTAAAAAGTTATCTTAAACCTTAATTTCTATTACAGGTTATATTTCTAGCGTAATTGCTTAAGCTAACTATATGAAATGATACTTTTAGCATATGGTATAAAATGCTACTATATATAAGCAAATTATTAATATTCTATTTTACCTTAGCATCAGAAATCCACAGATATGTTTTTTTTTTCTTAGACTCACCTCGGTGTATCATATGCCTTTCGCCTTTAGTGAAATAAAAACTGATCATAACAGCTTTTTAAACTTGTTAATGCAAACCATATGTCAACAAACCAGGCTCCATATGGTGTGACATCACCTCTTATTTATGCGCTGCTGATTTCCTAAACATTATTCTAAAAGCTATATTGCCCTTTGCTTAAAATGTGGGATACTCCTTTTTCAACAGTGTCAAGCTTCCACCATTTGTGTTGGTGTAGAAAAATGACACTGATTATCAGGAAACAACTATAGCCTTTTTTGTTGCCAGGGATGTGCTAATCATGCAGCAAAATTGTGAGAATATCATTCAGAGATGCCTGTGTATACTGCTCGGAGGTGCAGATATATACAGTGGTGCGTTGGATTACAAACATAATTCGTTCTGGGACCGTACTTGTAATCCAAATCCGCTCTTAAACCAAAGCAAATTTTCCCATAAGAACTCACTGATATGCAGACAATTGGTCCCACACGCCAAAATAATGATTTTTAAATTCTGAACAACATGTAGAACAGATGGAACAAACAATGAGAAATAGCTGAATATGTGATAAGTTACTGTACAGTATACCAATCAGCATGTGGTATATAATGTGTAGTAAGTGCAGTACATAGCAACTGAAGGAACAGCAGCAGTTTGTAGATACAGAATGTAGATGCAGATCCCATAATGCAGTAGCGTAGTAGAGAATAGAGAAACAGGGCTGCTGTCAGAGGTCTTTGCGATCACATGACAGCAATGGGGAAGAGGTGTGTTTTCAGCATGGAACAATCAATAAGTAAGAATCACAGAGCTGTGCAGGAAGACAGTGACAGAAACTTTTCTATACATCAATATAGAAGGAATAAGCAGGGAAGATGTGGGCACATATATGCGCAATCTCTGTCCAGGGAGAGAGGGGTTACTATGAAGAGATTACCTCCACAGTCCTGTCCCCTCATGTAAGCCCCAGCCTGAAGTGGATCTGCTGTGATTTAAATGGTGAGGGAGACTTCCTGGGTCAGAGTACAAGGCTGTAGACCCCGCTATGCAGACCATGCTCCTCCCCCGCTCCCCCTCCCACCCAGTATAGGAAGCTCTTAAACCAAAGTGATGCTCTTAAACCAAGTTATAATTTTGAAAAACTGTGAGCTCCTCTTGCAAAATGCTCTTAATCCAAGTTACTCTCAAACCAAGGTACCACTGTATATGTATATACAGACATACAAAAGCTTCAAGAAAGAGTGCCAAAATATATATGTCCTCTGCCAAGTCAAGAACTACCCAGCAATTCTGTGACCACATCAAACATCAGTTGTGTGATTTTACTACCTAGCTTACAGATTTACAATAAGAAAATATCTATATGTTGTACATGAGAGGATGTATTGCCTTATATTAGCACTTATCAATGACAGGTATGTTACTCATGTACCATGGTATTCTTACTGGCAGTATATCCCATATATGTAAAAGAGCACTGGAATAAACAGAAATGATGATCGCTTTCTTGGCTGCACTGCTTGATTCTGAATTGTTCTTGAGAAGTTAGTTTGGTTCATCTGTATGGAAATAATAAGGTTAAAGTACCACTAATATCAGTAATAATGACTGGATGTTTGCTCCAAGGTTATGGTCCAGGGAAAGTCATGCAATGGAGGCCAGAATGGAGGTCTTTCTCTTCAGCGAGTACTGCATTTGTCTTGGATGCAAAGACAGATGGAGATTGGTGTGGAGACTAAATGGACAACTCTATTAAAGCATGCGGTGAGCTCGTCCATCAGTATAACGTGTTGTGGGGCACATGATGTTGTTAGAGATAGGGGTCGGGCATGGTGGAAAATCACTGCTTGACCTTTTGTTTTCAAAGAGATTAGCCGCTGCTAGAACAGTCTAGCTGTGACTTACCCTTCCCATAGAGAACACAGAAATGTTTGACCATGCTGAATGTTCATACATATGGGGGGACAGGAGAGAGAACTGTCTGCTGAAATATTATTGATTATTGAAGTTGTATGCCCACCGTAGGCAACATCCTAACAACAAGGGAATATCACACTCGTCCTGCTTCCGGGATTATGGTATGGGGTACCCCTCTAGTCTTCTTTTCAGGCATACTGACATTTTCGTGTTACATTAATTTGGTCGTGGAACCGGTGTGTCCCAGGGGCCATTTTTTAACACAACATCAGGTTGCATGTTGCTTGTGCTACTGTGAGCAGTCTATATGGTCTTAATGGGCTACCATAGCCTGAAGCATCTCTGGACTTGTCTCCCATCGAGCACATCTGGGACATCATTGGTCATTAATTGCTGTGATTTTCATGATTTGCCTTCCAAAGCATTCAGTGTGGCGGAACATTCCTTAAGCAACCATTAATAACCTCACTGATAGCATGCTAAGGTATGTGCTGTAAGTGTGTAAGGTGGAAAAATTTTGAAAATGATGTGTCCCTTCCATACCACCTCTCTGCCTACATGATGCACAAGGTGCAAACTTTAAAAAATGTGTACAGTTTTTGTGCATGGGGGATCCTTGTACAAAAATTTGCACTTTTTTTTCAAGTTTTTGCTAGGTTGTGCTTGGTAAATGCGTCCCTTGATGTCTTATTGCAGTGGACACGACCCTCATACTTGGTATGCCTCTGCTGCCAAACAGGTTTCTGTTTCATGAGGTGTAGTTATTTTACTGTATCATTTCTGCATGCTTTCTTATAATAGCAATTGTGATATTTTTATCAGAAGTCAGGGGCTGTTCCATTGAAGTAAGTAATTACTGGTGAATTGCAGACTGCACATCTCCACAGTCAAATGCTTAAGAGAAGCTTTTTTGATTTTAATTGCAATTGTAATCCTTGTGATTGAAGCTGGAGATTAATCATTTGAAATTTGTTGCAATGAGTTTTTATTTCTGCCTCTTTAAGCTGCTTAATTTTTACAAGGTACAGTCCCACTGAAATGTAAATTACCAAACCCCACATCCTATCCACCAGTCTGCTGGAGACGTAGCTGTGGAAGCACTTGAGCCATAAGAGGCCCCTGGAATGTAAGCCTTCCTACCAATTCCACAAGTTGCTTTTTTTGCCACAAAAAATATTTGATCACATATTTGTATATGCAAATGGAAAGGTAAGTATGGAAATTAAAAACTAATTTATTTTCTAATGTACTTAAAGCAAATACTCCCCCCGACTTTCTCAATCCATTCCCTATCCCAGGGTCCGTTTGGCTGTTAATTGCATAAAAAACATACTTTATTTTGGAGGGTTAGAGAGCTACCGTATTCTAGGCCTTCAATGCCTCTCTCTTCTTCAGTGGCTGAGAAGATAATCCAGCCCAGGGGTGTAGCTACCATAAAGGAAGGTAGGGAAGAAGAAGAGAGAGGCGTTGCAGGCCTAGGGCATGGCAGCTTTAGGCCCCACCTTTTATTGGCACCAGCAGCTAAATGAACCCTGGGACATAGCATAGATTGAGGAGGACTACACTATAGTTCCAGTGTATGGAAGGGAACATTTTCTTTAAAAAATCAACTGGTGCCAGAAAGTCCCAGAGATTTGTAATTTACTCATATTAAAACAATCTCAAGTCTTCCAGTACTTATCAGCTTATGTCCTGCAGGAAGTGGTTTTCTATAGGGATTTGCTGCTGCTCTGGACAGTTCCAGACATGGCCAGAGGTGGCATCAGAGACAGACTGAATAATACACCAGACAAATAATACACCACTTCCTGCAGGACATACAGCAGCTGGAAGACTTCAGATCTTTTAACAGAAGTAAACTACAAATCTCTGGCACTTTGATTTGAAATAATTTTTTTGGGGTGAACCTTTAATGAAGAATTGGGCTATGTTCACACAACGTAAGTAAATTATTAATCATGGCAGTTTTTGCCGATTTGCAACACATCCGAATTCAACGCAGTAAAAATCATCTGGCGGTTACTGCAGTACCGGCTGGGATGATCTTCTCTGACACCGGCCGTTCCGGTGTCTTATGCCATGTGAACATGGCCCTATACTGTTAAAGGGGTTAATGCAGGTACAAACACATCGACACCCCTCTTCTCAGGTTGTGTGTTGTATTACAATTCAGCTTTACTCACTTCAATGTAACAAAGCTGCAAAACCCCAACCAAACAAGAGACAAGACTGGCCCAGTTTCTGGAAGAAATAAATCATCTTATTCTAAGTTTACATAACCCCTGTAAATATATGAGAAAGTATCAGGTACCTTGTAGTTCCCAAATACACATATCTCCCTGCATTTTAAATAGATAGTAACAGATAGTTAGATGTTTAACAAGACGATATTCACTGTCATTCAATGTCATTGTACAATTATTATTATTTTTATTATTTTAGAATAGCACTGCATTCCAGCCTATCCCATAGTCAAAGCTGCATGTTATTACTGTGGATTGGCCTGTCATTGTCTCTGAGGAATAATTACTTTACAAGCTGACATCACTGTGTAAAAATGACCCCCCCCCCCTCCCCCCAACAACCAGGAGACATTCCAATGCTACTTGTCACCTTAGGCCTAATTCACACATCCGTCGTTCTGTCCACAATTCGGGCACGTGAACATGAAACCAATGTTATCCTATAGCCCCGTTCACAGGTCCGTACGTGTAGGTCCGTGCGATCCATGCCGCAAAAAAACGGACATGTTGTAATGCGGGCTATTTTTTTGTGGCACGGTTTGCTGGGGTAATGATGTGTGAACGTAGTGCTCCGTGAAACACAGAGCACTACGGATGCACATACGGTAGTGTGGTCCGTGGCTGCGGGTCTGCGGCCACGGACTGCACTACGGTTGTGTGAATGTGGCCTTAGTGTGAATGCACTTTTGCCGAATTATCTTCACTTTTATGTTCTTAGCTTGCTTTCTTTACCTTCCTATACCTCTTTAAGTCTCCCATGACTTCTTACTAAGAGGAGCTATGTTCTAAGTTCGCTTACTTTACCTCCTTTTATCCCTTGCATCTCCTCTGACTCAGCATCCATGCCCTGAGCTGGCTTACTTCACCTCCTTTGACTCATCACCCTCAACATTTATGTCTTGAGCTGGCTTATTTCACTTCCTCATACCCTTTAAGAGCCATCTGACTTCTCAGATCTCTCACCTCCTGAGGCGGTCAACATTTCTCCCTCCATTTGGCCTGTGCCCCATTACATGTGTCTGTGGTTTCCTCCATGTGTTGGTTCTTTGCTTTAGGTTGTTTGTCAAGAGGTTGCCTTCTACATGTGTTTCTGATCCCACAGCACCTTCTGTTGCTTTATAAGTGCATATGGTGTTCATTCTGGCATATGCCTATGCTGTATTTCTGTATATTTATATGCCTTTTAAGTAAAAACATGAAATTAATATATGCTCAATGCTACCTTTATCAGATTATGGGATGGATTTTCAGTTCCAGAAATTCTGCCATAGATCTGCCATGTGTGAACATACCCTTAGGGTGGTAGTTGGGCAGTGTCCAACTGTTTAAAAATCTTTCTATAATTGTGCTCATTTGGGTTTCGCATTTATAACGTAAATTTGGCAAACCTAAGCAAAATAAAACAATTGATTCATCAAATAATTTATATAGATGACTGTGGAGTCTAACCCCTAAAGCCATTGTTATAGTATGAAGAGTCACATTAGATATTATAGATAGAATCTATAGAACTTCCCAGAAAAAAAATGATATTGAACAAAATAGCATTCAGGTTTTGTCATTCAGAACACGACATTCAATGAAATGATCATTGAGCGCAAATAGAACCTACAAGGTATGGGAAAACAAATGGAACAGTGGACCTTTATACTGAAGATCCAGGTTCTTGGATTTGTCACTGGGGCTTCTTTGTAATGACTTTCAATGTTCTTATGCTTCAGTCCAATTGATGGGGCACATAGCAAAAAAAAAAAAGGGAATCACAGAGTAAATTTAAAATACAGTTAAATATATATAAAAAAATACAAATAAAACATTTTCCAGCAGGGCTGTTATAGATTTTATGTTTCATAAATGAAAGACCAATTTAGTAAAACATTGCTTTTCCTTATCAATCACTCCATATTACCCCCAGTTGTACATAGTTTCAGTTTAGAATAGAAAGTTGAAAACCATAGTGTCACATCAATTGTACCCCTATATCCTGACAAACTGTATTGACTTATAGTTGTTTCCAGTATTGTCAGAGTGTCCATTGTTTTTGTTGGAAGAACAGTGCTCCATGTCTATCCTATCTGATGGTCTCTTCAATGATAAAGGTGTGAACAAAGCCTAAGCAGTGAGTATGTAACATGCAGCTGACATAACTTTGAGATAGGCTACACTTTGTAAAATTCAGAAATTCTGTTTTTTTGAGCATAAGTTCTTATTAGAAAAATCACAACTAGTATGTCAGTTCTTTAAAATTGTTAATATGCTACAGGATTGTAAAAGAAGTCATACCAGCTCAATTATGTCACATTACTTGACTATAGCACATTTACTCTTAAATAATGTGACATGAACCCTCTACTAATGAGCCAGCTACGACTGTTAATTTGCATATGATTAACTTATTCAATAATCTGCTACTGTTTTAGGTAACATCTTGCTATTTTCACCGATTTTATGGTGTTTAATGAATCTAATCCTATTGCAATTAAATGTCTTTAAGTCTGATAGTTTCTATATGTAAGGACTGTAATAGTGCCATCTGGTGGTTATCTGAGATAAAAAAGAAGGTTTACTTCTCACTGCATCATTCTGGGTGAGGAACAGTTAGACATGGTATGGATGAAATTGCTAACAAACACTAAATACAATAATAATTGATAAATAAAAATCTCAATATAATGTATTAAATTGATATAAAATAGAGATTTAATATTAGTAAATAAAATTATAATTTCAAGTTTAAGATATAAGTTATGTACAAAATGCAGCAGATATGTAACATGATACTAAAAAGAGAACTATATAGAACCTGAATACTCTTTAGTAGCCTATAAAGTTTAAAGGGGACCTGTCACCACTCTTGACCTGTCTGCAATGAAATAACAATTCTGTATCACCCACTCTAATGGCTCTGTGATTATATTCTTTACTAAAAATCCTTCACTAAATAACCAACTATATGTTTCCGTTTGGGGCTGTGTCCCTACCCTGTCTGACACTATGCAACCAAAGCTGAAAGTACCTGACTGTATAATGATTATATATACCTATATCATAAAAATGAAAGTCTGTCTTTCTGTCTGTCTGTCTGTCCTCTATAGACTTCCAAACACCTGAACCGTTTGACTCCATATTTGGCCCACAGATACATAGGGTACCCGGGAAGGCTATAGCAAAGGTCCCATCCTTACCAGATGTACAGGAGGGGGAAGAGCGCCTAATAGAAATAAATGGTAAAAATCTCCACACTGCACACACAGGTGATATGATTAGCACTGCAGCAGCCCACCCCGTTAGCTCCCCCGGCGCCGGAGTGTATACATCACTTGCTCCTCGCTCCGGCTTGCTTTGGGCCTTCCGGTGTCTTCATGTCCCGTGGTGGGGCAGCGCACTGATTGGCCAAGCGTGACGTGCTGGGAATCCCCGAAGCAAACTGGAGCAGGGACTAGGTGATGTATACGCTCCGGCGGCGGGGGGTTAATGGGGCGGGCTGCTGACAAACCTGCAGCGGCAGTATAGGGACTATCTGCAGGGGGGGTGTATAGAGTATGGGGGCTACCTGCAAGTGGGGAGAAGGTATAGAGTATGGGGGCTACCCGTAGGGATGGGGGTGTATACAGTATGGGGACTACCTGTGGGGTGGAGTGTATAGAGTATGGGGGCTACCTGCAGGGGTGAGGGGTGTATACAGTATAGGGACTACCTGCAAGGGTGAGTGGGTGTAAAGAGTATGGGGGCTACCTGCAAGTGGGGGGAGTGTATAGAGTATGGGGGCTTCCCGCAGGGGTGGGGGGGGCTACCTGCGGGCGGGAGTGTATACAATATGGGGGCTAACTGCAGGGAGGGAGTGTATACAATATGGGGGCTACATGAAGGGAGGGAATGTATACAGTATAGGAGTACCTGCAAAGGGGGAGGAGTGTATACAGTACGGGGGCTACCGGCAGGGGGGGAGTATATACAGTATTAGAAACTTTGAAATCTCTTCTGTGTTGTCCTCACCAAGGATAAAAGGTAGTGCCTAAAAGGGCCAGATTATGATGATGCAGGATTTTGTATGCACTTATTATTATAAGCTGTAGGTTTTCTGCACACACACATTAATGGTATGCAGTCAGCAGGGAAGGGGGGAGGGAATTTTACACTACAGGTATACAGGACCCCAGAACTATACACTACAGGTATACAGGACCTCCACTGACTATATACTACAGGTATACAGGACCTCCATTAACACTGTCAATGTTGTATATAACCAGGCTCAGCATAACATTACCAATGTTATACATAACCAGGCTTTATATGACACTGCCAATGTTGTATATAACCAGGCTGTATATATCACTGCCAATGTTGTATATAACCAGGCTGTATATAACACTGCCAATGTTGTATATAACCAGACTGTATATAACACTGCCAATGTTGTATATAACCAGGCTCAGTATAACACTGCCAATGTTGTATACCAGGCTTTATACTTTATAACACTGCCAATGTTGCATATAACCAGGCTCAGCATAACACTACCAATGTTGTACATAACCAGGCTGTATACTGTATAACACTGCCAATGTTGCATATAACCAGGCTGTATATCACACTGCCAATGTTGCATATAACCAGGCTGTATATTACACAGACAATGTATATAACCAGGCTGTATATAAAACTGCCAATGTTGTATATAACTAGGCTCTATATATATAGTCTGATCACATGACATCTCAGTTTGGCTATTAGGTATTTAGAATGTTTAAAGGGGTAGTGCGGCGTTTAACTTTTATTCACTAAATAACACACATTACAAAATTATACAATTTTTTAATGTGTGTTATTTAAGTGAATGGCCCCCTTCCCCGTGTTCCCCCCACCCCGAAAGTATTGGTGCATTATAATAACGTGTTCGCTGTTGACCCCGGCCGCCATCTTGTGTCGACGACTTAATCTTCGGAAGGCCGGCCTCATGCCGGCCCCCCTCTGCTCATAACTGTGACAGCGAACACGTAAGTATAATGCACCAACACTTCCATGGTAGGGGAAACACGGGGAAGGGGGCCATTCACTTAAATAACATACTTTACAAAGTTGTATAACTTTGTAATGTGTGTTAATCAGTGAATAAAAGTTAAATGCCGCACTACCCCTTTTAAAGTTTTTAGTTTATATCTAATGGGCATAAGCTACAATTTACATAAACAGTGTCGAACTGTCAGGGTACATTGCGTATATAGGGGTATATAGGGCAGTCACATCTGTAGCTGCAGACCCGTAGCTACGGACAGCACAGTGGATGTACATCTGTACACACCCATTCATTAGTGAAAGGTGATCCACATACACGCATGTGAATGGGGCCATTCAAATTAATGGGTCAGTAGTCTATTCGCATTTGCAGACATATTTTATATACATTTCAGATTTATCAAGCTGGCTGAAACTAACACTATCAGTTTTTTCCATCCCCAGCCACAGCTCAGTTTTTTTACTTTAACAAACTCTGTTTTTTTGCACAAAAGTGGCACATTTTTGGAACACAAGTACAGCAATTTGGAAATACAGTGGTGCCTTGGATTACGAGCATAATTCGTTCCGGCACTGTGCTTGTAATCCAAATCCACTCTTAAACCAAAGCAAATTTTCCCATAAGAAATCATTCAAATGCAAACAATTGGTTCCACACCCCAAAAATAATGATTTATTATTCTGAATAACATGTAAAACAAATGAAACAAACATTCAGAAACAGCAGAATATGTGATATTATAAGTTACTGTACAGTAATGGAGAGGATGGGGCACACAAGGGCGGACAGAGACTGCAGGGAGCATGAAGGAATAAGCACACTGTCCGGGGAGAGAGGGGTTACAGCTATGAAGAGATTACCTCCACAGTCCTGTCCCCTGATGCAAGCCCCAGCCTGAAGTTGATCTGCTATGATTTGAAAGGTGAGGGAGACTTCCTGGGTTAGAGTACAGAGCTTTAGACCCCGCTATGCAGACCATGTCCCTCCCCCACTTGCGCTCCCACCCAGTACAGGGAGCTCTTAAACCAAAGCAATGCTCTTAAACCAAGTCACCATTTTGAAAAACTGTGGGCTCTTAAACCAAAACGCTCTTAAACCAAGTTACTCTTAAACCAAGGTACCACTGTATTTGAAACTGAGATTTTGGCCAGAGAAAAGGTTTACCTGATACCAAACAGATGATAGACTTTACTAGGCTTTTCATTTATTCCCCCCAGTGTGGATTTCAGGCATCTTGATAAATATTGGCTGTGGTGTTCATGTAAATCAACAGTGGCCCATATTTACTAAAGAAATATTGCTCTATTTCCTGCACATTTTGTGAAAAGTATGTCAGTGTACGTTAGCTTATCTTGGCACCAATTGTCCCCAATAAATTTTTCCCCAATTTGCCAGCAAAATGTGGCCTCCACATCACCAGATTGAAGACAAGAATTGTGCCAAAAGTGTTGAATAACACTTAAAATAGACCAAGTAGACAGTGGTCTGTTTAATGCCCAGTTATCAGCAACAGATTTAGGCTATGTTCCCACACAGTATTTTTGCTCAGTATTGTGGTCAGTATTTTTCAACCAAAACCAGGAGTGGATTGGAAACACAGAAAGGCTATGTTCTTACAATGTTAAAATTTAGTGGATGGCCGTAATTTCATGGCAAATAGTGGAAGTTATTTCAAAACAAAGGCTGTTTTAAAATAACAATAATTATTTGACATTAAATGGCGGCCATCCCCTAAATTTCAACAGTGTATTTTCTGTGTTTTCAATTTACTCCTGGTTTTGGTTGAAAAATACTGACCACAATACTGAGCAAAAATACTGTGTGGGAACATAGCCTAAGACTATGTTGATATATTGTATTTCTGTCATTATTTTTATTATTTCTGTCAATTCTCTCTTTTCAAATCACTCCTTGTTTTGGTTGAGAAAATGTTTACGAAAATACTGACCAAAATACTATGTGTGAACATAGCCTAAGGGGGCTTCTTAGAACCTACATTACTGCTAGCAAATTTCCTGTGTGAATGTTCTGTTCTTCAAGCAGTTTGATATGTTCTGCCAAGGCAAGTAACAAAATTTAGTAAACAGCATTAGGCAGCTTGATAAATGACTAAGATGAGAAAAAAAAAGAAGAAAAAGAGATAACCTTCAGCGCAATGTGGCTAATAAGCCTACAATCTTGGACATTCTTAGTAAATCTGGGCCAGCACGTCAATTTATGTTGTGGGAACACTGCAGGTTTGTAGTAGATTTTCCCCATTGACTTTGTCAAAAATCCCAACAAATCCACAACATTGCAACTGCAGATTTTTAAAAACATTTACCTACATTTCCTAATTTTAAATGTTTCAAATATGGAATTTACTATTGTGTTGCATGGCAGATAGTTCATGCAGTGTTTCTTGTACACAGCATACGGAATGTCTTTAGACCCTTTTACTTTTTCACATTTTGTTATATTTAGGCCTTGAACTAAAACAAAAAAAACAAAACAACTTTCCTCCCAAATTTTGCATGGACATAAGTATTCACACCCTTTGTTTTGACACCTGCAACTTAGCTCTGAGGGATTCTCATTTTTTTTAACTCTTTCTTCTCTGGAAGAAGTTAGAAACAACCAGGGTGCTTCCTAAAGCTGCTTTTACTACAAAATGTAATTGAGGCCTTGGCAAGAGAGGGACTTTATGGCAGAGTGGCCAAAAAGAAGCTCCTTAGTTAAACTTGCATGAAAGCCTGGAGTTAGCAAAAAGTCTCTAAAGGATTCCTCTGTGAAAAATAAGATTATCTGATTTGATGAAACCAAGATTTAACATTCTGGGCCCTCAATGTAAAGATAGGTGTGTGTGATGTGTGTGATGTCAGTGGTTGGGGTCAGGCATAATGGAAAATCGATGTAGGACCCTTTGATTCTAGGAGAGTGCTCCTTTGCTGCAGCTCACTCCTCCCCATAGAGAATACTGGTGGGCTCTATGTGGGGAGGATGGGTGGGGGAGATAACTGGTGGCTGTCAGTTATTAAAGGTGTATGGCCACCTTTAGGCCTGGTCTGCCCATAATGCTGTTAAGGTGGCCCTGCTGTATGGTTCATTTGAGGGAGTGTTGGGGGAAAGGGACCAAATAGACAGAAATTGCTGCAGCAGGGGGGTATTTTAACGATAGGGCCAGGGCTGATTTACAGTAGTCAAGACATGAATGATTCAGAATACTGAAAGTTTTAGCTGTTTTAACAGTAAGAAAATGCCAAATTCTAAAGATGTTTTTGAAGTGAGGGGAGGAGAGAGCAGTTAACTTGAGGCCAATTGAGCGGAGCATGTTGAGGTTGAGTTGGTGATCCACAGTGTCAATCACTGCAGAGAAATCCAGGAGGGTCAACAAAGAGCTGCTTTGCAATTTCGCGGTCAGGAGGTCATTTAACCCCTTAGTTGATGCAGTCTCTGTAGATTGTAGTGCGGAAATTGAACTTTTGATCAAGAAGAGATATTTATTGTAAATATAAAATGGGTCAGATGCAAATATACCAAGCATTTCAGGAGTTTTCCAATAATCTTATCCTTTTACTCTAATAGTTATATACTGCATATTTTAATTTGAACCACTTGCGAAACATACAGTATCCCCCATTAAATTCACTAGCCATGGTGTAAAATACTATACATGACCCGTGCATAATGTAAATGTTAAAAAAGCAAATGTCCTAAAAGCATCACTGCATGAAATTATATGTACTAAGACACAGTGCAGGAGATTTATCAAACATGGTATAAAGTGACACTGGCTCAGTTGCCCCTAGCAACCAATCAGATTCCACTTTTCATTTTCCGAAGAGTCTGTGTGGAATGAAAAGTGGGATCTGATTGGTTGCTAGGGGCAACTGAGCCAGTTTCACTTTACACCATATTTGATAAATTTCCCCCATTGTGTTCCGTTTTCCACTTTTCATTAAAAAAAAAAAAAATTGTGCCCTGTTCTGTGCTACATCCACTTCGGCCCCTTCCTGGGTTAGGAAGGGGCAGCCTATCCTTATTTAGTGCCCCTTTGCCCTGGCTTCCTTGTCGGAGCCTCTGCTCATTGTGGTTCCAGCTCTGCTGCTCATGATTCCTCCCTGTGACTCCTGCCCCATGGGTAGTGCCTGTATGCCCATGCTTCCTGCTGTGTTCTTGCCTTCTGATCTGTCTATGTTGCCTCCTGCTGCACCTCACCCGCCACCGCTAGCAAGCCAAACGAGGGGTAGTGACCTTGGAGTTGCCGTCCGCAACAAGTCCATCCTGCCTTGCGGCGGGTTCTGGGTCCCCTTACACTCCGCTCCCTGGTGCGGCTTACACCATCGTCGAGTGGATCTACGACTCCAGCCGTTACAGTATGTCTATGTGTTTTTGTGGATTTCCTAAAATCAATTGGTGGCAGGACCCAATGTGAGTGATAACAATCTCTAAACAGCACAATTGAATTTTTGTTGCTACTATATAAGTTAATAAAATAAATAAATGAATCAATAAATTAAAATACCTTCAACACTTTGGATTCCTGAACTGAACATGTTTAAAACCAGTATAGATTTTACCATGCAGTAACATCGAGACAGAGTATTGAACAAATTGGTTAAATCTATGTCAGTGCACTGAAGAAACAGATTATTTGTTCAAATAAGACAGTAGCAAGAATATAGTTGACTTCTTGAGGAGATAACAATCAAGTGCACGGCTACAGGATAAGGTCTACTTTCTTCATTCATGACCATTAGGGAACAAGTATTTCATTGTCATGTATCATGTGAGGGAAAGCCTTCAAATGGCAGGCTGCACAGGAAACAAAGATGGGGAAATCATTTAGTGCAACCCTACACTTAGACAGGTGCCAGTCTTGGATCCTTAATTGAGTTCATTTGTTACTTATACCTGCAATTCACACTGTTATCATCATTAAACAAGCAATAGAAGCCAAAGTTTTGCCACTGCCTCAGATAACAGAGCAAGTTACCAAATGTTCCAGCCATATTCATTTACTGGTTTCATTTACATCATTACATTGAACTGAAATCAAATACCCCTAAAAACAAATTACATTGTATGAACTTGTTTGTTCATACTCTCTGTGGTAGGAAACAAGGTCTGACGATTATGCTCCCGGTATCTCATAACATGGAAGACAATTTAAAGGGTCACCTCTTGTATACTCATCACAAGGATCTCTATTTCTCTATAGCTCAGTGTTAGGCCATGATACTATTCACATGTGTAACAATTTTATGTAGTACAGAGAGGTTGTGCTCTTAAGGCTAGTGTGGTCGATATATGTATATATATATATATATATATATCATAATGTGAAAGACTAAAGGAATATGATTTTTGGGGTGGGTAATGAAAAAAATCAGCAATTGTTTTGGATATTTTTGTGTGGTATAATTGATGTGAACTGTATTCTAAGAGACAGTATGAGTATGGCAAAAAAATATATACGTTTTTATTTCATGCTTTACAATTTTTGCATAAATAATATAAATAAAAATAGTTTGTTTTCTGTCTTGCCATATGCTGAGAGATGTACCTTTTTAAATTGTTTTGCATGAGGGCATGTTTTTTCGCTCCTTATTCTGTTTTTGTTGGGGGGCGGAATAACAAAAACAGCAATTCTGTCAATGTTTTTGAAGTTACATGATATTTTTAGATCCCATGGGGGGACATTTGTCAAACTGTTGTAAAGTAGAACTGGCCCAGTAACCAATCAGACTTCACCTTTCATTTTCCAAGGAATCTGTGAAAAATGGAATCTCATTGATTGTTAGGGGCAACTGAGCCACTTTATACTGCCTTTAATAAATGTCTCCCCATATCTGGATTGTGGTGTTACTCTATGCAATACTTATTCCTTATATTTTTCATATAATGTCAAATTATTATTGTTTTCTATTCATTTGTTTCCTTTTCATTAGTTTAAACATTTTCTTTTTTTACATTTGCTTGTCCTAAATTGCCATCAGCCAACTCATGAGCAGATTCTCTTTTTTCAGCTGTGCTGCAATTCTGAATTTTTATTTAAATATTCTAACTGTTGGGATCAAACTGTTAGATCAAGGTGATGTATTTTAGAGCCAATACCTACAAGAGTTGGTGTGAGCATAACTCATGTGCCTGCATCATCACTGTGCACAGAAACAGCATAATTCCCATTATATAATGTATGCCATGGAGCAGGAAGGGGTCAATTATTATCAGTAGCCGATTTTATTTTTAATGTGTGAAATGTAGAATAATTGTGCACATGCATTGATTAACTTGTAGAACCTATTCTGCCTATTCACATACCTTTTAGTGTGTAAGAACACAGTCACATGATGATATTTTAGTCAATATTTTACAGCAGTATTTATAAGACAAAACCAGGACCACAATGGAATGAAAAGCAATAATGAAAAAATTTGCATCTTCATGGTTAGGCCCACTCCTAGTTTTGGCTTACAAATAGCGATGCAAAAAATGACCAACATACTGCCATGTCATGGTACCCTTACCTTATTGTAATGTGAAAGTCACCTTCACAAAAAAATCGAACTTCAACGGGAGCCCATGCTGCCATCACATGCTGCCCCTGTTACAATATGCAATATAGAAGCAACTCATTCTAGTTCCGTTTTCATTGTATTGTGGTCCCAGATGTTGTCACCCCACCAATCAACTATTGATAGTAGATCATAGATAGTAGACCTGTAGATCAATAGTTTCTTTTTTCCTGGACAATACCTTTAAAGGGGGCCATACACCTTCAATACCTGTCAGCCAAGCAATCGGTTGACACTTATCTCTCCCACCATCCCCCCATCCTCAGGAGCATTTTGAATGGCCGAGTGTTACTGTGTTTCCTATGGGGAAAGGAGGGATAATCCACAGCCAGATAGCTCCGGTTTACAATATACACTATATTGATTAACCCATCTTCATTGGGCAAACGTATTGGGACCTTAAGACAGCATTTCTCATTCAACCCATACAAAGGGGGAAGAGCTTTCCACTTTTTTTTGTTATATACAATACATTTATTAATAGTATTTTTGCCTAAGACCGGGGATCCAATTAGTAGATTTAATAGTATTTTATACATTTCAAATATATAAGAAAAATTAAAAATCAACAGTTCCATATTTGGCTCTCTCAGCCATGAAACATTTTCAATGAAGCAACAGTTGTTTTTAATTAGGGGGGTGGGGATAGGGGTGTTATATTTGTTGCCATATATTCTCAAAAAAGTCTTCGTTAGCAAGGTCTTAGGCATTAAATTGTCTGAATTATTTCCCAAACTATTGCACTTCCACTAACATATACCAATTAGAGGATGAAGGAGATTTTGTGTATGGCTGACTTATCTGCCTCAGTGCTATGTGGTGTCTGGTGGGTACAATTTACCAGTGGATTTGTAAATCCCTAATACTTCACTTCACCATACTAATCTCATTCATCATCCACTAATCTGCCTGGAAATGAAGATAGTACCAATAATTAATCAAGGCCACTGGCACCCGCATCTATACAGGACAACATGTTTCAACTGTCAGGTGTCATCCATCCTGGATTCTCTACCCCAGAAATAAAGTAAATGAATTTGGACTAATAGGAAACTCATTTCTGCCTTGATTAAAGGCCTACATTTTCTCTAGGCATTGCCCATACTAGTCCTGACTTGTGAGATGTTCAGTGTTCTTGTAATGTCATTCGGACAGAGTGCGGCTGTCTCCTTAGGTCATTCTTCTTCAGATTCACTTGTTTTACATGGAGTATAGGCTAGAAAATCCAGACTTCCTTTGGGGTGTTAATTAAGAGGAGCATCCAAAATTAATCAGCAAATTCACCAGGGCGAAGGGGAGCTGTCTGATGGCCTCCATATAAAAATGTAATCTAAGTGCAGAGATATAAGCCTTCGGCTATGGTAAGACAAAACAAGTGCACAGACGGCAGCATGACACAAAAATTCATATACATATACATTTTTACATTCATTTTTTTGTCAGCCTGTCACCTTTAATTATGAAGGATGATTTGCTATTTGGCAGATTTGAAAATTGTAAAGGCTTGGCCATTTGAAATTCATCATATGCTTAGTGTCTCCAAAAAAAGGAATGACACAGGGCACTGGAGGAGGAGAAAGCAATAAATGGAACCGAGTTAAAAAGAAGGCATTTATTGATTAGGCTACTACACTGTAGCTATATTCAATTGTTAAATCTAAATGATATATATACTGAATGCATCTAGAATAATAACAAAGTACATAAGCATCCCTCATATATTACATATATGTACAATGGCAATGGTTAGTTGTCCTTTTTCATGTGATTTTGGATGCTTTATATTTATTTTACTTTTATTTTTTAGCATTTATGAATTCAGTTTAAGCTGCACTGTGTGGTGTTATTCATTTGCATACACCTTCAGGCTAATAATGACCTTTATGTGGCATCAGCAACCGTTGTGCTTTTCATTTGCCTCGCTAAATAAATAAATACAAAGTGTTCCTTCCATATCTTCACCTGCACATGTTAAGCCATTTCTTTGCCTACTGATATTACTTATATATGGTCCTATGTATGTTTTCAAACTACTTTAGTATTAAAGACTTATGGAAATCTATTAAGGAAATATATAAAAACAAGTTTAGACCTCTCTTTTATTGAGATGCTATAATTTTATGTGTCGGAAATACGTTGTGCATTTTACGGTGGCTTTTTTGCTTTATGAGAAGTTTGGAGAGATTAGGGGTACCTTGTTTTCAGATAAATTATTTCAAAGTAGTTGCTCTTGGGGTGCTGACCTATGGAACAAATGATTCATTTTCTTTCAAAGTTCCAAAATCTTTAGTCTTTTCTTAGATCTGAGTGACATATTTTTTTCAGGAATACTTACTTACATTTGGGAACAATCAGATTATGGCTAAAAGTGAGCACATCTCTGGGAGCAGAAAAGTGTTTGCTGGGAATGTCTGGTGCAGTTATCTGGTAAAAACTTTTGGCAGACGTAAATGATGGATATCTATCATACCTCACACGTGTCTGTGGTTTCAGAAATGCCATCATTTTTTTTTTTTTTACAGAGTACAATTTCTTATCTGGTGTTTATAGCGGTATGGAAATTGTGCCAGATGCTGCCAGTTCCCCAAGCAAAAAGTTTTATAATTTACATACAGTACCTGGTGTAGTCATAGGGAGAGTTCCATTTATGTACTGAAGACTGAGTTACAGGTTTCTTGCTGTAACGCCCGGAGTAGTGGATCCACTGGACCGGCACCAGCGATGGCACAAACCTCACCAGGGAGCGGAGTCTAAGGGGCCGCTGGTTTTCACCAGAGCCCGCCGCAAGGCGGGATGGACTTGCTGCGGCAGGCGACCCCCAGGTCGCTACCCCTGGCTTGGTTGCTGGTGTCGGCAGGCGAGGCGTGGCAGGAGATGGCACAGGCAATAGTCTGCAGATGAGAGAGCACGTGACAGGCTGGACACAGGAACAGGTGGAGTGACAGGGGAACAGGAACCAGGAACAGGGACTAGGGACCAGGTAACGGACAGGACACAGGAACAACAGGGAGCTGGGCCAAACGCTATGGGAAGCATGTAGAGGCTCCAACACCAGGGACAGGGCATGCTGGGATTTATAGGGGAGTGATTGGGTGCAACTACCAATTAGGTGCGGACTGGCCCTTTAAATCTGAGACAGCCGGCGCGCGCGCGCCCTAGGAGGCGGGGACGCGCGCGCCGGCCGGCACAGCGGGAGACAGGAGCGTGGAGAGGTGAGGCGCCCCCCGGGGCCGAGGTGATAGCAGCGCCGGGTCCCCGACTATGGACACCGGCTGCTGCATGGGGCAGGAAGCGGTCGCGGCGGCGGCCCGGAACGCGGGACGCCACCGCGGCTGTGACAGTACCCCCCCCCTTTGGCCTCCCCCTCTTTCTTGCCTGCAGATGGCACAGGAAGCCACAAAGTCTTTGACATCTTGAAACAAACTGGACCACCAGTAGTGGCGAGAGATCCGTTGGCCGGTCTTACGGACTCCAGGGTGCCCGGCCTCCAACGAGGAATGACCCCACTTCAAAATACCTCTTCGAAGCGCAGGGTGAACATGAGTCTTTCCGGGGGGTACTCTCCGAAGCGAGGAGGTGACGACTGGTGCTAGGCGATCAGGCGGTAAAACATGGCAAGGGACTGTGGGTCTGTGGACGAGGACCTTCTGTAAGTTCTCCCGGTGGTGAGAGGAGCCGACCTTAGTCTTGGGTACGGAGAGAGGGTACACCTCGGCAGAGAAGGCATCCGCCGAGTCTTGGTCTTCTGCCGGTAGGTCGGATAGAGGCTTGGCTGGGACAGGAAACGACATAGTACACTTGGTCTGAGGTGACCTGAGACACTGGTTGGAACAGTCCTGACCCCAACTGAGAATCTCCCCGGTTCTCCAGTCCAGTTGAGGGGCATGTTCTTGCAGCCACGGGAGTCCCAGGAGGACCGCGGGGGAAGAATGGGGCAGGACGTAGAAGGATATCTCTTCTTGATGTAAAGGACCCACCTGGAGGACTAAAGGTGCGGTCTGGTAGTACACACGGTCGGTAAGAATTTCGCCTGTGACCGAGGAGATAGACAGAGGCCTGGCTAGTCGGGTCACGGGTAGCCGCCATCTTTGGACCAATGTTGCCGCAATAAAACTGCCTGCTGACCCAGAATCGAGGAAGGCAGTAGTCTGATGATTTTGTCCTGAGAGAGTCCGGATGGAAACTGACATAGACAGACTTGGAATGGTGGCATTCACACCTAGGGACACCTGTCCCACCGGACCTAGGTGCGAGCATTTTCCGGATGTTTGGGGACGTAGGGGACATCCCAGCCGGAAGTGATCGGAACCACCGCAATAGAGACAGAGATTCTGCTCCAGGCGCCGGATTCTTTCATCAGGCGTCAGGTGAGCCCGTTCCACCTGCATAGGAATCTCAGGAGAGGGTTGGGACATCGAAAGGTCAGGATTCTGGAAAACCGGCGCCAGCTGGGGATGGCGACGGGAACGGGTTAGTAAATGTTCATGCCGAACCTCCTCCTCCCTCTCCGAAAAACGAGTATCAACTCGGGTGGCCAGTAGAATGAGTTCGTTCAGGGAGGTAGGCAGGTCTCGGGCAGCGAGCACGTCTCTCACACGACTAGACAGGCCCTTCTTGAAGGTGGCCAATAGGGCGGCCTCGTTCCAGTCCAATTCGGCTGCCAGGGTGCGGAACTGGATGGCGTAGTCACCAACAGAGGAGCTGCCTTGAGAGAGGTTGAGGAGAGCAGTCTCGACTGAAGAAGCACGGGCAGGTTCCTCAAAGACGGAGCGAAACTCGAATAGGAAGGCCCGGAGATTGGCAGCAACTGGATCATCACGGTCCCACAGTGGCGTGGCCCAGGCCAGGGCTCTACCTTCTAATAGGCTGATGATGAAAGCCACTTTAGAGCGCTCGGTGGAAAACTGACTACTCAAAAGTTCAATGTGCATGGTGCACTGAGTCAAGAATCCTCTGCACAACTTAGAGTCCCCAGAGTACTTGCTTGGGAGGGCCAGTCGGAGTGAAGAAGAAGCGTCAGGAGGTGGTGTGCGCTGGGCAGTAGTCTGCTGCTGTAAGGCGGCAGTGAGTTGCTGGATCTGCTGTGACTGCTTCTGGATTTGTTGCGCCTGCTGAGTGACCACTCTGGCGACATCACGGAGATCAGGCACCTCGCCGGGATCCATGGTTGGAGCCTACTGTAGCGCCCGGAGTAGTGGATCCACTGGACCGGCACCAGCGATGGCACAAACCTCACCAGGGAGCGGAGTCTAAGGGGCCGCTGGTTTTCACCAGAGCCCGCCGCAAGGCGGGATGGACTTGCTGCGGCAGGCGACCCCCAGGTCGCTACCCCTGGCTTGGTTGCTGGTGTCGGCAGGCGAGGCGTGGCAGGAGATGGCACAGGCAATAGTCTGCAGATGAGAGAGCACGTGACAGGCTGGACACAGGAACAGGTGGAGTGACAGGGGAACAGGAACCAGGAACAGGGACTAGGGACCAGGTAACGGACAGGACACAGGAACAACAGGGAGCTGGGCCAAACGCTATGGGAAGCATGTAGAGGCTCCAACACCAGGGACAGGGCATGCTGGGATTTATAGGGGAGTGATTGGGTGCAACTACCAATTAGGTGCGGACTGGCCCTTTAAATCTGAGACAGCCGGCGCGCGCGCGCCCTAGGAGGCGGGGACGCGCGCGCCGGCCGGCACAGCGGGAGACAGGAGCGTGGAGAGGTGAGGCGCCCCCCGGGGCCGAGGTGATAGCAGCGCCGGGTCCCCGACTATGGACACCGGCTGCTGCATGGGGCAGGAAGCGGTTGCGGCGGCGGCCCGGAACGCGGGACGCCGCCGCGGCTGTGACACTTGCATTGAGTTTCACTATCACTTTATCAACCTTTATTTTATTACAATAACATTTTAGTTGTATTCTACATAAAGTCAAGCAGTAAACCTGGATAAAAATAAAATTCTTGGCAGGCACATTTCACAACATGGTTGATACAAGCAGATGAGGACACTTATGCATACAAGCTATGGCTCTCTAAACATACAGTACCGCGTAAAAAAATTTATGCCATATTGCATAGATATAATTACAGTAAAGTATTGATTTTATACATGAAAATCTGTGTAACTGTATATAGGCACCATATGGAGGTTTACAATGTGCTTTAAAAGTACTTACCTATACTGTATTGTATCCTTATAGGTTTTGTGTACACAGAGGCGTTAGTTATGTTAGCAGAACAGAAGGTGGAAATTGAAACATAGAGTTACTGCGCTGACTAGTATCATATTTTAACATAGATTTGCAACACAGGTAGTAGTACGAGTTCAACAATGTAAATTTAAATTTGCAAGAGTTTTGCCCTGTTATGCCGATGTATATGCAAGACAACAAAGGCTGAAACGCTAAATTATGGATCTATGAATTTATGGAAAATTTGTAGCACAGTTCCCTTATGGATAAATACACAGTAAAATTTATTAACGAGCAATCAAACTTACGCAGTTATGTTCGACATGAGCTCAGTGCTTTGTAATACAAAACATACAACAAGTCTGCAAAGATATATATATATATATATATATATATATATATATATATATATATTTATTTATTTCTATTCTTGAACACAATTGGTTCTGGCAGGCTGTTCCAAACAGTTTGAGAACCAAGCTATGTGTTCCCATAGGGAGCAATGTAAATGTGTTTAATTGTTTTTTACACTCGATGGGTCAGGTGCAGAGTGCCTGGACCACAGAATGTAAAGAGTTAGGTAGTAATTGAATAACATCACCACTTATCTCCTCTGAACTTGCAGTTGGAAGTGGTGCGTCCTGCACCACTATTTACTGTAAAGGAGCAGGGATTCCTGTCCCACTCACAGCCAGAGAAGGGCTCCCTGCTGGGCATTTCTGGTGACCTGGAGCTCTTGCACAGTGATGCTGTCAGGGTTGTGCCTTTTCGCTGGTCAGTTCAGCCTGTGCAGCGGAGAAGGCGCTGATTGCTGAACCTGGTCTGAACAGGGATCTGTCTTGTTCAGCCCCACCCGTTTTGTCTGTCAAAGATTTGGCAGTGAAGGAGTTACTCTGCTGCTAGATTCTTTGCTACTCAGGATTCCTTCAGCTGCTCAGTGTTGTGTTCTCTTGACTGACAGATGCCTCTGCCAGCCAGGGTTTACCTGCACAGGTGGATTCAGGCGGCTGGTCCAATGAGGTTATGGACTGGGCTCCTGGTCTATTATATAAGACTGAAACTCCAGCAGTTAGATGCTGGCTAATAGAGCAATCTACGCTAAGTGTACTCTCTCTGGTATCTGCTGTGTGTTTCTCTGAACCTTGCCTGTTACCTCTCTATCCTGTCTGCCGCCTGCCCTGACTTGTAGTCTGTTCTTGTTTACCCGACTTGTCTGCCGATTTTGTACTTTTGCTACCTTGGATTTATTGTTCTGTGTTTCACCCTATTGAGTATAGGGACTGCCATCAAGGTTTTCGGCAGTCGACAAGTACTGACTTGTGGCAAGTAGGCAGGGACAGTGGGCTGGGTCAACTTAGGGCTCACTGTCTGTGTCTTGTCAGACTGCCTTTTGCCATACCCGATGCTGACAGATCTCCTCCCTCTACAGGCGGCTGGCACACTCAGCTGCATAGGAGACACACCAGCCATCTGGGTAGGGAGGATGTCACTGTGCACAGAGCTCCAGGTCACCCCCAATACACTTGACAACAGCCCCCTGGCCCACAACAACTAGCAGATCTTCATAAAACTCTAACACCAGTCCAGAGGTCCAGTCAGTGCAGAAGAGCTTCTCTGGAGATCCGCGGTGACGTGCCCCCTCCTGGAGGGGGAGGACAACACTGTGCAGGAGCTCCGGGGCTGCTCTCCTGCACTAAATGGACTGCTGGTTCAGTTTTACGAAAATCTGCTAGCTGTTTGTGTGGTGTCCTACCACGGGTGTTGCTATTGGTTACATCATTCGAAAAAACCTCTGCTTATTGTGTAGAAGTGGCGATGAAGGCAGTGATAAAGTTTCGTTGTATTAGATATGTGTATTCAGATGCTGCATAGTTTTAGTGTGTAAAGGGTTATTGTTTATTTGTATGTCACATGGATCTTTGAGCCTATAGGATCTTTGAGCCTATACGAATTTGATCTTCTCTCCTATCACCTCTCTTTACTTCTTCTATTTGCACTTTTTACCCACTCACAGCGCACTTTAGATATGCTGAGGAATAAATTCACATGGGTAGAGCAAGTGTGTATGTCTTTCGTGTTGGACATTGTAGAGGAAGGACGCAAGGTAGACAGCTCTCTAAAGTGGTCCTCTCTGGGCCCTGGCCCTCTGCCAGGTCCCCTACTTAGGTCATTCACTTAGGTCAGAATCCACCCACTTGCAAACTCTCACATTCAAGGAACCACTAAAGGTCTTATAGGTGGTGGGAGTCAGTCTTTGTGATTTTTGCAAAAGTAATGATAAACCTAAGCAACAGGTTCATTGACACATATAATCATATTCGTTCTGTGTGTGTCCTTATTCACATCCACCTGCAATAAATAAAAGTGTGTCAAATGTACCTGTGGGACAACTTGACCTATGTATTGTTGAAATCTTTGTTTAAACATCCTATTGCACAAAGAGGCTTTGGAGGCATAACTTATTAATGTATAATCCATTTTTATTGAAATTGTACACTTTGATACAACATGTGAATGCACAGCAGAAATAAGGCTACAAGCACAGCAATAAAAGATCTACTACAGAAAGTGCTGCAGGAATGTAGTGATACCCTAATTCATCCTTGGATGAAAGCCTAGTTGAATAGACAATATCAGTCAAAGAATGGCATGTCATCTTACCATAGCGGGATGGGCTTTTAATGTTAGATAGCATATTAAAGCATACCTGTTACAGTGCAGCCTTTGAAGTCTGGTTGAAGTTTTGTCTTACTTTTTTTTATTTTGCACCATAAATAAGCCAATCACTTTTAGGTTGGATCTCGTAGATTGGCTCATATAAATAGCCTTTACACGGCTTTGCTGTCAGAGTCCAATGAAGGATCGCTGTATAATTAATTAAAGTCTTTACTAGAGATGAGCGAACTTTACAAAAGTTCGGTCTGACCGGACTTTCGGATTTTTTCGGAAAGTTCGGTTTGACCAAATTTCGGATTTCTTCGAATTTCATAGTTTAAAGCATCTGTATGATATGGGGGTAGTGTATTTGGTTGGATTTGGTTTATTTGGCTCTACGTGTCAGTAACATCATAATCTTTTTGATATCTCAAAGTCATTTTTTTTTTTAGACTTCAATATTCACCATTGCGGGTCTATGCAGGAAAAAGGTCACAAATGCAGTGAAGGCGCAGCAGTAGTCATTGGAGGCCAGTGGAGGTCAAGCAATAGTCATTTGAGGCCAGTACAGGAGCAGCAGTAGTCAACATGGAGGCCAGGCAGGAGCAGCAGTAGCCAACATGGAGGCCAGGCAGGAGCAGCAGTAGCCAACATGGAGGTCAGGCAGGAGCAGCAGTAGCCAACATGGAGGACAGGCAGGAGCAACAGTAGCCAACATGGAGGCCAGGCAGGATCAACAGTAGCCAACATGGAGGCCAGGCAGGATCAGCAGTAGCCAACATGGAGGACAGGCAGGAGCAACAGTAGTCAACATGGAGGGCAGGTAGGATCAGCAGTAGCCAACATGGAGGCCAGGCAGGAGCAGCAGTAGCCAACATGGAGGCCAGGCAGGAGCAGCAGTAGCCAACATGGAGGCCAAGCAGGAGAAGCAGTAGCCAACATGGAGGCCAGGCAGGAGCAGCAGCAGTAGTCAACATGGATGCCAGTTAAGAAGTCCCAGCAGTAGTGAACATGGAGGCCAATTAGGGCCCAGCAGTAGCCAACAAGGAGGCAAGGGCAGGCACACCAGTAGTCAACCTAGATGCCAGTTAAGGCCCAGCAGTAACCAACAAGGAGACAAGGGCAGGCACACCAGAAGTCAACCTAGATGCCAGTTAAGGCATAGCAGTAGCCAAGAAGGAGGCAAGGGCAGACACACCAGTAGTCAACCTAGATGCCAGTTAAGGCCCAGCAGTAGCCAACAAGGAGGCAAGGGCAGGCACAACAGTAGTCAACCTAGATGCCAGTTAAGGCCCAGCAGTAGCCAACATGGAGGCAATGGCAGGCACACCAGTAGTCAACCTAGATGCCAGTTAAGGCAAAGCAGTAGCCAACATGGAGGCCTGTACAGGAGCAGCAGTAGCCAATATGGAGGCCAGTGAAAGCACTGCAGTAGCCAACATGGAGGCCAGTTAAGGCACAGCAGTAGCCAATATAGAGGCCAGTTCAGGAGCAGCAGTAGTCAACATGGAGGCAAGGGCAGGAACAGCAGTAGTCAACATGGATGCCAGTTAAGGCCCAGCAGTAGCCAATATGGAGGCCTGTGAAGGCACAGCAGTAGTCAACATGGAGGCCAGTTCAGGAGCAGCAGTAGCCAACATGGAGGCATGGGCAGGCACACCAATAGTCAACCTAGATGCCAGTTAAGGCAAAGCAGTAGCCAACATGGAGGCCAGTACAGGAGCAGCAGTATCCAATATGGAGGCCAGTGAAGGCACTGCAGTAGTCAACATGGATGCCAGTTAAGGCACAGCAGTAGCCAACATGGAGGCCAGTTAGGGGCACAGCAGTAGTCAATATAGAGGCCAGTTAAGGAACAGCAGTAGTCAACATGGAGGCAAGGGCAGGAACAGCAGTAGTCAACATGGATGCCAGTTAAGGCCCAGCAGTAGCCAATATGGAGGCCTGTGAAGGCACAGCAGTAGTCAACATGGATGCCAGTTAAGGCCCAGCAGTAGTCAATATGGAGGCCAGTGAAGGCCCATCAGTAGCCAATATGGAGGCCAGTGAATGCCCAGCAGTAGCCAAGATGGAGGAAAGGGCAGGAGTAGCAGTTGTAATGGGGTGACATGAGCAGCAGAAGCAGAATAATGAGGTCCATGGACAGGCGAGAGGTAGCAGGGCAGCAGGAATGGTGGAATGACCAGTAAGGTCTAGTTCACAGATAGGCCATAATAGACGCCGAAAAGGTCCTACATCTTGGTGACAACAGGACCAAATCCTACTCTGTGGTACAGGAGCAGGTATCACAAAGTCTAATCTATCCATGTGGCATTCATTTTGATAAAAGTCAGATGCTCCACACTATTACAGGACAATCTGGTTCTCCTGGGACTGACAATTTGACCTGCTGCGCTGAAAACTCGCTCGGATGACACACTGCTGGCCGGACAGGAGAGTATGTCCAAAGCAAATTCAGCGAGTTGTGGCCAGACATCTAATTGGTAAATGGGATGAAGACTTTAGAAAGTGTGTAACTATTAGGTTTTGTGCCATACACGGGGCGTGCCTCATACCTCCTCGACGCAGCGCAGAGAGAATGTTGCTCCCATTGTCACTCACCACCGTCCCAACTTTAAGATGGCGTGGAGTCAGCCACGAGAGGATTTCCGTCTTCCCCTGTGTGTCTCCTTTCACCCAGGCAGGCTAGATGCAGCACAGCGTGACACCTCCGTGCTACACCCAAGTGGTACAAGGGAGGAACACTGGCGGTTGAGGAGGTTTTGGACCTACTGGAGGAGGTGGAGGAGGACCGCGACACAGGAACCCTGCTGTGACAACGGGGTGGTGTCATCGCCCTTCCCTGGCCAAGTTGCTGGGGGTCCGCTGGCCATATAACATTTACCCACTGAGCAGTAATGGACATATACTGCCCTTGCCTGTAATTACAGCTCCAGATGTCTGTGGTTAAATGTACATGTCTGCTCACTGAATGGCTCTGCGAGTCAGCAACCTTTTCGTGAACATAGCTATACATGGCTAGGATAGCTATGTTGGAAAAGTAGTGCTGACTCGGCACCTTCCACCGTGGCTCGGCACACGGCATCAGTTCACGGAAAGGTGCCGAGTCAACAACTTTAAACGGCAGAGCCTGGAGCACCAGCAACTTGGCAAGGTGGGCGTTCAGTTTGACTGCTGCAGGATTGCTGGGTGCATATGTCTGCCTCCGGTATAGGGACTCCATGATGCCAGGCTGCCTACTGCTAGCAACACAGGGGCCACCAGCCGAAGAAGGGAGTGAAGCCACACTCCCTTCCACAGAGGAGGTCTGACTCTGTGAAAGGCCCTCCTGACTACTGCTGCTTCCTGCTGCTGCTGACCGCTGGTCTGCCTGGGCCTGCTGTGACCCACCATCACCCTGTTTCTCCCAGGCGAAAAGGTGGTGGCGCTTCATATGGGCAGCCATGGCGCACAGATGACTGTCGCACAGGCGACAGATGACCACATAGGTATCCTTTGGGCACTCTTTAAAAAACTGTCACACAGGCGAGGTGTAGAGTCTAGTACCGACAGGCTGCGAGGATGGGCAGGCTCTGCCGATACTAGGACCTGCAGTGGAGGAGGTTTCCCCAGTGGTCATCTGCTTGTCCCGGCTACGCTTCCGACTTGTTAGTTGACTACTGCTGCCTGTCTGCTTTTTAGTTGTGGCGGGCCTGTTGGCAGACAAATTCTCGGTTGACGAATAAGCCAAATCCTGCCGTGGATCCCATGTAACATCCGATGTAGCATCATCCTGTTCCAGAATGATGCTATAATCCTCATCAGGCTCCTTCCCAGCCCTCTCTCGTCTACTGCCTACTGCTCTCCCGCCAGGCCTAACATGGGCCTGCTCTGATATTGCCTCCGACACAGCTAAGCCCTGCACTTGATTGTCTACTGTCTCTTCCCCCACGTGCTCATCATCATCAAAGAGCAGTTTGCTGCTCATAGACGCCAACAGTTCCCTTGCAGTTAGCGGGATGTTGCTGAGGATGTCAGATGGAGGACGTGGGGGAATTGCTGCATGCCCGTGAGAAGTCAGGGTCGTGTCTGAGGTACCCACAGATACCTGGCTGTCTCACTACTCATCCTTGAGGACGTCGAAGTGTGAGCCATCAACTCCAGGACTGTGGAATTAGACGTGTGAACACGACCCTGGTGTGACAAAGGAAGCTCAGGCCTGCCACTGGACCCTCTTCCTGCACTACTTCCTCTTCTGCCCCTTGAGCCAGACTCTCTGCCCTGCCCTCTGCCTGAAACTCTTTGTGAGGTTTCCTGCTGCCGCTGTGCCGTGACTTTATATTCAAATTCTGGTTGCTACACTTGGTAGATGAGCTCAGTATTCCCTGTAATATATAGAACTTGTATATATATATATATATATATATATATATATATATATATATATATGACTTGTAGTATATAGGACAAGTATAGAAATTGTCTATATATAAAGCACTTTTTTCAAGACTTCTATGATATCACTTATATATCTATATATATCTATATACCACTTTTTAAAGATATAATGCTATACACCTGCACCAGTTATTTTTGTCTCTCAGGATAAGACAGATGTGATATACACACTATCAGAAGGGTCCAAGTATAGAAATTTTCTATATATATATATATATATATATATATATATATATATATATAGCACTTTTTTTTAAAGATATAATGCTATACACCTGCACCAGGTATTTTTGTCTCTCAGGATTAGACGGATGTGATATACACACTATCAGAAGGGTCCAAGTAAAGAAATTGTCTATATATATAGCCCTTTTTTTAAAGATATTCTGCTATACACCTGGACCAGGTATTTTTGTCTCTCAGGATAAGTTGGATGTGATATACACACTCCAGAAGGGTTCAAGTATAGAAATTGTCTATATATATATATATATATATATATATATATATATATATATATATATATACACACAATACACACTATCAAAAGTATAGGACTTGTATATCTGTACAGCACATTTTTGTTCCGTGCACCCTTTGCTGTCCTATGCCTAATCTATCTTTCGCCCTCTCTATATTTCTCTCTCAATTACTAGATGTTTCTCCTCTCCGCTTTCCTAATCTTTCCTTTCCTACAATATCTTCTCAGTAGTCTGTAGTACACAACAGCAGCAGCACCAGCATCTTTTTTTCAATGACCAGCTCTGTGCACTGCTAACAGTATGCTTCCTCTCTCTCTCTCTCTTTCTCTCTCTCTACACACTGCGTGGTGTGGTCATGTGACGGCTCCTCTTAAAGCAATACCGATGTCACACAGGGGGTGGGCTAGTTCAAGATCCCTGCTGATTGGATGTGTTCCGGGCATCATGGGAAAGAGCTTCTCCCACCCGGAACACTTCCTGCTTTCTAGAATGGCGGCTGCCATTGTAGAAAGCAAGAAAAAAAATCGGAGCGCATTTCCAAAAATCAGAACCGGATCCCATACTGGCCGAACCGGTTCGCTCATCTCTAGTCTTTACGTCCATCATTCATCAGCTGTATAAGCTCTATTGCACAAAAAAATGTGCTTCTGACAATGTTTTATATATTTTTTTAACCTGCTAAAATAATGCGAACAGCCAATAAATGAGCATTTGCTCATTGGACAGCTGACTACTATTTGGCGGATAGGGCTGATACCCAGGAAAACTTTACCACCGAATGGTTTGCTCAAAGTCTTCCAGCAACTTACACGTGGCTCTACAGCCTTATCCACACATCAGTTTTTTTTTTCCATATATCTGAATCCTTATTTACAGGCAAAAAAAGGACTCATTTATTTTAATGGGGTCATCTACACATTAGTTTTGAAAATGGATCTGTGTGTGGACGGGAGCCTGGACTGCAAAAATATAGAACCTGCACTTAAACGGACTGTTTTGTGCTCCAGGCTCCATAGACCTAATCCCCTTCAGAAGTGCACAGTTTATGATTGGGACATCCATAGACTGTCCCCAATCAGGGACCATGCGTTACTGTCTCACCCACGATTGTGTGGACAGGGCCTAAGTTTGAGAGATAAGAAAAGCAACAGTTTGACAAGCTGTGAAATATAGAATGGTCCATAGATCGCAATACCATGACATTGGAAAAGCATATTGTAGAACTCATTTTTGTTATCTTTACCACATTTGATGTGTTGATGTGTATAGGTAATAAATTCAATGTCAATTGCAAAGTTCATGCTAAGCATGTGCTATGGCTTAGAGTTGTCACTTTTTTTTTTCATAACTATATTGACAAATTGATACAGTATGTCAAATTAGTTAGGTGCTTTCTCATGGGGTATATATACTGCACCGGAATTTTTGTGCTGCAGATTTGCATGTGGAAAATCCCTGAGCATTTCAGAAGCACCAATGGGGATGAGATTTTAACCCTTTCATGACCTGGGCTCATTATGCATCAATGCCCAGGTCCTTTTTGGACATCAGCTTATGGGATGTGTCTGCCCCCTCTCCTCTTTCCCTTGCTGCTGTTACAATCTTGTTACAATCGTGGCAGGGGACAGAGGGGAGGGGTCAGAGCACATGGTTGCGCACTCTGCCTTCCCTCTTCCCGCCGGCCTCGGTAGCCTGAGGCCTCCGGTTTCCATGGCTACCATCAGGGCTTTGCGATCACTTCGCAGAGCCCCTATGGACACCGGACAGAGAATTCTCCCTCTGTAGAGGGAGAAATCTCTGTCAGGAGCCCTATAGATGCTGCCGCAGTATCTATAGGGTTAACTCTATAGATGAGAGTTGCGGCAGGTCCCCGGTTATCACTAATAGCTTCTGCGCCTGTGTTATCCTTGATCATAAATTAACATTGCTGCGGCATTAGGCAAAGGCTGCAGCGACATTAATTTACAGTGCAGCGGAGGGAAGAGGTTAATAAATCTGATCCACATGCTGATATAAGAATTTCTATGCAAATCTGCAGCATTTCCGCTTCTAAACTCATAAGGGGTTTTATTCTAAAGCACCGAAAATAAAATAGTAGAAAATAGATATACAGTAGATTACTTGAATTTTATGGCAGTGTAATTATGTTGTAAAAGAAAGACTGCTGTACTATAGGCAGCTTATGTTATATATAATAAGGGTATTAGTATGTTTTGGTTGGTCAAATATTTTTACACAGCACACTTATCATTTGTTTTTAAAGGAAGGTATGTCCCTAACTTCCTATATGTACATTTTAAAATTTCATTTTAAAATTGCCCCCCCCCACGATTGTAAAAATAATCAAACTGTCAATGAAACTGCTCTATGCTGCACAATTTGTTTTTGTAGCTACAACATATTTAAAAAAGGAAAATGTAAAAAATAAATTTCTTTGAACGTTAGGTATGAATTTTTTATATACTAAAATACAGTGTGAATTTATGGATACATAAACCAAAATTTTATCTATGAATATATAATTCATAGATGAAGAAGACCATAGAAATGATTAAAAATATAAGCACCACAAAATCTTTATTTTCCAATTAATATTATTTTGGGCAAAAAGGCTATATAATATTTGTGAGGAATCTGTTTTTGGTCTTGCAAACCAATGTGTTCTGTTGATGGTTTTTAAGTAAAAACACTATGTTTTTGCAATCCGTTTTTGAAAAAAAAAAAAAAAGGGAAGAAAAACGGATTGCAAAAAACGTATGCGACAGTGTGCATCCGTTATGTTCCGTTTTTCCATTGACTTCCATTATAAAAAAAAGGCGGATCAAAATGGATGCGTTTTTTTTTGGACGGACACAAAACGTGGTCGACCTCATTTTTGTGTCCATAAAAAAAAGATCAGTTAAACGGATTGCAAAAACGTAGTGTGAACCCAACCTTATTTTTTGAAAAATATATTCATATATATATATATATATATATATATATATATATATATATATATATATTTTTTTTTTTTTTTTGTAAAACCATATTTTAAGCTATTATGAATCTCCCAAATTAGATATGAATGATATTAGGGTTTTAGCATATGGTGCAAATGCCTTAATGTACACAATATTAAAAAGGCTATGTTGTTCTAGGATACATCATGCCATAGGTAATCCAACCATGAAATAAATTCATTCTACAATTGAAATTTTTCTTTAACTTGAGTTTTTTCTCTTCTGGATTTTGATGGTTTACTTGTTCTGTCTAACAATGTAGTTTTCACTTTTAGGTGGCTCTTTTTAAAGGGGCTTTCCCATATATATATTTTTTTAATCTTTTAAAATTCTTAGGGTTTAAAAAAAAAAAAAACTACTGATCTGCTGGTGATCTCCCCCAATGCCTTTCCAACAATGCTGGTCTCTTCTGCTCAGTGTACTGTATTTTGCTTTAGTCTAAACATTTAGCCAGTTGCTGGTAGAGGCAGGTCACTTCTGTGGCCAGTGATTGGTTGAGTGGACTTTTTCTATGTGTTGAGGTTAAAATAGGAAGGAAGCTCTCAGCAGCAGAGACTAACATCATTAGAACGGATTTCACTGGGATCAGGTGACTACATTTGTTGATTTTTTAATCCATTTTAACCTTCACTTTTAAAGGAGTACTCCCATCTCAGCTAATATAGTTATGCTTGTAGGCCTTCTCAAGTTCAATATTTTTGCAGGTACATTCATTTAGCAAACTTTGCTCCTTCTCCAGATCTCATTGTTAACAGCTTGTTGTCTGTCTTACAGGCTGAGGTCACATTATTAGAGGTGCAGCCTTTCTCTCGTAGGCTGCAGTCACCGTATTAGAGGTGCAGGGTTTGTCTCACAGGCCACAGTTACATTATTAGAGGTGCAGGTTCTGTCTCACAGGCTGCAGTCACATTATTAGAAGTGCAGGGCCTATCTCACAGGTTGCAGTCCCATCAAGGTGTGCAGTTAGTTCAACAAGACACAGTCCCATATATTTTAGTCACAAAGAGTCATATGCTAAGAGTTTCTATGCAAATCCCCTATGAAGAACAGAAGGATTTCATTATGGCCCTATTCCACGGAAAGATTATCGTCCGTATTCGGCCAATATTAGCTGTTACGGCCGATAATCGTCACGTGGAATAGAAGGCATCAATCAGCCAACATTACCTGGGCGGTCCCCCCCCCCCCCCCCCCCCCCCCGCAGCTCCTCATAGTCGCCCCGTGGAATAGGGGCTTTAGAAAGTTCTGATTTGTTTATAAATGGCCCTCCAGTTTGGAGTGGACCTGGATGTACCGATATGTACAGTAGAAAGGTAAACTCTTGCTCATCTAATTTGTGTTTTTTTATTCTCTAACCTATAGCTTACTAACATTTATGAGGCTTTAAAAGAGTTGATTAAAGGTGAGTTTTAAGAGTATAGCACCATTATTAACTTATGGTGTTTTTTGAATAGTTTTTTCTCTACATGCAACAAATACTGTGAATGTGACTATAGACACAGCATGGCAGAGCACCAGCACCAGCACTAGTTTACTTGGGGATAATATGTATACTAAGGGAACTAATAATATGTCAAGGGTAACATAGATAAATGTGTTTCAAAGATTTCCTGAGGGGTATAAGGAGGATTGTGGGGTTATGTTAAAGCTGTTTGTTTTTTGAAGTATAAAACTTATCAATATACAGCACAAATCCATGTTAGGCTAGTTTGGTGCACATTTGTTGAGTAATGTTAATGTCTTGTGAGGCACATTAGTTGTAAACAGACGTAGCAGCTTTCTGGGTCTATGTATCATTCTGCGATGGAATCTGGGGATCTAACTTTGGGGTTGCAGGGGCATGCAATGGTTGTTCTTCCGCCATGTTTTATGTAGTGTATTATGTCAGCTAGGTCAGTCAGTACAGTTATGCTCAGCCAATCGCGGCTGAGCATCTGATGACACGGCAGAGGGTGGCCGGCACTCGGGACAATCGGAGAGCTTCGGCCGGCCTTCCGAAGATGACGTTGTGGCACAGAAGATCGGGGACGGGGGTCAGCACGTGACAGGTATGTATAAAGCACCACACTTCTGGGTACACGTGCAGGGGTGGGGGGACACAGGGAAGGGGACGATTCACAGACATAACATACATTACAAAGTTGTATAACTTTGTAATGTGTGTTATTCGGTGAATAATTTTGTAGCGCCGCACTACCCCTTTAATGCTTAGTGCGGCAGCTATTGTTGCTTCAATGCTGCATCTGTGGGATAGTGTGGCCCAGAGCCAAGGGGCTTGGTTTTGCAGCAACAGGGTTGCTAGACCACTGGGTTACTCCTTCTGTGGAAACTGGTGTTTGGGCAAAGCTTGTCTCTTCTCAGTGTCATGCCCATTAGGTTAGGGACGCACATGAATCAAGGACAGAGAAGTTGTGTGTGGGCTTATACACTTCAAGAAAACAATGGATAATAACTCCTCATTTTAGTTTTGATTTTTCTGACAAGCAGTAGATCAATGTATAGCAGGTTACTGGTAAGCCATATCTTTTTTTTTTCCTCTCCCAAGAATGACTTTACTTATTTTCTGGGGGTGTTTAGGTCTCCTGAATTCCATTAGATGGGGTATAAGGTAGGTGACATATGGTAGTCACAAGATGCCACAATCATGTGTAGTACTCATTTTGTGTTGGGGGACAACTACTTGTCTTTGTGTTTCAATTTAACTCCACCCCCACTATCTCAGCAAGTTTGGAGAGCATCAAGGTATAGAGTATCCAGGGGTCCTATGGAGAAATCTGACAGTAGATGTGTCCTACAAAAGAGAGGCAGTGAGTTTGCAAACAACATTTATATCCCAATGTCAAAACACTGTAGGATGCTAGGTAAAGTGCTCAATACAGTGAAAACCTAGGTGCACTGCCCCCTGGAAAAAATAAATCTGTAAAAGAGTGCCCGGAGTCCCAATTAAGAATCTCAAAACACGGGACTAGTCAGATATCCCTCCAGTACGACCATCAAAACCACCATATCTTTCAGTCAATATCCAACCCAATTATGAGTCTAAGGCTATAACAAGGGAAATACCAAAGCCAGGATATATTTACAGACAGTTGTTTTTTCTAATCCTGGATAACCCCATTAATCAACTTGCAAGTAATATCTTAGAGTCTCCACTGGTGTGCCATTAAGGCATGCTTGGCAATTATCTGTCACCTTGGGAGAGTGAACAGGTAGAGTAGCTTTACATACTGTGGATGCAGGAGAAACAGGATTGGTGGAAAAATAGTAATGACAAGCACACCAACCGATCAAATCTAGAAGGTTGTGCACTTGTGCCCTAGTGGCCAGTGGAAGAACTGCAGAGGTGCTGGACTCATGGGGCTCAGGCTGAGAGGAAAGAAGACAATGGCGGACACCGGCTGCCATGGACCAAACAGGGAATGCAGCTAACTGGGCAACAAGCAGTAAGCTGAGGAAGAAGAGCGAACAGGACTGGGACCATGCTTCAAGTGGTAGCTTGAGGAAAACAAGTGCTGCCCAGCAGTGTTACAAGCCATCATGTTTCTGTAAGGGTTTTTCTTACTGAAGAGATCATTTTATTCTGAAATATCCACTGTTCTAAATGAAAGTGTTATGGTTTTAAACTTATTTTTTTAGATTTGTAAAGTTTCGGTAATGTGTACAACAATCCAAGAATGTCCTGAAAGAATCAGAGTGAAACACATTAGAATGTGGAGCAGAGGAGCACCAGTTGTTACTGGCATCCCAAGATGAGATGTTATATATATATGCAAATTTTACGTTTGGGTACAGCTTATACAAACCAGATCATGCTGATCTCTTTGCATTGTTTTGTATATGTAGTATTGTCTGCCCTTAGCAGATTATTAATTTGGCTTCATGCGCTTCCAACTGAATGAATAATTCATTGCATTTACTGTTCCTCCATAGTTTTAATGTATGCTGTGATTTTTATTTAATTTTTTTTTTATAAATTGTTTTCTGTTATATGCAATCAATAAAATTATAAATTGTTAGTATTGTGTCTTTAGTTTTCATAAGGATTTATGTGCAAAAAAACAAAAACAAAAAAAAACACCCAAATAACTTCCAGCAAGTTTTCCTGATTTTTTTCAGTTATTTTTTTTCTCTGGCCGTTTTTCCGATATTGTTTCATTAAGATGTAAATCAGTATAGGTATTTTTTTTTTTTTTATCTCTGGTGTTTCATCCCTTACATTTTTTTTCAGTACTGGACAGGACATTATTTTTAGCATTTTTACAAACCCCATTCCCATAGAAGTCTATAGGAGGGAAGAGGTCACACCAATGTTTTCATAACAATAGGCCCAAACACATAGCCTGCTGCAATTTTGCAAAACTGCCCAAAAGGCCACAAAAACTGCAAAATACCCTGAAAAAAAATGCTAAACTCAAAAATGACACATGGTTATTGCGTTTCATATTTCCCCATTGACTCTCAGCTAATTTTTAGCTGCAGAGTTTTTGAGCCCAAAAAAGTCAAAGATTTATCAAAGAGAGATTTATCAAAACTGGGGTAAAGTAGAATTGTCTTAGTTGCCCCTAGCGACCAATCAGATTCCACTTTTCATTCCTTATAGGCTCTTTGAAAAGTTTGATAAATCTCCCCCAGTGTGCCAATTTAAATTGGCCTTTATTTTAAAATGCCTAGTCCACCCTCAATACATTGCCTTGACAAACTTGACAAAGGCGCTGCTATAAACGTTGCCTACATGAACTTCACCAAAGATTTTGATACATTTCCACATAAAGACCTGATTGATAAGTTGGTGACATGGAGTAATAGTTTGCAATAGGGTCGATATAAAGAACGCCTATAAAATTAAAGAGGGAGAACAGTCTGTAGGCTTGCTCAGTGCAGGCTGTCATTTTCACAGCCAATTCGTGAGCTCTGCATACCGATAAAATATGGTGGGGCTGGCAGACCGTTGCAGCCTCTATCTGTTTGCAGGAAGCGTTAAATGTGTGGTTGGGTCAAGGGAGGAACACAGATGTAAAAAATATGTATGAACCCAGCCTTAGTATTTCTGTTCTCCCTCTACTTCACATAGCACTGTCACATCTGGTGTCCTTTTTCCCAAACAGCCCTGTCACACTTGTAAGTTGTGTCCCTCCATAACAACAGAATCACACTGAGTAGTTTCTTTACCATGCCCCTCACCCCATAAGACAACCCTACAGTAGACTATAGGCTGACCAGGGGTAGTATTTCCTCTGAAAGGACTGACAAGGGGCAACTTGTACTCTAGAGTGCACGTTGAAAATCCTACCTGCTGTAGTTCGTTTTTCAAAAAATAATTCTGAGGGACCCCCCCACCACCACCAGATTTTTTTTACCCAGTGGCTTCCACCAACCCTAAGGTGACCATATACCTTTAATAATTGTCTGCCAAACAATCATTCAGCCCACAGTTATCTCTCCCCTTCTCTTGCAACAGCTTATCTGTCTGAGAAAAAAGGGGTTGGGCAGTGATTTTCCATGCCCTGTCTCCACTGACATAATCTGTCGGTTGAGTCTTGCAAGAGTCGTATACATCTTATACTGACAGCTGAATCCACCGCCAGCGGGCCCTGGTTATAAACAGTAGTAAGTCCAAGATTGTGAAGAGCTGTAGCGAGACCATATCAGGAAGACTGTGAACAGTTCTGGAGACCTCACCTACAAAAATATATTGATAAAAAAAAGGGTCCAAAGACGGGCTAATAAGGGCCTTATTACACGGCCTGACTCCTTACAGTAAGAAAGTGCAGATCTAGCTGCTCCGCTTACCGAGCCTATACACAGCTCAATTATTGTGCAGCTAGGACTGCAAGGACATTAATATGTCCAAGCAGCCCTTGCATTTTAATAAAAAAAAAAAAATCAAGATTATACTAACCTATTCTTTCCCATTGTCCTGCAGCCTTTGCCTTAGGTAAGAAGCCAGGAAGATACCGGGAGTGGGCAGAAGACTAGGGGGAGCATGGTCAGGTATGTATAAACTTTATTATTTTACAGTAGGCAAAGGCAGCATGGACGTCACTAGTGACGCATATACAGCCCTTCCTGCATGATGATCGAGCCATGTAATAGGCTCAGTAAAAAGTATCCAGCAGATCGGTGCTCATTTACATTATTGATCAGCCATGTAATATGGCCCTAAGTGAAACGTGTCTGGATATTTACATATATCTATCGTATTCTTTGTTACAAATGTTATAAGTTAAATCAAAGCATAAATGTTAGGAATATGACTTTGCGCTCCTCGGTCCGTGCCGGGCGGTCGAGGAAGCGCTGAGTTTGTCTGTGTTTTTTTTTACTCTGTCTGTATTGTGTTGTATTTGCCGGCCACACCCGCTTTTCCTGGCAGACTCCTGGCAGTGCAGGGGTTACTGCTCTGCTTGATCTTCTCAGCTGAACTTGCTGCTGGGATCAGGGCTGGTCCAATCATCTGCTGGACTTGGTCTCTGATCCCAGATAAAAAGCAGCAAGTTTCTCCCTTCCCTGCTGACTATTAGAGTTCACTCGCCTGCTCAGCTCCCTGTTTAGTTCTTCTGATCTCTGTATTCTGGACCTTCTGCATCTGACCTCGACTATTCTCCTGTTTGCTGTTTTTGTACTTCGCCGCTCGACTGTTGCTGACCTGGTTTGTCTGACACCTCTTATTGTGTTTTGTTTGTCTGTCCGTGCTCTGTGTGTCGCACCTATTCAGTGTAGGGACCGACTCCGTGGTTGTCCGGGCCATTTAGGCAATTAGGCAGGGTCAGTGGGTGGGGTCAGCTCAGGGCTCACTGTCCATGTCTTGTCAGACTGCCTTTTCCATACTGACCATAACAATAAAGCTGTGTATATGTGTCCAAACAATCCCTTATTTAAATATCAAAGACTCCATTGACACCTAAGACTATGTACTGCAGTCTCTGCTATTATTTATTACTAGACAAGAAAAGTAATCTAAATAGTTAATATTTCTATTTGGATTCCTTACTAGTATTATAGCTAAGGTCATGATTTCTTAAGCTGCCGCATTAAACTTTGCACCACTATAATGCTGCCAATTTTAACAACTTCATTTTTGAATGTTACTATATGCATTGCCTGTTTATTAGTCCTGGTGAAAGATTCAATGTTGACTGTGTCTGTCCACTGGCGATCAAGTCTTCTTTCATAGAAATTACTAGGTTAAGTAAAGCTGTACCACACAATTAGACAAAGCAAGCTCTAGATTTGGATTCTGAGCAGAATATTTTATCCAATAAAATACAACATATCTTCCTCTTTAAAGGCTCCTTCACATACACCATTTTTCTTTAGAGCTTTTAATTTCTTGTAGAAAATACCATGTTTTCTGTATACAAGTGTTTTTGGTGATGGTTGTTATAAGGGAAGTCCCCAGAGAATAAGAAAAAACAAGGCAGGCAGGGGGGAGCGGCAACTTAATAAACAAAATATACTCACCAGTAGTCCTTATGCCTCCGTAGCAATGCTCCTGTGTCCCACTGATGGCTGACAACTGTCTTTTTCAGTTAGAATCTGGGAACGTCCTTGACTCAGCTGTAGCATCATGACCCAGCAGAGTGATTGCCCGCTCAGCCAATGAGTCACTGGGGCGGTGACCTGCAAAGTCACTGACTGGCTGAGTGAGCAGCTGCTCAACCAGGTATGTTGCAGGTCGAAGAGGTGTAGCAGGCTGGCAGCAGTAAACTGGACCTTGGATCGGCCCTACAGGGCACGAGGATAGGTAAGTATAGTTTGTTTATTATGCTTCCACAATCCCAGGCCTTTCTGTTTTTGTTTTAATTATTTTTCATGGGACTCTTTTAATTTTGTAGCATTTAAAATTAATCTCTCACCCCCTGACCGCCTTCTGGACTGGCGGCACTGCTGTATAGGTATGAACAAAAGCATTCAGAACCTACCTTTTTTGCCTGTGTATGTGTGTGTGTGTTTTTTTTTAATAAGAAAACGATTTTATTTGAGGTATGAATATGAATAGAGTCAAGGGGGCGGGACCTATTGTTCCATGGTCCCTAGCACAGCTACGCCTTTCTGTGCTGTATGTGCAGTGTGCATGGCTGATTATACAAAGGAACAGACATACAGCACAGTAAAGTGTAACAGTGCTAGGGACTGGGAAACAGGCCCCGTCTCATAGACACTAGACACAAGCAACAAAGTTATTTTCCCAATGTTTTTATTCATTTCAATCCAGCAGGACTGCAAGGTGGTGAAGGGGTGACAGGTTCGCTGTAACCCCATAAAGGACCAAGATATTTTTCATTTTTTCCTCCTCGCCTTCTAGAAGCCATAACTCTTAATTTTCCATCTACAGACCCATTGAGGGAACTTTTTTTTTTTTTTTTGCAAGATCATTTGTACTTTGTAGTAACACTTTGCATGTTATCACAAAACGAATGGCGAAAACAATTATTTGTGAGGTGGAGTTGAAATTTTAAAGGCTTACGTTTTTACAAGAAACGTTATTAGTGAATAGTTCAGACAGCTCCACAAATCTGTTTATATTAATTTTTTGATAGGAAAATGGGGATGGTTGGAACTCCAATCAAGCTCTTGCGTAATCACTATTGAACAAGCATTTAAATGGTTAAATAACCTCCATCAACTTGATAGTCAATGCCAGTCATTAGAAGTGAGTGCCAGATACTCAGCACCTATGATGGTGCTCCTGAGCTAGTATCATACCCCCTCAGTGCTCCTGTGCCATATATGTACATCATTCTGTTTTAAGGGGGTTGTTTTTGAGGTGTTTTTCAAATCCTATAGAGAAGCCTTACAATGACAGAAAAAAAACACCATATCCACATCATAATGCTTTTTGAAAACAAAATGCCATAAACCCCAGAAAAGGCACAAAAACACCATCAAAAAACCCTGCATGTAGACTTTAATGTAACACTTCTGAAAACATGATTTAAGACATGAAAAATAAATGCCACAAAAACTGTACAAAATGCTGTGTGCAAACACAGCCTAAGCTGATTTCCTTTTTTACATTCTCTGTAAATTCAATACTGGAAATCAAATGCAAACATAAGGACTTGAGTAAGTATAGTGCAACCTATGTAAGTGGTTGAGGAATGCACACAGCTCATAGTATAGGTTATGAACTAATGTTTAACCTCCAGCTGTCAGTTTCTTGACATTGTTAAAAATATAATGCTAGCAAAACATAAATACAAGAATGAGGAATTGTCACACATGATTAATGAGTTTCTTAATGTCTACTTCATGTGTGTATATTTACACAAAAAGCATTTGTAGATCCCATGTAAAAAGCTGGAAGGAAACTTAAATACTGCCGTAAGCTCAAAGCTCTTGCCGCGCATAAAATGTAATGGCTAAGTGGATTTCTGACTAGAACTTGTTACAGTTTAGAAGCTCAAATAATATACATGGAACACTGCTACAGAAATGCGAAATGTTCAGGTATAATCAACAACATCATTCTAGGGATCACCTGTTAAAAGTTAAAGGCCCAGTAACAGGTTCCATGGGGTTAAAGGGCTTTTTCTTTCAAATCAACTGGTGTCAAAAAGTTATATAGATTTGTAATTTACTTCTATTAAAAAATCCTAAGTTTTCCCATACTTATCAGCTGTTGTATGTCCTGCAGGAAATATTGTTTTCTTTTCAGCCAGACACATTGCTCTCTGCTGACATCTCTGGCAGAGACAGGAACTGTTCAGAGCAGAAAAAGTTTTTTTTTATGGGAATTCCTATAGAATCTCCTTCTTAAATGGGTTGTCCAGTGACATTTTTTTTTCTTTCAAATCAACTGGTTTCAGAAAGTTAAACAGATTTGTAATTTACTTCTATTTAAAAATTTCAAGTCTTCCCATACTTATAAGCTACTATATATCCTGCAGGAAGTGTTGTTTATTTACATTCAGAAACAGTGCTCTCTACTGACATCTCTGGCCGAGTCAGGAACTGTCCAGAGCAGCAGCAAGTCCCCATAGAAAACCTCTCCTGCTCAGGACAGTTCCTGACTCCACCAGAGATGTCAGTAGAGAGCACTGTTTCTGAATGTAAATAAACAACATTTCCTGCAGGACATACAGCAGTGTATAAGTATGGGAAGACTTGAGATTTTTAAATAGAAGTAAATTACAAATCTGTTTAACTTTCTGATACCAGTTGATTTGAAAGAAAACAATTTTTTGCTGGACAACCCCTTTAAGAGAGTTCCTATATCGGCCAGGGATGTCAGTAGAGAGCACTGTGTCAGACTTAAAAGAAAACACTTCCTGCAGGACATATAGTAGCTAATAAGTATGGGCAGACTTGAGAATTTTGAATAGAAGTAAATTACAAATCTATATAACTTTTTGACACCAGTTGATTTGAAAGAAAAAGATTTTCGCTGGACAACCGCTTTAAATCTATTGGTGCATGAATGTACCTAAGAGGGTGATCAGCCTTCCCCTTCCACATGACCCCCAAGGCAGTGGGTTACAATTACCAATTCTGTTTGTGTATAGCTGGATCTGTGTGTGTGTCCTGGACTTTCATGTTTTCTTAGAAAAGAATTATGGTCATGTGTTTTGTGTATCATGTGTTTTGTGTAGAAAATAAGAACTTTAAGCTATATAGTTAAAAGGAAACTGACAGTATGCTCTGTGATTTGTAAAAAATAAACTTTTTTCTAATTCGTTAAAAATGAACTTTATTCTGTGGCGACAGTGTCACAGAGGCTGGTCCGTGATACTGTCTGAACCCACCCTGCTCTTTATCGCTCTGTCTTCAGGCCCCCTCCCCCCCCCCAACTCCAGATGTTGAAATCCCATGCAGCTGAAGAAGAGCCGGCTGTCAATCATTCTGGTGCAGGCAGAATAAACCGGATAACAGAGCAGTGCTAAAGGTAATTAAGGGATGCTCATGTACTAGGCAACTGGAAACTGGCAAATGCATACCGGTGCTATGAGTTTCCCTTTAAGATATTCAAGTCTATCAAGGCGTTTCTGTCTTTATTGACTGTAGAGGTGTATTGATTTTAAGTAAGTGGTAATAACAGGGTTCATCTAGGCCGAGCTGCAGTGCCACGGAAATACATACTGGGACATTGCTGTGCCAAGTACTGTTAAACCTACATTTTGCCGAGAAATCTTTTGGAAAAGAATCAAGAATGTCTTATGTTTATACATAGATGTTCCTTTGCTGTCTTAGGGCCGGAAGACCTTCATCATGTTACCGGAACAATGAAATATGACAGCATTAAAGAGTCAAATGTTCTCCAAGCACTAGGTTTGGGTAGAATAAAATGGGTCCTACAGCTGGATAAAGGTCCAAATCACACATCCAAAGGGACACAAGAATGGTTGAGAAAGAAAAACCCTGCAAACTTTCAAGAGATTGAGAGATTTACAGTAGAAAAGTATAAGAAACTACCAACCTGATTTAAGAAACAGATGGCTACAAAAAATGTTTGGAAGCTTTCATTGTTCACAAAGGTCGTGCAACCAAGTATTAGTGAAGGATGTTTTTCATCCTGTCCATGTCATATACTAGGTATATTCTTATTTTCCTTTTAGAAATGACTATGACTGTACAGGTCAAGTTTTCTGTTGAATTTATGCTAGTAAAATATTCTAGGCTAGATTGTTTGTCTAGCCCTTTGCTTTAATCAGTCGTCAATCACGCTTTCCCTTTTACACGAGTAGGTGTGTGGCGGACAGTTGATGATTTTTAAGTCCGAATGGCCCAATCAGCTGATGAAAGAGCAATTGCCTGGTTGTTGTCTGATTGCTGGGCCTATTACATGGGAAGTTATCAGCTTGAGTCAACCCATAATTGGCCCATGTAAAGGAGGTAACACCATTACTATAAAGTTGGAAGCAAATATCACAGTATCTCCAACTTAGTGATGGTTTCAGCTCATCTTTTCCACCCCATGCCTAAAACACACTCTAATAGACATCAATGTGTGGCATACCAGGAGGAGGCAAGTTTGCTACTGTAGATTATATTCATTTTTTTTTTTTCAAGAATCTTTAACTTGATGAGCTATTTAGTTTTTCATATATGAACACAATACACATCAATATGAAAGATTGGGGTAAAAGTCAAAAAGCCATATGAAAAAAGGGAAATCACAAAAACTAAAGTGTAACAAACTGTTTTTGTGAATGTATTGCATTTATCTATTCATCTAATTGTTGTAATAATCTTTTTTTAATGGTGTCATTTGCTTGCTCATTCTTCATTACATCTGAAGGAAACAAATAATCTACTTCAATGACTCTGTTAGCTCAGGTTTACTCCCCATTTAGGTATGATTATGTTAATGTTCATGCAAACTGAAAACTGCCACCAAACGTGTCCTAAACGTGTATTCAAAAGCATAGTTGAATGAGCTTTTTATTAAGATATACTAAGATATATTGACCAAACATATGCTTTAGAAGTCTGTACATTTACCTGTTATATATAGTATATATAGTGTTCATACATAGTGTAAGCCAAGCCCAAGCAGGTAAGTAAAGCAAAAATTTTTCTATTATTTAGAGTACAAAAATATGCTACTATTGCTCCTGTAACTAACAAGAGTATTTCTAATAATAACCCTATTTAGGGAATTGCTACTAGTACAAAGTAAAAAAAAAAAAAAAATCAGTTACAGTCTATAAATAGAATTATGCAAATATTTTTTTATACAATTTTTTTTAACATTTGTTCCTAAGTTGTGACAAATAATATTTGGAAACAAAATTCTTCTGCCTTGTTTAACATAAGCAAACATTTTATTTAGGTAGCATGTGAAATTTAACAGTAATATTTCACCTATAAAAAGTGAGGATAACAAGTTTGTATTCACACTAAGGCGATAATTAATGAAAGACAAAGCACGGACAGTTATTGACACTTTTTGCCGTAATCACATTATCTGATATATTGCTAATGATCAAGCGTAGAGGATTAAAAATATCCATGTGGGCAGAAATAATTTATTTAATTTGTCTTTTTTTCCCATCTCAGCGGGGTAAATGTGCGGTATTTTCACTGCCACATTGTATCCTGTGTAAACTGGATGACTTTAGAAGCTTGGACTGGGAACAGACCTTTTCACGCCTCAGCTGACGCCACTGTGAACCCGCACTTGCCCTGTATTATTCCTGACACTACAGGGCTATACCCTAATTATCTCTGAATACCATTTTTTTTATTGAAACTTCATCATCAGTAATATGGTAAAATAGAATGTGACAGAGGATAAAAAGCAGGGCCTTTAGTTAGTTTGTGGTTAGGCTTGGTTCTCTTGTTAGAGCTCATTAGACACAATTATCTGATAAAGAATGCTCACATTAGTTCTCACTCTCCCATGTTCCTTGTTAGGTTTCCTTTGCCTTTTTCGAAAGAGTCACCACGTTACATTACATTGATAGCTGTCTTATGTCATTAGAAGGAAATCTGCTTAGTTTATGGTAACTGACCTAATACACTAGTTAGATCACAATGCCAGATGAAAAAAAGACATATTATATCTATTCAATGCCTAATGCACTGATAACTATTGTATTTGATCATGTGGATACTGCACGACTTATATATATATATTTTGATAAATTGGCTACATAAATTTATCAAAGACAATGTACAAAGCACCAGTCATGTACTGTCTCAGTACATACAGTACATTACTCCAATGACAACACCAGGCCTTAGGGATCCCCAGTTTGTGCTGTTTATTTTAGATAATGTTCCATCATCACATGTGCACACCCAACTCCCCTCTCTCTATATATATTATCATGTTTTCTCTGTACATTTTTCTGTGATATTGTTTACTGCCAACCTATACAACCCAAAGGGTGTATATGGTTATTGTATGTATTTTTGTTATCTGTTAAATGGCATGTTAAAACAATAAAAGAACAAACTTTTCAATATAGAGTAATAACTTTTAGGCTTCGTTCACACACTGGTTTTGAGCTGTTTATTGAACTGTAAATGGTTGTAAAACAGGCCAAAAGCAAAAGATGGCTGTAAAAATGGTGTATGAACAGAAGAACAGATGAAAATAAGGCTATAGATAAGGCTTGAAAATAACGTGTGAACACAGCCTTGGGGTCCTATTCCACAAAGTGATTTTTCAAAAATGAACAATAAACAATCTCAAACGGCCGCTATGGCAAATGACCTGAAATCATTCACCCAATTTCATGGAACGATGATCCTTACTTATGATCATTCTTGTGGTTGCCCTGTCATTGCTACTGCTTTTGTAATTACTGCAAACAACCAAACAACGTCTTATTACACTAAACGATTTCTTGTTGGTCGTTTAATCGTTGTCTGGAAACGGTTATTGTTCCATTATAAACGATCAAACAATTTTTAGAACGATAATCGTCCCGTGAAATAGGGCCCTCAGATTTCATTGTTTCCTTGCTGCCACTGTTTTTTGTGACGTGTGGTATGTAAAGTGTAATATCATCAAGCAAAATTTTAAGACATTTCAATGGGAATCCAAAAATTAAGGATAGGCAAAGAATTGTTGCCTTTAATATTTAACCAGTTGAGGTATGTTTATTTACAGTATGTAATTTTTTTTATGCCCAGAAACTCCCTTTAACTATGGCACATCACAATTCTATATGACCCTATTTTCCTGTCTTTGCTAGGTTACAATTTATAATGGTGTTTCATTGTTGAAGAGAGTAAGTGATATAAATGCAAAAGAACCAAATACATTGTCCATAATGCGTATTCTATTCCAATCCTATTAAAAACAAACTGTATAGCACATGTGCTTGTAGCAGCTTTTCTTGTGTGTACATTGCAGACTATAATGTAATCATGTTCCTGGCAAGGCTTGCATGAATTACAAGGAAAATATTATTTTCAATATATTTGTTTATTCAGATTGCTAGATCAAGGAGTCAGCTCTCTGTTTGCTAATCAAGCCACAGCTCAGTTGGCATCCCGATACCGACACATTGGAGGATGTAAACATATTAAACAATGTGGCTGTATCAGCAAAGCATTCTTTAAGAAAGTCCTAAATGTGCTTTTAATCAATTCCATGCTGAGTAAAATACAATGGTAAACTATGCATTAAAAGACTTTCCCAAAGTTACTTTGCTCTATCTACTGAATCCTAATTCACTGCTTCCCATTTTTTTTTCAATCATATCATATGTAATCTTCTAGCAGCATTCATAAGAAAAGTTTGCTGTGGATTTACACTGGTGGAGCTACATTACAATGGGTAGATTTAGGGAATTATGAAATGAGTTTTTTGGATTTGTTACAGAGGTATGAAACCCCTAAGACACAGACAGATAGGGGTTTCAACATATGGCAACCACTCTTATTATAAAACAAAACACTGTTAAGTCAAAGTACCTGATTACTATTCGACGGAGCTATGTGGCTCTGATAGCTTGGCTTATATTTAATACCCCCAGAAACAATATCATTTATTTTCTGCCTGCTGTTATCCCTTAGTTATTGGGTTTGCAGGCTTTAGAACCTTAAGCAAAAAGATGAATTACAAATTACAAAAAGCATCTGAGTATAGAAAAATCAAATTATATTCCTTACTATAGTTAAGCTATCCAGCCGTTTTCCCTGCTAAAAAACTGCCTGTACCAGTTGGTTATAGTGCAATGATGAGAAAACCTTTTTAATTATAATTAGCAATCTTCTGGGAATAGCTGTTCACAACAGTTCTTGCATTAAAGTAATGGTATGCATCAGTTAATTTACAGTTTAAAAAAAAACATTCTAGAAAATATTGAATCTATAGAGACGAGCAGGATCCAAACTATGAGGAACTACCCTAGTTTGTCAAATGATTAATGAGACAGAAATATGGCCATATACTCATCTATTTACTTAGCTATTACATATCTTTATCTACTTCATATTTATAAATCTATCCACCTATTTTTTGGCTATATCTATTTACATATCCTGTCGATTTACATATCTATCTATCTATCTATCTATCTATTTATCTATCTCTGTCTCTGCTTTCTGTTATCTATCTATCTATCTATCTATCTATCTATCTCTGTCTCTGCTATCTGTCATCTATTTATCTATCTATCTATCTATCTCTGTCTCTGCTATCTGTCATCTATCTATCTATCTGTCTCTGATATCTGTCCCCTATCTATCTATCTATCTATCAAACTTTAAATCTACTTATTATCATTAATATTTTTATTAATATTATCATACATTTGTAGCTTGTATTGTGGGGTTAAAGTACTGAACTTTGACTAATGCTTGGCAAGATATACATAATAAATTATTATTATTATTATTATTATTACTACTACAACATCTTTAAATGTGGCAGCTGCATTAAGAGCACTATGCCATTCATAGCCAGGGAGTATTAAAAATAAAAAATATGAAAAATAATCATACCCCCCCCCCCTTCAATAAGCATACACTCTTCATTAGTGATTGTACTCAATATTAGTATGGATAATCCATTTCAGACAGCAAAAAATGTAACTTTTTAAACAATTCCAGATATTTTATAAGCAGCTGTATTGTAGGCTCAATTGTATTGTTGTTCTTTCATGGTTTACAACCTCAAGTTGACAACAATAATGCTGTGTATTAATTATTAATTATGTTTTTTGCTTCTTTTCCAAGACTTTGTACAGTACGATCCTGGATGTTAGTAAAAAATGAAATCTTTAGTATTTTTATCATGTCACAAATAGTCGAGCATGTAACAACCAGTCCTTCACTACAACTCTACCTCATCAAACCAGCTTAATTAGCAATTCATCTCCTTATTTTTGTTTTGGATTTCCCTCTGGCTACTAATTAAAGCTTAATCGAAACTGCTGAACTGAGGTTGCAAGGAATTCATTAATATTAAAATTAGCCCCAACAATTTTTGGGCTGGTGTAATTTGTATCTGTTACTGTCAAGGGTTTAAAACTCAGTTAAATTGTTGAGAAAGCTGTACCATAAATTTACTTTAGAATTTCTATTAAAAATAAAGCAAACATAGTGTGATGCTTGGGACTTCCCTTCGTTTTCTAAGGAATGTTATTCCATGAATGTAGAACATGTGGCATTTTTTTTTTTTTTATTAAGTACAGGCAGACAAATATTAGCAGACAGCAAAGGCAATGTCACCTAAAATTATTTGGCTTTAAGTCTAATATTGGGCCAAAAAAGAATAGGAGGTGTTAAGGAAACAAGTAAGCTTGGCAGTAAAAAAAGAAATGAATATAAAAGATGATAATATTACAGGACGGAATCTTCACATAAGACTACATGGCGTTGAGAGTCGAAGTGGGAGCAGCGTAAAACAAACATCGCAGAAGGAAAACAAAGTAAACTACTAGACGGCACTAACTTTTATGTTATTTTTTTGTTTTTTCTTTTTTTCTTTTGCAAATTTATGAAAATGTTCTATGTAAATGTTAATAGTTGCCTTTTCTGAGAAGTACTTTTCATAATTCTGAATTCGGGTTACATTGAAATTCTTTTAATTTTAATAATTGTATCAGTCCATGTATATGTATTTTACCCTACAGGAGTCTAGTAAGTAGTTCTTTTAAGGAAATAAACTTATTTGTAGTAAAATATACAACAACTAGTACTTGTTAGCATATTTTATGAAATATAACACACTTTAATATATTTATGTGATGCAAAATTTTACAAAAATATACATGAACTATTATTTATGGATCTAGGCTTCATTTAAATAACATTTCTGACAAAACAATCATGCACACACTTAAAAATGAACATGTCCATTTTTTATTCACTGACTAGATCAACAATGGCATCCGAGGCACACAATTTCAAATCTTGGTGACAATTTCCGTGAAGTTATTCAAATACAATTTGACTTCTGACAAGGGGATGTAATTTATAAAACAGAACATGCCTATCAGTAGAGCCCACATTTGCATAATGAGGATAGTTTCATTTCTGCAAGCACAGTTTCTGACATGCCAACTTGAAACACTGAAAGAATGTAGTGAAAAGAAAAGAAAAATGTCAATACAAATAACCATAAAAAATGATGAGTATGATATTCGTAACATTTGCCCCTTCTGAATAAACAAAACACATTTCATTTTCAAGACAGGCTTCATATTCAAGTTCCGATAAAGTATTCATATAGGGCACAGGCAAATAACACCGCCCTCAGCAGTAGTCACCCTTGTGAACCAAGTTAAAATATCATCATAATTTGTCAAACAATGACACGTAGTACACATCCGTGAATTATTATGCATTTTCATTGGATGCTAATTTAACTTAATTCGTAGCTGTCTGTTTGTGTACTGTAAACATTCTTCAACATGTAAAGGAGATTGGGTGCTACATCTACATGTATTATTGTGTTAAACTTGACGAGTGCATTGGTAAGGCAATCTAGGTCACCATCCATACTACTATTGACAATTATTGGCTTTGTGATATGCTGTATGTTTTTTGCCCTGTATGTATGGATAATGGGACATGAGATACATATATATATACAGACACACACACACACACACACACACACACGTATCCTCTGTTAACTTGATCACAATGACATATTTAACTCGATGTTCTAATTGAATTAACATACCTCCCTGACACAATTGTTGTGTCAAGGATCATGTTAACCATGGCTATATATGTATATAAATGAATAGACAAAAGATAGATAGATAGATAGATAGATAGATAGATAGATAGATAGATAGATAGGAGATAGATAGATAGATAGATAGATAGGAGATAGATAGATAGATACGATAGATAGGAGATAGATAGATAGATAGATAGGAGATAGATAGATAGATAGGAGATGAATACTATACAGTAGGTCGACAGATATGAGGTAGATGAATATACAGGAAAAAAATAATATGGTTATTATGATGATCATTTATATCTGTATATTGCATAGTAAACCCTACTACAGTATATATGAATATAAGAGATTGACATTAATTTCTAATAAGTTTTGAAATGTGTCCTACAATTTTATTGAAATTGAGGAACCATTACCTTTCCCATTGTATAGATAACAATTGTTGGTTGCAAAATCAACTGTACAAATTGTGGAAGGGGGAGGGAGTCCACTTCACATGCTATATGCTCTATCTATATTGTTTAAAATAACATTTCATTCATTTCATAATCCCGAGATGTAAAAAAGAAATTTTTTTGCTCATACACGGTTCCGTGGTTTATATGTACCACCAATTCAAAATGTTGTTATTAATAAGACATTGTAGTTTATTTTTGCCTGCTGTTTTCATGTCAAAATCTAAGGACAACATACTGTATGTTTATTAGCAGGATAGCAGCACTCCCCAGAGAATTTGTTAAGCAACGTTTCAGCCCTCTCTGTAGTATTTGTAACGCTTAAAGGAGAAGTCCGGACAAAACTATTTTTTAATATGTTATTACTTATGGAAAGTTAGACAAATTTCTAATGTACATTAATTATGGGAAAGGCACATATATCGCTAGTAGCTGGGTTCTATCGCCGCTGCCGCCGCTGCTGGTGCCGCTAATGTGCGCAGGGGGAGCTGCTCATCACTCTGCAGCTATCATCCCCCTCCGCTCCCCCCTCCTCCTCCGGCCAAACTGTACTCTATGTGATCGCTGAATCCCCGCCGGCGCCGCTCTCCGATCACACGTGCCGGCTCCCAGTGCTTCCTGGTGTCCCGGCCGGCATGCATGATCGGATAGCGGCGCCAGGGGGGATTCAGAGATCACATAGAGTAACATCTGAGAGTGACAAGAGAAGGACTGCACAAGATGTTGCATGGGTGGCCATACACCTTCAATAGCTGTAGACTGAACAGTCATTTGGCCAACAGTTATTTGTCCCTATTTCCCTATATACATGTATGTTCGCACAACTGTACTCCCAATAGAAAAAAAGAGAGGTAAGCTGCTACCAGTCAGTTCTAGCTGTGGCTTACCTCTCTGAGAATAAATGGGTTGGGCAGTTGAAAGCTGGCATGCTAGATCCTTCTTTCTCACAATACCATCTGTCAAGGAAGAGTCGGGGTGCCCCCATACACTTTCGACAATTTGCTTATCCTGCCAAAGTACTCAGGTTCAGCCAACCTTTGACTAATTTAGATCTAGTACTGACCATCTAGCAAGGTAAAAACAACAAGTACTCAGAACCCATGGTTTAATCCAATCATACAATGGGTTATACCACTGCTAAGATGTATTTTGTGCTTGGCAAGGGTATCCATGAATTACAGTACTGACAGTTACACAATGGCTCTTTACATATGTCAAGACATAGAAGTCCTAGGATCTGTATCTGGAAGTAAATCTGTCTCTAACTATAGGAAATGTCTGGTATGGCTGAAAATGTGTAAAGAAGCAGGATTGATATTCAGAAATCACAACAAGAACATTAGGAGCATATCCATTACTTTTATGTTACAGGAATAGTTTTTTACATTTTTAGGCTACTGCTAGGGTTAGTGCTCAATCCATGGTGGTTTGAGGTCATGAAATTTGAGCTGGTCGTGCTGGGAAGACAGGAGCTGGCAACATTTGAGCATTGACATTTCTCCCAGTAAATTATCTTGCTCTACAAAAGAGTATGTTGTGTGTGGGCCTAAAAGCTATACTGATTTATATCACCTACTCACAAATGTTTATTCCCCAAGACTGATCTGTAAAACCAGGAAGGTTTTCTATGTTGTATAGATTGGTAATGTGACAACCATAGGCTGCTACTACTGCACCATAATGTACCTTTATGTGCCTTTTGGATGACATGGCCTGAATAATATGTAAAGAAGGTATGTTCAAGGAGGCCGTCTATAATGATAATGATTATTATACATGGCCGTCATCAGCAAATATTGTCTTTTTGACAGCGGTTGGCAATGACTGCTGGTGAATCACGTAGTGTGAACATAGCCAACTAGTAAAGTAATACTGCCCTAAACTTGCTACAGATGCCATCTGCTACAGGCAGATACATTCTAATATTTCGAAATGTACACCTTTTTTTCTCCAAATTATGTTAAGAACTCCAATTCCGTATGTTACAAATTTAACACATTATTGTGGAATGCTAGCAAAACTCTGAATAGGCTGCAACTCACAGCTATCTGGTGGCCACAGTGCATTGTATAGCCTATACATTATCTTACAGAATGGCACAAAATAATGTTTTTTGTAAAGCTGATCATCTCATTCCATTTATCTTGTGATATATTTAGAGAAAATGTAAGAGAAAACACACCTGTATCTGTAAAACTGGATCATATATATTTATCTGTAACCCGAACAGAAATTAAAGAAAAGTCCAGTTCAATTGAAAACTAGGAGAAAGGCAGGGGGGTGCGAGAAAATAACAAAGTGAATTTGCCCTTCCATGTGCCTCCATGGCTCCTCGATCCTGCTGATGTCCACCTGATCTTATTTTCGGCTGAAATCTGGGTATTTCACGTACCCAACTTTTATAGCTGCAATGTCACGGCAATTGCGGCTTCAGTCACCCGATCACCCGAGTATGTGACGTTGCAGCTGGAAGAGCTGCAGGTCACCGCGGCTGTCAATGGAAGTGGCGTTACAGGGCACAGGGACAGGTACGTTTACTTTGTTTATTATTTTCCCGCAACCCTGTCTTCTTCCCTTTTTTCAAGTTCACAGACTTCTCCCTTAAGCAGGAAAATAGGTATAGGTGTGATTCTGTGTTGGGATTATCTTTCATATGTTGTAACTATACTGTTTTATATAATCAGTTTTCTATAATCTGACAGATTGAATGCATGTTATGCTACACTGTTGGTGTTCTTGTCCTTGGCACTATTTAAAAGCACATCTCCATGTTGTACAAAGTAAATGTACATATAATGTTGAGAAACTTTTCATTATATAATTTTGCATTACATATTTTTTTTATCTTACATATCTTTACATGATTTTGTTTTGGAACTAGGATCTTATATCTCACAATCCTGCTAACATCTTAGCTGGGACTCCATATTGCCCTGCAGTCTGATTTGCTGTAGTGTGGATGGTCAGCTTTACATTAGACAATCATACAGTGTTTGCTGTACATACAGTATGGCTAATGTATCATGCATCATATAGCTTAACAGGAAGAGAATACAAAAGAAAATGTTTCAGTAACTTCATTTATCCCGTTTACTAACATGTTGCTATGTTTTATATCTAAGATAGAAGGTTGTGGCTAAGCAATTGCCGAATGCCAGCGTATGCATGGACATGGTATGAAATATTTTTTGTTTATAATAAAAATTTATGTTTTAGTGCGGCCGAGACTGATACATTTTACTGCCACTCAAAAATTCAAATTGTTTACTTGCATGTCAGCTGATCTCTGTCTTTTACTTAGGCCGATTATCGGCTCGATGAACATCAGCAATAATCGACCCATGTAAAAAAGAGACTTAAAGAGAAACTGACAGCCAATAACACAAGTACATACTTACCTTCCACTCTGCTGTGTGATCCGGCGTGTTCTTTATTTCCAGACTGGCAGGGTCACAGAAGTATGTCTGTGACACTGTCTGTGTCCGACCCGCACAGCTTCTGCCTGCCTTTTTTTTCAGCCGATGCTGTAGCTTCAGGCCACTGCTGGCCTCCTCTGGCAGTCAATCATACCGAGGGAGGTACCAGAAGCCCGAAGCTACAGCATCCACCAGAGAGTGAGGCAGGCTCGCTGCCTGGGGCGAACACAGACAGTGTCACAGACATATCTCTCTAGGAAGAGTGTGATATCAGCTGCATTCAGAGATACTTTCTGATCAGGTTACCATTTATTATTTACATACTGAAAGTAAATAAGTGTTCACATTCGTCATCCGTAAGGCACAAAAAACAGCCATTTTGCATTTTTAATCAGATCAGAGACACACCACTGTGACACTGTCAGCTTGGGGATAAAGAACGTTTTTTAGGGTCATGCCGCATCACAGAGCAGCGTGCCTTGCTCATGTGATCATGTGATGAGCCTTGCTCATGTGATCGCCAAAGGAAGACTGGCAGCACAGATATATGCATATCCGTGCTGTCCGTTTCATATCCATATGAAGTTATTATGAAGTTATCTTATTGCTGTGATCATGTTTTATGTATGTTCCCGTTGGTAGCAGTTTCTAACTTTTTCGTAAACATTATGACATCATTTCACCAGCCATAGAAGATACTAAACACAATGAAATAGTTGATCAGTTTCCTAAACAGTAATACTTTTGGATGACATAAAAAATGTCTGTTTGGTATATGTGTGATATCCTTATCCTGTTATACGAACATGTACATTAATTTTACTTTAGTACGGCACTGATAGAGCCTAATAGGTGCCAGGTTGTAGAAGAATAATAGAATATAGACCAAATAAAATGTATCTCATGTTAGCAAATGTGTCTTCTTCCCCTGATATGGCTGCTCTTTCCCTCCCATTGTTAACATCTTGTCTAGGGTACCAACCAATGCTCTGCTCTAAAAGCAGTGGTCAGACAGAAGGAGGAGGTGAGTTTGGTAAATGAATGCATATGCAAAAATATTTAACCTGACAAGTTTAACTATATTAGACTGAGACTAGAACACCCATTTAACAACTCACTTGAATTGTTAAAGCCATGTCTTCCTGTCTGATGCAAGTTGCCACAAAGACACATAAAACGGTTTGTATTTGCATGTATGTGTTATGTATGATAATACTTCTTCATACGTACATTTTTCTCTAGATGTGTGGAATCTATTGCTGCAGAAATAATACATTCCTAGGGAAGGTACAGGAAATACATCACATTCTAGCATAACATAGAAGTACATTTCATTCCTAATAATCCAGATTAGTGTAAATCCTCTGAGTACAGACAGTGTCGGATGGATTCTGTATAATAGATCCACAAGATAAATACTAACCACTCTGTCAATGGTTATACTAATTTCTTTGGGGAAAGCTATATGTGAAAGGAATTATGTAGGACATGTTGGCTTCATATGAGAAGTTCTAAAGTGTGTGCATTATTTATCAGAATACCATTATAACTTTCGGTTATTACTTATAGATGAGGGAAATAGGGAGCCATTAGTTGCTTTCTGGGGAATTAAGTGAGAAATCTCAGTAAGAAATGAGTTTGCCTGTTGGTAAAGTTATGCAACGTATAATGTAAAGCATGATATAGATCACCCTGAAATCACTATGGTTCTATTAACTATTTGTGCTAGAATATGAGTTTTGTTGTAACTGTAACACACTGTAATACCAAAGCTAATGTAAGACATTATAATACAAGAATGGAACATAGTGATTGATACATTCTATATCAAACAGGCCATGGCTATAGGGTGTGCTGAGGCAGCAGGTGCCTGACATAGTCCAAAGACACATAGGGGGAGATTTCTCAAACTGGTGTACAGTAGAATTGTCTGAGTTGCCCCTAGCAACTAATCAGATTCCACCTTTCATTTTTCAAAGAATGTGGGAGGAATGAAAAGTGGAATCTGATTGGTTGCTAGGGGCTACTTTACACCAGTTTGATAAATCTCTCCCATAAAGTATAGTAAGACGCCATAGTAGGTGTGGGCCCAGTTACAGATTTGGTGTTGGTGACCATAAATTTAATGATACACTTCTGCTTGCTGTATCATTAGATGATAATGAAAAAATAGAGCTGATTACAGCTCTAAAAAAAAAAAAAAACTTTAATAAAAATGGATTGCATCACTTCTATGCTGATAACAACTGGACTTTCCAGTGTGAAGAGAGATATACCAGAGAGGGAGAGACTCCGACAGCACAGTTCTCTGAGCCTGTATGGCATATCTGTCTACATATTGAGGTAGCACCACTCTGAATTCAGTCATCTAAGCAGTTTATGCAATGTTCTCCATACATACTCCTTTATTATTCCGAGTACAAATGTAACCTCCTTTATTAATTATATGGATATTGACAGTCACCGGCTGCTTGTTTCTTTTATATACTGTAGTCACAAGCATCACGGGTGGCTTGTAAAATAATTATAATTTACTGGACCCTAGGGATTACATGATGACAGCATAGAGGAATTCAATCCACACACCAAGGTTGCAGAATTTTAAGTAGAAATCCTCATTGAGAATAGATGTAGTAATAAGTGTTGTTACTTAGGCTGCAGTGTCTTATAATAGGATATGTATTGTTACTGTAATATGGGATCTCTCTCCTGCAACTCCTGTGTTTTCTTGTCACCTTTATTTGACTGCAAAGTGTGGTGAAATATATTTCTTAATATAATAATAATCATCATCGTCAGCATAATAGATTTATGCAATATGTAATATTTTTATATATGAGAATACATTGCATTGAGCAATGTTTTCTATGTGTTAAAGGAAAAGATTGAGACAAGATAATAATAATAATAATAATAATAAATTATAATTATTATTATTATTATTATTATTATTATTATTATTATTATTATTATTATTATTATTATTATTATTATTATATGACATTGGATAGTCTAGGAATTCTGATACTTTGGCACTGTCCGTATTCCCACAAGTCCATGAGTAGAAGGCTGGATAGCTATAACCAGCTATAAGGCATGAAGTGATAAGTGAAAGGTCATATATCCTACATTAGCTTTTATGAATCTGCTATAGTAGAGACTCTCTACCCTTACTGGAATTTATTTTTATGTATTAATGTTTATCTTTCTATGCTTATTTCATAACTCAGAATATTTCATGCATTTATGATCGTCTTAATGTCAGCTAACGTATTTTATTAATACTTTGATCATCATTGTATACAGCAATAGCTCATGCCTTATATATTGCAAACTCTTGTATTCAATGTAGGATAAGAAGAATACAGCCATCATTTAGATGTATCAGTCTTCCTATAGTAAAGTAAAATAAATGTGTGTAATACATACAGTAGCTCTATTATTGCTTGTATATTGGTGTAAACCTATAAAGAATATAAAAGCTGATTAGATTTCTCCAGCTGTTTTATCATACTATAGATTAATGCTTACAGCTCCAACCTGACAACAGGAGGTAAATCATATGAAAATATGTGTTGAATGAGTCAATGGGCAATCTTTTTACAATGTATACAAGTCAATTTGTTTCCTTCAGCTTCAGTTTAGCATTTACATGAGGAAGGATTATGTTACTCACATTACCCAAACAGCGTGTTCTAATGGATTTCTTAGCAAGTGGGATATCAATTGCAGTTAAATATTCAATAACTAATCATTAGTTGTGATTGTAGGAAAATCAGCCAAGGCACTCAGCCACTGATACTTATGAAAACACAAAGCGACACCCAGGTCTGAATGCCTGCCATTATTTCCCCAGATTAAACCTTTCTTCTGTGCTTGAAGTAATTAGCACTCATGAGCTAGCAAGCAGGCGCACAGAGGGTTAACATCATAACTGGGCACAGTCAATACAGTGCACGCATTAATGCTGTGCTGGTCCAGATGTCAAACAGATAATCTTACTAACAAATTACATAACACAGGAACTTTACCAGCAAAGTTCATCCATATTTAACAGCCTCGCTGTTTAGCACATTGTAACCTGTAGTAAATATGGACACAACATTCCAGCTCCTATGCTAAGAAGGTGCGATGGGCAATGGTTATGGTTTTACTCACTAAGAATTATGGGATGAACTTGAAAATTAGCATTAGATATAGGAGGACTGTCTCACATAGTGATGCTTATTTTCATTCTTTCAGCCATCCAGCCTTAATTGATTTTGTCTTGTCTCTAGCTGCAATAGACAATTGACTATCTACAAAACACAGCTGCAGGGGTGGTAGCATAGCACATTGGCATTACCATTTCATTTTGCTGTATATGGGTATCTATCTATTTATCTATCTATCTATCGAGTTAATATCCAACTATATGTATACAAAAAATGTAAGATATATTAGGTTCTAGAATGTATCATTAATGTACCATGTGCAGATGAATAGACAACATAGTTATATTTTTTAGGCCTGAGATAAGAGTTGAAAATTCATATGTCATCTACTTGATCTATTTATTTTTCTATATATGCCTCCTTATAGCATATACAGAATTTCTGTATATACCTTGTAGCCACTATATTCTATCTATCTATCTATCTATCTATCTATCTATCTATCTATCTATCTATCTATCTATCTATCTATATCTCCAGGAGAGCAGTACTCTTCTTAAAGTGTAGAGACAGGTCCTTTATTCATCACTGAAATAAATGAATAAATCACTTCATTGACTGCATCCTTTTGGGGTGCTGCCTTTTGTATTATACAGTTCAGTCACCATATTGCTACTTATTATCACTGATTAATGCAAAAGTTTAACATCTATATAAATTGTAAGCTCTTGTGAGCAAGGACCTCACTTTTTGTTTGCATTATTGCTTTGTTACTCTGTAATATCTGATTTAGTCCGTATTTATACTCTGTATTGAATTGTGCTGCAGAATGTTATAGTAATAAATAGTATGCGCAGATCATATACGTTTCTTCAGTTTTTGTAAAGTGGACTGATTAACATGAAAGTACTGCTGCAAATGAAATACTAGGAGCAGACCAGGCCTGTTTAATGTTATATTATAAAACTTGTATAATTAAAAAAAAGCAAAGTGTGAATGTGTCTTTCTTGTACTTTATTAGTATAAACATAATTTCTCCTTGTCTTTGCTCATCTCTCCCCATGGTGACTGTTAAGTAATGGTTAAAGTACATTGGAACATGCTGCTTACACCAACACAACAACACATGGTGGCATTACATATACTTTTCTGGTTTTTGATTGGGTAATAATTCCTAAGAGAATAATAATCAAATGATTGTTGTTTTTAAGTCTTTTCCATACAAAAAAAATGTTTTTTTTTTTTTTTAAGAAATAAACTTATGGAACAAAATATTACTTAAAAAATTGTATCCCAAGAATTACCTCCATATTGCATAGTAATAGTGATGGGTGATATATATAGTGAGATATAGTGAGAAAGGCAGACGAATAGTGTTGCGATAGAGAAATAGATGGATGGATATAAAATAGTAGATGTGAGTTTAGAATAGTTTATAAAAAGAAAACTTATTCTACTATCAAATATCTAATATTCTAATATGTAACATTCTTCCATTAAAATTAAGTAACTAGATATAATGAAGAGATTTACCATAAATATTGACAAACTAGATAGATAAATAGACAGATAGTAGGAGATAGATAGATAGATAGATAGATAGATAGATAGGAGAAGGAGGAGATAGATGGAGATCAATAGATAGGTGATAGATAGAACTTTATATTTTGCAATCTATCACATGTTCAATATTCTAATTGGAGAATAATATGCATAAATGTCTCACTTATGTGTTTGGTTGTATAGTATATTCTATTTATGTAAGGAGATTGAATAAAGAGTTTATTAGGATCATCTCCTCCCCTTTAAATTTAAAATAAAATCTTCATATTCGTATAGAGCTGACACTTTATTATTCCTTATTACAGCTGACTGTAGCAATGTAGTCCTTTAAGAAACCGTACAATAGTATATGGATATGACAGGATCCCACATGTGTGTGGTTTGCCTCTATTCTTCTGACTAATTTTTCAGATTTGTTTTTTGTTGCACCTCCATAGAAAAATTGAGAGTAGCTTTAATGAGAAGCGTTTTTGTTTTTTTTTTTTTTTTTGGGGGGGGGGGGGGGGGGGGGGGCGCTTGTAATAGGAAGTTCTGAGAAACATCTTGGAAGGTATGAAGAGAAAACACAGGCTCATAAATCCTTCTCTACATGGGTAAGATGAGAAGAAATAGTGATATTCTACAATTAAATCCCAAAACAGCACTACTTATTTTAAGACTGAAAAGTCCCTATTCATCGCAGTGCAGTCTAAAGTGTTCTCTCACTTACCACAGGTTCAAGTGAGAATTATGCTCTGTAAATAATTAAGAAAGGAAGGTTGTACCCGTTCTTTCCTTCTTGATTACTTACTTAAACTGACAGACTGAATATATTACAAACACAGATGTTAGGTAGCCAATTATTTCTGATTATTCCTATGGTATTCCTAGGTGAAAGATACATATATATATATATATATATATATATATATATATATAAGCACATTTTATACACATTTACTGGAGGAATAGTAAAATACAGATACACATTTACAGATTCAATAAACAGAACAATTTACAGATTTAACAGTTCAAGGTTTGGAACTCCAGTACCACATAGTTGCTTGGATGGCAAATCCAATATGTCCTATATGTGGCCATTCATAGGATAGCAGATAAACCAGGTGAGGTGAGTGATCTTAACAGAACAGAACAGAATGCCAAATTTTGTACATTTCCTTGTTACATACAACCAACACTACCAATTATAAATGGTCAGAAATCACAGTATACATATACCGTTTACCATTTGATTTGTATCATCTCTGCTTGTGTATACACATAAAATATTTTCAGTCTGTGATATAATTCTAATGGTAAAGCATGATATCAATACATATTTTTAGATTCATTTAACAATGTGGCCACTAGGTGGAGGTAGAGGTTCAAAATGGGAAAGGAGATCATTAGAAATCCATTAATCTAAAATGTAAAGTATTTTACTGATACATGTTACAATACCACATGTTGACATTTACGTTAATTGAATATAGCCATTTGTTTCCTTTTTTTACCTGTATATGAATGCTAAGGAGGCAATTTTAATGTTATATTACTGAGAGATACTGTATATTAACAAACTCACATTGATTGTACATAATATATAATGTTCTTTTGTGTATTAATATCTATGTATTACATGCACAAGAACATACAGTACAGTTTATGAAAACATCAGAATATTTATTGTATAACAGAGTTTTCTTTAATAGGATCTAGCATTTACTATGATCATGGGTTTGCCATTGTCTTGATCTTCTGGCTACTTTGTTGGTTAGAATGATTCTTCAGCAGAATGGCAGACACCAATGCATCTATAATACATCTTGCGGAATGGTTCCTCCTGTAACTGTTATTTTATAGTAAGATTTGCATTATTAAAAAAAAAAAAAAAACATAGAGTAAAAGTTGCTGACTCACTGACATTATTTCTACCTGTATAGTTGGTAATGTAATCCCCTACTACCTCCATATATATCAATATCTTTAAAAAGTTTCTTTTTAAGCCAAAATGGTACCTTGTTACTTTTCTGTCTGTCACTCCAGGTGACTTTTCAGGATGAAATTAAATTTTGCCAATGTTTATTGCATATACAAGGTCATAAGAGACAGACAAATTGCTCATACTTAAATATTCTAATGTTATCTACAACACAACACCTTCCTCATGGCACCAGATACTGGGTCTCATTTACTTCTTTACAAGAGTGGAACAGTCTACCGCAGGATCTGGTCACAGCAAAAACAGTGGAGGGCTTCAAAACCGGCCTAGACAAGTTCTTAGAACAAAATACCATAAATGCATATGTGTAGAACCTATCATAACCCCCCCCCCTTCCCTGTATCTATCCCCTTCTTGTCTGTCCACTAATAATGGACAAGAAATGGACAAAAACCAGACAATTTGCTGCCGGAACAGCTTAGTAAATAAGCTGCACTGAACTTTTTTTTTATAGTACACAGTTGTATTGTACTTGTCTTGGTACTTTTCATGTATATTACGGTTTAAAAGATTTGCTATGGGCTAAGTCATAGGGTAAGAAAGAGCTGTATATTTGTAATCAATATTGATCTAAATATGGATGCATTACAAAGTAGGGTATTCTCTACCATGCTGGCTGTGACTGAAATACATTAAAACTAAAAGTTGTTCTTTGAGACTGTTAGCTTAACGGGAAATTATTAGCAGGTTAGACTAATACTTGACCTGCTGATAGCTCCCTATTGCGCACAGAGCCCTAAGAATTAAGGAAAATCTCTTACCTTCATCCTTGGGGCACTTTCTGTGCAGTTTGTTCTAAGCTGGGTTCACACTACGTATATTTCAGTCAGTATTGTGGTCCTCATATTGCAACCAAAACCAGGAGTGGATTAAAAACACAGAAAGGCTCTGATCACACAATGATGAAATTGAGTGGATGGCCGCCATATAATGGCAAATATTTGCTGTTATTTTAAAACAATGGCTGTTATATTGAAATAATGGCCGTTATTTACTGTTATATGGCGGCCATCCACTCAATTTCAACATTGTGTGAAGAGCGCCTTTCTGTGTTTTTAATCCACTCCTGGTTTTGGTTGCAATATGAGGACCACAATACTGACTGAAATATACGTAGTGTGAACCCAGCTAAAACTGCATCTACTAAAGCCATTTGGAGCACTGGGGCCTCAGAGCAAAAATCCGCCCCCAGCCAGGCCGCCCACTCCCAGTGCTCCAAATGGCCTTACTAGACGTGGTATTAAGCTACAAACTGCATAGAAATGGCGCTGAGGATGAAGGTAAGAGACCTGCACTCAGAGCCCTGTGCACAATAGGGGGCTATTATTTGTCTATTATTTGTCTAGCCTGCTGATAGTTCCCCTTTAAGTACAGAAGACATAATGTAAGATAACACCCATATTTACCTAACCATTTGTCTTTCTCAAAATTCCCTTATTATTGCATGCTTGTAATGGTCTATGTTAGATATGCTATTCTATTTGCAGGCAGTATGTTATAGAGCAAGAGTATCTAAAAACAGATTAAGGTTACAAACCCACTTGGCGGGTCTGCAGCGAGTCTCCATGCTGCGTTTTTGCAGCGAGACTCGCTGCAGATCCCGGCCCTATGCTTTTAATGGCAGACAAACACGCAGCAGGGATGTACATCCCTGCTGAGTTTGTCTGCAGCCCACCCCATTAACCCCCCGGCCGCCGGAGCTGATACTTCACCTCATCCCGGCCCCAGCGGTTCCCGATGTCTTCAGTAAGCCGGAGCGGGGACCAGGTGAAGTATATGCTCCAGCCAGCCGCCCGCAGCCCCGGCCGCCCGATCGCCCCCCTGCAGCCCCGGCCGCCCGATCGCCCCTCCGCAGCCCCGGGCGCCCGATCGCCCCCCCCGCAGCCCCGGCCGCCCGATGGCCCCCCCCCGCAGCCCCGGCCGATCGATCGGGGGGGGCGTGCGATCGGTGCTGCGGGGGGGCGATCGGGCGGCCGGGGCTGCGGGGGGGCGATCAGGCGGCCGGGGCTGCGGGGGGGGGGGCGATCGGGCGGCCGGGGCTGCGGGGGGGCGATCAGGGCTGCGGGGGGGCGATCGGGCGGCCGGGGCTGCGGGCGGCTGGCTGGAGCATATACTTCACCTGGTCCCCGCTCCGGCTTGCTGAAGACATCGGGAACCGCTGGAGCCGGGATCAGGTGAAGTATCAGCTCCGGCGGCCGGGGGGTTAATGGGGTGGGCTGCAGACAAACTCGCAGCAGGGATGTGCACATTAAAAGTATAGGGCCGGGATCTGCAGCGAGTCTCGCTGCAAAAACGCAGCATGGAGACTCGCTGCAGACCCGCCAAGTGGGTTTGTAACCTTACATGTAGTTTTGTAGCAAAAAAAATCCAATATGACTTATATTTTGTTAATCTAAATGCCTGCTTCCTTCAGGTTTTTGAGTCCAATGGATAGGGTGAGCTTGCATATCAATACAGCTGTCAATTACTGACTATGACCGCCCCCTGGTTTGAAAAAGCTAAAATGAGCAGTAATTTAAATCAATAAACTGACCTCAGATGTGTATAATGATGTACTCAGCCCACTTGCTCTATAATATGCTGACTACAAATACGTTCAACTACCCTTTTCTCATGACATTATTTGATCATGATCCTGGTGGTGACTCGTTTCCTCTGATTGTAGCATTTGATTTGCTTTATTTCCCATTGATCGCAATGGAGGGCATTATTACATTGAAAATATGGCTGTATTTTGGCATTATTTTACTATGTGTGTACATGGTCATATGTGTTGTTAAACTGTTATATAGAACCCTAGAGTAGAAAAGTCTCAAATGTCCAAAGATTCGTATGCTTTAAAGGGGTTATCCAGAATTAAAAAAAAACAAACAAAAAAAAACATGTCCACTTTCTTCCAGAGACAGTAATGGTGTGTTTACACACAGAGATTTATCTGACAGACCTTTGAAGCCAAAGCCATGAACAGACAGGAAACAGGTAAAAAAATAAAGACTGGGATCTATCCTCTTTAGGTAAATGCACCATAAAACTCTTGTCTCCAGTGTGGATGGGGTTTTTCAACTCAGTTCCATCGAAGTGAATTGCAAACTAAACCTGAACTGAAGACAGAAATCTTACTGTTTCTGGAAGAAAGTTGCCTTATTTGTCTAATGCTGGATAATTATTTTAACTTTTTGAATAGTATCCTATTTAAAGTTCATTATTATGTGTGGATGCAGAGTAACTATTGCTATTTCAGCCCACAGGACCTTTGTACAGCAAGAGGCTAAACTTCAACTCACTGTGAACACACAAGCTGCCTTCTAGTGATAGCCGCTGCAGTGTTCCATCTGCTGGTTTCATTCAGGGCTAAGGGTCATTGCTCTTTTCTTCCCTTAAAGAACAGCTCCGGGGCATAGCAAAAATAATACCCCCCCCCCCAAACCTAATTTCCATACATTACTGTTAAAGGGAACCTGTCACCCCCCGTGTCGGGGTGACAGGCACCTGACCCCCGCTAGAGCACCTTATATTTACCTGATCCTGCCGGGTACCACTTCTTGACCTGGTCAGGTGATGGAGATGTCAGCGCCCGAACCTTGGCACGCGCGCTCCTGAGATGAGTCCGACACTTATAGAGAATGACGGAGCTTCGGACTCATCATTCATTCTCTATGAGCGTTCGACTCATCTCAGGAGCGCGCACTGGGCTTCGGGTGCTGATATCTCCGGGACCCGGCGGGATCAGATACGTATAAGGTGCTCTAGCGGGGGGTCGAGAGCCTGTCACCCCGGCACGGGGGGTGACAGGTCCTCTTTAAATGTGTCTTCTGCTTGAAATCCCACCACCCCAGGACTCCACAGCGTGCCGTTTGCCATGGTCATTTTTCCTCTACTTCCTGGTTCAGCTGGGTAACACTGCAAAGTCTCAAGATCCCTTTTGGCCTCCCGTTGCACCCCCTCTTTCAAATCTCCCGTATCTCTATTCATTTTACTTCCCCTCCGACACGCCTCCTACAGGAGGTGACGTGAAGAGAGAGGCTGGCCTAACTAGAGGACAGATATAAGTTAGGCCAGCCGTTTGACAGCATTGACACAAAATGGCAGATGGAGTGGATGTAAGGAACAACAGTAAATAGGTAAGTATAAAATGACAATACTTCAGGGAAGAGGGGGGCGGGGGGTGGATGTCAAAACTTTAATTGAACTGAACTTCACTACAAGACGACACCTAATACATTGCATTTCTTAGACACATAATATCGATACTTTAGGTATCCCAGCCTATTTGGCATAAACATTGCTCACATTTACATATTCTGATGCCATGTGCAATTTTACATGTTCCTTGATACTATTCTTGAGATTTTTGGAAGAAGAAAATCACATGTTCTCTTGTACTTTTTATGCGTTTTGCACACATTTGTTTATTCTGCCTACATCTGTTGACTGCCTATTTAAATTAAAAGGTCCACTTATATGAATAGGTCCATTTTATATGAACATAGGAGGAGATTTATCAAACTGGTGTAACGTAGAATTGTCTTAGCTGCCCCTAGCAACCAATCAGATTCCACTTTTCATTCCTCACAGATTCTTTGAAAAATGAAAGGTGGAATCTGATTGGTTGCTAGGGGCAACTAAGACAATTCTACTTTACACCAGTTTGATAAATCTCCCCCATAGTGTTATCTGCTCCAGATTACAGATATAGCTATTTTAAAATTATCACCTTAAATATATGTTCTTTTCCTTTACTAATTATAACATAGCAGGAACTGAAAAAAACAAAACAAAACCAGAGGGAGGTCAATTCAAATCCACTCCCGGTAGTCAGAGTTTCCTGCGCGATATTTTGGGCTGCCATTACCGAAATATCTTTAAACAGGATTCATGGGCGGTCATTTGTGCTCCTCTCAATATATCTAATATGACAAGAGTTTAAATTGAATATCTGAGATATAACAGAAAGAGGTAAAACAACACCAAGGTATATGGTCCAAGATGGCAGATTTAAAGTAAGGATGCCCGCTGGAAGGCCCTCAATGCATTTCTATACAAGATCCTGTAAATAAGTCTTTGTTGATTGTACTACGGATGCTGCAGGACTTTTCAGTTGTATGTGTCATCAGAAATGTGAAAAGTTAAAGATCTCACTAGGTTTTATTCCTGAGACTGGCTACGATATAGCCAGGTGAAAAATGTGGCACTTCACCACCATTCTGGCTTGGATATGGGAGTCATGGGACTTCTCCTTTAAAAATACAACCCTCCATTGCTACGGGTATTGCATGTAAGGTCCTTTCAAGATCATTGCTTCATGATCCTACATGTGGTTAAAGTGTCACTGTTGTTATAACTTTCAAAATCTAAATCAACAGTAGACATAATATAAAGCAAGTTTTCAATTTACATTCATTATTTTTTTTTGCATTTATCATGCTGTAAACCAAAGCTGAACTTACCAGAAATCCAGGTCCAGTCTCCTGAAGGCAGATTTTCTGACTTTTGCTGGTTGAAAAAAACAGACTAAACACAGGAATCCCGGCCAGTACAGAGAGTCATGGCTCAATGGATCTGTCGATCACATGTCTGCCTTCTCTCTGTGAGCGCTAAGATGACCTGGGATACCCAAGATTTAATGTTTTCTGACTGTTTCCTGTTTTTTGAGAAAGAAAACAGGAAGTGCCATGTTTTCCAAGAAAACTAAAAAAAAAAGAAAAAAAAAGAATGTAAATTGCAAACTTGCTTTACATCACATCTACTGTTGATTTAGATTTTGAAAGTTATAATGACAGGGACACTTTAAGTATATGTTTAACCTTTATGGTGATGTCTATAAGGCAGCTGAAAAGACTGCCAATACGCTGCTATGCTTTGCACATGATTCTGGATATAGAAGTCCAACAGCAGGTCTTAGCTATACTGCACGTGTCTGGACTTTGTCTCAACCGAACCCCATCACTGGCATTGCACATGTCCCAGCTGTATACCTCTCTGAGTCACCCTGATACTGGTTATTTTAGATTTCTATTTTCTCTTTATGGCTATAAGTGTGTACATTTTGTCAGAGTTACCGTTAAAGGGGTATTGCCTTCTCATCTCACATATATTTGTAGGACTCGTAAAGTTATATATTTTTAAAAATACAATCATTAAGCAAACTTGCCTCCTCCTGATGTGCTGTTCTTTCCCTCCCATTATTTACAACTCCCAACCACCTCTCTGCTCTAAAATGAGTGGTCTGGCTGGTATATATTCATATAAATTAATTATACAGTATTTGTATTAACAAAAACAGCGAAGGGTTTCAAAACAGGCTTAGTGTGCCTTCACACCTACCGGATCCGCAGCGGGTCTCACTTCTGCGGATTCGTAGTGAGAACCGCTGCGGATCCGGTACAATTCACCCCTATGATAGCACATACTCGCAGCGGGATTGACATCCTGCTGTGAATATGTGCTTTAACCCCCCGGGCTGTCCGCCAACCAGACCAATGCTTTCAGAGCAAAGTGGAGGTTGGTAACCCTGATAATGAGCTGTCAACAATTGGAGTAAAAGAGCAGCATATAAGGAGAAGGCAGTAAATTTGCTAAATTAACGTATTTACAAAACAATTTAACTTAATGTTCCCAACATGAATAAGTAGGTGAGCTAAGATCGGAATACCCCTTTAACATCAATTAGGGATGCACTTTACAGCAGTTACAGGAACCACAGATGTCTGTGAATAGGAGATGTTTATTACTGTAGAGTTTTCTAAGCACGGTGTTTGACATGTGCAGGAAGAGGAAGGAAGGGAGCTGTAACCATTAACTATTATCAGTGGTAGACCCTGTACTCTCTGTCACCAGCTTTATAAGAGAGATGTAACCTTTCATTGTAATATTGCCTTTGAGGATAATAGGACGACTACTGAAAAGTGATCTTTACAAAAAAAGAAAGTGTCAGTCTACAATTTAGTTGGATAGCAAAATCCAAAATAAACAACAAAAAAGTTTACCCTAAGGGTTCACACTATGTATAACACCGGCCGTTCTGTGACCCGCCCGGGTCATAGAACGTCCGAAGTTACTGAAGATCATCCCGGCCCGGACTGCATTACTGGCTGGATGATCTTCATTTCTGGTAAGGTCGGATGCGGGCACACCTGTGTGCGCCTGCATCCCAATTCACCGCTACACACAATGGAGCATGCTGCCGGTGCCACACCCTCCATTGTGTGAACTGACATATCTTGTGTGGCTGCTATTCAATGAATAGCAGCTGCAGAAAACTGACATGTCAGTTTTTCGTGCGACCGGATGGAATCCCGGCAGGAGCGTATACTATGAATATACACTGTGGCCGGTATTCTGTTCATTCACATACAACATATATTTTGTATAAATCACGCCCATTGTTGCAAATTGCAACGGCCGTGATTTATACAAAACATACGTTGTGTGAACATAGCCTAAAAATTAATATAAACAATAATCTCGTAGTATCGTTTTATAATGACAAAAGCTGTAATGATGTGCATTGTGTTTGTTCAGGTTCCCATTGCATTACATTGTGTAATTGTTTAGTGTCACGCTTGCAATAACATCAGATATCTTAAGGGAAAATATACTTTTCAGAAAATAATAGTATATAACGTCAATATAAATTACAATCAGGCCATGTTCCCACTACGTACTAACAACAGCCGTTCTTTAGTTGAACGCTAAACCACGGTCGTTGCTGTAAAACTACGGCCAGAATTAATGATCGTGAACATTAATTCCATCTGTGGTTTTACAACAACAGTCGTTATTTGCGCTCATGTGTACATAAAGGGAACATAGCCTTATAATGATGGTATTTAAAAATATGTGTCGTTTTGTTACCAGCAGCTCTTCCTATATAGAGATACAACAACAAAAATGAAATAATTATAATAACTGAAGTCTCCACTGAAAAAAAAAACAAAACAAAAAAGAGGTTAAAGACAAGAGTGCAGCGAGCCTCTGTACTTTGCTGTGTTGTTTTTGCCCTTCCTCTTCAGCCTACTTGTTTTATGTCTGCTGTGGTGCTGGGGTTTTGTCTGCTTTGGATGTTTGATTGACATCTGCTCTGCCAAGGGGAAGAAGCTGGCAGCTATTGGCAGCACTGTCACGTTCATTTGCACACTTTATGAAGCAGCAGTGTGGCTACTAATACAAAAAGGAATGTTATAAGCAGCATGACATCTCTTGGATTGGAATATTTGTCTTTACAAATGATTGCACTGCTGCCAGTACTTGACATGGTGCTCGCAAATATGTGTAATTGTTGGAAGTGTAATGATAATTATTTGCATATTTAATGCTCAAACATTACTTGAGAAGGATTTTAGATGAAACATTTTTATGTAAAGGTTTTCATATGTTTAACATGATTTCAAGAAGTTGAACAATCGTTATAATTTGATTGGGATCTTGTAATAACTGGGCATGTTAAACAAGCGTAGAATCTGTATTTCGATGCCAGTTTTGTGGCATGGTTCCAGAAATGATCAGCCTTTTTATTCTCTAATAATAATATCGGCCTATCTTTTCCTGTTATCTTTTGAAAGATACAGTATATTACAATGCACCTTCATGACTTGAAAAAATGTTAATAATTTGTATCCCAGAGGTATATATGGTACTAGATAACAGATCTAGATCAAGTATTGGATTCACTTCCGTATAGGCAAATAATACAAGCCAAAAATAAATGTCCATCTTTAAACACCATGTCATTTTCATGATAAAAAAAAAAAATAATTCAGGGCTTCTTTTCTTTATATATATTTTTAGGAATGGAAATATAAATCCCCAACATTATTGGCAGATTAAACAATGAGTGTGTGTGTTTGTGTCTGGGGTGGGTAAATAAATACTGCACCACAATGAACTATGTTTATACGATGGATTTTAAAGGGGTACTCCAGAGTTAAAAAAAGAAAATGGGGCGGGGGTTAAAATCAACTGAAGTCAGAAAGTTATAAAAAAATTTAATTAAATGAAAAAAACGTTGTTAGCGTACTTCAAACCAGCATTATGTGCCAATTTTGACATATTATTGCCACATTTAAACCACATCCCCCTTTGTCCTAAAAGACCTTGGTGGACCAAGGGGAAATATGTCTAAAAAGTGTGTAAAACTCATGGTAAATGTGGAGCAATTCATCATTGCCCCAAGGTAAGGGACTATTCCAGTGATAAATATGGGCCATTGTGTTCAAGGATGGACACTTTGCTTTTGAACAACAATTAACAACCTTAAAGGGGTGCTCCAGCATGGGGGTCTCGGACGGCGTCAGACACCAGGAAGCGACCGGGAACCGGGGACCAGAGTGCCGTGATGAGTGACCCGCCGCTGGAACCGGGGAGGTGAGTGGACGTTTTATTTCAGCCACCTCCTCCCGGTCCCCCCCCAAAATGCCCCCACACTGGATAACCCCTTTAAATAGTCCAGACAGAATAACAAAGGTAGAGGTGGGGGATCGCTTAGGTAATGGTGACCACAGCATAATAAGATTTCATTTATCTTTCAATAAAATGCTTAGTAGGGGTGGCTACAAAAACATTTAACTTCAGAAAGGGTAATTTCCAAAAACTGAGAGGACCTTGGTGATATAGATTGGTATAGTACCCTCAGAAATAAAAGGACACAAGAGAAATGGGAATAAACATATAGGAGAAATAGGAGAAAACCAATGCTTTAAAAGGATTAAAATCCATAAATCCCTAGGCCCAGAAGGTATCCATCCCAGAGTTTTGCAGGAATTAAGCACTGTGTTAGACAAACCCTTAAGGCCCTATTACACCAACAGATCTGACGACAGATTATCTGCCAAAGATTTGAAGCCAAACCCAGGAATAGACTATAATCAGAGAACAGGTCATAAAGGAAAGACTGGATTTCTCCTCTTTTCAGATCCACTCCTGGGTTTGGCTTCAAATCTTTGGCAGATAATCTGTTGTCAGATCTGTTGGTGGAATAGGGCCTTTATTCCTAATATTTATAGATTCTATAATAACAGGGACTGTTTCACAAAATTAGCACATAGCTAATGTGATACCAATATTCAAGAAGGGGTCAAAAAGGGATCATGGAAACTATAGACCTGTAAGTCTAACATCAATAGTGGGTAAAGTATTTAAGGATTTGTAAGATATGCTATAGTGGAGTGTTTAATGAAAATAATCACAATGAAAATAACAGCACCAGCATGGGTTCATGAGAGATCGGTCTTGTCAGACTAATGTGATCAGCTTCTATGAGGAGGTCAGCTATTGACTGGACCTGGGGGAGGCTGTGGACATTGAGTATCTGGACTTTTCAAAGGCTTTTCATAGTGTACCGCATGATAGGTTGGTCTACAAAATTAGGATTCTGGGGCTGGGGAAAACATATGCAAAAGGAAACAGAGGGTTGTCATTGATGGGGCATACTCTGATTGGGTCACAGTTACCAGTAGGGTACACAGAGGTCAGTGTTGTTTTTACTTCTTTTTAAAATATTTATTGATGACCTTGTAGAGGGGCTACAGAGTAGAATCTCCATAGATGACACTGAATTGGATAAAGTAATTACCACAGAGGAGGATAATAAAATATTACTGAGGGATTTGGAGAAGATAGAAGCTTGGGCAGAGAAAAAGCAAATGAAGTTTATTTTGGATAAATGTAAGGTTATACACTTGGGCCTTAGAAATAATAAGTACAGTTATGTGCTAAGTAATAAAACACTGTGTAAAACTACTTCTGAAAAAGGCCCTGGAGTTATTGATGGACAGTAAACTCAACTTTAGTGATCAGTGTGAGGGAGCGGCTGCCAAGGTTAATTAAATCATTGAATGAATGGAAAGAGACCGAGATGCTAAAAATGAGAACATATTTTTGCTTCTTTATAAGTCACTGGTCGGATCACATATGGAATATTGTGTAAAGTTTTGGGCACCAGTGTGTAAGAAGGGGTGAATTTGAACGGGTGCTGAGGAGGATGACTAAGGTCATTAGAATGGGTGGGCTACACTACCTAGACGGATTATCAAGCTTGGGGCTGTTTAACCCATAGCTGCACCAGGACGTTACTGAACGTCCTTGTGCCGCTATGGGAGTTCAGAGGGGGGTCGCGCGGCGACCCCCCCTCTGAACTGCCGCGATCCCGGGTGCCGCATGTAGCCCGGGATCGCGGCTATTAGTGGGCACGGTCCGATCGCCGTGCCCGCTAATTAAGTACTTAGAAGCAGCTGTCAAAGTTGACAGCTGCTTCTAAATACTTGCTCATATCCATCCCTGGTGGTCTAGTGGGGGGATCGCCCCCCTGCGGCGCGATTGCGCGCGGGGGGCCATCCCCGCATCCATCCCGGGCCGGGGTCTGCGCCGTAATGGCGCTGATCCCGGCTCGGCATTCTATTGCTTTTGGCTGCAGCAGCCAAAAGCAATAGAACACCGATCTCATGGATTCATGCAGTATAACTATACTGCATGGATCTCTATGAGAGATCAGAGTGCATATACTAGAAGTCCCCCAGGGGGAATAACCCTAACCCCAGGGGGGAATAACCCTAACCCCAGGGGGGCTTCTAGTATATGTGTAAAGTAAAAGAAAAATGTATTTTTAATAACACAAAATCCCCTCCCCTAATAAAAGTCTGAATCACCCCCCTTTCCCCATTTTATAAATAAAAATAAATAAATAAATTAATAAACAAACATGTTTGCTATCGCCGCATGCGTAATCGCCCGAACTATTAAATAATCACATTCCTGATCTCACACGGTAAACGGCGTCAGCGCAAAAAAATCCCAAAGTGCAAAATTGCGCATTTTTTGTCGCATCAAATCCAGAATAATTGTAATAAAAAGCGATCAAAAAGTCATATATGCGCAATCAAGGTACCGATAGAAAGATCACATCATGGCGCAAAAAATGACACCTCACCTCAGACCCATAGACCAAAGGATAAAAGCGCTATAAGCCTGGGAATGGAGCGATTTTAAGGAACATATATTTTCTTTAAAAGGTTTTAATTTTTTACAAGCCATCAAATCAAATAAAAGTTATACATGTTACATATCGTTGTAATCGTACCAACTTAAGGAACATATATAACGAGTCAGTTTTACCCCAGGGCGAACGGAGTAAAAATAACCCCCCCCCCAAATAAAAAAAAAACAAACATTTTTTCTTTCAATTTCACCACACATATAATTTATTTCTGGTTTCCCGGCACATTTTAGGCAAAAATTACATCTGCCATAGCAAAGTACAATTAGTTGCGCAAAAAATAAGGGCTCATTTGGGTCTCTAGGTGGAAAAATGCAGGCGCTATGGCCTTATATACACGAGGAGGGAAAAACGAAAATGCAAAAATGAAAACTGGCTGTGTCCCCTAAGGGTTAATTTAGAAAAAATACATCTTAGGGGCAATTTAAATCACAATGTACAAATACATAAATGGATAGTACAGCGATCCATGTGATCTTTTTACTCCTAGGTCTGTAACCATGACAAGGGGGCATCCTCTACATCTAGAGGAAAGAAGGTTTCACCTCTAGCACAGACACTGATTCTTTACTGTAAGAGAAGTGACACTATGTAACTCTCTGCCACATGATGTTGTTATGGCTGATTCATTCAATAAGTTTAAGGGAAGCCTGGATGCTTTTCTTGAAAAATATATTACAAGTTATGGGCATTAAATTTCATGTGATAGGATGTTGATCCAGGGATTATTCTGATTGCCATTGGAGGGAACTTTTCTTCCTGTGTGGGGGCAATTGGCTTCTTTATCATAAGGTTTTTTTTTGCCTTCCTCTAGATCAAAGCATTAGGGTTTCTGTAGTTTGAACTTGATGGATTCTTGTCTTTTTAACCTTATTAACTATGTTACTATGTAAATCTTCATGGAATATTAATAAGGCCAGTTTAACACAAGCATAAAAAAGACACATATATGTGGGAAATCTATGATGCTATCAGTTACGTTCTTGTGCAGAAATCTACATTTTCAGGCAGAAACCATTATAACTTATGCGTGGGAGGAGGCCACACCTCATCATCATCTTGCCACCCCCCTCCCACCGCTGCCCATCAGGCAGATGAGGCTTAAGGCTGGTGTTTGCCAAAGAAAGGTATGAACCTGCCTTTTCCGCGGCATACACAAGGGGTGCACCAGAGTGTATTGTATCTAACATTAAATTCTGCTGATTTCATGTTCTTGGAGTCCAGTGCTTTTTGGGAGATTAGTTAAGCCTATGCAGTCAATGCAGATTTTTAGACAGCAGATTTTTAGACAGCTATAATAATTGTATATGTATTACCCCTTTAAATGAAAATTTCACAGTTGAGTGACTTTGCAAATACTTGCAACACAGGAATACATTAATTTTTTATGTTTTCGTACCAATGTTAATTTTTCCAGCAGAATTCTGAATTAATCTCTGTTCATTAATGGAAAAGCATAGGTGTTGCTGAAAATGATAAAGTTAAAGTACATACAATATTTTCAGTGTTCTGTTTCCGATATTTATTGTTAAATGTATTACGGTAATTTGTTTTTCAAAAGCTGAGACTTTCCAATTCCTTAACTTTCCGGCATGCATTGTTGATATTGTAAAATGATGATCAAACATACCCAAAGCTCCTGATCTTCTTTTGGAGCCATTTAAATAACGAAGAACAAATTCCCTCCACATAATGTTTGCTCATAATGTACCTCTTCTGGTTGCATACCTACTATGGAGATAGAAAATGCTCTGATGTCTGTGGGGGTGTCTGTGTTATATTGAAGTCATGTTATGAAAGCCAACAGCTTCTGGCCCTGTTCACATTGTTGTGTGGGCACCAAACAAGCTAATCGGCAGCTCCCAGAACCTTGCTTATAAACAATAGATGGCCTATTTCGAGGACTGGTCATCATTTACTTTAGCCTGGAAAACACATTGAGGCTCTACAGAATAAATAAATAAATATCCTAGCAATGTATAACTGAGACACCAAGCAGGTAACTAACAGAGGTTGCCACTGGGTCCACTACATCAGGGGGCCATCATTGCTATGCACTGGGCTTTCTGAGCTGTCATCATACTACCAAGGAAGATGCCTACCGTAGGGGTCTCTATGTACTGGGGGGTAGTATACCAGTAGAGATGCTTATTTTAGGGGACACTATCTACAGGGGGGCATACCAAGGGAGATGCCTGCCATGGGGGACACTAAGGGAGATGTCTACCATAGGGGCACTATCTACTGGGAGAATTAATATCAGGGAGATGCCTAATATATACTCTCTACTGCACAGAGGGCTAACAAACAGGGGGATTGCCTATAGTGGGATGGGGTGGAGTTTGCTATGGGGACCAGCCCCTAGTTATGCCCCTGACAACAAGGTCTAATGTCTAATGCTCTCCTCCAGATAGCCCTAGGATGGAGGAGCTCAATTTCTCCATAGCACTCCTCCCTTTAGGTCATGTTCACATGGGAAAACCAATGCTGATTTCCCAGCTGAGGCAAAGCGGCGTGTTGGTTCCTCCCCATGTACTCAATGCCCTATGTTAGAGATAATGATACCTCTTTAGTGGAGCATGCAGTGGTGGGACCTGCATAATGCATTCATGGCATATCTTGTAGATATGCCAAAAATACTCAAGATGGAAATATCTCTTTAACTACCTTAGGCCTCCTCCTTTACATGTCAGGAAAATCTGTCCAGGTTTTCTGATCAAACTAGTTGTATTGGGCACAGACACCCTTTAGGAATACCTGATGGTTTTACTGAATGTAAATACTGTTTACTGTCAGGAAATCAGGACCTATTTTCCTAACATGTGAAGGGGGGCTTAGATCTTCACTGATGTAAGATATTAACCAGTAACCAGCCAAGACAAAAATAAATACCACTGTCTGGAGAGTGACAGTCTGCTCAGCCAATCATTGACTGTGACACTGTTCCATCTCAGTCAGTCAGTGCTTGACTGAGTGCGCTGTCACTCTTCACCAAAGAAGGGGGACACCAGGGGAGCATGAACAGCTAAGTATAGATGAGCAAACTTTGTAAACCGCCCTAAAACAGCTTAATGTCTGCAACCATTTAGCTGTTTTAGTGCGGTTCATCTTTGAATAGTTTGCTCATTTCTATTGGTTAGCATAGACTCTATGTTGAGTGGCACATCATTGGATGTTTCAGAACGCTGACAGCGGCACAGAGCAGGTGGCAGTGGTGGGGGAGCAGGACAGGAAAGGATACTTTACAGCCCCAGAAGCATGGCTAAGTATGAATTTTTCACAGACAACCCCTTTAACCACTAAACAACTCCACCGAAAATAGCCAAGTGGCTAACACTTATTATTACCCATTGGTACCTTTGTCTGTGTTCACACACAGTATTAATAGTCAGTATTTAGTCAGTTTTTCGGTCCATAAACCAGAGGCAGAGCTGATACATATAACAAATATATTTAAAGATTTGTACTTTTGTTAGGGACTTAAGTGCCTGTGCTCCTTCACCATCTGCATCACCTTCAGCACCTTGTGGAAGGCAGCCAATCACTAACTGAGATAGGACAGCGCAGAGGCCAGTGATTGGCTGAGCGGGCTGTCACTCTTGTCTTGAGAGTGACAGCCTGCTTAGCCAATCATTGGTCATGGCGTTTTTCCCATCTCAGTCAGTCAGTGAAGTAGGCTGTCACTCTTGTGTGCAGATGTAGACATGGTTAACATGATCTTTGATGCAACATTTGTGTCAGGGAGGTATGTTAAATCAATTAGAATATTGAGTTAAATGTGTTACTGTGATTAAGTTAACAGAGGGTACATCTGTATTTCAGCCTATTTTCATGGTGTCTTTTATAGGTGTCTTTGTTGGTTGTCCCCAGCTTGTATTGGTTAATGACTACCAAAAGTAGTCCAAGGAAAGACATCTGGTGACCAGCAAACTTGCCATAGGCATGCACGGCTCATTAATGCTTGAGAGAACAAAGGTTAGCATGTCTGGTCCAATCCCACAGAAGAGTGACTGTAACACAAATTGCTGATAGATCTAATGGTGCTTTTGATTGATCCTTTGATATGATCCTGCAAAGGACTAAAGGAGTAACAGTAAAGTTAGCATTCAACAGTCAAGTACTGTATAGTAGTATTATTTATTTGATACATAAATGCAAGACAACCATTAGATATCAGAAAAAAAAGATTGCAAATGAAATGAAAAACACAACCAAAAATAAATTTAAAAGCCTTTAAAAATGCCTAAGAAATTGTTTGTGTGAAAAGGGTATAATAGAACTCTGCTCCAGTTTGGAAATTTGCATTTTACTGTTTGTTTTTCCTGGAACATCACCCTGACCAGGCCATTCCTCAGTGGAAGGCGCCTGGGAGGCAACCTTGGTGTCCCCAGGCAAATAAGAAGGGAAGTGAGTTGGAGAGCCGTTCATGTTGAACATAAAAAATAATCTTCTAGCCAAACCAGTGACAAAACCACAGGGCTTACAGTTCTGGCATATGGTTCTGAAAAAAAAAAAAAACTCTATGAGAAAGCTACACTATTTTACTACCACTGCATTCTTATATAGTTTGGATTTTTTTTATTTTATATACTTTTTTTTCTAAATTGCATAAAACAGAAAGCACATAAAACAGCATGTAAATATAGGAACACAATTATAGCACAATAGACAATAGCACAAAAAATAACAGTATAATCTGTAAGTGTAATAACCATGGTGCATATACTCACAGCGCAGTCAGTCCTTAGCAGCACACAATCATGCACTTTCCTGACTGGTATCTAGCTTACTGTACTCATTTGCCTTACCCTGGAGGTATTCCGAGAATGCCTAGGTAATGGATGCTATGGAGAAGTGACTGCAGTATCATACTGGAGAATAACTTTACAGAACAGGCGTGGAAGAAAAATAAAACCAGTCACAGTGAAATAAGTGAGGATATATAAAAGAAACACTCAGCTAACAAACAACAGGGCCACAGAAGAAGCTTCATCTGCTCTGGCCAAATCCTTCTATTCTTTGCCTCTTTTCTCTTCTAATAACAGCTGCCCTCTCATTCCCTGTTTCTCTGCAGTGAGGAACAAAACCTTGCTCTGACTATCTGTTTTTCTATTCTTCCCCAGAGTAGGTCTCATTACTGGTGATTAGCAGATGATTAAAACCAATTCAACTTCCCCCAGTAGATATTTTCTCCCTGTTTGTGACTAACGCGTCAGTCTTCAATGAACGTGCTCCTAAGCTTATTAACAGGCTCAGAGGATTAGCTGCCACAGAGTTTCATGGCTTTGGGATTGTGATGCAGCAAGTGACATGGAACCATTTACCGAGCTCGGATGGAACCACTGGGAATACAGATACAAATCATAATATTATTTATTGTACTGCTATGTCCAATTACTCTGTTTAAATAATCATCACTATATTTGTTACATGAACTTTTACTATTTGTAAAAAATGTGTTCTGCTAAATGGTAGTGACACCATATGTTTGAAGCCTTTTCCTGTAATCTGCAGACATGGTACAACATGTACGAGTCTGTGTATGGATGTCAAGCAATGCTTGCATATATAGCATGATGTAATGCAATAATACATGGAAGGAGGTATATATAAGCATATGGAGACACATTTGTAAATACTGTGATTTAGTGTACATATTGGCAGAGGTAGTTTTAGTGAGTACAGAGGTTGCAGTGGTTACACCCCAGCCCTAGTGACCCATCTGCCACATAAGAGGACTCATTAATGTAAATAGCACATGACATTAGGGTTGGGGGGCCCTGGTAAATATTTAGCATCATAGCCCAGGAGCCCATGGATATGAATAGAAAATGGTTCAAATGTGCCATATTTATATTCCATCTGGTCCTCATATTTTGCATATTTTCCTCTTGCCTGACAGTTTTTAACTCGATGCTATGGCCTAATTTATTGCAAATGTGTATTAAAGCAAATATGTCAACCCTCACCCCCAACCCACTGTGAGCTGCTTCACACTTCCAAAACAGTGTCACTGCTTTTATTTAAAAAACTATCTTTATTGCACTCTTGTCATTGTCAAAGAGGGTGGGCCAAGGATTGATGCACCTTACAGTACTTCTATACACCCCTGTCCATTCCAGCAATGCCCCCTGGCATAGATTACACCATCAACTGGATTACAACACAGCTTCCAAAGTGTGACAGATTTGCCTTAAAGAGAACCAACAGGGTTTTTTTTTCTTTTCTTTTTTTATTCTAACATTTAATTACTACTTATTAAAAAAAAATCTAAATATAATCAAACATTTTTTTTAAATTTAATAAGAAAGTATTATTAGAAGAAAGAAGTGTTGGAATGACACAAGGTGGACATTTATTAAGTCCGGCGTTTTCTGCCCCCGCAGCTCCGGCAGTATGGAGATTTATGTAGAGGCGCACTGCCTCTACATAAATCCCATGCGGGCGAATTCGCGCCAGGAAACCTATGCCAGGTCAGAGCTGGAGTAGGTTTCCTGACTATTTTTTTCCAAAAATAATGATGTATAGTGCAGATTCTGAGTCCACGCCCCCGTTCCGCCCCCTTCACACCCCCTCCCCGCCCCCCTGGAGTATTGGGCGGAAAGGGGCCCGATGCGAATATTTTATTCGCAAAATGGCCATTTGCGAATAAATTTATTCGCATCTCACCCCTTTCCACCGATAAATATGCATTTTTACATTGATAAATTTCCCCCAAGGAGTTCAAAAGTGTCAAGATGTTTATTACATGCAATGCCAATGGCTGTATTCCAGTTTTCCAGGCGTTCCTTAGGAGGTATCCACCCGCTGCATGGAGCCAGCAGACAGCAGGAATCAGACTCTGATCGTTCTGGTTCTCACGAACCAGAAATCCGAAAAGTCCGCTTATCTCTAGTAGGAGGGTGAGGTCCAAAGTAAATCTATTATACCCTGCCTGTAGTGTAAGGGGCCGCTAGGATAAGGCTTTGGGAGTTGACCCTACGCTTGGTGGAAGTCAGTCTGAGAAGTCTGATTGCGTAGGTCATAGAGTCACAAATATAATCCGCTACGTGTTGATAAGCTGAGAACATATAGGGTAGTATGCACTCATGAGTAGAATTGTAGCTATGCTGTTGTTTTTCAAACAGTATTCATTGTCCACTTGTCGTCCAATGTGTTTTCCCCTCGGATAAATATATTCGGGTTAATCAAGGATGGTCGTGGAGTCATAGCCCAGATTAATTTAAAAAGTAAGTCTCTTTTAAGTTGTCATGAAAACGTGTCATCTGCAGGAAAGTATATAGGATCTCATGTAGAAAACGCAGGAGTCCCACAATACAATATTATTTTGGCAGTGTGGATAACCAGCAGGCTAAATAATCCTGGCTTTAGTTGTAGATGTGCTGACTACAGAGTTGCAGAGTCAAGCAGACAGAATAAAGATATTGGCTAAGGTAAGTAATGTTCCATAGATGTCCCCCTTCTTATTTGGTGTTAGAAGAATGGATAACAAAAATGTTTTAGTAGTCCGGGAAGTACAGTTATTTGGTGTAGCATAGATGTGCTACACCAAATAGCTGACCAGAACTGGTCTTTGTTAAGCATGACATGCTTAACAAAGATCAGTTCTGGTTGAAACGTTACATTTTTCTGTATTTGGGCAAGGAATAAAGCTTTGAAAATTGGAACTCCTGTGGGTGCTGTTGAATTCTCGAATTATGCATACTACTACAGGTAGTGGGAGGTGCTGCTGGACCATTTATTTGTTATGCCTCTATGACATGTCAAAGGTTTTTACAAACAACAGGCACACTTTAATATATGATTTGGGTTTACCTCTACACTGTACTAGTATTAGTGTCCATGAGTAGAACATTGCTGTTTACCTCTGCGCTCAAGAACAAGAGCAAGGCTTACACGCTATGCTCGCTGTTCAGTTCCTCAGTTAACATTCACTGGACCAGGTATAGATTGCCTGGCCAAGCAAATGTAGAAAGTGTAAGTGGCAACGCTGTATGCACTTTATGCCTCACCACTCATTTACATTCTGTTTATTTCTGGGTGGTCCCCCACAGTCCCTGGGCTTGGCAGCCTGAGTGGAAACCATCAGCAAACAGGCAGAGCGACACAGACAAGTGAGCCATAGACTGACACCCAGACCCGTATCCCTACCTACTTACCACACTCTGCTCTAAATGGTAGTGGGTAATTTGTAGACATTCCTTGTCCTAAATAGGTGAAATACTGAACAACACAAGACAGACAACATACAACAGTGCAAAGTAGATGGCCCAGGTACCTAACTGCAGAGGTACTGAATCACCAGACAAAAAGCAAAGTCAAAAGTCAAGCATAAGTCAGGCAGGCTGTAAACAAGAAAAGTCAGAAGTTCCAATAAAAGGTCAGGAATACAGAATAAAATTACAACACTAGGAGCAGGGTACACTGTATAGGGTATATACTGCAATAGTCAGCAACTACTGCAGTCCCCAAGAACTACTTATAGGGAGCCAGGAGATCAGGCCACAGCTAATTGGACCTGGCCTCTGGGTCCAAACAAAAACATGTCAGCAGAGAAACTCTGACTGGCCGCCCAGCTGTCAGCCAGTGAGCAGAGACACAGCTGAAGGGAGTTAGAAACTCCCACTGGTGACGCGGACCCCACGGCAACTCTCATAACCAAGGACACCATCAGGTCTCTGTGACGTCAGGGGGACCAGTGTACCATTGCTGGGGCAGTGCCATAGAAGGCACAGGAGTTGGCACAGGATCCAGGACAGGTAGGTTATGTAGGACTCATTTTAACTCATAGTGGATGTTAAACCTCATGCTAGTGAACAGGCTTAACCTTGGAAGCGGCCAGCCTTAAGGATGTCATAATGATAAAGTCATCCAAGGACAGGCACAGTGGTTAAGCACAGGAGTGAGGATCTTCAGTAAGGTAATTGGTGCCCTTAAAGTAGACTGGCTCTGCTAAAGTGGCAAGCCAGAATGTGCCACCCTTTTATTGCTGTCTGACAGGGTTCTGTATGACAGACAGCTGGGGATCTGACAGTATCTGTGAATCTCAGTGACCTGGCACTTTAACTGATTCCTGTGATTGTTTTAGTCCTGTGATTTAAATAAAGCTGTGGCCATCTTAATACAAAAAAATGCGTTCTGTGCCTTCATTTCATAGTCTGTGTATATTATTACTAAAGTTGCTTCAAGGAGAAGCCAGGGTCAATCTATATCATAAAAATCAAAGTCTGTCTGTCCTTCTGTCTGTCTGTCTGTCCTCTATAGACTTCCAAACGCCTGAACCGTTTGACCCCAAATTTAGCACACAGATACATTGGGTGCCCGGGAAGGTTATTGGGAAGGTCCCGTCCCCACCAGATGTACAGGAGGGGAGGGGGAGGGGAAAGAGAGGCGCCCCATAGAGATGAATGGGAAAATCTCCTCACTGCAAACACAGGTGATATAATTAGCTGCAGCAGACACGCAGTTGGAGCCTTAGCAACCAATAGGATTACTGCTTTCATTTTCACAGGGAGCAATGGTTGCTAGGGAAGCTGCCTCACAACATCCACAGTAATAACTGGTAGACCCCCTACTCCATCTATACAGTACATGTATATACAGGGCCCCCTACTCCATCTATACAGTACATGTATATACAGGACCCCCTACTCCATCTATACAGTACATGTATATACAGGACCCCCTACTCCATCTATACAGTACATGTATATACAGGGCCCCCTACTCCATCTATACAGTACATGTATATACAGGACCCCCTACTCCATCTATACAGTACATGTATATACAGGACCCCTTATTCCATCTATACAGTACATGTATATACAGGACCCCCTACTCCATCTATACAGTACATGTATACAGGACCCCCTACTCCATCTATACAGTACATGTATATACAGGGCCCCCTACTCCATCTATACAGTACATGTATATACAGGAACCCCTACTCCATCCATACAGTACATGTATATACAGGGCACAACAGGTATACCAAACTGTGACTGGATAACACTGTCATACCAGACCTGACCAATACCGCCATACTGTGACTAGATAACACTGTCATATCAGACCTGACCAATACCACCATACTGTGACTGGATAACACAGCCACACCAGACCTGACCAATACCGCTATACTGTGCTGGATAACACTGTCATACCAGACCTGACCAATACCGCCATGCTGTGACTGGATAACACTGCCATACCAGACCTGACCAATACCGGCAAACTGTGACTGGGTAACACCGCCACACCAGACCTGATTAATACCGCCATACTGTGACTGGATAACACCATCATATCAGACCTGACCAATACTGCCATACTGTGACTGGATAACACCGCTATACCAGACCTGACCAATACCACCCTACCATGACTGGATAACACCGCCACACCAGACCTGACCAATACCGCCATACTGTGACTGGATAACACCATCATATCAGACCTGACCAATACTGCCATACTGTGACTGGATAACACCGCTATACCAGACCTGACCAATACCACCCTACCGTGACTGGATAACACCGCCACACCAGACCTGACCAATACCGCCATACTGTGACTGGATAACACCGCCATACAAGACATGACCAATACCGACACACTGTGACTGAATAACACTAACATACGGGTAAATACAACCCTGCAGGTATACAGGACACTACAGGTATACAGGACCCCAAAACTATACACTACAGGTGCACGGGACCTCCAAAAAACTGTATACTACAGGTATACAGGACCCAAAACTTTACACTACAGGTATAAAGGACCCCAAACTATACACTACAGGTATACAGGACCTCCACCAATTATATACTTCAGGTATACAGGACCTCCACCAACTATATACTACAGGTATACAGGACCCAAAACTATACACTACAGGTATACAGGACCCCAAAACTATACACTACAGGTATACAGGAACTCCACCAACTATATACTACAGGTATATAGGACCCAAAACTATACACTACAGGTATACAGGACCTCAAAACTATACCCTACAGGTATAGAAGACCTACACCAACTCTATAATACAGGTATACAGCACCTTCACCAACTTTATACTACAAGTATACAGGACCACAAAGCTATATACTACAAGTATACAGGAACTCCACCAGATATATACTACAGGTATATAGAACCCCAAACTATACACTACAGGTATACAGGACATCCACCAACTCTATACTATACTTATACAGGACCCTCAAACTATTCACTACAGGTATACAGGACCCCCGAACTATATACTACAGGTATACAAGACCTCCACCAATTATACACTACAGGTATTGCAACCACAGTGAAAACGAAAATCACAGACCGGCACTAGTACTGATTCACACTATGCTTTCAGCGTACTTAACTGACCTCATGGGAGGCTAGAGGTGTGTAATGAAGATGTAGGTGGTGCTCAGCTCACAGTATATAGTCATGGATAAATTCAGCACGTAGAAATGAAATGGCGGCACTCACCCGACTTGTCTTCAATCTTTATTACGGTATATTGTACAACACAAGTCCACTAGGGCATCATACAGGTGAGGGAGGACGCAGGGGGGTGCATACAGCAATACACTACAGGTATCCAGGACCCTCAAACTATAAACTACAGGTATACAAGACCTCCACCAACTATATAGTACAGGTATACAGGACCTCCAAACTATACAGTACAGGTATACAGAACCTTCACTAACTGTACACTGCAGGTATACAGGACCTCCCTCAACTATACACTACAGGTATACAGCCCCCCCCCAACTACACACTACAGGTATACAGCCACCCCCCCCAACTACACACTACAGGTATACAGGACCCCCCCTTCAACTATGCACTATAGGTATACAGCCCCCCCAACTATGCACTACAGATATGCGAGACCCCTAAAAACTATACATTGTGGGTATACAGAACCCCTCCAACTATGCACTACAGGTATACACTAATTCCACTGATTAACTCAGATGAAACAATACCTTTAGCTTGGCCTCCTAGGCACCTTAGAACAAATCTAATTAACACACTGACACTGACGCCGGGTACATTTTCTAGTTCTATATATAAAAGTCAGAGTGGTGATATTTAGGGGGAGATTTATCAAACAGGTGTAATGTAGAATTGGCCCAGTTGCCCCTAGCAACCAATCAGATTTCACTTTTCATTCCTCACTGATTCTTTGGAAAATGAAAGGTGTAATCCTATTGGTTGCTAGGGGCAACTGGGCCAGTTCTACTTTACACCAGTTTGATAAATCTCCCCCTGGTGTCCCTTCACACATGCAGGATCTGCGGGAAATTTGATGCTGTGTTAAATTATTTAGTTGCACTGATATCTGCAGCATCAAACCGTATGTATGAATGTATGCTTAGAATGAATTCTGTTTGTTCTAAATCAGCTTACTCATCTTTATTCATTAATATTTTTCTTGCACAGAAGCAGAGAGTCCAGCCATGGACAGGATTTCCTGCTACTGTATGTATATTCTATGGCATGTACTACATCTGTTCATACACAAAGACACAGAAAATAGAGGTTTTAGATGTATTCAAGTTTGATGCCTACAGAGAATACAAGTTCATTAAAGAGGTCATTTTACTAATATTATTTCACAAATAGGCAATAACTGTGTCATCTCTAGGGGTCACGAGAATATTGGTCGCAAAGTGCCCTATGTGCCTCTCTATTTACTGCTATGGGAATAAGATGGAGATTGTGGTTGGTGTTTTAGTGGGTAAACCTTATTTATCATTGCAACTAGAGAGTAGCGAGCCGATCCTACCGAACTCAGATTAATTTGGAATTAATTTGGAATTTGGTTAGCCACCCAACTGAACTTTTTGCAAAGTTTGGAAATATGGCGGCCACATTAAATAAAAAACGCTCCCCTAGTGTCGTCTTTCAACTTTATTGTAAAGTTCGGGTTCATGCCGAACTGAACTTTAGCAAACTGCAAAAAAGCAGCTAAACTTTTGCAGTTATTTAGCTGTTTTAACCCTGTTCAACGTTCACTCATCGATACTTACCTGTCCGTGCTTCCCCAGTGTCCTCCTTCTCTGGTCTCTTCTTCGGTGACAGCCCAGTGAAAAAATCACTGGCAGCGGGTGCTGTCCAGTCACTCAGTGATTGGCTAAGCAGGCCTGAACTTTACATTAAAGTTCAGTGAACATGCTGAATAAAACTTTTTAAAAGTTTGCTCATCTCTAATGACAACTCTCACTAGGCGCCCTAAAACTAGAAAACACAACACATGCACCCAAGGGCCCAAATACAATTGTACCAATCCCACTTTCTATTGATGCTTTAGTCGTCTGATAGTTGTCTTTCTCTCTGGCCGTTGTGCAAGCAATCTACTGTTATCACACTGCCCTCCCCATATGTCTCTCAGAGGTCTCTTGAAAACAGTATGGCACCTTCATTTAATTAAACACTTAACCATTTTATAGCCATAAAGGGTAGAGGAAAGTCCATATAAGATGAGAAGAAGGAATCAAGATGGCAGACAATGCATAAATCGCACCTTAACCCTTAGGGGACACAGCCAGTTTAAATTTTTGCGCTTTCGTTTTTTCCTCCTTGTGTATATAACCATATAAGGCCATAGCGCGTGCATTTTTCCACCTAAAGACCCAGATGAGCACTAATTGTACTTTGCAATGGCTGACGTAAAATATGGCATGAAACCAGAAAAAAATTACGCAAAAAAATAAAACATATTTTTTTTTACTTGGGGGGGGGGGGGGGTGGGAAATATATGTTACTTAAAATTGCTCTATTACAAATAAAATTGCTTTTATCCTTTGGTCTATGGGGCTGTCTGAGGTGTCATTTTTTGTGCCATGATGTCTTCTTTTTATTGGTACCTTGATTGCGTATATGCAACTTTTTGACCGCTTTTTATTACAATTTTTCGAGATTTGATGCGACCAAAAATGCTCAATTTTGCACTTTGGAAATTTTTTATGCTTACGATGTTCACCGTACGAGACTGGGAATGTGATAATTTAATAGTTCAGGCTTTTATGCACACGGCAATACCAAACATGTTTATTTATTTATTCTATTCTTCCAAGGAAGGATAGAAGCTACTGGTGAAAGGCCTGGTCAATCCTGCCTTCAAAAAGGCTACAACATCATCCAAGGAAGGATAGAAGCTACTGGTGAAAGGCCTGGTCAATCCTGCCTTCAAAAAGGCTACAACATCATCCAAGGAAGGATAGAAGCTACTGGTGAAAGGCCTGGTCAATCCTGCCTTCAAAACGGCTGCAACATCATTATTTATTTATTTATGTTTATTTATAAAATGGGGAAAGGGGGGTGGGGTGATTCTGACTTTTATTAGGGGAGGGGATTTTATTTTAATATTTTTTTTTTTTTACACACATACTAGAAGTCCCCCTGGGGGATCTGCCCACTAGACCACCAGGGAAGGCGGACATCAAGTATTTAGAGGCAGCTGTCAACTTTGACAGCTGCATCTAAATACTTAATTAGCGGGTACGGCGATCAGACTGTGCCCACTAATAGCCGGGGTCCCAGGCTGCATATAGCAACCGGGACCGCTGCACTTCAGAGCGGGGTCGCCGCACAACCCCCCTCTAAACTCCCCTAGTGGCACTAGGGCATAAAGTAACATCCTGGTGCAGCTAGGAGTTAAAGAGGTTGTCTGGTTTGAATCTTTTTCTCTTCATTCTCGCTCTTTCCCCAAGTTATACATTACTCACATGTGCTTCTAGTACCAGTCATGATGTTTTCCTGCATATTTCATCACTTCCCTGCAGCCCAGGAAGTCATGTAGTTCTAAAATTTTCAAATACTGTCGACACCACTAACTTACAGAACGCCATTTTGTGACAATACGTCACACAGGGACTTCCCGATACTAGGCAGCACTAGGTTATCTGGCCAATAACAGAGCTCTGCAGGACCTTCATCACATGCAACTCAGCCATGTCTCAGCCAATAAAATCCCCACCCCCATAGCGGCTGAACGGCTCCCCAGATATAGCAGAGCTGAATGGGTCACTACCCCCTAGATGTAGCAGAGCTGAATGTGTCCCCACCACCCAGATATAACAGAGCTGAATGTGTCACCACCCCCCACATGTAGCAGAGCTGAATGTGTCACCAGCCCCCAGATGTAGCAGAGCTGAATGTGTCACCAGCCCCCAGATGTAGCAGATCTGAATGTGTCGTCACCACCTAGATATAGCAGAGCTGAATATGTCACCACCACCCACATGTAGCAGAGCTGAATGTGTCACCAGTCCCCAGATGTATCAGAGCTAAATTTCCCCACCACCCAGATATAGCAGAGCTGAATATGTCACCAGACCCCAGATATAGCAGAGCTGAATGCCCCCCCCCCCACATGTAGCAGAGTTGAATGTGTTACCAGCCTCAGATATAGCAGAGCTGAATGTGTCACCAGCTCCCACATGTAGCAGAGCTGAATGTGTCACAGCTCCCAGATATAGCAGAGCTGAATGTGTCACCACCCCCCACATGTAGCAGAACTGAATGTGTTACCCTCTATGTCTAGCAGGGCTGAAGGTGTCACACAGATGGGGATGGTTGGGGCAGAAAGCATACCCACTTGTAACTTGTGCCTGCCCCCCCTCCTCTCCGAGCTTAGGAGACAAGGGCCAGGGCAGTCAGATGCTAATGGAGCAGAGAGGGAGAGCAGTGCTTACTGTAGTTGAGGACCAGGCCCGGCCCCCACCCCGCTTAGTCCCAGTGCATGCAGTCCATGATCCATATGTCTGTGTGACCCAATGCTGCAAGCAGCTGCAATAAGTATAGTAACTGACTGTTATAAGCAACAGCAGTATATTAGATAAGGTATACTGCCTTACATAGAGAGTGTCTGCAGTCAGCAGCATCTCTGGGCAGGGGGAGGTAACTAGAAAAAATGTGGGAGACATTAGCAGCAGGGACTGGCTCTGGCTTGCATAGCATGCTGGTCCATGTAGTCTGAGACAGTGGGTGGGCACATTATCAGAACCAGGAAGTGAAGAGAAGATGCCTGGATAGAAAGACTCCATTGTGGCCCCAAAAAAGAGTGGATCGCAGCGAAACTTCCCAGGGGGACTTGGGTAAGCAGTAGCCATTATGCCAGCCTGTTTTTTTTTCCCCCATTAGTTTTGAACATCCTTTTTAACACAGGGCTACATACAGTACAGGATTTTTGTTTGTGCTGTTTTGGGGATTAGTGGTGTTTTTCTGAATACTTTGGAATGCCATTATTTACCTGTGTGTCCCCACTGGTTTCCCAAAAGAATTTTAACACTTTGAGGACCAAGCCCAAAATGACCCAGTGGACCACGCAAATTAAAATTTTTGCGTTTTCGTTTTTTTCCTCCTCCCTTTTTAAGAGCTCTCGCACTTTCATTTTTCTATCTACATGGCCATGTTTTTTCCATGTTGTCATTTGGCTGTTCTCCCTGAGTTCAGCAATCTGTTTCTCTTTTTACAGGAGTAGTTGTACTTTGTAATGGCGTCTTTCATTCTACTATAACATATATGATAGAACCTCAAAAATATTATTTATGAAGATGTAAATTGGTGTAATCGTAAATAAGAATGCAATGTGGTAACTTTTGGGGGGTTCCTGTGTCTACTAGTGATGAGCGAGTACTAAAATGCTCAGTTGCTCGTTACTCGAGATGAATATCTCCCGATACTTGAGTGCTCGTTTCGAGTAACTCAAGCATTTTTGCAGGGGACCCAAGTTCAGTAGAGAAAAGGTTGTGTGAAAACCTGTTAACCTTAGAAAATGATGAAAACACAACGGAAATGGACAGGAAACAGCAGGGGCAGCATGTATGGATGCCTCTGAGGCTGCCTAATCTCACCATTATGCCAAATTGTCAGCAACAGCCTGGTTAAAACAGAGGTAGGCACATGAACCCCTCAAAAGCTCAGCCTGACACATCATGGCAGTGAGATCACAGGGAACCATTAAAACAGAGGTAGCATATGAGGAACCACCCAAAAACTTAGCCTGACACAGCATGGCGGTGAGGACACAGAGAACCATTAAAAACAGAGGTAGCATATATACCACCCCAAAATTTAGCCTGACACAGCATGGTGGTGAGAACACATGGAACCATTCAAACACCGGTAGCATATGGACTAACCAAAAACTTAGCCTGACACCACAGATCCAGACCAAGATTTGGACTTAAACCAGTTGTGAACTTAGATAGGCCTTGCGTATGAAATACAGAAATCAGAAAAAATACTTGTGGTCCCACTAGTTTTTGGGGCTGTGGGACACAATCCGGTAGTGGCTGCACTTATACACACTCTGTGACACCCCCTTACAATGAGCAGTGAAGTTCAATGCAGGTGTACTACAAATCCCAGCAATACCATGTAGTACAGCAGCACCACCAGCCACAAAATAAAAAAAGAGTACACTGAGCACTGTATGCAACACCTAATGTCTCCTTTCTGACAGCAGCCGATCACCACAGTGTGCTGCTGAAATCGTGGCTGCACTGCAAGTCCCAGCCAGCAGTCTGTAGTAATACAATTTATAAACGATTTGAAGCCCTTACAAGGGTTGTTTGTTTGTTTCGCTAGTATTCCCTGCCTATTAGAACGCTAATTCCCTCCCTAATGCTCTCCCTGATCAGCAGCAGCTCTGTCCCTAATCTCTTCCAGCATGTGTCTGAAGCGAGCACTGGCGGCCGCAATTTTTATATGGAAGGGTCATCTCATCTGGCCAACCAATTGCTGCTATCGACATGTATGGGTCCCACGTGATCGCAGGATGTACCAAAGAGTCTCCTGCATGTTTATTGGCTGAGAAATAGCGCCCAAACTTACAGGAAACGGATGATGAGATATTCTCGAGTATCGTGAGATGCTCGTCCGAGTAACGAGTGCCATCGAGTACCTTAATACTCGAACAAGTACCAAGTTCAGACGAGCATGCTCGCTCATCACTAGTGTCTACGTAATGCACTATATGGTAAAAGCGACATACCATTACTCTATCATACCATTACTCTAGGTCAGCCCGTACACAACCCAATGCAGGTTAAGGCTCGGTTCACACAATGTAAGAGTGCGGCTGTATGTGCGGCTGTAATTGTGCGGCGGTATTTTTGATGGTTCGTGTGTATGCTGGGAAGTATAGGATATGCGGCTGCACAGTGCACACTATCTCTGAATCTACGGCCCTATCGTAAACGGACCCGTAAAAAATGAACAAGACCATTGTTTGCGGCTGGACATGCGGCCGTGGATTGACAGGCGGTCCGTACGGAGTACTTCAAAAATAGCCGGCAATGATGCCGAATGCCGATGCCTCTAATAGTTAATATATTAAATTAATCAAAGACATTTTATTTGTAATCAAGACACTTTCGTTGATCAATAATTTATTTCTAACGAATCCATCATTTTGCAATTAAATATACTGTTAAAAAAAATAGATATATAAATAAATGTATATTTATCTATATATTTATTTTTTGACAGTATATTGAATTGCACAATGATGGATTCGTTAGAATTAAATTATTGACCAACGAAACTGAATTTATTTCCAAGAATTTGGGGACCCCTTGGAAAGGGGTCCCCAAATAGTGGTAAATTGTAAACTACATTTAATTTTGCAAATATTCTTAAGGGCCTTCCATGATTTCTTATGTAGTCTCACAAATGTAAAGTGACCTAAATTCTTAACATTACAGTGACCTGCCTCCAACAAAACAAAAAAATCCTCCACCTGTTTATAGTGTCTATCCAGCAAGTCTGGCAATCCCAGGCCCCCATCTCCCACTACCTTAGTCATAGCCTCATATTTCATCCTCACTTTCTTGCGACCCCATATCACCCCGTTGAGGATAGATGTAATCCTCTTAAACCAAAAATCGGGGATCCATATAGCGGATGCGTTCAAGTAATATAGAACTTGGAGTAATATAACCATTTTGAGGATAGCCATCATCTCTACCATCGCAAGGGGAAGTTTAAGCCAGGTATCCACCTTTTTTTTAATTCTTGTTAGTAATGGGCTATGGTTCAGATCAAAATATTTTTCAACGTCAGCGCTTAGCCCTAGATATTCTATTTTATTTACGTTCTTAATTGGAAGGTGTAGGTCTATTCCATCCCCACTACTGTTCCCGATTGGGAGGAGGAAGGACTTCCCCCAGTTAACTTTGAATCCAGAGATTCGGCCATATTCATCGATTATTGACATAAATTTAGAGAGATTCTCTGCTGATTTTTTTATGAATAGCAGCACGTCATCAGCATAGAGTAGGATCCTATCAGGACTACCCCCTCTACCCATGCCGAATCCCTCAATGCCCCCCTCAATCCTTATATATTCCGCCAGGGGTTCCATATACAAATCAAATAAAAGCGGGGATAATGGACACCCCTGGCGGGTCCCTCTCCTCAGGTCAAGTCCTAGTGTAGGTAAGCCATTAACTAAAAGGAACTGCCACTCCCCCCAGTCGAAGGCCTTTAAAGCGTCCAGCGACAGGCTGGAGCAGGGCCCCCCATTCTCCAGATGGATATTCATATAGGTTTTGGATATATTTTCAAAGATTGATCTTCTAGGCGCGAAACCCACCTGTTCGGGGCCCACCAAACCCGGTAGTACCAATCTCCGTGCCAACACCTTAGCAAAGATCTTGCAATCAGTGTTGGGCAGGGAGATTGGATGGTAGGCCTCTGGATCCAAAGGATCTTTATTTTTCTTAGGGATCAAAACAATATTAGCCACCCGCATTGACTCAGGGAGGATGCCCTTTCTACAGGATTCCAAAACAACTAATAAACAGGGCAATAAGACATCCCCAAATTCCCAATAGATTTCAAAGGGTAGCCCGTCTAACCCCGGGGCTGAGGACCCCGAAAAACTATTGAGGGCCTCCCATAGGTCTCTCAAATCCACGGGCCTTTCTAGGTGCATATTCTGTTCCTCGTTTACTTTGGGCAATTGGATCTTAGAGAAAAAACTATCATATTCTAACTCCGACGGATCCACTTATGATCTTTATAACTGAAGTGAAAAAAATTCCCAAAACCTACCCTGTATCTCATCCTGTTTATATGTGATCTTACCAGACTCATCCCGCAGAACAGCTATGTACTTATTCTCTCCTTGGGCCTTAAGTCAGAAAGCAACTTACCTGGCTTCCCTGCCTCTACAAATCTTTGACTGCCCCTAAAAAAAATCCTATGCTGAGATTTTTGAGCGAGATAGGCCCTGTATTTATCCTGAGCGTTCCTTCCGCTAAACGCAGAGCCTCAATTAGCTGAGATTTTTGTTTATTAAACTGCTTTTTTTTTTTTTTTAAATAATAGCCCCCCTGTGCGCTCTTCCAGTAGTATATAGACCCCTGCTGTGTGCTCCCTTAATTATATAGATTCCCTGTGCTCCCACCTAGCATACAACATAAAAAACAAAAACACTTTTACTTACCTGGGTCTGGGCGTCTCCTCTTCTCTTCGCACTGCAGCAGTCACGAGAGGGTGCTCTCCCATTGTCCTGGCGCCGTCACTCGAGGCACCAAACGCAGAGTGAGGCCTCTTGTGAGCGCTGTGGCCAGTGAGGGGCGACCGACAGGGAGGGAGCCAATAGCTCCCTCTCTGTCAGTGATGCTGTACGGTAACTATGAGCGCTTGTTACGAGGGCTTATAGTTACTGTGCAGAGCGCAGCTCAGTATACAGGTAAACTTAGCTGCAGCAGGGGTCCGGACAGCTGGCCTCAGCGGTTTGCGTTTGGATTGCGGTCCACCAGTTGAGGACCCCTGTAATACAGTGTGGTGTTACAGGTAGAGAATACAACATGCTGTGTGGTGTTAAAGGTAGAGAATACAGCATGCTGTGTGCTGTTACAGTCAGAGAATACAGTGCTGTGTGGTGTTACAGGTAGAGAATACAATATTGTGTGGTGTTACAGGTAGAGAATACAATGTGCTGTGTGGTATTACAGTTAGAGAATACAGCGTGCTGTGTGGTGTTACAGGTAGAGAATACAGCGTGCTGTGTGGTGTTACAGGGAGAGAATACAGTGTGCTGTGTGGTGTTACAGGCAGAGAATACAGCGTGCTGTGTGGTGTTACAGGTAGAGAATACAGCATGCTGTGTGGTGTTACAGGTAGAGAATACAGTGTGCTGTGTGGTTTTACAGAAAGAATACAGTGTGCTGTGTGGTGTTACAGGTAGAGAATACAGCGTGCTGTGTGGTGTTACAGGTAGAGAATACAGCGTGCTGTGTGGTGTTACAGGTGGATAATACAGAGCGCTGTGTGGTGTTACTAGTAGAGAATACAGTGCGCTGTGTGGTGTTACTGGTAGAGAATACAGTGCGCTGTGTGGTGTTACAGGTAGAGAATACAACATGCTGTGTGGTGTTAAAGGTAGAGAATACAGCATGCTGTGTGCTGTTACAGTCAGAGAATACAGTGCTGTGTGGTGTTAGAGGTAGAGAATACAATATTGTGTGGTGTTACAGGTAGAGAATACAATGTGCTGTGTGGTATTACAGGTAGAGAATACAGCGTGCTGTGTGGTGTTACAGGTAGAGAATACAGCGTGCTGTGTGGTGTTACAGGGAGAGAATACAGTGTGCTGTGTGGTGTTACAGGCAGAGAATACAGCGTGCTGTGTGGTGTTACAGGTAGAGAATACAGTGTGCTGTGTGGTGTTACAGGTAGAGAATACAGTGTGCTGTGTGGTGTTACAGGTAGAGAATACAGTGTGCTGTGTGGTGTTACAGGGAGAGAATACAGCGTGCTGTGTGGTGTTACAGGGAGAGAATACAGCGTGCTGTGTGGTGTTACAGATAGAGAATACAGTGTGCTGTGTGGTGTTACAGGTGGATAATACAGAGCGCTGTGTGGTGTTACTGGTAGAGAATACAGTGCGCTGTGTGGTGTTACAGGTAGAGAATACAATGTGCTGTGTGGTGTTACTGGTAGAGAATACAGTGTTCTGTGTGGTGTTACAGTTAGAGAATACAGTGTGTTGTGTGGTGTTACAGGTAAGGAATACAGCATGCTGTGTGGTATTACAAGTAGAGAATATAACATGCTGTGCTGTTGCAGGTAGAGAATACAGTGTGCTGTGTGGTGTTACAGGTAGAGAATACAGCGGGCTGCAGCGGTCAGAAAAGGGTGCACTCCCGTTGTCTTGGCGCCAGCAGTCCAGTGACCTCACTCGAGCGCCAGCACCAGAGGCAGAGTGCGGCCTCTTGTAACTGCTGCGGCTAGTCAAGGGTGACTGACAGGGAGGGAGCCAATGGCTCCCTCTCTGTCAGTGCTGCTGCACAGTCAGGGCCGTTTCTGCCATGAAGCAGAGGGAGCTTTCTGCCTCAGACGGCAGATTCTTTGCTTCACTAGGGGGCGGCACATCCCTTACTTTCACTTTTACTGAAGGCACATCCCCAGGCACCCCTGCCTCCTCAGGCCCCTTTGCCTCCTCCTCAGAGCCCCTCTCCATAGCTCCATGACCGACAGCCTTGTCACTGGGGGGAGCTGTCTCCTATTTGCTGGCTGTCTGTGTCGGAGCAGAGAGAAGGGGGAGGCAGGCCCAGCACCACAGCAGAGCAGACACACAACAGGTATGACTGGAAGCTGTGTGTGCCCTGTCCCCTCCCATACAGACTGATCTCCTGACACCTTCACTGCTGGCCTGGGATATGACATCTTCTAGAGAGGAGACAGACACAGGAAGTTAGTGTGTATATATATATATATATATATATATATATATATATATATATATATATTTGTGTGTGTGTATCTGCCCTGTATGTACAGCACATGTGCCCTATATAAGTATGGAGGGATCTTAGTAGCTGAGCCCAGTCTATGCCCAGGGTTGCCCGCTGCTATCTGTCACCAGTGACTGGCATTCTGTTGTGTTATTAGCCCCCCACAGCCTGTACACATACAGTATTCACTTTGCTGTACACATACAGTATTCACTTTGTCATAGTTATAGCCGCACACTGTAATAATACCCTAAGGGTTAGTATACACTACTTACATTAATAGTGCTGTGTACTGTAATAGTACCATAAGAATCAGTATACACTACTTACATTATTAGTGCAGTGTACTGTAAAAAGATGTAAAAAAAAAAAAGAATCCACTGTATAAAAAATGAAAATCACTACTTTTCCCTATTTTTCAAATAAAAAAATGTAAACAAGGATATATATAACTATGAGTGTATGTTCACATTATGGAATTCAGATATTTCAAGCGGAGACAATGCGTCAGACTCCACTTGAAGTTCCATCTGTCCTATTGACTCAATGATATTCTCAATTCTTTGGGCGGACGGCGGATTGAGCTTGAGAATATCATTGAGTCAATGGGACAGATGTAACTTCACGGCCACATGGCCTAAACTTGAAATTTGTGAACATAGTGTGAGACTATAGAAACTATATATATCTATAGAAATATCGAGAATATATAAGAATATATTTGTGCAATATTTTCACAATTGGTATATATGTGCTGTATATTGCTGCTAGTATATATCTATATATGTATATATCTGTTTATGCAGTTTGCTGCCTAGATTTCTTAACTACTAATTGTTAATTTTTGGGTGGGGTAGGGTGGGGGGTGCCATTTCCTTTCTCACCTCAGGCAGCAGAAAACCTGATTTTACAGGTAGAGAATACAGCGCTGTGTGGTGTTACAGGTAGAAATTACAGCATGCTTTTTGGTGTTACAGGTAGAGAATACAGTGAGCTGTGTGGTGTTACAGGTAGAAAAAATGACATGCTGTGTGCTGTTACAGGTAGACAATACAATGTGCTGTGTGGTGTTACAGGTAGAGAATACAGTGCTGTGTGGTGTTACAGGTAGAGAATACATTATTGTGTGGTGTTACAGGTAGAGAATACAGTGTACTGTGTGGTGTTACAGGTAGAGAATACAGCGTGCTGTGTGGTGCTACAGGTAGAGAATACAGGTGCTGTGTGGTGTTACAGGTAGAGAATACAGTGAGCTGTGTGGTGTTACAGGTAGAGAATACAGCGTGCTGTGTGGTGTTACAGGTAGAAAATATGACATGCTGTGTGCTGTTACAGGTAGACAATACAGTGTGCTGTGTGGTGTTACAGGTAGAGAATACAGTGCTGTGTGGTGTTACAGGTAGAGAATACAGTATTGTGTGGTGTTACAGGTAGAGAATACAGTGTACTATGTGGTGTTACAGGTAGAGAATACAGCGTGCTGTGTGGTGCAACAGGTAGAGAATACAGGTGCTGTGTGGTGTTAATGGTAGAGAATACAGTGTGCTGTGTGGTGTTACAGGTAGAGAATACAGCGTGCTGTGTGGTGTTACAGGTAGAGAATACAGGTGCTGTGTGGTGTTAATGGTAGAGAATATAGTGTGCTGTGTGGTGTTACAGGTAGCGAATACAGCGTGCTGTGTGGTGTTACAGGTAGAGAATACAGTGTTCTGTGTGTTTGTAATCCTGTATGGAGCATAAAGAGAGTTCAACATGATACAGAGCACAGATCTAGGCCTACTCACTATATGAGGTTATTAGGAGGGCACTATAAATGTAAAGTTTGGAAAGAGATGTGAAGGTGTTAGGTAAATGACTTTATAGCTGACACAAAAATAAGGGTACGGTGTGCAGTCCTGGTACCATTGCTTTTATTAAAGGGGTACTCCAGCGGGGGGCTATTCTGGGATCTGGCCGGGGAGGAGTTGGCTGAGAGAAAAGACGTCCACTGACCTGTGACCTGACCAATGATTAAGATGTTTACGTCGAAACATGTCGCATTGTCCATCTCTTGGACTTTTTATCTTTGTCTGAACTAAATAAAAGTGGATTTTTATTAAGGACGGCTGTCTCGCTGGACCACTGTTCTTGGGCACTAGCGACGCCTCCTACACTTTCCACCTTACCTATCTAGGAGAAGGTTCACACCAAATGTTACAGGCATGTATATGGTTGCAGCGTTTTTTTTTGTTTTTTTTTCTTGTCCACTGACCTCCCCAGATCCACCGGCAGGTCCCGTTTCGCGGTGCTCCGGTCCCGGTTCCCGGCCGCTTCCTGGTGTCTGACGCGGGCTTGAGACGTGACCAAGTCCACTCAGCCGGTCAGTGGCAGAGGCGGGATCCGTTTCAAGTCCGCTCAGATCCCAATCTCAGATCCCGCTCAGATCCCAGATCAGATCTCGAGCCCACGTCAGACACCAGGAAGCGGCCGGAAACCAGGGACTGGAGCGCCGCGATACGGGACCCGCCACTGGATCCGGGGAGGTGAGTGGACTTCTTTTCTCTCAGCCACCTCCTCCCTGGCCAGATTCCAAAATAGCCCCCCCCCCCCCGCTGGAGTACCCCTTTAAAGGAATCTGACTGAGATCTGGTCATATAGAGAGTTTTAAAGGGTTTGGTGTAGAGAGTCATAATGGCTGATTAGAATGATGTGGAAGGCAAAATTTATGTAGGGCTATTTGTTAGTATCTCCAATGCCTTCTCCACATTTAAAGAGAGGAGCAGAGAAGGTGTTCAAGAAGGTGTTCAACCTGTGTTTGCTACAGAAATTCTCAAAAACCATTGGGTCCATCCTAAGTCTCCCACCCTTTGACAAACCTAAGTTGATCCTTATATACCAAGGACGGCAAAATGTTAGAAATTCTATCAGGAACAGGTGAATTTTGGACCTTGAAGGATTTATTGATGTCATCTACTGGTAAATCTTTGGCAAGGAAGATTGGTATTTTAAAGACTTTTTAAGCCAAAAGAGCATGTAAAGGAGGCATGCACACTATTTGGACCGTGTTTTATGTAAAACTTTAGAGTTATAAATGGACCTTTTTTAGTCTACAGTCCCCCAAAAATGGCTATTTTTACTTACTAGGCGGTTTACTAGCTAAAATATACCCCAAATTATGAGCCAAAATACATACTAAAATATGACCAAAGGCCCTAAAACTATATCTGAAAAAAAAATGTTTGGCATTATGCTTTGGCCAGGTTTGCTGGAACTGATGTTGGGCCTGTTGGTGGGTTCTAGCATTTTGGAGGCCCACTTTAACCTCTTAAGGACCCATGACGTACCGGTCCACCGGCCCTTTAAACCGGCGATGTGCGAAATCGCGCGGCGCTCGATAAAGATGGCTGCTGATTCTATCAGTAGCCATCTTCATGTGTCACGTAGGGAGCAATTTCCCTGCCCCCCGTGACGACGATCGCTGTGATTGGCAGATGACTTGTCATCTGCCAATCACAGCGATTTGCTGTATTTCCGGGACCGGACCCTGGCACAGAGCTGTGATTGGTGCTGTCCGAGACAGCACCAACCACAGCAGTGCCTGGGCATCACCTGCCCTATCCTGCCAGCACCCCCCCTCTGTCCTGCAAGCCCCCCCTGTCCTGCCAGCACCCCCTGTCCTGCCAGCATCTCCCCTCTGTCCTGCCAGCCCCCCTTAGTCCTGCCACCACCCTCCGTACTGCCATCCCCCCTCCGTACTGCCAGCCCCCTCAGTCCTGCCACCCCCCTCAGTCCTGCCAGCCCCCCCTCAGTCCTGTCAGCCCCCCCTCAGTCCTGCCACCCCCCCTGCGTCCTGCCAGCCCCCCCTCAGTCCTGCCAGCCCTCAGTCCTGCTACCCCCCTCCGTCCTGCCAGCCCCCCTCAGTCCTGCCACTCCCCTCCGTACTGTCACCCCCCCTCTGTCCTGCCACCCCCCTCCATCCTTCCAGCCCCCCCCTCAGTCCTGCCACCCCCCTCCATCCTGCCAGCCCCCCTCTGTCCTGCCACCCCCCTCCGTCCTGCCAGCCCCCCCCTCTGTCCTGCCAGCCCACCCCCCTCCATCCTGCCACCCCCTCTCTCCTCCCACCCTCTCCTCTTACCCTCTCCCCTCCGTCCTGCCACCCTCCCCTCTTACCCTCTCTCCCCTGCCACCCTCTCCTCTTACCCTCTCTCCTGCTGCCCCTCTTACCCTCTCCGCTGCCACCCTCCCCTCTTACCCTCTCTCCCCTGCCGCCCCTCTCCTCTTACCCTCTCCCCTCTGTCCTGCCGCCCCTCTACTCTTACCCTCTCCCCTCTGTCCTGCCGCCCCTCTACTCTTACCCTCTCCCCTCTGTCCTGCCGCCCCTCCCCTGCCACCCTCTCCTCTTACCCTCTCTGCTGCCACCCTCCCCTCTTACCCTCTCTCCACTGCCACCCTCTCCTCCTACCCTCTCTGCTCTCCCCTCCGTCCTGCCGCCCCTCTCCCCTCCCCTGCCACCCTCTCCTCTTACCCTCTCTGCTGCCACCCTCCCCTCTTACCCTCTCTCCACTGCCACCCTCTCCTCCTACCCTCTCTGCTCTCCCCTCCGTCCTGCCGCCCCTCTCCCCTCCCCTGCCACCCTCTCCTCTTACCCTCTCCGCTGCCACCCTCCCCTCTTAAAAAACACACAAATAAAATGTAAAAACAGTACATAAAACAATAACACTTACACGTGTAAAAGCATAACACTTACACACCCCTCTAAGGATGCCTTCACACACACCGGATCCGCAGGGGATTTCACGCTGCAGATTCGCAGCGAAATCCGCTGCGGATCCAGCGCCAGTGCATCACTATGAGAATACATACATGCAGCAGGAATGACATCCCGCTGCGTGTATGTAAGTTAACCCCCCGATGGCCGGAGCATACATCACCTCCTCCCCACTCTGGTTTGCTTCGGGGGTTCTCAGCAGGACATCCCGCTCAGTCAATCAGTGGCTGCGGCGGGGCAGCTCACTGATTGGCTGCGCAGGATGAGCAGACGCCGGGACCCCCAAAGCAAGCCGGAGCAGGGAAGAGGCAAAGTATGCTCCAGCCAGCGGATGTTAACTGACATATAGACAGAGGGATGTCAATCAAAGGGATGCACTGACGCTGGATCCGCAGTGTGCGTATCCGGTGTGTGTGAAGGCATCCTAAAGAAAAAAAACAAAATGGCCCACAGGTTGTTCTCGGCTGAGGAGGCATTCGCCTGGATTGCCTCCGATACTGAGACAACCAGTGAGGGAGAAGAGGAAGATGCCTCGTTCCCTCTTCCTTCCTCTTCTTCCTCATCGTCATCACCATTTAGTGATGACAAGCCCCCAAGGCGCTGCCCCAGGACTAGGCCCCAGGAAGCCCCACAGGCCCGCTCAAGTGACCCCACCCCATACGAACCACAGATTCCTGAGTTCGTTGGGGTCACTTGTGGGGGGGTTTCCTCTGTTTTGGCAGCACGGGGGCTCTGAGAGCCCTTCGTCCTCCATTCTGGCCAAATCCAGCTTCCAAAATCCAAATTGCGCTCCTTCCTTTTGGAGGCTTTCCGTGCGGTTACTTTGCACTTTGTGTCCCCATGTGGGGTACTCTTGTAATCAGGGGAAATTGCGCTACGTGATTAGGCATTTATTTTTTTCTTTTAACCCCTTGTGAACATGAAAAATTCAAAGTTACACCAACGTTTTAGTGTAAAAAAATTTATTTTTCATTTTCACAGCACATTGTTCCACATTTGTGCCTGTCACCAGTGGGGTCCATATGCTCACTATACCCCTTGTTACATTCCTTGAGGGGTGTAGTTTCCATAATGGAGTCAATTGTGGGGGGTTTCCAATGTTTTGGCAGCACAGGCACTCTGCGAACCCGACATGGCCTTCGTCCTCCATTCCAGCCTCTAAATGGCGCTCTGTCCCTTTGGTGGCATGCCTTGTGCCCATATGGCACATTATATCCACATGTGGGGTATTTTCGTACTCAGGGGAAATTACCCTACAAGTTTTGTGTTTATTTTCTCTTTTAACGCCTTGTGGAAATGAAAAAATCAAGGCTAGACCAACATTTAGTGTAAAAAAATTTTAAATTAATCTAGTCTTTATTTTTTCATTTTCACAAGGGGTTAAAAGATAAAAAAAAAAAAACACGAAATGTGTAGAACAATTTTCCCTGAGTACGGAAATCCCTCACATGTGGGCATAAAGCGCCATGCGGGTGCAGGGTAAGCCTCCGAAGGGAAGGAGCGCCATTTGGCTAAAATGGATGGTGAATGCCATGTTGCATTTACAAAGGCCCTGTGTTGCCAAGACATAAAAAAAAAAACAGAAGTGACCCCATTCTGGAAACTACACCCCTCAAGGAATCTAATAAGGGGTGCAGTGAGCATAGGGACTCCTCAATGACTGGCACATTTGTGCTGTGAAAATGAAAAAATGAAATTTTTCACTTTCACGTCACATTGTTGCCCACATTTGTGCCCGTCACCAGTGGGGTCCATATGCTCACTGCACCCCTTATTAGATTCCTTGAGGGGTGTAGTTTCCAGAATGGGGTCACTTGTGGGGGTTTACCACTGTCCTGGCAGCATAGGGTCTTTGTAAATGCGACATTGCCCTTGAAATCTATTCCAGCCAAAATGGCCAAAAGGCGCTCCTTCCCTTCGGAGGCCCGTCTTGCGGCCGCATGGCGCTTTATGTGCACATGTGGGGTATTTCCGTACTCGGGACAAACTGCTCTACATGTTTTGTGTTTTTTTTCTCTTTTAAACCCTTGTGAAAATGAAAAATTCACGGCTAGGCCAATGTTTAAGTGTAAAAAATTTTATTTTTACACAACATCATTGATCTAGTTTTGACGTTTCTCATTTGCACAAGGGGTTAAAAGAGAAGAAACAAAACAAAACATGTAGAGAAATTTCCCCCGAGTACGGAAATACCCCACATGTGGACTTAAGGCGCTATGCGGCCGCAAGACGGGCCTCTGAAGGGAAGGAGCGCCATTTAGCTTTTTGGGGCTGGATTTGAGTAGAATGGATTTCGATGGCCATGTTGCATTTAAAAACTCCCTGTGCTGCCAAGGCAGTAAAAGCCCCCACAAGTGGCCCCATTATGGAAACTACACCCCTCATGGAATGTAACAAGGGGTGTAGTGAGCATTTGGACCCCACTGGTGAAGGGCACAAATGTGGAACAATGTGGCGTGAAAATGAAATATTACATTTTTTACACTATAATGTTGGTCTAGCCTTGAATTTTTCATTTTCACAAGGGGTTAAAAGAGAAAAAAACACATAAAATGTGTAGAGCAATTTCCCCTGAGTCCGTAAATACCCCACATGTGGACATAAAGCGCCATGTGGGCGCAGGGCAAGCCTCCGAAGGGAAGGAGCGCCATTTGGATTTTGGAAGCTGGATTTGGCTAGAATAGATGATGAACGCCATGTCGCATTTACAGAGTCCTCGTGCTGCCAAAACACTGGAAACCCCCCACAAGTGACCCCATTCTGGAAACTACACCCCTCAAGGAATCTAACAAGGGGTGCAGTGAGGATATGGACCCCTTGATGACGGCCACATTTGTGCCTTGAAAGTGAAAAAATGAAAATTTTCACTTTGACGTCACATTGTTCCACATTTGTGCCCGTCACATTGGGGTCCATATGCTCAATGCGCCCCTTATTAGATTCCTTGAGGGGTGTCGTTTGCAGAATAGGGTCACTTGTGGGGGGTTTCCAGTGTTTTGGCAGCACGAGGGCTCTGTAAATGCGACATGGCCTTTGAAATCCATTCCAGTGAAATTCAGCTTCCAAAGGCCAATTGGCGCTCCTTCCCTTTGGAGGCTCGTCCTGCGCCCGCTTGGCACTTTATGTCCACATGTGGGGTTTTTCTGTACTCGGGAGAAACTGCGCTACATGTTTTGTGCGTTTTTTTTCCTTGTATCCCTTTGTGGAAATGAAAAATTGAAGGCTAGAACAACATTTCAGTATAAAGAAATAATTTTTATTTTTTCACGCCATATTGTTCGGAAAATTTGTGAAGCACCTGTGGGGTCCAGATGCTCACCGCACACCTTGTTACATTCCTGGAGGGGTGTAGTTTTCTAAATGGTGTCCCTTTAGGGGTGTTTTTTAGGTTTTGGCACCCCAGAGCCTCTGCCAACCTAAAGTGGTACAGTCAAAAATGACCAAATATAACGGAGCCATTGAAATTCACTAGGCGCTCCTTTATATCTGAGGCTTGTGGTTGTGTCAAATAGCGCATTAGGGCCATTTATGGGGTATTTATATAAACTGCAGAAACGGGGAAATCAATATTGGGGTGCATTTCTCTGGTAATAGGTTTACAATTATGAAAGATATTGGATTACTAGAAAATCTCTGCACAGAAAATAAAAAATTTCAAATTTCTTACACACTTGGCTTTTTTTTCTGTGACTCCCCTAAAGGGTTAAAAAACTTTCTGGATGTGCTTTTGCAGAGTTTGGGGGGTGCAGTTTCTGAAATGGGGTGCTTTGTGGGGCTTTCTAACATACAGTCCCCATAAATACACTTTAAGGCCAGGTTCAGACTATGTAAGTGTGCGGCTGTATTTGCGGCTGTAATTGTGCGGCGGTATTTTTGGTGGTTCATGCGAACGCTGGAAAGTATAGGATATACGGCTGCACAGTGCACACTATGTATGAATCTACGGCCCGATCGTAAACTGACCCGTAAAAAATGAACAAGACCATTGTTTGCGGCTGAATCTGCGGCCCTGGATTGACAGGCGGTCCGTACGGAGTACTTCAAAAATAGCCGGCAATGATGCCGAATGCTGATGCCTCTAATAGTTAATATATTAAATTAATAAAACACATTTTCTTTGTAATAAAGACACTTTCGTTGTTCAATAATTTATTTCTAACGAATCCATCATTTTGCAATTAAATATACTGTTAAAATAAATAGATATATAAATAAATGTATATTTATCTATATATTTATTTTTTGACAGTATATTACAATGGATTCGTTAGAATTAAATTATTGAACAACGAAACTGAATTTATTTCCACGAAAATGTGTTTTATTAATTAAATATTAATTAGTACAGGAAGCTCCATAAACCGTTAATTCATATTCCCGGCAATAGAGCTTTCTGTACTAATCATCACTTTACTTTAATTAAAACATCAAATGTTTCTTCTAATTATGTTATGACAATAGCATTATTAGAAGAAACATTTAGAATTATATGTGCGTTCAGCTGATTGGCTGATCGGCTGAGCGCACATATAATTAGCCGGTCCGCAGTACAGTCACTTCATTGTGCTGCGGACCAGCGAAGAGGACACATCGGGGTGAGTATAGAGCTCTCCCCACCCCCTCCCCAGCACTGCACCCCTCCCAGCAAGGAAGGGGGGTCACTTAACCCCTTCCTTGCTGGGATGGGTGCAGTCTGACATCAGTCTGGCCCCCAAGGGGTTTAAGGGGGATGCAATACATCCTACCTTAACCCCTTGGGGGCCAGACTGTAAGCAGCGATCTGTAAAGATGCTGCATACTGTAAGGAGCACAACACCGCTCACAATGATGGGTGTTGTGCTCCTGTTTGTGTGTTTTTTGTGTGTTTCTCCCTTTTTGTTTTTCAGATATCAATGAATCCATCATTGTGCAATTAAATATACTGTCAAAAAATAAATATATATATAAATACATTTATTTATATATATATATATATATATATATATATATATATTTATTTTAACAGTATATTTAATTGCAAAATGATGGAATCGTTTAAATTTAATTATTGAACAATGAAAGGGACTTTATTACAACGAAAATGTGTTTTATTAATTCAATATATTAACCATGAGAGGCATCGGCATTCGGCATACTGCAGAGGATCGCAAACCCCGGTAATAGCGATTCATGTAAACTGTTTCCCTGCTTTCCCAGATGCATCCAGAGGTGTTTGCATCACTTTCTTAAGATTTTATTTGTTATTTTTAGTTGAACCAGATTTCCAAGTAAATGACCGTATGTTTTGAGCCGCATGTGTATTTTTTCCCACGGCCGCAATTTCACCCGCACATTTACAGCCCCATAAAAATTACAGCCGCACACATACAGAGTGTGAACCTAGCCTTATAAACCTGAATTGGTCCCTAAAAATATCTGATTTTGAAATTTTACAGAAAATTTGGAAATTTGCTGCTTATGTTTTACGCTTTCTATTGTCTAAAAAAAAGGAAATATAGTTTAATAAATGCCGCCAACATAAAGTAGACATGTTGCTAATGCTATTTAATATATAATTTATGTGGCATAGCCATTTTCTGTATAAGCAGAAAAGTTTTAAAGTTTGAAAAATGCATCTTTTCATAATTTTTCACGTTATTTTGTTTTTTTTTCATAAAGATTCGTTATAAGTATCGACTTCAATTTACAAGAAATGTTAAGTACAATATGTCACGAGAAAACAATCTCAGAATCAGCCGGATAGGTAAAAGCACTCCCAAGTTATTAATGAATAAATTGACACAGGTCATATTCATAAAATTTGCTCCGGTCCTTAAGGCCATTTCATGCTCTGTCCTTAAGGGGTTAAACAACTTGTAAAATTTACTTGAAGAAGGTATCTTAGTGCAGTTACAAACAGTGCTCAGGTACTTTGACTTCTGTACCAAAGTGTCGGGTTTCCGTCCTATTGCGGCAGTACGAGTCCCAGGTTTCTGGGTGGGGCTGGCTTGTAGAAACCTTCCTATAAAGCTGAGCGTCTTGTCAGTAGTGAGCAGCTGAACTTACACTGTGCTCTACTATAGGTCCAGTCTTCAGTTTGTCCATCCCTTTTCTAAAGTGGTCCACTGTCCTATTTACTAGTCTGTCCTTGGCGTAAGCAAGGGTTAAAGCTCCCTTATCTCAGGTTTCCATAGGGGTCTTGTCTAGCAACCCATAGTGGTTGGGTTGCTAGTGGCAGGTACAACTCTACACAAATTCTGCCTGGCCTGTAGCTAGACATAAACTAACTAAAGGGAGTTGTTACTAGAGAAAAAAAAAGTGTTTGTGTAGTTAAGGAGTAAGGAACAGCGGCCAACCTGTCCTAACCTGTGACACTAGAGTGATACAGTTTTACTTAGGTGTAAGAAAAGAAAACACATAATGGGACACTACAATTAGATTCAAAAGAATCCAATGGGAAAAGTGTAGCCGGTTTTGACCCATTTTATGGGCTATTTTAGGATTGTTTTATGGCCCAAATTACTTTGTAAAGTACAAAGTCACAACAGATCTGAAAGGAATTTGAAGAAATCTAGGTACATGCTGCAGAATCCCCTTCAGATGTATGCATTGGAATATTCAGTTTTTCTTCATTGCTGCTGGTGAAGGAAACCTAATATAATCTAATTTGAAATATCAACATTACTAGCTACAGTACATGTGTATACAACTGGAAAATGTCAATCTTTGAGTACTCATAATTAGTCACAATAATATCTTTATTACAGATTATTTGTGGGAACAGTACATTCATATTGGTACTTACCTTTCCCTGCTTTGTTCCTCCAAATTACAGCTTGTTAGAGTCAAATTTTCCCTATGAACGGATCAGTCTTGAAAACAAAGGTTAATGAACTCATTTTAGGAGCAGCCCAGAAACTAGCTTATTTTGTTGTTCTTGAGAAGTCTTTTCTCTGAGCTTTTATTATTTCTACTTAGATTAGAGCAATAATATATGGGTAATTCAGTAATATACAATCCTTTAGTCCAGTATCTAAAGTTTAGAACTTAACAGCATATTTAGGCTATGTTCACATATCATTTTTTAAAGTGAAAAAAACAAAACAAAACAAAAAAACAGCCATTTTTCTTCATAAGAACGGTTGTTATTTGATTAGGACGGGTATAATAACTATCATGATGATACCTCCTGTGAATCACTGGTTGTAACTGCACAGTAAACATTTACATAATCTGCAGAGACTGTGCACAGCTGGTATCTACCATTATGTGGGTACTATATGGTGTATGTATGTGTGTGTATGTATGTATGTACACTACCGTTCAAAAGTTTAGGGTTACCCAAACAATTTTGTGTTTTCCATGAAAAGTCACACTTATTCACCACCATACGTTGTGAAATGAATAGAAAATAGAGTCAATACATTGAAAAGGTTGGGAATAATGATTTGTATTTGAAATAACATTGTTTTTACATCAAACTTTGCTTTCGTTAAAGAATCCACCTTTTGCAGCAATTACAGCATTGCACACCTTTGGCATTTTAGCTATTAATCTGTTGAGGTAAGCTGGAGAAATTGCACCCCACGCTTCTAGAAGCAGCTCCCACAAGTGGAATTGGTTGGATGGGCACTTCTGGCGTACCATACGGTCAAGCTGCTTCCACAACAGCTCAATGGGGTTCAGATCTGGTGACTGTGCTGGCCACTCCATTACCGATAGAATACCAGCTGCCTGCTTCTGCTGTAAATAGTTCTTGCACAATTTGGAGGTGTGTTTAGGGTCATTGTCCTGTTGTAGGATGAAATTGGCTCCAATCAAGCGCTGTCCACTGGGTATGGCATGGCGTTGCAAAATTGAGTGATAGCCTTCCTTTTTTAGAATCCCTTTTAACCTGTACAAATCTCCCACCTTACCAGCACCAAAGCAACCCCAGACCATCACATTACCTCCACCATGCTTAACAGATGGCGTCAGGCATTCTTCCAGCATCTTTTCATTTGTTCTGCGTCTCACAAACATTCTTCTTTGTGATCCAAACACCTCAAACTTGGATTCATCCGTCCACAACACTTTTTTCCAGTCTTCCTCTGTCCAATGTCTGTGTTCTTTTGCCCATCTTAATCTTTTTCTTTTATTGGCTAGTCTCAGATATGGCTTTTTCTTTGCCACTCTGCCCTGAAGCCCAAAATCCTGCAGCCGCCTCTTCACTGTAGATGTTGACACTGGTGTTTTGCGGGTACTATTTAATGAAGATGCCAGTTGGGGACCTGTGAGGCGTCTGTTTCTCAAACTAGAGACTCTAATGTGCTTATCTTCTTGCTTAGTTGTGCAACGCGGCCTCCCACTTCTTTTTCTACTTTGGTTAGAGCCTGTTTGTGCTGTCCTCTGAAGGGAGTAGTACACACAGTTGTAGGAAATCTTCAATTTCTTAGCAATTTCTCGCATGGAATAGCCTTCATTTCTAAGAACAAGAATAGACTGTCAAGTTTCAGATGAAAGTTCTCTTTTTCTGGCCATTTTGAGCGTTTAATTGACCCCACAAATGTGATGCTTCAGAAACACAATCTGCTCAAAGGAAGGTCAGTTTTGGAGCTTCTGTAATGAGCTGGACTGTTTTCAGATGTGTGAACACGATTGCACAAGGGTTTTCTAATCATCAATTAGCCTTCTGAACCAATGAGCAAACACATTGTACCATTAGAACACGGGAGTGATAGTTGCTGGAAATGGGCCTCTATACACCTATGTAGATATTGCAACAAAAACCAGACATTTGCAGCTAGAATAGTAATTTACCACATTAGCAATGTAGAGAGTGTATTTGTTTAAAGTTATGACTAGTTTAAAGTTTTCTTCATTGAAAAGTACAGTGCTTTTCCTTCAAAAATAAGGACATTTCGATGTGACCCCAAACTTTTGAACGGTAGTGTATGTATGTATGTATGTATGTATGTATGTATGTGTGTGTGATATTTGTATAGTCAGGTCTTTCACAGATCTTTCTACAGTTGATTTTATTCAGTAGCAGTGTTGTGGTAATAGTCATTATGTGGCAATATTTCTTGATAACTATACCATCACATATTGTCAAGAACATACTTTAAGAGTTACTTGGTACAAAATCATCATTACAATAGACAAACTTCAACAATGTGGCTAAAGTCTCCAGTAGTAGGTTTCTATTAATATGGTAGATGCAGACTTTGTAAATTCAGTGTAAACTAAGCAACTCATTAACCTAGCAGATGGAAAAAAATACTTTTGAGACTAGGCAGTCTAAAAAAAATGTTTATAGGAAGAGGAATGCGGGATTAACTGCTTGAGCTCTTCAGGTCTTAAAAAACCCCAAAACAAAACATTTTTTTAGCCTTTTCATAATTAAAACGAAATACAGTAAGTCCTGATTATTATATAAGAATAAACTTTACGAGATGGATCATAGCCACAAGGTATAAGTAAGCATATAATACACTTGGTATTCCAGTGGCAGGAGAAAGGGGAGACAAGGACAGTGAGCCCTAATGCTTTGTCCACCCAGCTGTGCCTACCTGCTTACCTCATCTACTCTAAGTGGTAAAGGGCAACTTGGTGATTGCCCCTTCCTATGACACAGGTGAATATACAAAACGTAGACAAGACAAACAAACAAACAAACAAGTACTGATAGTCAACAAGCAAAGGGTCAGAACCAGTAGGGCAGTGAAGTGCAGAATCAGGACCAGAAGAATTGTAAAAAATAAAAAAAACACAACACAATAGCAGAGGTCAGTATTAACAAGATATGAAATACAGAGGTGCTCAACAGGGACAAATAGCAAGCTATCAGATGTGGGTTAATGATCTGTTTATGGAATACCAGCAATCAGCCCCAGGAGTGATTGGACTGGACCCTGACAATCTCAGCAATCACAGGGAAATTGAAAGTGGTAAGGAAGCATGTCAATCCCATAAGCAAAACTAAGATTAACTGTTTGCGGACCAGAGGGAACTTATCAGGGTAAGAGATGGGTGTGGTGGATAATAAATTACTAGAGCAGAGGGAATAAAGCTGGGCTCAGACAGTGTACAACAAGAAACCAAACAACAAGTACTGACTGGTGCAAATGAACATAGAATGCAAACGCATTATGGCCAAAAGTACAGCCTCAGACATATTTTACAAGCATAGGGCCACACTGAGGTCTGAATAGGCATGGGCATGACAGCACTAATCTAATCTTATTTTAAAGTAAAGAAAAGAAGGTGACAATATTTGACCTATGAATGATGGCTTATTAGTGTATAGCCAAAAGAAGCCAATAATTCTCAGATCAATAGGATATACTGTCATAGCTCCCTCCCCTCTTAGGAGAGAATATACAAGCACCCAATATAAGTATACAATAAGTCTTAACCCCTTCCCGCATATGGACGTGTTGACACGTCCTACTGCGGATAGGGGAGTTAAAAGAGGGATTACTGAGATCAGTGACTCCCAAGACCCAGGGACCACGGGCATTGCGGTGGATAACTACGCCTATCTAATTAAGCCATTTAAATGCAGCTGTTAAAGTTGACAGCTGCATTTAAATGGCTTTTGTCCCCCATCCCTGGTGTCTAGTAGGAAGGAACTCCCTGCTGTTAATGCCCATAGGAACATAACAACTGGTAACAATTCTGCTGCGGGGGAATGTGGGGCTGAAGTATGATCCAAGAATGATTTTTTTCTCATGTTCCTTAGATACCCACACCCACAAAAATTAAGTATTCACTCATAAAAGCAAGCAAAAAATGTTGTGAGGTTAATTTTCAGCATATAAATGACGTTTTCACCACTAAAATAGACAAAAGTAAAATAAATAAAAACAGACACAAAAGAGGTATAGCTTTGTGTATGAAAACTTTATCTTGGGCACAAGGAGCACAGTTTATCATTTTAAGTGCATATTTTGATGCACATTACCCCTAAAGTGAAATGGTAAAATTTCAGCAAACGCAAACGCGTTAAAAAACTTGAGCATCTGTGTAAAAATTGCTTTTTACTTATAATTTTTTTTCTGTCATGTGACCAAAAATCAGCAAATTTTTATTTTTACTCATGTAACCAAAAATCAGCAAATTTTTACTTTTTACTAGTTTATGTTTATGTTACAAGCAGTGTGGGGTCAGGAACGTTCATTGGACACAGTAATACCAAATATTTTTATTTTTTATGTGTATGTGTTTTATCTGGAAAATGGGTAAGGTGTATCATTTGAATATTTCATACGCAAAGGAATTTTTTTGCATTTAGATTTTTTTTTCAACTTTTTTGTACACTTTTTCAGCCCCCCTAAATTTTATATCATTCCTTTTATAAGTAATCATGAAATTTCTTATATATAGTAGATTAATTTAAAGCCACAGGCAGACTATACCAGCGTGTTAGTCACAGAAGGCCCAGTGACCTATCAGATACACATGGTTAGCACCAATTAAGTACATCCAACACTGGCATCAAAATCCCCCACCCGACCCATGCCGTAAGGACTGTATTAGATGACTCGACCACTATAGTAAACCTGCGCTGATCTTCTAGATCGGCGCTCATTTACTGAATGTATTATGTGGCTTGATTATCGTGTGATGTCCTGCTGCCCTTGAAAACATGAAGTTCATACATTACCTGGCCACGCTCCCCGTTGTTCTCCTTGCTTCACCCCGCAGCCACCGGTGCAACTTCAGAGTGTGCCTGTGAAGTGACAGGGTGCTCAGCCAATCACTATCCACGGCTGTTGCAGGAAGAAGAGAAGAGAACACCAGGAGCATGGACAGGCAATATATGAACTTTATTATTACAGATTCATCAGCCCTCAGCTGTGGATCTCTATTACACTTAGCAATGTGCACCCAACAGCCGTTGTCATCAGCTGATTATTGTCTTTATTACGCAGAGCGATTCGGCAGAATATTGCTCCATGTAATGGGACCCTAAGTAAAGTAAAGCGGTTAATTAATTTTACTAAAATTGGACTATAAAGAGTAGATAAACTGCTCTATACAATATAAACCCCACTTATTACTGTACTTTGCATTTCTATGTTGGATAGTTAGAATGCAGTACTCGATATTACTGGCAAACTGTGGCAATTCCTGTTATTACATTGTCTAAAATCTTCAATAATATCTAGCCATTGATTTATAAAATAAACCTTGCTTTCCAAGAACCTATTTCCTATTTTTGTAATTAAATATAAGATATTTTCATAATTGCATAGTATTATAAATTGTAATAGTGAAGAAATTACACCCCACACACAATATTTAAATTATAATGACAGTATGATTGACTAATTGTGTGTATTTTTCTTTGAAATATTTAATTTACTAGTTATAATAAATATTTTTATACTTTATAATAGAAAAAAATCTTAAATTCTGGTTTTATAAGTACCGCGCATAGTGAGTAATAATATAGTAAGGACACATAAAATTACTGGGTATGGCAGTGTGGGATTATTTTGAAGCAAAACAGGTGACACATATAAAGAGATACACTTTCAGCCTGGCTTTCATTCTGCATTTAGTGAATTCCCACTCATCAGAATGCCAGGAAATCTGCAGAACTGTCTATAGTTATACCTTGATCTGCCACTTTCCAAGCACTATTCCATCTCCTTTTAGATGTGAGTTTAAAGGCGTTTTAGTTGTAAGGAGAAAAAAAGACACTTTTAAGGATTCAGGGTAAATAGTTCTTTGAATACATTACCACAGTCCTGAACGCAAGCAATATATTTATGTCAGATTGAGCAGATTCAGCAAAATGAATAAAACAACAACAAAATCATCTAACCAATATGATTGAAAATACTGAATATGATATATGACTTCTTCGACAGAACGCACAATGCTGCTGGTTTCACTGAACAAAAGATGTTGATAATACCATTGTTTTAGTGACTTTTGTGAAGTTATTCCCCATATTCGTATTGCGTTCAGTAACTATTAGCTGTTATTCTGTAATGTTAGCAAGTCATAGACCTGACTGGCATAAAACAAAAATGTGCGTGCTGCTGTAAGCCTCCAAAAATCCAGCAAGCTGTCTAGACTACTGTGTTGGAGAAAACAATGTTTTTTCTTATTATTTTCCATATTCTTTTACATTTTAAAAGAGTTAAGAATAACTCTTGCTTTTCTTTGAGTTATTTTCCATATATCTCATGTGTGCAGTATCTATTAGCTGTCACTCTGTAATCGTCAAAGACCTGACCCTCATACAACAAATATCTTTATTGTATTGAACCTCTAAATATTCTGCAAACTGTCTAGACTAGAACGTAGCAGAGAACAAAGTTTTGCCTTTTTATGTTTAGTATTCTTTTACATTTGAAAGTATCAGTTGGAGAAACTCTTGCTTTCTCTAAACAAAATGTAATGTTGAAAACTACAAATCAGATTTTATACTGGCCAGCTAAGTGATTGAACAATTACCTTATAGATATTGGAAGTGTAACATAAAAAAAAGAAACTTGCTAAGGCTCTGTTCACACAAGGGTTTATCGCTACAATTTCTTTTCTCTTTTCCATTTTGATAATAGAGAAACGGAATCTGTCATAATCAATATAAACTTGTAAAAAAAAAAATAATAATAAAAAAAAAATATATATATATATATATATAATGTTATACAATATAAACTGATATGCAAACGAATGCTGACTGAAGCAAATGGATGTACAAAAGTCAGTTTTTTAACCCTCTAAGGAAGGAGGCAATTTTCGTTTTTGTTCTTTCATTTTCTCCTCCTTGTGTTTAACCCCTTAAGGACAGAGCCTGAAATGGCCTTAATGACAGAGACAAATTTTATGAATATGACCAGTGTCACTTTAGTCATTAATACCTTCGGGATGCTTTTACCTATCCGGCTGATTCTGAGATTGTTTTCTCGTGACATATTGTACTTTACATTTCTGGTAAATTGGAGTCGATACTCATAACAAATCTTTATGAAAAAAACCCAAATAATGTGAAAAAATGTGAAAAAATGCATTTTTCCAACTTTGAAACTTTTTTGCGTATACAGAAAGTGGTTATACCACATAAATTATATATTAAATAGCATTAGCAACATGTCTACTTTATGTTGGCGGCATTTATTAAACTATTTTTCATTTTTTTTACACAATAGGGAGCTTAAAACATTAGCAGCAAATTTCCAAATTTTCAGTCAAATTTCAAAATCAGATATTTTTAGGGACCTGTTCAGGTTTAAAGTGTATTTGAGGGGCCTGTATGTTAGAAAGCCCCACAAAGCACCCCATTTCAGAAACTGCACCCCCCAAACTCTGCAAAAGCACATCCAGAAAGTGTTTTAACCCTTTAGGGGAGTCACAGAAATAAAAGCTAAGTGTGTAAGGAATTTGAAAATTTTAATTTTCTGTGCAGAAATTTTATTGTAATCCAATATTTTTCATAATTATAAACCTATTACCAGAGAAATGCACCCCAATAATTATTGCCCCGTTTCTGCAGTTTATAGAAATACTCCATATGTGGCCCTATTGCGCTATTTGGCGCAACCACAAGCCTCAGATATAAGGGAGCGTCTAGTGAATTTCAACGCCTCCGTTATATTTGGTAATTTTTGACTGTACCACTTCAGGTTGGCAGAGGCTCTGGGGTGTCAAAACCTAAAAAACACCCCTAAAGGGACACCATTCAGAAAACTACACCCCTCAAGGAATGTAACAAGGGGTGCGGTGAGCATCTGGACCCCACAGGTGCTTCACAGATTTTCCGAACAATATGGCGTGAAAAAAGAAAAATTTATTTTTTACACTAAAACGTTGTTCTAGCCTTCAATTTTTCATTTTCTTAAAGGGATAAGAGGCAAAAAAAGACACAAAATGTGTAGCGCAGTTTCTCCCGAGTACAGAAACACCCCACATGTGGCGATAAAGTGCCAAGGGGGCGCAGGACGAGCCTCCAAAGGGAAGGAGCGCCAATTGGCTTTTGGAAGCTGAATTTCACTGAAAAGGATTTCAAGGGCCATGTCGCATTTACAGAGCCCTCGTGCTGCCAAGACACTGGAAACCCCCCACAAGTGATTCCATTCTGGAAACTACACCCCTCAAGGAATCTAACAAGGGGGGCAGTGAGCATATGGACCCCACTGGTGACGGGCACAAATGTGGAACAATGTGACGTGAAAGGGAAAAATTTCATTTTTTCACTTTCATGGCACAAATGTGCCCGTCATCAAGGGGTCCATATCCTCTTTTCCCCCCCTGTTAGATTCCTTGAGGGGTGCAGTTTCCAGAATAGGGTCACTTGTGGGGGGTTTCCAGAGTTTTGGCACCACGAGGGCTCTGTAAATGCGACATGGCGTTCATCATCCATTCTAGCCAAATCCAACCTCCAAAATCCAAATGGCGCTCCTTCCCTTCGGAGGCTTGCCCTGCGCCCACATGGTGCTTTATGTCCACATGTGGGGTATTTACGGACTCGGGGGAAATTGCTCTACACATATTGTGTGTTTTTTTCTCTTTTAACCCCTTGTGAAAATGATAAATTCAAGGCTAAACCAACATCATAGTGTAAAAAATGTAATATTTCATTTTCACGCCACATTGTTCCACATTTGTGCCCGTCACCAGTGGGGTCCATATGCTCACTACACCCCTTGTTACATTCCTTGAGGGGTGTAGTTTCCATAATGGGGTCACTTGTGGGGGGTTTCAACTGTCTTGGCAACACAGAGGCCTTTTGAATGCAACATGGCCCCTCAAAATCCATTCCATCCAAATCCAGCCTTCAAAAACGAAATGGTGCTCCTTCCCTTCGGAGGCTTACCCTGCACCCGCATGGTGCTTTATGTCCACATGTGGGGTATTTACGGACTCGGGGGAAATTGCGCTACACATTTTGTTTTTTTTCTCCTCTTTTAACCCCTTGTGAAAATGATATATTCAAGGCTAAACCAACATTATAGTGTAAAAAATGTAATATTTCATTTTCACGCCACATTGTTCCACATTTGTGTCCGTCACCAGTGGGGTCCATATGCTCACTACACCCCTTGTTACATTCCTTGAGGGGTGTAGTTTCCATAATGGGGTCACTTGTGGGGGGTTTCAACTGTCTTGGCAACACAGGGGCCTTTTGAATGCAACATGGCCCCTCGAAATCCATTCCATCCAAATCCAGCCTTCAAAAACCAAATGGCGCTTCTTCCCTTCGGAGGCTTACCCTGCACCCGCATGGCGCTTTATGTCCACATGTGGGGTATTTCCGTACTCAGGGGAAATTGCTCTACACATTAAATGTTTTTTTTTTATCTTTTAACCCCTTGTGAAAATGAAAAAACATGACAAGATTAATAATTTAGAGTAAAAATTTTACAAAAATTACACTAAATGTTGGTCTAGCCTTGATTTTTTTCCATTTCCACAAGGGGTTAAAAAAGAAAATGAACACAAAACGTGTAGGGTAGTGTCCCCTGAGTACGAAAATACCCCACATGTTGGCATAATTTGCCATATGGGCACAGGGCAAGTCACCAAAGGGACAGAGCGCCATTTAGAGGCTGGAATGGAGGATGGAGGCCATGTCGCAATTACAAAGCTCCTGTGCTGCCAGGACAGTAGAAACCCCCCACAAGTGACCCCATTCTGGAAACTACACCCCATAAGGAATCTAACAAGGGGTGCAGTGAGCATATGGACCCCCCTGGTGACGGGCACTTACGTAGAACATGTGCCGAGAAAATAAAAAATACAATTTTTTTCACTTTCACGTCCCAAATGTGGCCGTCACCAGGGGGCCATATCCCCGCTGCCCCCCTTATTAGATTCCTTATGGGGTGTAGTTTCCAGAATGGGGTCACTTGTGGGGGGTTTCTACTGTCCTGGCCGCACAGAGGCTTTGTAATTGCATCATGGCATCCTCTAATGGGAATGGCGGCCATACCTACTTAGCTGGGGAAAAGGGACAATTCTAATTTATTTGGGGGTATTAGGCCAATTATTAGTTTATAAGGTTGGAAATGACAGGTGTCCATCAAATTCAACCTGTGTTGATCCAGAGGAAGGCAAAAAATCCTCGTGAGGCAGACGACAGTAGCCTCATCACAGGGGAAAAATTCCTTCCCGACTCCATAATGGCGATCAGAATAATCCCTGGATCAACGTGACCACTGAAATAGGAATAAGGGGAAGAATTTAGATAATGTGGAACCCCAGTGACGTGTGGTGCGCCTTGGAGCGATCCAGTATGTAGAGGCCGGGGTGATCAGGACAGGCGTCACACTGGAAAATGGTGTCCTTCCTGATCCCCCTGTTACCCCACACTCTGCACTTCTTCTGGCGTCTCCTGTTCTCCAGTGTGGGGGACGTCACCTGGAAAATGTTGTCCTGGTGCGATACGGGGTCCTTCATATCCAGAAGCGCTGGGTCCGCTCCATGGCTGCTAAATATTAGGGCGCTATTACTACTTCTGATATGTTCGGATCGTGCCGGAAGCTACAGGGCAGCGAGGGACCGGAAGAGGGGGCGCTGGTATAAAAGTTATCCCCGTACAGGTGGTGACCTTTATCCAGCAGTGGGAAGATCAGTTCCCGGACGATCTTCCCACTAACTCCGAGGATGGGGGGGGAGGGGGCATCTGGGGGCTGGATTCGGGTGTCCCTTCCTACATACACTCTAAGGGTACATGCACACTGCGGAATCGCGACAGATAACCCTTCGTGCATTCCACAGCTGGCACCCGCCGGCGGACTGATGCAGGCGCACGTCTCCGTCCGTGTCATAGACTCCATTCTATGCACGGGCGGATTCCGCTCTCCGTCCAACGTGTTCATTCTTTGGATGGACGACGGATTCCGCCCGTGCATAGATTGGAGTCTATGACACGGGTAGAGACATGCGCCCGCATTAGTCCGCCGGCGGGTGCCAGCTGCGGAATGCACAAAGGGTTATCCTTCGCCATTCCGCAGTTTGCACGTACCCGAAATCTGTAAGTGTACCCTGAGGTACGCTCACAGAGTTTGTAGAATTTCACACCATACTGTGATCTCTTATTGGGACGGTACTGGCGGAAAAGACGTGTCTGGGGGGCAGCGCACACTACGCTACCCCCAGACACGTCACTGGATGATGAGGATGAATGGAGGAAAGAAGGATCCCCCCCATTCATCCTCACTGGCTGTTTCGGTGTCGGAGGTAATAATAACGTATCCCTCTGACGCCGAAAACACCCTGGGGGCCATCTTTATACGGGGATTGGTATATGGGGTATGTAGTGGTGTAGTGTCAAACTTTATTCAATGTAGTGTGGTGTAATGTAGTGTTTTTTACGTGTTTTTTTACAGTAAGTATAAAAAAAAAACCTACGCCAACAAAGGAGTTGCTGATAAATGCCGCACTTATGTGCGGCACTTATAAGCAGACCGTGGCAGTAGGATATAGAAAAAAAACACCCTACGCCAAAAAGGAGGAGTTGCTGATTAGCAGCGCACTTTCGTGCGATGCTGATCAACACTCAGCGGCGATAGGGTGCGGAAAATAGAAAAAAAAAAATTTGGAAAAAAAAACAAAACCTTTTTCTACATTCAGAATATCCCTGTAGCTGCTGATAAGTGTATTACACATATCAGCCGCTAGGGGGCAGCAGAGCGCAAAATCCGGAAAATGACGAGGCTGGAGCCGAAAATAGCCGAGAGAAGACGACGGGGACCGCCGGAAAGACCCGAAGACCGAACGGAATGACGGAGGACGCCGCGAACCCGGAAGACGCCGATCAGGAGCCCGGGACAGGTGAGTAATGTACAAATACCTGCTCTGGACCCCTCGGCTACCTAGCTGAGGGGTCCAGGGCAGGTATTTACTATATTGTGGGACTCTGATCGCCGTGCCACCGGCCCGATCGCCGTGAACGGCCGGCCGGCCGTTCACGGCGATCGGGCCGGTGGCACGGCGATCACCATTACTTTTTACAGTAATGGCGGTCGGTGCCGTCCTCGGACAGCACCGACCGCCATTTTTTTCCGGGTCATCGGGTCACCGATGACCCGGAAAGGTTCCGATCGCCGCTATTGGCTGATCTGAATTGATCAGCCTATAGCGGCGATCGTAAGCACGGGGGGTGTTAACCACCCCCCGTGCCGTGAAGCTATGATGGCCTGCTATGATTTATAGCAGGCCATCTTCCCCGACCGCTGTGTGTGAACACGCAGCGATCGGGGAAACATCGGGCGTACCCATACGCCCGTTTGCGTTAAAGCCCAGGCAACGGGGGCGTATGGGTACGCCCGATGTCGTTAAGGGGTTAAAAAACCTTAGCCCTCACATTATTTCAGCTACGGACCCACATTAGCCCTTATTTTTTGGGACCGACTTCTTTTTTCCATAAAATATGCTGCACAAACGGAATTTTTTTTTCTTACCCCATGGTAAAACTATTTATGTTCCTCAAATTGGTACGATTACAACAATATGTAACTTGCCACTTTTATTTTATTTGATGGCTTTTAAAAATTTAAAACCTTTTGGAAAAAAAGAAAAAGTTCTTCAAATTGCTCTATTCCCACCCTTGTAACGCTTTTATTTTTTAGTCTATGGGGCTATGTGAGGTGTCATTTTTTTGTGCTATGATCTGTACTTTCTATCCGTACCTTGATTGCATATATGGGACTTTTTGATTGCTTTTTATTATAATTTTTCTGGATTTGATGTGATGTGCACTTTGGTGTTTTTTTGCGCTTACACCATTTACCGCGCGAGATTAGGAATGTGATAATTTTATAGTTCGGGTGAATACGCATGCGGTCATACTAAATATGTATGTTTGTTTATTTATTTTTATAAAATAGGAAAAGGGGGGTGATTCAGTCTTTTATTAGGGAAGGGGATTTTTTATTGATGATTTTTTTTTTATTACATTAACTTTTAGTCCCCCTGGGGAACTTTAATTATTACTGCAGTGATCTCATGTAGAGATCAATGCATTGTACTTTTAATACACTGATCAATGAGATCCGTGATAGATTGCTTAGGGCTGCTGGAGCCAGAAGCAATCTATTGCCGAGCCGGGATCAGCGTCATACAGACGCTGAGGCCTGGCCGGGTAGGAAGAATAGATCGCCCCTCTGCGATCGCATAGAGGGGGGCAATCTCCTCTAGTAGACACCAGGGATGGGGCTGTAACGTTAGTTAGATGCAGCTGTCAGCTTTGACAGCTGCCATTAACGAGCTAATAAGACAGCCAAGGCGATTGCCTTACATAACAGCTGGATGCCGTGCGCTGCAAAAAGGGACGGTGCTGGGAGCCCTCTCTGCATCTCTGTAACGGCGGCATGACGAGTATACTTGTAATTGCTTGTTAAGGGGTTAAAGCCACAATGCAATAAAATGGATCATTATCCGTTGATTTAATAAGGATAATTCATAAATGAGACAAAGGCTATGTTCACACAACGTTTTTTCAGCTACGTTAACCCTTTGCTTCTCCAACTATTGAAAAATAAGAAATTCCAAAATTCTCAACTGAAAAGAATTTTTGTATTATTGTAAAGTGGGTTTCTTTACTCTAACAGCAGTCATTCTATGAGGCTAAGTTCATACACTGTAAAATAAAGATAAAATATGGCCATAATTCTGATCTGAAAATACGTCTGCTCAATACAATATAGAATAATGACCGTGATTGATTGAGACCATCCAAATAATGATTGAGACCATCCAAATAATAAACATACTCAATATTTACTTTATGCTTTTGCAACATACTTTTTTTTTTACTCACAATTACAGTCTTAGGCTATGTTCACACTATGTAAGTTCCGTAGTAATCACGACCATTGTTGCCGGTTTGCAACAACGGCCGTGATTACTACGGAACTCACGTAGTGCTGCAGCTGAGGGAATCCTGGCCGAAGTGTATACACATAGTTTACACTCTGGCCGGGATCGCTAGCAGCGCCGCAAAAAACTGACAGGTCAGTTTTCTGCGGCTGCTATTCAATTGCATGCTCCATTGTGTGCAGCGGCGAATTCGGATGCGAGCGCGCACGGATGAGCCCGCATCCGAATTCAACTGCAGTGAAGATCATCCGGCCAGCAGTACCGGCTAGGATGATCTTCTCTGACACTGGCGTTCCATGACCCAACCGGGTCACGGGACGGCCGGTGTCTTACGCCATGTGAACATGGCCTTAGTTAGCTTTTCTATTATTGTGTGTGAACCTGAAGCTTTCTGGCATCAGACACTGTGAAAGATGTTTGCTGAGTTTTTTTTAGTGAATGCTTATTGTATATCCCCTCTATAAATTTTGCTGATATAATTTTAGCCACCAGTATAGGCTTCATCTAAAAACAGTCACTGAGCCCGTAAAATAAATAAATTATGTTGTATAAAAGGAAACCCCACATAGAGGTATTGCAGAGAACAAAAATTAAATGCCTTGAGCAGAGGTTCTTTACAACTGAAAGGGTCAGGTCCTTACCCAGACAACCATAGTAAGGCACAGACATTCTGTGATATGTGCTTGCTTAAGGTAATTTTACACAGGCTGATGGGAGGCAACAATCGGTGCTCGTTTGTAGTGCTTTTACAACGCTTGATTAATCATGAGACACGGCTGCACAACCAATTGGTGGATCATTTGTATGGCCATTTAAATGCATCTTTCGGCAACACAACCCCTGGGGGGGGATGTACAGCCAATAATGGTTTATATGGCTTTGCAAGACATCCAACCAGCCGCCAAGCAGGAGTTTGTTTGTTCAGCGGCTGTTCACTGCCCCCTTTACGTGGGCCAATTATTAGGTAAATGAGAATTTCTTACTATATTACTAAGGGCCCATTTACACAGAAAGATTATCTGACAGATTATCTGCCAAAGATTAGAAGCCAAAGCCAGGAATAGACTATAAACAGAGATCAGGTAATAAGGGAAAGCCTGAGATTTCCCCTCTTTTCAAATCCATTCCTGGATTTGGCTTCAAATCTTTGGCAGATAATCTGTCAAATAATCTTTCTGTGTAAATGGACCCTAAGGATAAATAATTTTGTGGGTTTTGGAGAGGGATTCCCTTTGTGGTCTACTCAACCACTTATCAATTCAGTCAACCCAACTATCTATCTATCTATCTATCTATCTATCTATCTATCTATCTATCTATCTATCTAGTGTGTGTGTGTGTGTGTGTTTATAATGTTGATTTACATAATAAGAGTGTGAGATGTACATGTGTCTGTGCATGGAATGTATTGATTAAAAAAGCTCTAGCCACTAAAACCCAAATGGTTAAACTCCCTGGTCACTACTGTGTGTAAACTATGTGTAAGCTACTATAATTATTAGGGGTTAAAAGTTACAATTACAGTTGGTTTACACATCAATCATACAGGAATTGGTATGCAGGACTCCGTATGTACTTGCTGAGTGAACAAATGTAGTCTTGCATCAAGGGAATAGCTATTCAAATACAGACTGGTAAAACCAGAGCTTCTCATTGTAATTGTCCATGATTAATCATATTGAATAGTTTTTTGCATGTGTTATCTGTAGGTGACAAGTTTAGGCTGTCGTGTAGCAATATATGCTATAGAATTTGGTCAAAGGTGTAACTTGAATCTCTTGACGCAGATGCAAAATCTTTAACAAGACCCCCTGCATACCATATGCATGCCATTTACAATATTATTGTGGCATCAAAGCCCAGGTGTGACCGCTACTAACCTGCTACTTTATCCCCTATTGTTATACTGCTGTAAATAGAGGCACTATGAGAGACTAATGCCCCTATTCCACCGGTCGTTAAGAGGAGAAAACGAGAGCTCTCAGCGCTCGTTTGCTCCTCATTCCTTGCTCGCTGCCGCCGCTATTCAGCTTGGCTGCAGCGAGCGGGTGAGTGCAGGAGGGGCGGCGGGGAGCTGCGTGGGGGGGCTGCTCGGAGGATCACTGATCGTCCGGGCAGCCCATAGGGTACAGCAGCGTCTGCTGCCGATGCTCTTATTCAACGGAGCGACAGCAGCTGTATCAGTCGCTTGTTGAAAAACAAGCGACTGCAATGATCAGCCGACATGAACGATGTCGGCTGATCGTTGCACTCTATTCCACGGGACGATTATCGCTCGTAGCGGCCAATATCGTCCGAATACGAACGACATTCGTTCCGTGGAATAGGGCCTTAACAGTTCTACTGGCGAGTGGTGGAATCGGTCCTTGTACTATTATAGAAGGTCTAGTAAAGAATCTTCATTAACACAGACACTTCCATGTCTAATATTCACGTAAGAAAGGATATGCATAAAGACGTGTGGAGACTTACAGACCATTGCTGCTCCACTGAGAATTCTGGGAAGAAAGGATATGCAAAATAGCTCTCACACCTCTTGAGCAAAGAGATGTCCCTTCAAGTCACTTCTCGCTCAATCAAGGAGCCTTAGAACATTGACTGGGGATTTTATGCCAAGCCAAACAATCTCTCCAAAAGGAAGGATTTCCCATCTGCAGACAGCTATTTCAGGATTTTTGCCCCTCATCAGTGCAAAGCAGGGTGATGGCTGGCTAGTGAGAGGTCTATTGACGTGGGTCAAAGGGGTAGTGACTCTCTTTAAGGAGAGCCCGTAGGGAGATGCCTAATGGTCTCCAAAACTAGAGACCTAGTGGACTTCTAGATACATTTGTATCTTTTTATTTCATGTTATTTAAGAGTTTGAAAAGGAAGTAGGAGTAGGAAACAACAGCAACAAATTATTGTACAAATTGCATTTATATGTTTTCATTAGGGATGACCAAATCAAATTCAGAGTAGCTTAGCTTTTAAATTTGTAAAAAAAAATATGATATGCTCACCTGTCTGTCTTTTCCTTGATGTCCTCTTCCGTATCCTTGTGCCTCCAGCCTGTTCAGCCAATCACTGGCCTTGGAACTGTCCTGTCTTAGTCAGTAATTGGTTGAGCAGCCTGGAAATACCACTTTAATCATGTGTTAAATAGTTGGAAAATAATAAAATTATGTTTGGAAGCCTACAAAGGTAAGGAATAGGGGGATAAAGTTACCCATACCTCTCCGTTTCATACACATCTCCTTGCCCTTTATTGTATTTTTTCACTAGAAAGCTAAAGCAAGAAAAAGCATAAAGAAATACTACTTTCCTTATCATCAGGAGTCAAATTGGCTTGCAGGCACATAAAAATCATTATTATTATTAACATGTGCATTATCATTAGCATGCTCTCGGGTTTTGATTGCTGGTGGCTGCAGAAGTTGGATGCAGCCCTAGGGGGTCCTGGAAAACATGGATACAGCCAAATGCTGCACAGTACGGCTCGGAAGAAGGATTTACTTTGGCACCTCTATATACACTAAAGCTAAACAGATTATAAATAGGTCACTTTCAGAGAGCTCAATTCGGCTACAATCCAAAAGAAGTAATTTACCTTATTAGCTTTTTAAAGGGAAACTAACAGCAGGTTAGAAAACGTTAACCTGTTATGTTCCCATAGGGTTGGGGACGCTAAGGACGGAGGTAGTTTTTACATCAGTTTTTGGGATCTTTACTTTATTAAATATGCAAATTAGGCAGTTTGTTGGGGGCAGAACTACCACCCTCAATGTACCAATCCGCCCTGCAGGCTATCCCTTTCTCTTAAATCTTCATCTCGTGCTCTTAGCAATAGATTACCTTCATCTTTGACATCCCTGGCCCTAGGGAAACATAACAGCATTGTTTTATTTTAAACACATCTTGTATACAAATGTATAAATAAAACACATTTTATTTTACATCAGAATAAAGAAAATCTCAAATAAGTATCAAAGCATTTATTTAGGATCACCAAGAATGTCCTTGGGTCTGTTGTATTGTAACTGTTGCTTAGATCTACAAATGTGCAGATGACACAAGGTCATGCACACATTGTGCATAAAGAGGAGAAATAAAATCTTGATGTACAATATGGATTTAATGGGTTGGAAAGTCAAGGAACTTTGACAAACAGCGACTTAACCAATCCAACTAGGAACTCTGAGAGCCATTTGAATTCACATCACACTACACCTGGTAAGAATTAGTCTAGCACAGCATCATCAATCATAGTGTGCTTGTCAGTTTTGACATCTTTTAGGTCTACGTTGTATGCTTAATGACTGCATTACAGGAAATGTAAACAGACACCAAATATACAGGTATGCTTCATATTTTACTCTACAAAAAGACAAACAATTAGCTTTTAAAACTGGAAGAAAACAAACTGCAGAAATGTGAAGCAACAAACTCAGCATACAGCACAAGCAGAGCAGAAATCTCATGTTATCAAATTAGATATTAGACTATGGGGAAACACTAGATGTCATGGTTTAGCTTAACCCCTTAAGGACTGGGCCAATTTCCATTTTTGCACTTTCGTTTTTACCTCCTTGTGCTTAAAAGGCCATAGCGATTGGTCTTACAATATGCAAGACACAAACAGTTTTTATAGCATAAATGCCATAAAATATAACAAAAACTATATGGTATAATGGCAAAAAAAAAACTGAAATAAAAAAAGGCCCCAAAATTGACCAGGTCTCTGTCATGTCTGCGGCCTGTGGTTGAGTAAGGTGATGCACTGCGGCCACATATGGGGGATTTCTAGAAACATTGGAATAAGAGGAATAAATAGTGAGTGGTATTTCTCAGTTAGTATTTGCTGTGTAAGAGGAAAAAAATATTGAAATAGAATATCTGCCAAAAAAATGAAAATGTCCCCTCCAACTTGCTTAAATTTCTGCGAAACACCTAAAGGGTTAATAACCTTATGAAATGTTACTTTGAATTCTTTGAGGGGTGCGGTTTTTACAGTGGAGGGATTTATGTGGGTAACATACAGGCCCGACAAATCCACTTCAGAACTGAACTGGTCCCTAATAAAATCAGAATTGAAATTTTCATGAAATTTTAAAAAAATTGCTGCAAAATTTCTCTAACATCCTAAAAGTAAAACGATGTTCACCAAATGACATCACCACTAAGCAGACATGTTGTAGATGTTGCATTAATAATTAGTTCATGTGGCATGTGGCATCTTTCTTAGGAAAAGAGAGTTCTGAATATAAATGAATAGAAAATGTAATTTTTTTTATATTTTTGCGCACATGTTGTGTTTTTTTTTTTTACAAAAAACTACTGAGTGTATCAACCAAACTATACCACAAACATAAAGAGGAATGTGTCACGAAAAAACTATCTCAGAATAACCGCGATAGTTAAAGCATTGCAGAGTTATCTCTACATAAAGAGAGACAGGTCAGATTTGAACAATAACAAAAATTTTGCGTCAAATTTGTTAAGATTTGCGAATAGAATTCAAAAGAGTTTCAATAAAACAGCCAAACTATAGTAGCTACAATACTGGCACTATTACAGAATGCTGAAGTTGTTAATACATGTTCTTGTAAAAGTGTCAAAAATTGGAAAATCTTAATTGAAAAAAAAAAAAAAAAAAATGTCAATCAGCCAGTCAATCATTTAATTTCAGCCATAGGCAGCAATTGACATTGGTGGAACAGCAGCATAAAATATATGAACTTTCTAATAAACCATTTAACAAATTCCAATCCCCCTTCAAGTACCCTTTCACATCCCCTTGTGTGGAACCCTATGTATCCCCATTTAGTGGCACCAATATAAGGGCCAATTTCATTTCGATTTCAATAGATTTTGTTTAATTTTAATGTAGATGTAGAGTGACCCATTACTAATGAAAATGAATTTGTAAAACACAGTAGAAGTGAAGTGCAATCACTGATTATGTAAGGTGCATGCTCAGTTCACTAATGAAAACAAAGTTGTATAACACAGAAGGAGTGACATGTGACCACTGATTATGTAAAGTGCATGCTCAGTTCAGTAATGAAATTAAATTTTAAGAACATAGTATAGTGGAGTGCAACCACTGATTATGTAAGACACACACTTAGTTCACTAATGAAAATGAATTTCTAGAGCACATTAGGAGTAGAGTGAGACCACTGATTATGTACTGTAAGTTGCACGCTCAGTTCACTACTGAATCACTGGTGAACTGTCACCTTATATAATATTAGGTCCCCTCTGTACTCTTATATATTATAAGCCCCCCTCTGTTACCCTATATAGTATTAGTCCAACCCTGTTCGACATATAGTATTAGGCCTATTTTTATGGCTCCATACAGTATAAAGGCTGGGTTCACACTACGTATATTTGAGGCTGTATGTTTGAGGCTGTATAGCAACCAAAACCAGGAGTGGATTGAAAACACAGAAAGGATCTGTTCACACAATGTTGAAATTGAGTGGATGGCCGCCATTTAATGGCAAATATTTGCTGTTATTTTAAAACAACGGCTGTTATATTGAAATAATGGCAGTTATTTACTGTTATATGGTGGCCATCCACTCAATTTCAACATTGTGTGAACAGATCCTTTCTGTGTTTTTAATCCACTCCTGGTTTTGGTTGCAATACTGACTGAAATATACTGACTGAAATATACATATACTGACTGAAATATACGTAGTGTGAACGCAGCCTTAGGATCCTCTGTGCCTGTATATAGTCTTAGGTCCACCTTGGTGCCCCCCCCCATATAGTATTAGGCCTTACTATATTATCATATATTATTGTGCCCCATCTGGACAATATAGTAGTTAGGCCTCCCCCATATAGTGTTAAGCTTTCCCTGTGCCCTCATACAGTAGTTAGGTCCTTCTGTGCCTGTTTCCTTTTGGTAGTTTACCCCTCTTTGTCTCCATATAATTTTAGACCACCTCTGTGCCCCATATAGTATTAGGCCAACTTCTGTGCAACCTCCATATAGTATTAGGCTCCCTCTGTGCAGCCCCATATAGTATAAACCTGCATATACTAGTTAGGCTCCTCTGCTTTTATCTTTAGCACACATGCTTTTTTTTTAAGCATCTCATGATTGGAAGCAGTTTTACCCACTGTTTTATTATTAAACACATAATTGTATGTATTATTTCTACGCCTCAAGGGCATACCTTTACATTTATCCACATTAAACTCAATCTGCTATTTTGTTGCCAGAGCTTTCAGCTTCACCAAATCCTTCTGTAATATTTTATTATCCCCAATGTGATTACCCAGTTTCACAGGGGCTCGGTTGTTAGAACTGTTTTCTTGCAGCGCTGGTATCCTAGGTTTACCAAGGACAACTTCTGCAAGGAATTTATATGTTGTCCCTGTGTTGTGTGGGTTCCTCTGAGTACTCTAGTTTCCTCCCACACTTTAAAACACACAAATAGGTGAATTGGGAATTTAGATTGTAAGTCTTAACCCCTTAGGGACCAAACCTGTTTGGGCCTTAATGACCAGGCTCATTTTTCAAAATCTGACCTGTCTCACTTTATGAGCTTATAGCTCAGTGATGCTTTAACGTATGCTAGCGAATCTGAGATTGTTTTTTCGTAACATATGGTACTTTATGTTAGTGGCAAAATTTGGTCACTGTCTTGTGTGATTTTTGTGAAAAACATCAAAATATAATGAAAAATCTGAAAATTTTGCACTTTACGAACTTTGAAATTCTTTGCTTCTAAAAAAAAAAGGCACATGACAAAAATTAGTTAGTAAGTCACATTATCAATATGTCCTCTTTATTCTGGCTTCATTTTGTAAACATATTTCACTTTTTTAGGGTGTTACGGGGCTTAGAAATGTATCAGCAAATTATCAAATTTTCATGAAATTTCCAAAACTGTTTTTTTTAGGGACCAGTTCTTTTTTTAAGTTGATTTAGGAGGCTTGTATACTGTGACCCTATTTTGGAAACTAGACACCTTACAGAATTATTCTAGGGGTATAATGAGCATTTTAACCCTACGGGGGCTGGAGGAAAGTATTCACAATTAGGCCGGAAAAAAAATGGAAAATAGAAATTTTCCAATAATATATTTGTTAAGATTAAAGTATCTCCTTTTCATAATAAACATAAGAGAAAATGCACCACAAATTTTGTAACGCAGGTTCTCCTGAGTACAATAGTACCCCATGTGTGGGTGTAAACCACTGTATGGGCACACAGAAGGCCTCAGAAGGAAGGGAGCGCCTATTAGCATTTCCAGTTCAGATTTTGCTGAAGAAGTTTCTGAGTGCCAGGTGCATTTGCAGAGCCCCTGTAGTGTCAGCAGAATAGAACCCCCCCCAAAAGTCACCACATTTTGGAAAGTACACCCATCAAAGAATACATCTTTGGGTGTGGTGACCATTTTGACTTCACAGGTATTAGAGGAAAGTATTCAAAAGAAGACAGTAAAAATGAAAAAATAGAACTTTTCCAATAATATGTTTGTTTAGTTTGAAATTTCTCAATTTCACGAGGAACAGGGGAGAAAACTCACCCCAATATATGTAATGCAGGTTCTCCTGAGTAGAACGATACCCCATATGTGGGCATAAACCACTGTATGGGCACACAGCGGGCCTCAGAAGGAAAGGAGCGCAAATTAGCATTTCCAGTTCAGATTTTGCTGAAGAAGTTTCTGAGTGCCCGATGCATTTGCAGAGCCCCTGTAGTGTCAGCAGAATAGAACCCCCCCATAAGTCACCCCATTTTGGAAATTTCACCCCTCAAAGAATACATCTTGGGGTGTGGTGACCATTTTGACCCCACAGGTATTAGAGGAAGGTAATCAAAAGAAGACAATAAAAATGAAAAAATAGAATTTTTCCAATAACATGTTTGTTTAGTTTGCAATTTTTCAATTTCACGAGGAACAGGGGAGAAAACTCACCCTAATATATGTAATGCAGGTTCTCCTGAGTAGAATGGTACCCCATATGTGGGCATAAACCACTGTGTGGGCACACAACAGGGCTCAGAATGGAAGGAGCGCCAATTAGCATTTCCAGTTCAGATTTTTCTGAAGAAGTTTCTGAGCGCTAGGTGCGTTTTCAGAGCCCCTGTAGTGTCAGCAGAATAGAACCCCCCCAAAAGTCACCCCATTTTGGAAAGTGCACCCCTAAAAGAATTCATCTTGGGGTTTGGTGACCATTTTGACCCCACAGGTATTAGAGGAAGGTATTCAAAAGAAGACAGTAAAAATGAAAAAATAGAATTTTTCCAACAACATGTTTGTTTAGTTTGAAATTTCTCAATTTCACGAGGAACAGGGGAGAAAACTCACCCAAATATATGTAACGCAGGTACTCCTGAGTAGAACGGTACCCCATATGTGGGCATAAACCACTGTGTGGGCACACAGCGGTCCTCAGAAGGAAGAGAGCGCCAATTAGCATTTTCAGTGCATGATTTTTCTGAAGAAGTTTCTGAGCGCCAGGTGCGTTTGCAGTGCCCCTGTAATGTCTACAGAATAGAACCCCCCCCAAAAAGGCACCCCATTTTGGAAATTACACCCCTCAAGGAATTCATCTTAGGGTGTGGTGAGCATTTTGACCCCACAGGTATTGGAGGAAAGTATTCAAAACTAGACCGTAAAAATGAAAAAAAATCGAATTTTTCCAATAACATGTTTGTTTAGTTTGAAATTTCTCAATTTCACTAGGAACAGGGGAGAAAAAGCACCCCAAAATTTGTAATGGAGGTTCTCCTGAGTACAATGGTACCCCATATGTGGGCATAAACCACTGTATGGGCACACAGCAGGGCTCAGAAAAGAAGGAGTGTCATTTTAGTTACAGGCAATATGTGGGGATTTACTAGCTATCTGAGGTGGCAACAGGCAATCTGGTGGGGTTATGGGCAATCTGGGGTGGTTCCGAGCAGTCTGTGCCAATCTGGGGTGGTTACGGTCAATCTAGGGTGGTCACGGGCAATCTGGGGTGGTTACGGGCAATCTGGGGGTGTTTACTGGCTGTATGGGGTGGTTATGGGCAATCTTGGGGTGTTTACTGGCTATCTAGGGGTGGTTACTGGCTATCTGGGGTGGTGATGGGCAATCTGGGGGTGTTCACTGGCTATCTGGGGTGGTGACGGGCAATTTGGTGGTGTTCACTGACTATCTGGGGTTGCAACGGGCAATCTGGGGTGGTGATGGGCAATCTGGGGTGGTTGCGAGCAATCTGGGGTGGTTGCAAGCAGTCTGGGGTGGTTACAGGCAATTTGGGGTAGTTACAGGCAGTCTGTGGCAATCTGGGGTGGTTACGGGCTGTCTGGAATGGTTATGGGCTATCAGGGGGGAATACGGGCAATCTGGGGAGATTACGGGCGATCTGGGGAGATTACGGGCAATCTGGGGTAGTGACAGGCAATCTGGGGTAGTGACAGGCAATCTGGGGTAGTGACAGGCAATCTGGGGTAGTGACAGGCAATCTGGGGTGGTGATGGGCAATCTGGGGTGGTTATGGGTTGTCTGGGATGGTTATGGGCTGTCTGGGATGGTTATGGGCTATCTGGGGTGGATATGGACAATCTGGGAAGATTACAGGTAATCTAGGGTGGTTACAGGCAATCTGGGGTGATGACGGGCAATCTGGGGTGGTTACGGGTAATCTGGGGTGGTTACAGGTAATCTGGGGTGGTTACAGGTAATCCAGGGTGGTTACGGGTAATCCAGGGCACTTGACTTTGGTGACAGACGTAAAAAAGTGCCGGCACCATTTGGAACAAGCGATCAGTGGTATATAGTATAAACCGCTGATCACTTGTACTAGGACCACACAGGGTGGTCACCGATCATTGCCCCATGCTCTCCGCCACCTCAGGTGGTGGAGAGAATGAAGCTTTGATCCTTTTCAGGAATCCATCACTGTGAACAGTGTCTGTTCACAGTGATGGCGGCGGCCATCTTGGATCAGATGGCCGCCCAGGGAGGGGAGGGTCAGTGGCCAGGTCACTAGGGTTAATTCTGGGGAAGGGGGGGGGGGCATGTTCTCATCTCCTCTCACTGTGGATTCACGGTGAGAAAAAATGAAAGCGTTCAGCTGCGCTGGCAATGTCTGTTACCGGTGGCCGCCGTTATACTGATAATAACGGCGGTGAGGGGACTTGCCGGGACTGACCCCACACTCTGCCCCAACCCCTCAGCTACCTCCGGTAGCTGAGAGGAGGGGGCTGCGGGCATTACCGGCGCCGCTGCACTATTCTGCACCATCGCCATAAACAGCTGATGGCAGCAGAATAGAGCCCATTAGTGATCGCCGTAAAAATCAGTATCGGCGGTCACTAATAACATAATACATGTATTCTCTGGGTCTCTTCGGTTACGGCGATACCACATTTGTATAGTTTTTTTTTAACTATTACCGCTTTGGCGCAATAGAAACCATCATCCTAGCAAAAACCCACAAAAACTGTCGCCGCATTGCAAGATCCATAGCGTTCTCATCTTTTGCGCGACAGAGCTGGTTTTGGGCTTATTTTTTGCGGGAAGATCTGTAGTTTCTATAGATACCAAGTTTTATATGTATATGACGTATTTTCTAAAGTGGATTGTATCATGCCTCATGCTGACAGGCAATAGCCACGGCCACCCCTGTCAGCATCAGGCATCTCCATGGTGACCCCGGGGACCTTCAGTAGGACCCAGGGATCACCATGGAGACATTGGGACCCCGAACGGCGCCGCGGGACATCGCGATCATGTAAGTGGACCTGCGGTGCCGTCCGGGATCCACTGGGACCCGTTAGATGCCGCTGTCATGGTTTGACAGCGGCATTTAGCGGGTTAAACTGCCCGGAGCGGAGAATCCTTTGCTCCGGGCAGTTACAGGAGGGTGTCAGCGGTCACACTGACCGCTGATCACCCGTCCTGCAGCTGCCACCGGGCAGTAATTTATTCCGATGCGCCCGCCGTTAAAAGGCGTACGCATCGGAATAAAGCCTATTAGTGGCCGCCGTGAAAAGGCAGCATGGCGGTCACTAAGGGGTTAAAGGGACAGAAACAGATATGAGCTTTGTAGAGCATTGAACAATGTTATTAATACCATGTTGAAAAGCAGTAGACCCAATACTGACCCCTGCAGTAATGTGCTATAACTGTGACCCAACCGTAGTATATTCCATGAATAATTACCCTCTGTTTCTTATTACTCAGCCCAATTCTCCAGTAACCCAAACACCTCCTTCCTACCCCAGCTTTTTAGCCACTTTTATACCTCTTACGGTCTCTCTGGTGTAGTACAGGTGATAGTCAGAAATATTACATTGGCGGTCTTTGTCTTATGCTTGTTGCCTAAGTCTCTGAAATAAATTATAAGGACCCTCCATATACCTCCAATTTTGTCATTGGTGCCAATGTGCACCATAAGCAGCTGATTTTTTGTGTCACAATGTACTAGAAACAAATTATAAGACAGCGCTCCATAGCGTAATTCAGACAGGGCTGAAGTGGTGAAAGTAAGCACATAGAAATCTCACCTGAGGCACAACTCTTACTGATAGCATGTGAATGAACCGCAGTCACTCCCGACTAATCCCCACAGGGATTAAAGACAAAGGGGGAGATTTATCAAAGGGTGTAAAATTTAGACTGGTGCAAACTTCCCACAGCAACCAATCACAGCTCAGCTTTAGGCAGTGCTGAAAGGAAAGCTGAGCTGTGATTGGTTGCTGCGGGCAGTTTGCACCAGTCTAAATTTTACACCCTTTGATAAATCTCCCCCAAACAGTATCCTCCTCCACTTCAAGGCAGGTAAAACAGGCGCAGGTCCAAGGGGTAAAAGTGATATAAAATATCATAAAATATATTAAAAGAATTATGCCAGCGACACAACGCGTTTCAAGCCCGGTCCGATCTCTTTATCAAGTCTAATACCAATACCGTCTAATACCATAATAATACAAAGGCACATGTGTTAGACACTTGATAAAGAGATCGGACCAGTCTCGAAACGCGTTGTATTGCTGGCATAATTCTTTTAATATATTTTATGATATTTCATATCACTATTACCCCTTGGACCTGCGCCTGTTTTACTCGCCTTGGAGTGGAGGAGGATACTGTCTGATCCACAATGTGTCAAACTGGAGCTGGTAAACGACACACTGTTCAGTGATAACATTTTTTTTTACTGATTGCCCTGCCTGTCCCCATAATAATAGAGTCTGGAATTTGGAGTGTGTGGAAATCATAGGGGGACATTTATGAAGATTGGTATACGAGTACACTGGCCTTAAATAAAGCCTGTCTCTTTTCCCTGGATGAGTTGTCTAAAAGGCACACACCTCTTAGTAAACCCGGTCGGCCATGTGCCTGGCGCAGGCTTTGCGTTACAAATCTGCAGATATATAATACATAATAAATCAGGTGAGGGAGGAGGCCACGGCACCTTCCTGCCTTAAAGGGGTTATCCAGCGCTACAAAAACATGGCCACTTTTCCCCCTACTGTTATCTTCAGTTTAGGTGCAGTTTGCAATAAAGTTCGAATTACTTCAATGGAACGGAGTTTCAAAACCCCACCCAATCTGGAGACAACAGTAGGGGGAAAGTGGCCATGTTTTTGTAGCGCTGGATAACCCTTTAACGTCCTCCCCCCTGAATACGGCAGGCGTACATTAGAGATAAGGGGCAAATCTACCCCTTCTACCTGACTTGCGCCCAGGACCCAGGTCATCCATAGTGTATAGTGAAAATTCACATAAACATGGAGTGTACATATATATAGTAAGCAGAGTATGTTGTCCTTGGTTGCTTACGGCAAGCATTGCTAACCATCAAGACAATGCTCATGAATTGAACATATGCCATACCCTTTCACATATTGAAGTTTTCTTCCTATGCTGTTAGGGAATGTAGCGAATGTAGGAGGAGATGTTTAGTTTTATAAATTGGGCGTGCCATTTTTGTAACATTTCCCCAATTGCTTGCAAAAGCAAAAAGAAATAAACTTAAACATAAAGCAGCTTTTCTGCAAAGGTTTCTAAAAAATATCTATATCTTGGAACTTATAATTTATGTTCAACTCAAGTTTAATCTCGTACTACCATATTGTTTGTAATTATATTATATCTACCATTGAATTAAAGTTTCATTCTCATTTAGGTCATGTTCACACACTTTCTTATTTAAAGAAAGGTGGTTATTTGATACAAAAAAAACACAACGTCCGTTGTTTTCAGTCTTCAATGATTTCTATTGAGGCCTATGGAAACAATGGCTGTTAGTTTACACAATACATAGAATAACTGCTGTTTGTTGGTGGCTGTTATTTAGTGAACAATGGACGTTATTTTAAGTTGCTGTTTTTTTACCGTCTTTTAACGTAATTTAAACATTGAATGGCACTTTAAAAATAGCCACACTCAAAAGGGTGTTAAAAAGCAGCCATCACGGACCTAAACTTGAATAATGTACCAAAGACAGTCATTTCAATGACGGCCGCAAAGTATGTTAAACAACGGCCATTATTTGATACTCCAAACAAAGACTGTTATTTTAAGTATCAGAAGATCGTTGTGTGAACAAGGCCTTATTTTATCCGTTCAGAAATGTGCTTTCTAGTTACAAATGGGTACAATTACATTAACATTGAGTATTTATATTACAGGATGTCTTGATTCAAAATCTGAAATTCATTAGTGGTATTGGATGACTTAAAATATTTAAAGAAATGCAAGAATGTATTCTATCCCTGGGTGCATGGATATTTAACTTAAAAAGAATGGTTTGATTATAGATAGTTCTCCAGCATGTTGCCAGCACAGATTCGGAAGGCCTCTGGATAACAGATGTGTCCGTCCTGTAAAGCAAAAAACGCTAAAAGGGTGCTCACACATGAAAGTTGTTTATAAATGAATTTCTATACAAACCATGTAGGTGCTATGTACTTTGGTATAAGCCAAATCAGATCACATAATATTTCTTCAAAACCAAAAAATGGTGCCCTTATTTTTTTAGCGCAATAATTGTGGCCCTGCAGTATCCGCTTTTAATGGTAGATGCCCAATTAAAGGCAGAGTTAAGCTGTAGCATAGACATTGTCTTTTATATATCTATTGTCATTTTTTTTAGCATTTAGTGTGAGGCTCTTCAGCTGACTGATGCCCAAAGGGAACTAACAAATCGCTCAGCTGGTGGCTGACACTGGTCTTGAAAAAAGCTAGTAAGGAACACTTTTCAGTCTTTCAGAGCCTCCACACCAGCTGTCACCCAGCTATGGGTGCTGAAAAGCTCCTGTCACTTCATCCAAAGGGATTTACTTGGTCAGAAGGAAAATTTAAATACAAAGCAAGCAGCTAAGAACCTAGTGAAAAGGATTATGAGTGCACAAGAGCACATGTGTATAAGACACTAATACATCTTTAGGAAATTTCAGATCCCTAAAGCCAGGATTAGTGCCAGAGGCAGGGTGGTATACATATGCAGGGACCTTTACCATTCTAGTTATTATCTTTCTCACTATTCAGTTTTATAGGTCTTTTATTGGGCTATTTTGAAACTATCTTCGTCCATGGGAAAGAAATGCGAAAAGGAAATTCCAGCTTGAAATTTTCTTAGACACCTTTATACAGAATACTTTTCCCTTTCACAGAAAGCATTTGATTTTTTATAGTTAAGTAGGTTTCTAACTTTATATCACAAAAATTGTCTAAAAAAAATAAAATAAAAGAGGAGCATGATTATTCTGCCAATACCATATTAAATTTGGATATTTGAATGTTTCCTTAGCATAGCCCCTAACATGTATGACGACAACATCCAAGTAGTTAAAAACCATATGAGGCAAATAAAAATATGTAAATACAGTTAACGGGAAACAAGTGTAGGACAGGACATGCATACTGCACTTCAAAAAATCTCATTCCATCTGCCTTTAGAGGTCACTAGAACCTCACTACATAGAATTTCCATAGAGAAATAGATAGTTGTAGTGTCCCATATATTCTGTACCATATATTCTGTTCTTGGGAGCACAGTGTAAATATCTTCACATGGCCTATCATGTATCCAGCCCAGCAAGCTGATTAGGGAAGCAGCTTGACTTTGACATACACTTTATGCCAACCAAAAGCTGCCATGCACAGCTACCTTATTCACTGTGGAGACAGGCCCGGAGCAAAATTGTAGCACAACAAAATGCAAATGAGAGGAGCCTTACCACACTTAAATTTAGCTGCCTGCAATATGTAACAGCTTAATTTGCCCACAGACATGACTAATGGTTTTCTTCTTATCTTTAAAAACATAATTGCAGAATTTCACAAAAAATAAATAAATAAAACCGCAAGCTCTGTATTTATATTTTTGTATGCCATAATTTATATGTGCTCTTTATGTGTGCCTTTAAAGAACAAACATATATAAGCAACATCTCCCTTCGCATTGACAAACATCAGTTAAGAAAATCCAGTCTTAATAATTTATTGTAGTATTTTATGTATTATCTAATACATGCATATGGTATGATGCATAGTATATGCTTGTTCACACAGCAAAAACCTTGTCAAACATTGTGTCAAAATCCATAACTGTAACGCCCGGAGTAGTGGATCCACTGGACCGGCACCAGCGATGGCACAAACCTCACCAGGGAGCGGAGTCTAAGGGGGCCGCTGGTTTTCACCAGAGCCCGCCGCAAGGCGGGATGGACTTGCTGCGGCAGGCGACCCCCAGGTCGCTACCCCTGGCTTGGTTGCTGGTGTCGGCAGGCGAGGCGTGGCAGGAGATGGCACAGGCAATAGTCTGCAGATGAGAGAGCACGTGACAGGCTGGACACGGGAACAGGTGGAGTGACAGGGGAACAGGAACCAGGAACAGGGACTAGGGACCAGGTAACGGACAGGACTCAGGAACAGGGACTTGGGACCAGGTAGCGGACAGGACTCAGGAACAGGGACTTGGGACCAGGTAACGGACAGGACACAGGAACAACAGGGAGCTGGGCCAAACGCTATGGGAAGCATGTAGAGGCTCCAACACAGGGGACAGGGCATGCTGGGATTTATAGGGAGTGATTGTGTGCAACTACCAATTAGGGGCGCACTGCCCCTTTAAACCTGAGACAGCCGGCGCGCGCGCGCCCTAGGAGGCGGGGACGCGCGCGCCGGCCGGCACAGCGGGAGACAGGAGCGTGGAGAGGTGAGGCGCCCCCCGGGGCCGAGGTGATAGCAGCGCCGGGTCCCCGACTATGGACACCGGCTGCTGCATGGGGCAGGAAGCGGTCGCGGCGGCGGCCCGGAACGCGGGCCGCCGCCGCGGCCGTGACAATAACGAGAAAAAAAAAATCTGTTCTTCCCTTGATTTCAGTTGAGAATGTTCAAAAATAAAAAATTCCACATGGCTCCTCCCATTAACCCCTAGACGACCCAGAGCGTATAGTTACGCCATGGAAGTCTGTCCCCAGACGACCTAGGGCGTAACTGTACGCCCTGGGTGTTTCTCCCGCTATGAAGAGTGCTCCGGAGCGGAGCGCGCTTCATAGCAGGTGGGGGCCGGCTGCAATCAGCAGCCGGGACCTCACCGGTAATGACACGCTGCAGCGATCGCGCTGCCGCGTGTCATTAACTCCTTAAACGCCGCGATTTAAGTGTAAGTGACAGGGGGAGTCCCCTGTCACTTACCGATCGGGACCCCCGCAGTGTGACTGCGGGGTTCCCGATCGGTAAAACGGGCCGCCGGAGGTCTCTTACCTGCCTCCGTGCGGTCCGATCGGCGATCTGCTACACTAAGCCTGCACAGGCAGGCTCAATGAGCAGATCGCCGATAACACTGATCAATGCTATGCCTATGGCATAGCATTGATCAGTGTAGAAATCAAACTAATCTATGTAAAAGTCCCCCAAAGAGACTTCAAATGTGTAAAAAAAAAAAAAGTTCAAAACACTAACACACTACCCCAAAACCCCTCCCCCAATAAAAGTCTAAATCACCCCCCTTTCCCATTATATAAATAAAACATATAAAAATAAATAAATAAATAAATGAACATATAATATACCGTAGCGTGCGTAATTGTCCGGTATATTAAAATATAACAAGCGTCATTGTGAACGGTAAACGGCGTACACGAAAAGAGGGAAAAAAGTGCGCGGATTACCGATTTTATGTTACATTATATATATAAAAAAATTAATAAAAAGTGATCAAAAAGTCCGATCTTCACAAATATGGTATTAATAAAAACTAGAGATCATGGCGGAAAAAATGACACCCCATACAGCCCCGTAGGTGAAAAAATAAAACCGTTATAAGCGTCACAATAGTCCCATTTTATTTATAATTAATTGCCAAAAAAAAGGATTTCATTTTAAAAAAATATATAACATTAGAGAATCTGTGTAACCTGCATATGGTTGTGTTCGGACTGACCTATAGAATAATAGTGTCATGTCGCTGTTACCATATAGTGCATGACGTAGACACAGGAACCCCCCAAACGTTACCATATTGCATTTTTTTTTGCGATTTCACCAATTTATATCTTCATAAATAATATATTTGGGGTTCCATCATACATGTTATGGTAAAATGAAAGAAACCATTACAAAGTACAACTATTCCTGTAACAAATAAGCCCTTACATGGCCTGTAGATAAAAAACTGAAAGTGCTGGAGCTCTTAGAAGGGGAGGAGGGAAAAACGGAAACACTAAGATCAAAATTTGCACGGTCCACTGGGTCATTTTGGGCCTGGTCCTCAAAGGGTTAAAATCAATTGTAGGAGTAAAACAAAAACAAAAACAACAACAACATAAAAGCCTCTTGAGAATCCATATAAATCTTCAAGAAGAGCTCTCTGTAAACATACTGTAAGGGGGACATTTATGAAAAGTATGGCAGAGGCGTACACCAGGGAGAAGGCGCAGATTCACCCTCTTCTCCATGGTGTATGGGGCAGGAAGAGTTTTGGGGGGGTGCGTCAAGGGCGGGAGGAGGCGTGCACAGAATCGGTCAGGCACAGGATTGAGCGCCTGGCTGGGTGCATTCATGTGCACCTCTTCATGAATTCGGCCAGAGAAAAGGGTGCGGGGCCTATGTTAAGTACGCCAGTCTTCATAAATCCCCCCTCCCCCACAAGTGTTCCCTATTGGAGACCATCCTGTGGCCTTTCTATGGAAGTTTTTTTACCTGCTATGAGGACAGAGCAGGGTCTTCAACCAATCAAAACTTTTGACATGTTTTTAGAACATGGGTAGGGAACCTTGGCTCTCCAGCTGTTGTAAAACTACACCTCCCATCATGCATGGACAGCCAAAACTTTAGCTGTCCAGACATGATGGGAGGTGTAGTTTTGAAAGAGCTGGAGAGCCAAGTTTCCTTAACTCCTGCTTTGGAACATACCAGAAAAAATGGGATTTAACTGCAACAATGGATCCAAAGGTTATGGTAATGGGTGAGGATGCACTCTAGAGTCCTTCATCCCAAGAATGTGTCATCATGAGTCCAAAATAAGCAAAAGTCCAAAGTAGGAGAATAATCCAAGTAGTTTTATTTGACAAATGCTAATAAGGTTTCGGTCATGATGGTCTTTTTCAAATACTTGATAAAGACCATCACGGTCAAAACGTATGAGCACTTGTCAAATAAAATGACTTGGATTATTCTAGTTTGACTTTTGCTTATCTTAAATGTCTTTCCAACATGTCAAAAGCTGTGTTTAACCCCTTAGTGATCTATATATATTATATATATATATTCTATAAGCAAAACAATGCTGGACAATAACTTTAAATTATTAAATCAAATAATGCTTTATTATTTACTGCAAGAATAAAAAAATAATTAAAAAAAACATTTAAAAGAAGCAATGCAGTGCAGTACATACATTGGATGGCTTACAAGGCAGGTAGGCATAAATCATATGTAAAAAATATGATTCATACAAGCTGGTGATACACCAGTCAACCGGAAGGGGTAGGATTAAGTACAATAAAGTGGAAAAAATGCCCACAATACAACACAGAAAGTATTGGATATAACTGTAAGTGGAAGCCAATATAGAAATATTGAGAAAGTGACAATGTAAGTAATTCCTTATCCTCCTACTGTGTAATAGCCTGCCTGGTAATACCCCTCACCCAATGCTGCGTTTTGCCAACAAGCTTTATCAAGGGTCATTGGTAGTCAGGTTGCTTGACCATTTTATATATACAATAGCCAATCACATACATACTGCACAGCTGTCAGTCACCTCAACAATCATTCCAAAAGCAATCATACTGGTCAATACAAGTATACTAGATATTCAGACGCCCTCACAGGTTGAACTCCTAATGCTAGCCAATCATGAATAGGAAAGCTGCCGCATCACTAATCATTGTATCCTGCACTTTGGTAGCGTCTCTCGTAACTTCCAGCATCCGGCATTCGGCATCCGGCAATCTCTCGCAAACAGTGGGCATTATTTTTAAGTTTGTTTTTCTTTTTTTCACCGTCCTTACTATTAATTGCATGGATGGCCAAACAGCAAAATCACGTATGTCATTTTTAGAGATGAGCGAACCTGCCGGATTTCTGGTTCGTACGAACCAGAAATCTCGGCATCTGACTCCCGCTGTCTGCCGGCACCGTGGAGCGGGTGGATACAGCCTAAGGAACGCCTGGAAAACTGGGATACAGCCGAGATGCCGTCAGATGCCGAGATTTCAGGTTCGCTCATCTCTAGTCATTTTAACCCCAAAATGACGGACATCAATTTTTCTTTTCAACGACGGAGAGGAATAAATGTTGTGTGAACATAGCCTAAGGCTGTCATAATTTTTTGCCACGGCCATCTTTCAGGACGTGTCATTTTGAGTCTAAATAATGGCCATTGTTTCATAAAAATGGCCATTATTGTAAAAATAGCAGCCGTTATGAATAAACTGCCTCAGAATTTAAGGTCAAAATGTCTTTTAGGACAGCTATAAAACTGCTAAAAAAAGTGAATATAGCCTAAATACAGCCTGAATACATCTCTAGATACTGTTGGCTGAGTCATTGATAGTAAAAAGATCATGGCTGTAATAGTTTAGAGAGAGATTATCCCTTCTCCTCTCACCCCCAATAAGAACACAGAAAGTTTTTCATGTGTTTGGCGAGGTGTGTGGTGTTTGTTGAACATTCATTGAAAATGTATGGCAACCTTTATTTTTTCACACTGTACTGTACTCATAAAGAGGTTTTTAAGAGCCCTTAACATAAGTTAAAGAGACAAAATTCATTATGAAGTGACCAGTTATAGTCAATTGATGCCTATTTTATGAATATATATATATATATATATATATATATATATATATATATATATATATATATACACACACACACACACACACACATATACACTACAGTATAAAAGTTTGGGGTCACCCAAACAATTTTGTGTTTTCCATCAAAAGTCACACTTCTTCACCACCATACATTGTGAAATTAATAGAAAATAGAGTCAAGACATTGACAAGGTTAGAAATAATGATTTGTTTTTGAAATAACATTGTTTTTAAATCAAACTTTGTCAAAGAATCCACCTTTTGCAGCAATTACAGCATTGCACACCTTTGGCATTCTAGCTATTAATCTGTTGAGGTAAGCTGGAGAAATTGCACCCCACTCTTCTAGAAGCAGCTCCCACAAGTTGGATTGGTTGGATGGGCACTTCTGGCGTACCATACGGTCAAGCTGCTCCCACAACAGCTCAATGGGGTTCAGATCTGGTGACTGCACTGGCCACTCCATTACCAATAGAATACCAGCTGCCTGCTTCTGCTGTAAATAGTTCTTGCACAATTTGGAGGTGTGTTTAGGGTCATTGTCCTGTTGTAGGATGAAATTGGCTCCAATCAAGCGCTGTCCACTGGGTATGGCATAGCGTTGCAAAATTGAGTGATGGCCTTCCTTATTCAGAATCCCTTTTACCCTGTACAAATCTCCCACCTTACCAGCACCAAAGCAACCCCAGACCATCACATTACCTCCACCATGCTTAACAGATGGCGTCAGGCATTCTTCCAGCATCTTTTCATTTGTTCTGCGTCTCACAAACGTTCTTCTTTGTGATCCAAACACCTCAAACTTGGATTCATCCGTCCACAACACTTTTTTCCAGTCTTCCTCTGTCCAATGTCTGTGTTCTTTTGCCCATCTTAATCTTTTTCTTTTATTGGCCAGTCTCAGATATGACTTTTTCTTTGCCACTCTGCCCTGAAGCCCAAAATCCCGCAGTCGCCTCTTCACTGTAGATGTTGACACTGGTGTTTTGCGGGTACTATTTATTGAAGATGCCAGTTGGGGACCTGTGAGGCGTCTGTTTCTCAAACTAGAGACTCTAATATGCTTATCTTCTTGCTTAGTTGTGCAACGCGGCCTCCCACTTCTTTTTCTACTCTGGTTAGAGCCTGTTTGTGCTGTCCTCTGAAGGGAGTAGTACACACCGTTGTAGGAAATCTTCAATTTCTTAGCAATTTCTCGCATGGAATAGCCTTCATTTCTAAGAACAAGAATAGACTGTCGAGTTTCAGATGAAAGTTCAGCTATTTAAAATGATACTTTAAAAATGGTATATAAAAAATGCAAAAAGGTACAAAATTGCAGAAAGCCGTTCCAGTCCAGACCACACTTACAAATGGAGCAAATTATTCATTAAAATGGTACACAATGGTGCAAGTTCCCACTTTTCCACTCCAAATATATGACAGCGCCAGTGCCATTTTGATATATATATATTTTTTTTTGGGGGGGGAGGGAGTAAAGCGCTAAAAGGGCAAAAGGCATAATATAGGCCATTTAAAACTATTTTGATAAATTCCCCCGTATGTTCCTATCAATCAGGGTATTGGTGTGAAATGTTAATGCTGTATATGCAAATACTGTACATAAGATGTGCCATTTTTTTACATACTTTGGCAATATATATACCTTATCATTTAATGGAGGAAAATCCACAGCACTCCTTGGTAAATTTCAAAAAAATGTGCGGTTTATTCAATGGACTTGTGCAGCATACAAACGCGTTTGTATGCTGCACAAGTCCTTTGAATAAACCGCACATTTTTTTGAAATTTACCAAGGAGTGCTGTGGATTTTCCTCCATTATATACATCGGTCCTTGGTCCCGACCAGGATCCGCTGGCACCTGTTGTTCTCTTGAAATTTGAAGTGCTGCTCCGATTTCCTATTTTACCTTATCATTTAGCTAAACAGTACAACATCAAACACATAATAATTAAACTTTTTCAGTTCTTTGCTTGTTTCCAATCAATGAATGAATCAATCTCGACTGCTAACATTAATGTATATTTGTACTGTATATGAAGAATGAAAAGCTTGCAGCTCCAGGATCTTTCACAATGGCATAATTTGTCTGTCCTTTATAGAAGAACCTGTAGAAACACAACCGTGTTCTTATATAAGTAGATAACACAATTAACTACAGTATTAGTAAGGTTAGGTTGGCACCATGTCTTAAAAGAGGTGCTATTTGTAACAGGACACAAAAGGCATCTTTTTTCTATACTGTGGACAGGTTCTGTTTTTTCCCTAGTAAAAATAAAAAGCATGATGTGAACCTAGCCTTACATTTTAATTATTAAGGTTGGATTCACGTGTTCCGTGTTCGCAACGTTAAGCATGGACGACACAGACATGGAATTCCTGTCTTGGAGTGTTTCCCCACCTGGCATGATGTATGAATATCATAGCAGGAGCGGGGAAACTGAATCTCACAGTTTTCCCACTCCCGACATGATATTGATACATCATGCCGAGTCGGAAAACACTTCAGGAGTGAGCATGGATCGTGTGAAAGCAGCCTAAAGCAAGGTATATAGAAGAAAAAGTAACACCACCACCAATGGACTGGAATAGCACAGATATACAACTTTTACAGTTCATCTGTTAGCTAAAGAAAAAGTAAGATCTTTTAATTTTTTACAAAATAAGGTAAAAAAATGCATACAAAAACGACTTTGACATTTATTATTCAAGCACATTTCCATCCACACCATAAGTAATATACATATATATCCTTAAAAAAAATAAGGAAGCATGTGTTAATTTTTTTCATTTTGCTGCTTAATTTTTCCAAAATAACTTTTTACTCACTTCAAAGGATACCTTCCTTTTGTCTCAATCTGATTCTTTGGCTACTCCAGTTTAAACAGAACATTCCTTAAACCCACTTCTGGAACTTCAACCTAAACTTCTTTACTTTCCACAAAGTAGCAATTGCATCTCTGTTGCACGGTGATTGGGTTTTGGACGATCAGCTCATGCAATTAATTAATCTCACAAAAGGGACTCATTTTCAGGCATTCAGTTTGACAAGAGACCAAGTAACAGAAAGTCCTTTGAAAGAAGATTCAGTTAACTAAAGGAAGAGGTAAGAGAAAAGATCTCTGCAACATTTGAGGCAGGATAGGGCACAGTTAATAAAGCCTGCCTTGCTCTGATTTAAAGATTACTTAAGAAGCACATATGCTCAGGCACAAGTAAACCTAGCACAAAATATTGCCAAAGAGATACTTCTGGCCAGCTTTCAGCTTTATTCTTCCAATAAATCAATTTACTTTGTCCTCCAACGAACTTCATATACTGTTGAAATCATTCATCATATATATATATATATATATATATATATATATATATATATACACTCTGAAAGAATGGGATATGAAGTGACGCAAGAAAGTGAAATTGCAGACAAGAGATTAAAGCTTTTTATTGAGCATCTCTTTCGTATTTAAATTGTGCTAAGGGCTCTGTGTAAGTTAGATGCAAGCTCGTTCAGGAGAGCTTCTAAAGTGTGTACACGGATTTCATGGGAATAAAACAGAAGCCACAGACTGGATAATGAAAGAAAGATAAGATGTCTCATATAAAACAACTCAAGAGTGGTTCAATTACCTCAGCAAACCATCAAGGCAAGCTTTGAAGATGCGGGGAAATACTGTAAAAAAAATCACATAAAAAAAGTATGTTTGCACATCCTGTGCCAATAATTGTTTGTACATCTCATGATTTAGCAAAGTTATATTCCCTGCATGACCATTTCTTTATAATAAAGTGGTGTTTACAAAATGGAATGTGCCTTTTTATTTCAAAGCATTTCCTAAAAAAAAGAACCCTTTATTTCTGTTTCATCATTGCAGATGGTAGGTAGCAATTTGATGTAAAACTAATAAAATACAGCAGCTACAGGACTTATCAAATAAACCTTCACATAGTTCAATGTCATGTTTACTTATGCTCATAATGTGCTATAAAATTACATCTAGGTTTTAACGCTGGAATGGTATACACAGTTATTAACCATGGGACGTTTTCCATATATACTGATCCAATGCAGTCTTTAGACCATTTGCAAGACCATTTTGTGTTAGTGGACTTTAAAGGAGAATTCCGGCGAATATTTTTATTAAAGTATTGTATTGCCCCCCAAAAGTTATACAAATCACCAATATACATTTATTATGGGAAATGCTTATATAGTGTTTTTTTCCCTGTACTTACTACTGCATCAAGGCTTCACTCCCTGGATAAAATGGTGATGTCATGACCCGACTCCCAGAGCTGTGCGGGCTGTGGCTGCTGGAGAGAATGCTGGCAGGGAAAAACCGAGGGACACAGGACACTGGGGGGACACTGAGCATCCCCCTCTCCATTATCCTCTCCAGCAGCCACAGCCCACACCACTGATTTCAGCACAGATAGGGGGAAGCAGGTTGGACCGAAACTGATTTACAGTATCTGAAGGACAAATCCCACACCGCACAGAAGCTGTAGGCAGGGATAGAACAGCAGACAGACCAGTGGTTTCTGCTGCTGAACCTGTACCCTGCCAAGGTGGTATAGGGGCTGGTAGCAGCTCTGGCACACATCCTTTGCCTGGTGCATGTGCTTAACTTGGTGTTGCAGAGCTTCCTGGCACATTACCCTGATATGCCAGATCTGCTGCAGAAATTGCATTCAATGTGTGTGCACTTTAGGCATTCTCACCCTGCTGCAGTTCACCTTTCTACACTGCAGCAGAATTTTGGCCTCCTCACCCACCGCCTAATCTGTGACATACCCACATGCTGGAAATCAACCTTAAATATGCTACAAAGAGTCTGCGAGCAGCAGCAGGTCATAGTTGAGTTTCAGCTGCGGCACATGTGGTGTGGAACAACAACACTTCACGCCAAAGGAGTGGACCACAATGCAGGACATTTGAGTACTCCACAAATATAATCAGCTACAAAGACACTATTATCAGCACTACCATCCACATCATATTTCTAATGAAAAAAAAGACACTTCAGGCTATGATGAAAGATGTTATGCTGGCACAGGAGGAAGGAGGAGGATTAAGAAAGTCCATTTTCTTAGTTGTTGGTCCACTCATCCACACCTCGGTCCAGCCAGGGGACAGTCTTGGAGGAGGATGAGGATGTGTGTTTACAGCAGGGTGATACCCAGACCAGCTCACAGGCGGCAGTGGAGCACAGCTAGGAGGATGCAGAGAAGCCTTAGAGGACAGCTTGTCCTCCACTGTAGACAACCTTGCTCTCTGCCTAAAAATTGCCCCCCCAGTTGCCAGAATTCTCGCCAGTACTGACTACTGGGTGGACACTCTGCTGCATCCCTGCTATAAGGACAACATGTTATAATTCTAAGTCGGAACTACAAGCATCAGTACCTTTTTTGCAAATTGGATTTTTTCATGAAAATCACACTCCTTAAATGTTTTTAGAATCTCCCCAGATCAACTCCAAAATAGCACCAATATTCTTGCCACAAAGGGCAAAAAGAAAAAATCTAAAAGAGGGACAAGAGGTGGAGAATATGAAAACAAGACAAATCAATGTATTAGAATCTCCATCTTTTACCCACCTCTGACACCTCTCCACAAGAACAACAATCTACTATTAAGATATTTAATCTTTCTGACCATATTCTCAGTTCACACGAGACCTCACTTTTAAGTCATGGTTTATCTTTCTGTCCTACATACTCAAGTGACCCCTTTAACCCCTTAACGACATCGGGCGTAAACTTACGCCCTGGCGCCCTGGTACTTAGCGCATCAGGGCGTAAATTTACGCCCGATGTTTCCCCGATCGCTGCGTGTTCACACACAGCGGTCGGGGAAGATGGCCTGCTATAAATCATAGCAGGCCATCATAGCTTCTCGGCACGGGGGGTGGTTAACACCCCCCGTGCTTACGATCGCTGCTATAGGCTGATCAATTCAGATCAGCCAATAGCGGCGATCGGAACCTTTCCGGGTCATCGGTGACCCGATGACCGGAAAAAAATGGCGGTCGGTGCTGTCCGAGGACGGCACCGACCACCATTACTGTAAAAAGTAATGTTGATCGCCGTGCCACCGGCCCGATCGCCGTGAACGGCCGGCCGGCCGTTCACGGCGATCGGGCCGGTGGCACGGCGATCAGAGTCCCACAAAATAGTAAATACCTGCCCTGGACCCCTCAGCTAGGTAGCCGAGGGGTCCAGAGCAGGTATTTGTACATTACTCACCTGTCCCGGGCTCCTGATCGGCGGCTTCCGGGTTTGCGGCGTCCTCCGTCATTCCGTTCGGTCTTCGGGTCTTTCCGGCGGTCCTCGTCGTCTTCTTTCGGCTATTTTCGGCTCCAGCCTTGTCATTTTCCGGATTTTGCGCTCTGCTGCCCCCTAGCGGCTGATATGTGTAATACACTTATCAGCAGCTACAGGGATATTCAGAATATAGAAAAAGTGTTTTTTTTTTTCCCCAATTTTTTTTTTCTATTTTCCGCACCCTATCGCCGCTGAGTGTTGATTAGCATCGCACGAAAGTGCGCTGCTAATCAGCAACTCCTCCTTTTTGGCGTAGGGTGTTTTTTTTCTATATTCTACTGCCACGGTCTGCTTATAAGTGCCGCACATAAGTGCGGCATTTATCAGCAACTCCTTTGTTGGCGTAGATTTTTTTTATACTTACTGTAAAAAAAACACGTAAAAAACACTACATTACACCACACTACATTGAATAAAGTTTGACACTACACCACTACATACCCCATATACTAGTCCCCGTATAAAGATGGCCCCCAGGGTGTTTTCGGTGTCAGAGGTATACGTTATTATTGCCTCCGACACCGAAACAGCCAGTGAGGATGAATGGGGGGGATCCTTCTTTCCTCCATTCATCCTCATCATCCAGTGACGTGTCTGGGGGTAGCGTAGCGTACGCTGCCCCCCAGACACGTCTTTTCCGCCAGTACCGTCCCAATAAGAGATGCCGGTATGGTGTGAAATTCTACAAACTCTGTGAGAGTACCTCTGGGTACACTTACAGATTTAGGGTACATGCACACTGCGGAATGGCGAAGGATAACCCTTTGTGCATTCCGCAGCTGGCACCCGCCGGCGGACTGATGGAGGCGCGCGTCTCCATCCGTGTCATAGACTCCATGTTATGCACGGGCGGATTCCGTCGTCCATCCAAAGAATGAACACGTTGGACGGAGAGCGGAATCCGCCCGTGCATAGAATGGAGTCTATGACACGGACGGAGACGTGCGCCTGCATCAGTCCGCCGGCGGGTGCCAACTGCGGAATGCACGAAGGGTTATCTGTCGCGATTCCGCAGTGTGCATGTACCCTTAGAGTGTATGTAGGAAGGAACACCCGAATCCAGCCCCAGATGCCCCCTCCCCTCCCATCCTCGGAACAAGTGGGAAGATCGTCCGGGAACTGATCTTCCCACTGCTGGATAAAGGTTACCACCACCTGTACGGGGATAACATTTATACCAGCACCCCCTCTTCCGGTCCCTCGCTGCCCCAGCTACTGTAGCTTGCGGCACGATCCGAACATATCAGAAGTAGTAATAGCGCCCTAATATTTAGCAGCCATGGAGCGGACCCAGCGCTTCTGGATATGAGGGACCCCGTATCGCACCAGGACAACATTTTCCAGGTGACGTCCCCCACACTGGAGAACAGGAGACCCCAGAAGAAGTGCAGAGTGTGGCGTAACAGGGGGATCAGGAAGGACACCATTTCCAGTGTGACGCCTGTCCTGATCACCCCGGCCTCTGCATATTGGATCGCTTCAAGGCGCACCACACGTCACTGGGGTTCTACATTATCTAAATTCTGTCCCTTATTCCTATTTCAGGGGTCACGTTGGTCCGGGGATTATTCTGATCGCCATTATGGAGTCGGGAAGGAATTTTTCCCATTGATGAGGCTACTGTCGTCTGCCTCACGAGGGTTTTTTGCCTTCCTCTGGATCAACACAGGTTGAATTTGATGGACACCTGTCATTTCCAACCTTATAAACTAATAATTGGCCCAATACCCCCAAATAAATTAGAATTGTCCCTTTTTCCCAGCTAAATAGGTATGGCCGCCATTCCCATTAGAGGATGCCATGATGCAATTACAAAGCCTCTGTGCGGCCAGGACAGTAGAAACCCCCCACAAGTGACCCCATTCTGGAAACTACACCCGATAAGGAATCTAACAAGGGGGGCAGCGGGGATATGGCCCCCAAGTGACGGCCACATTTGGGACGTGAAAATGAAAAAAAATGGTATTTTTTATTTTCTCGGCACATGTTCTACGTAAGTGCCTGTCACCAGTGGGGTCCATATGCTCACTGCACCCCTTGTTAGATTCCTTATGGGGTGTAGTTTCCAGAATGGGGTCACTTGTCGGGGGTATCTACTGACCTGGCAGCACAGGAGCTTTGTAATTGCGACATGGCCTCCATCCTCCATTCCAGCCTCTAAATGGCGCTCTGTCCCTTTGGTGGCTTGCCCTGTGCCCATATGGCACATTATGCCCACATATGGGGTATTTTCGTAATCAGGGGAAACTACCCTACACGTTTTGTGTTAATTTTCTTTTTTAACCCCTTGTGGAAATGGAAAAAATCAAGGCTAGACCAACATTTAGTGTAATTTTTGTAAAATTTTTACTCTAAATCATTAATCTTGTCATGATTTTTTCATTTTCACAAGGGGCTAAAAGATAAAAAAAAAACACTAAATGTGTAGAGCAATTTCCCCTGAGTACGGAAATACCCCACTTGTGTACATAAAGCGCCATTCGGGTGCAGGGTAAGCCTCCGAAGGGAAGGAGCGCCATTTCGTTTTTGAAGGCTGGATTTGGATGGAATGGATTTTAAGGGGCCATGTTGCATTCAAAAGGCCTCTGTGTTGCCAAGACAGTTGAACCCCCCCACAAGTGACCCCATTATGGAAACTACACCCCTCAAGGAATGTAACAAGGGGTGTAGTGAGCATATGGACCCCACTGGTGACGGGCACAAATGTGGAACAATGTGGCGTGAAAATGAAATATTACATTTTTTACACTATAATGTTGGTTTAGCCTTGAATTTATCATTTTCACAAGGGGTTAAAAGAGAAAAAAAACACACAATATGTGTAGAGCAATTTCCCCCGAGTCCGTAAGTACCCCACATGTGGACATAAAGCGCCATGTGGGCGCAGGGCAAGCCTCCAAAGGGAAGGAGCGCCATTTGGATTTTGGAGGTTGGATTTGGCTAGAATGGATGATGAACGCCATGTCGCATTTACAGAGCCCTCGTGCTGCCAAAACACCGGAAACCCCCCATAAGTGACCCCATTCTGGAAACTGCACCCCTCAAGGAATCTAACAAGGGGTGCAGTGAGGATATGGACCCCTTGATGACGGGCACATTTGTGCCATGAAAGTGAAAAAATGAAATTTTTTACTTTTACGTCACATTGTTCCACATTTGTGCCCGTCACCAGTGGGGTCCATATGCTCACTGTGCCCCTTGTTAGATTCCTTGAGGGGTGTAGTTTCCAGAATGGGGTCACTTGTGGGGGGTTTCCAGGGTCTTGGCAGCACGAGGGCTCTGTAAATGCGACATGGCCCTTGAAATCCTTTCCAGTGAAATTCAGCTTCCAAAAGCCAATTGGCGCTCCTTCCCTTTGGAGGCTCGTCCTGCGCCCCCTTGGCACTTTATCGCCACATGTGGGGTATTTCCGTACTCGGGAGAAACTGCGCTACACATTTTGTGTCTTTTTTTCCTCTTATCCCTTTAAGAAAATGAAAAATTAAAGGCTAGAACAACGTTTTAGTGTAAAAAATAAATTTTTCTTTTTTCACGCCATATTGTTCGGAAAATCTGTGAAGCACCTGTGGGGTCCAAATGCTCACCGCACCCCTTGTTACATTCCTTGAGGGGTGTAGTTTTCTAAATGGTGTCCCTTTAGGGGTGTTTTTTAGGTTTTGGCACCCCAGAGCCTCTGCCAACCTGAAGTGGTACAGTCAGAAATGACCAAATATAACGGAGGCGTTGAAATTCACTAGGCGCTCCTTTGTATCTGAGGCTTGTGGTTGCGTCAAATAGCGCAATAGGGCCACATATGGGGTATTTCTATAAACTGCAGAAACGGGGCAATAATTATTGGGGTGCATTTCTCTGGTAATAGGTTTATAATTATGAAAAATATTGGATTACAATAAAATCTCTGCACAGAAAATTAAAATTTTCAAATTTCTTACACACTTAGCTTTTATTTCTGTGACTCCCCTAAAGGGTTAAAACACTTTATGGATATGCTTTTGCAGAGTGTGGGGGGTGCAGTTTCTGAAATGGGGTGCATTGTGGGGCTTTCTAACATACAGGCCCCTCAAATACACTTTAAACCTGAACAGGTCCCTAAAAATATCTGATTTTGAAATTTTACTGAAAATTTGCTGCTAATGTTTTAAGCTTCCTATTGTCTAAAAAAAATTAAAGATCGTTTAATAAATGCCGCCATCATAAAGTAGACATGTTGCTAATGCTATTTAATATATAATTTATGTGGTATAACCACTTTCTGTATACGCAAAAAAGTTTCAAAGTTGGAAAAATGCAGTTTTTCACATTTTTTCACATTATTTGGGTTTTTTTCATAAAGATTTGTTATGATTATCGACTCCAATTTACCAGAAATGTAAAGTACAATATGTCACGAGAAAACAATCTCAGAATCAGCCGGATAGGTAAAAGCATCCCGAAGTTATTAATGACTAAAGTGACACTGGTCATATTCATAAAATTTGTCTCTGTCATTAAGGCCATTTCAGGCTCTGTCCTTAAGGGGTTAAAGTATTTTTGGGTCTACATGCATTTGTTAAAAAATTAACATTAAAACGCCATTTTTCTCTGCACCCATAACAATGACATAATTCCAACACTGGTGATTCTGAGTTTTTACATCAGTATGTTAAATTACCCTCCAAGTTCTATCCCACAGAATATCAGGGACAGTTCATGCAGGTCTTTCAAGATTTGGTTTGGGCAGATTTGGGCAAATTACAGTATGTTCTGAAGGGGGATCTTCTAATTTCACCTGTAATTTAAACCCCAACGAGCTCCATGCCTTGTCTCAATTACAAGGGAGGCGGCACAGTCATTCTTAATCATGTAGACTACGAAAGGGAGGCAAATCGTATTTTATCAGATGGGGATTATTATGAAGTCATAACTTTAGATCCCTTCCCCAATATTGAACATGACCTCAATAAAAGATTTCAGATGCTTTTCATAAACAGATCCTCAATAAAGCTAAAAAAAAGTTTTTAATCATCATTTCAAGCTAGCAAACCCTATTTTTATTTTTTACACAAATCCCTCTGCAATCCCCCAGGTAGGCCTATAGTCTCCTGTACTAATAGTGCCACTAGTAATCTAGCCCATTCCATCGATCTTTTCCTCCAGCCTATCGTCACCAATTTATCTAGTTATCTTTGGGACTCTGGACAACTTATTGAACATCTGTCCTTTGTAGAGTGGAAGAGTAGCTATAGGTTTTTTACCTGTGATGTTGGTGCCTTGTATTGTAACATCTCTCACCAACTTGGTTTGGAATTTGTGGCCCACTATCCACATACTGATACATTGATTGATATATTACAAACCGAATTTCTTCTAAAAGGGTTAGAATTAATTTTTTCTAATAATTATTACACATATGGTGATAAAATTTATAGCCAGCGGAAAGGCGTGGCGATGGGGGCTAAGGCCGCCCCCTCGGTCGCTAATCTATTTATGTGTGCGGTAGAGCAAGAGCTCATTTATTCAGATACACTATGGTCGCCTAGTATTATCCTTGGAATTTACATCGACGACCTGTTTTTCATTTGGGAAGATGATGAACTTAGTGTTTTGATTTTTCCTTAATTTCCTCAAACATAATTCATGGGGCATATAATTTATGTCATTTGTGTCATTGAATTTCTTGACTTACTTGTGAGCCATGAAAATAATGAAATTATAACATCCACCTTTTTTGTAAACAGTTAACTGAAGTTTGATAGTTGCCATTATAAAAAGTGGCTACACAATGTGCCATACGGCCAGTTCAGAAGAGTAAAGAAAAATTATACAAAAACTGAAGATTTTGTAGTTCAGGCCAAAAAATATCCAAAATCTCTGATTACGGATGCTTATTAAAAGGTTTTAGGAACTTCACAACAAGAATATCTTCATCCTGAGACTACAAAAAGTACCCAAAATACATCTGGTACCAACTTTATTACTATTTCAGTGAACAACATAGTGACAGAGCCATTTTCACATGTCATTGGCCAATTCTGCAACAAGATCCTCATCTCAATAAATTAATACCCGACAGACCTAGAATCTTCTTCCAGAGGTCTCCTACAATTAAGAACTTGTTAGCACCCAGTCAAATCTGCTAGGTGCTTTTGTTGCAGATCCATCTCTAACAATGTTACCCAATTCTCTTCCAGTCACACTGGAGAGTGTTTTTTCATTCAGCATCATCTTACGTGCAATTCCAGATATGTAATTTATCTTATACAATGTTCCTGTAAATTGCAGTATATTGGCCGTCCCATTTAAACAGTTACGTAACGATTGGGCGTTACGTAACTGTTTAAATGGCCATAGAAATAACAAACAAAGGCTTCCTAAAACACGGTCTCTCAAGACATTGTCACCTAACCCATAATGATGATCTTAGTCACATTACAATTTTACCCATTGATTTTATTCCTGATACAGTTTCAAATCGATTTGAAGTACTAAAAACCAGGGAGATATATTGGATGTACAAGCTTAACCCCTAAAGGACAGAGCCTGAAATGGCCTTAAGGACAGTGACAAATTTTATGAATATGACCAGTGTCACTTTATTCATTAATAACTTCGGGATGCTTTTACCTATCTGGCTGATTCTGAGATTGTTTTCTCGTGACATATTGTACTTTACATTTCTGGTAATTTGGAGTCGATACTTATAACAAATCTTTATGAAAAAAACCAAAATAACGTGAAAAATTGTGAAAAAAATTAATTTTTCCAACTTTGAAACTTTTCTGCTTATACAGAAAATGGTTATGCCACATAAATTATATATTAAATAGCATTAGCAACATGTCTACTTTATGTTGTCGGCATTTATTAAACTATCTTTCATTTTTTTTAGACAATAGAAAGTTTAAAACATTAGCAGCAAATTTCCAAATATTCAGCAAAATTTCAAAATCAGATATTTTTAGGGACCTGTTCGGGTTTAAAGTGTATTTGAGGGGACTGTATGTTAAAAAGCCCCACAAAGCACCCCATTTCAGAAACTGAACCCCCCAAACTCTGCAAAAGCACATCCAGAAAGTTTTTTTAACCTTTTAGGGGAGTCACAGAAATAAAAGCTAAGTGTGTAAGAAATTTAAAAATTTTAATTTTCTATGCAGAGATTTTATTGTAATCCAATATCTTTAATAATAATAAACCTATTAGCAGAGAAATGCACCGCAATATTGATTGCCCCATTTCTGCAGTTTATAAAAATACCCCATATGTGGCCCTATTGCGCTATTTGACGCAACCACAAGCCTCAGATATAAAGGAGCGCCTAGTGAATTTCAATGCCTCCGTTTTATTTGGTCATTTTTGACTGTACCACTTCAGCTTGGCAGAGGCTCAGGTGTGCCAAAACCTAAAAAACACCCCTAAAGGAACACCATTTAGAAAACTAAACCCCTCGAGGAATGTAACAAGGGGTGCGGTGAGCATCTGGACCCCACAGGTACTTTACAAATTTTCAGAACAATGTGGCGTAAAAAAGGAAAAATTCTATTTTTTACACTAAAACCTTGTTCTAGCCTTCATTTTTCATTTTTACAAGGGGATAAAAGATAAAAAAAAAAAACACGAAATGTGTAGCACAGTTTCTCCCGAGTACGGAAATACCCCAAATGTGGACATAAAGTGCCAAGCGGGCGCAAGTCGAACATCCAAAGGGAAGGAGCGCCAATTGGCTTTTGGAAGCTGGATTTCACTGGAATGGATTTTATGAGCCATGTCGCATTTACAGAGCCCTCGTGCTGCTAAAACACTGGAAACCCCCCACAAGTGACCCCATTCTGGAAACTACACCCCTCAAGGAATCTAACAAGGGGTGCAGTGAGCATATGGACCCCGCTGGTGACGGGCACAAATGTGAAACAATGTGACGTGAAAGTGAAAACTTTCATTTTTTCACTTTCACGTCACAAATGTGCCCATCATCAAGGGGTCCATATCCTCATTGCACCCCTTGTTAGATTCCGTGAGGGGTGTAGTTTCCAGAATGGGGTCACATGTGGGGGGTTTCCAGTGTTTTGGCAGCACGAGGGCTCTGTAAATGCGACATGGCGTTCATCATGCATTCTGGCCAAATCCAGACTCCAAAATCCAAATGGCGCTCCTTCCCTTCGGAGGCTTGCCCTGCACCCACATGGCGCTTTATGTCCACATGTGGGGTATTTACGGACTCGGGGGAAATTTCTCTGTTTTTTTTTATCTTTTAACCCCTTGTGAAAATTAAAAATTTAAGGCTAAACTAACATTATAGTGTAAAAAATGTAATATTTCATTTTCCCGCCACATTGTTCCACATTTGTGCCCGTCACCAGTGGGGTCCATATGCTCACTACATGCCTTGTTACATTCCCTGAGGGGTGTAGTTTCCATAATGGGGTCACTTGTGGGGGGGGGGGGGGGGGGTTCAACGGTCTTGGCAACACAGAGGCCTTTCAAATGCAACAAGGCCCTCGAAATCCATTCAAGCCAAATCCAGCCTCCAAAAACCAAATGGCGCTCCTTCCCTTTGAAGGCTTACCCTGCACCCGCATGTCGCCTTAAGCCCACATGTGGGGTATTTCTGTACTCAGGGGAAATGGCTCTACACATTTTGTGGTTTTTTTATCTTTTAACCCCTTGTGAAAATGAAAAAATCAAGACAAGATCAATGATTTAGTGTAAAAATTAAACATTTTTTTACACTAAATGTTGGTCTAGCCTTGATTTATTCCATTTCTACAAGGGGTTAAAAAAGAAAATGAATGCAAAATGTGTAGGGTAATTTCCTCTGAGTACGAAAACCCCCCACATGTGGACATAATGTGCCATATGGGCACAGGGCAAGCCACCAAATGGACAGAGCGCCATTTAGAGGCTGGAATGGAGGATGGAGGCCATGTCGCAATTACAAAGCTCCTGTGCTGCCAGGACAGTAAGAACCCCCCACAAGTGACCCCATTCTGGAAACTGCACCCCATAAGGAATCTAACAAGGGTTGCAGTGAGCATATGGACCCCACTGGTGACGGGCACATGTGTAGAACATGTGCCGTAAAAATAAAAAATACAATTATTTTTTTTACGGCACAAATGTGCCCGTCACCAAGGGGCCATATCCCCACTGCCCCCCTTGTTAGATTCCTTATGGGGTTTAGTTTCCAGAATGGGGTCACTTGTGGGGGGTTTCTACTGTCCTGGCCGCACAGAGGCTTTGTAATTGCATCATGGCATTCTCTAATGGGAATGGCAGCCATACCTATTTAGCTGGGGAAAAGGGACAATTCTAATTTATTTGAAGGTATTAGGCCAATTATTAGTTTATAAGGTTGAAAATGACAGGTGTCCTTCAAACTCAACCTGTGTTGATCCAGAGGAAGGCAAAAAACCCTTGTGAGGCAGATGACAGTAGCTTCATCACTGGGAAAAAATTCCTTCCCGACTCCATAATGGCAATCAGAATAATCCCTGGATCAATGTGACCCCTGAAATAGGAATAAGGGACATAATTTAGATAATTTAGAACTCCAATGACGTGTGGTACGCCTTGAAGTGATCCAGTATGCAGAGGCAGTGGTGATCAGGACAGGGGGACGTCACCTGGAAAATGTTGTCCTGGTGCGATACGGGGTCTTTCATATCCAGAAGTGCTGGGTCCGCTCCATGGCTGCTAAATATTAGGGCTCTGTTACTGCTTCTGATATTTTCGGATCGTGCCGCAAGCTACAGTAGCTCGGGAGGCGAGGGACCGGAAGAGGGGGGTGCTGGTATAAAAGTTATCCCAGTACAGGTGGTAACCTTTATCCAGCAGTGGGATGATCAGTTCCCAAATGATCTTCCCACTAACTCGGAGGATGGGGGGGGCGGGCAGGATTCGGGTGTCCCTTCCTTCATACACTCTAAGGGTACGTGCACACTGCGGAATGGCGAAGGATAACCCTTTGTGCATTCCGAAGCTGGCACCCGCCGGCGGACTGATGGAGGCGCGCGTCTCACTGAGTTTGTAGAATTTCACGCCATACCGTCATCTCTTATTGGGACGGTACTGGCGAAAAAGATGTGTCTGTGGGGCAGCGTATGCTACGCTACCCCCAGACATATCACTGGATGATGAGGATGAATGGAGGGAAAAAGGATCCCCCCCATTCATCCTCACTGGCTGTTTCGGTGTCGGAGGCAATAATAACGTATGCGTCCGACGCCGAAAACACACTTTATACGGGGACTAGTATATGGGGTATCTAAATGTGTAATGTAGTGTAGTGTAAAACTTTATTTCATGTAGTGTGACGTAATGTAGTGTTTTTTTGACAGTAAGAAAAAATATCCCTACGCCAAGAAAAGAGCTGCTGATAAATGCCGCACTTATGTGCGGCACTTATCAGCAGACAGTGACGGTAGAATATAGGGGGAAAAATGCCCCTACGCCAAAAAGGGGGAGTTGCTGATCAGCGGCGCACTGACGTGCGATGCTGATCAGCACTCAGCGGCGATAGGGCGCATAAAAAGGAAAATAAGGGGAAATAACTTTTTAACCCAAAGCAACTGATCGGTGAATGATATTCACTGATCAGCCGCTAGGGGGCAGTAGAGCGATGCTGGCGAAGACTTCCGAGGCCCGCCGAAGCCCGAAGAGCCGAACATTTCCGAAAATTTCTGAAGTTAGAAGACCCTGGACCCGACGAAACCCGGAAGCGAATGAAGAGAAGAGGACGCCGCGGACCGCAGATCGTCGCTCCGGACGCCCAGATCAGGTGAGTATAGTGCACCTACACTACACACACCTGTTCTGAACCCGGCGACACAGTTTTTTTTACAGTATGATCGCCGTGATCGTGGGGGTGGCATCGGCGCCATCTTTGGTGGGGACACTGATGCCGATTGGTGCTGTCTCGGACAGCACCAATCGCCATTGCTTTCCGGGTCACCGATGACCCAGAAAGCTGAATTTAGCTGCTATATGCTGATCTGTATTGATCAGCATATAGCAGCGATCGTCAGCACGGGGGGGGGGGGGGGTTAATCACACAGCGATCGGGGAAACATTAGGCGTAAGTGTACGCCGTTTGCGTTAAAGCCCACCCTGCGGGCGCATACACTTACGACCAATGTCGTTAAGGGGTTAAAGGGGTTTTCCAGGAAAAAAATATTTCTTTCAAATCAACCGGTGTCAGAAAGTTATATAGATTTGTACTAAATTTTGTGCAACTAAATGTCCTGGCCGAAGTGTTGTTTATTTACATTCAGAAACAGTGCTCTCTGCTGACATCTCTGGCCGAGTCAGAAACTGCCCAGAGCAGGAGAGGTTTTCTATGGGGATTTGCTGCTGCTCTGGACAGTTCCTGACTCGGCCAGAGATGTCAGCAGAGAGCACTGTTTCTGAATGTAAATAAACAACACTTCCTGCATGACATATAGTAGCTTATAAGTACAGGAAGACTTGAGATTTTTGAATAGAAGTAAATTACAAATCTATATAACTTTCTGACACCAGTTGATTTGAAAGAATTTTTTTTTCCGCTGGAGGGGGGGGGGAGGGCTTTTTTTTTTATTTCAATCTTTTAGCATTTTTTTAATCTCTCATGTGTGTATATATGTATGTGTTTTGCTTATATACATCACTGTGTTTTTAGATTTTTCTCTATTGAATTGTCTTTCAGATATCATTCCCCTTTGTATATTATAGTTAATTTTCCTGATCTGACCCCTCCCTACTATGATCTCAGAGTCCTGGGCATTTTACATATGTGTCTGAGTGTGTGATGAAGAGGACATTTTGTTCTCGAAACTAAATATTTTTTTGTCGTATTTAGTGCAATAAAAGTTTTAAGAGTTTTATTCTCTGGTGTAGCGCCTGATACAAGATCCCCCTTTTTTTTTCTTCTGTTTCCTATAATATTACCAGTTGCTTCTTATCCAGTTGGGATCAATGGCAGCAATTCCAGGAGATCATTCATTGGTTTTTCCACAAGTGATTCTAGGTGTTGTGTCCTCAGTACAACTGCACTAGGTGAGTGTACCTTTTTGCCTTACCTAATACGCAAACATACTCCTGTTGTCTGCACATGAGTGCCTGTGTTTCACTTTCTACTCAATAATGACAACATTGCGTTCTTTATACCATTAGTAGAGCGGCAGAGAAAAATAAGGAAATACAAACAAAAGCTCATAGAGGCATTGCTGTCAGATTTCCCATCTGACCAAGAGAACTTAGTGAGAGGAACAGGAGTAGGAAGTTGCCAATGCAGCTTGAGGACCAGCTCCACCTCAGATAGAGTGAGCATAGCCAAAATGTAAAATTTCTTCTTCAGCACTCCACAAAATGCACTACCACCATCGGCAGATATGGCACATATGAGCAGAAGGCAGAATTATAACTACATGGGGGATCACATGGTGAGCACATCTGATGGTGCTGAATGATGGCTCCTCCCCATTCAATTTCATTTTCCAAATTGGACACCTGGCCAGAGTTTGCCCTCTATGCCTTGAAGGTGCTGGCCTGCCCTGCAGCAAGTGTGCTCTCTGAAAGGGTATTGAGCCCCACAAGAGGTGTCATCACTGACAAGCAGGTCTGCCTAACAGGTTATATTTTGTCCTTTCACAGGTGCAGGTGCGTTCCCTCACTTTTTTCACCTATTGCACTTTTCTCTCCTCTCCCCAAAAGCCCACCAATCAGCACACAGTTTAGTTTCTGGTGGGAGGTCTTTGGTCTTCAGTCAGTCTTTTTGTCAGTAGAGGAGGCACAGAGACACAGACTGAAAGAGTTCCTGCTTCAGTGAAGCCGAGCCTGGCGCAGGCCAGGAACCTTGTCAAGGACCACAGAAACTCAAACAGATTCTTTTATGCATGTAACCTGCTCCAGTATGCAGTGCTAAACCGTCAGGAGTGATTGTCATCCTCTTAGGAAACCTTCATGCCGGTGATCCCTCTTCACTAGTTTAAGGGCAGTAACCACAGCTAAGTACTAACCCCAGTAGGACAAATAGCTGGAAGCTGACGTATTCTACTGTCTGAACACAGCTCTTCTGGGAGGTCTAAGAAAGTCTGCTACACCCAGTTGTAAAGGCCTAGGGCTCGTACTACCAAATCTGGCAGTCAGTTTACTGTTCAGTTGCAATGTTTCACAGTAAAGACCTAGAACGTAGCAACCTGTGTGTGACTATCCATTGCTGCAACCCCTAAAATCAACATCACGGTAATCTGGAAAGATATACTGCTCTGCCTCCTGCGTTTGGACACCCTCACACATCTGTACAAGGCCAGATGTGGCTAGAATAGTCCAGGAACCAGGCTCACATTGTAGATTAACGAGGAGGAAAGGGGATTTTTGAACATTAAAACATTTTGAACATTTTTGAATCTTCATTTTTGAACATTAAAATTATTCATCAAGTTTCAAAATAAAGTTGTAACTATACAGTTTTTATTTTAGCATGATGCCGTATATAAGGTTCTTTTAATTGCTAAGAATTTTTAGCTGACGCTGTGAAGCACTGCCATAATTTAAGGGACATAAAATTTTAGTGTAAGCATTTGGGGCCATTGTGTGGAATAATCACATTTCGGGGGTACTACGTGACGCTATCATCTTTTGCGGGGGATGCTTGTTCCATTGCGATCTCTGGAAGGCACTTTGTGAGGAAATTTTGGGGTCACTACGTGGGGCACATGTTTTGTTGGTAATCTGCACTTTTATGTTTTTGGGGCATTATACATGACACTTTAATTTATCTATGGGGCACTGTTTGTAGCACTATTAGTTTTTTGGTAAGAAATTGTGTGGTGTGGCACTATTGTTTTATAAGGGGCACAATAAGTCATGCTGACTTCCAGTTCCGGCGCGTATGGGATTGCAGCAGTGTGAGTGAGCTCCTCCACCCTCCGCTCATAATATTGCTCCCCGCTCTGACTCCTGACATTACCGGCCCTGCCGGACCACATCTCTGACTTCTCTAAGTGCAGAGGAGTTGGAGGCACCACTTCATTAAGCTGGGAACCAGTTATACACCTCCCCATAAGCCCTCTTTCATTTACCTCACAGCTCTGTCACAGGGACAACTAAGATGGTGCCAACACGAGGTGCTGCTGCTGAGGCACACACAGAGGAAACACATACCTCACAAACCCCAGTGCCGGACCTCTGTGACACCATAATACCAGGACTAAATATGTCTTGCAAGGCACTGGCAATTCAAGTGTCCAAGATGATATTAAATGACAAAAAATCCTCTCTTGAGGCCACTATAGTTTCCTTCCTAGCAACCATACAGGGAGATATAGCAACGCATACCTCACAGATTACTGAACTTCAGGAGAGAATCAGCTTGTTAGAAGATGAAATACATTGTACAAAAATAAAACTACAACAGAATATGAATGTCACAGCTTCATTGCAAACAAAGACTGATGATCTAGAGAACCGCTCTAGGCGCAACAATTTACGTATTATAGGTTTACCTGAATCCATTCCAGCCATGCAATTACATGCTATATGTTCTCTAGAAATTCCCCAAGCCTTGGGTATCCCCGGTCACATTACTGTGGAAAGAGCTCACCGTGTGGGACCCCCACCAGCGAAACAAAAGCAAGATGCAAATAAAAAGGAACAGAAACCCAGACAAGTGATTGTCAAGTATCTGAATTATAATGATAAAAACAACATTTTACAAAGCTTTAAAAAATCTACAGTTGATGTTGCAATTCGTGGCCACAAAATCCTCATGTTTAATGACTACTCCGCAGCAGTGGTTCAAAAACGTAAAGCTTTTGCACACATTTGCTCGACATTGGTAAAAAATCTAATACGATTTGCTCTTCTTTATCCTGCCATACTGAAAGTTTTCAAATCGGATGGTTCAGCCTCTCTTTACAGTTATCCTGAGGAAGCCATTTCTTCCCTTAAAGATGTAAAGGGTCTCACTCCACCTATTCAAGACAAGCACAAGAGACAACGTTTGGATGGTCCTACTGACACGGTAGAAAAAATGGAATGATTATGAACTCCATCTCTATTCTGTTGGACGCTATGCTGCTCATTAAAACTGAGTATTTTTTCTCTATTTAGCCCTATATATGTTGACTAAATACTATATTAGGGACACCTTGTTACTACATTATTATTTTCTTTAGTCTAGGTAGTAATGCATTTGGTGGTGTGTCTGTCTGTGTGTAAGTATGTATTTATGTATGTATGTATATATGTATATGTGTGTGTGTGCATGTATATGTATGTATATGTATAATTCCACCTTGTATGGTTTTAGGTTTAAGTACAACTTCTTTAAGTACTAATCATTATATACTGGCTCTCCCTTTTATTTTATTTTATTTATTTGCTTCCCTGTGACAACTCACACATTTCTCAGGAGGGTAGGGATGTGTATGTCTTTAATTTTATTATATACTCATTTAGTGGAGCGGAGGTTGATGTGACCTCTCCACCAGTTATTTCTTTCTCTTTATTTCTTCTCCATAATGCGGAGTTTGCGAATGCTCCGAACATTGGACAATACGAAAAAAGTGAAGTCCACATCTCACTTTATTCGCTTAGTTTATATTGTTAACTGTTTTATTCTTAGGTATATCACCTTTAGTTTGTCTGAAAATGCTACATGCTATCCTCTTTTTCTGCCTGAAAGGGTTACCCACTATGTTATTGTGCTTCCAGGGTCTCTTCTTAACACCTCCTCTTCTATTAATATTGTATGAAATTAATCACTTGGAATGTTAAGGGACTACGCTCCCCATCTAAGAGGGCTTCTATACTTAAACATATTAAGAGAATTAGGGCCGATATAGTATTATTGCAAGAAACACATTTAACTGAATCGGATTATTTCAGACTCAAATGTTTTTGGGTGGGTGCAGTTTATGGTTCACCAGCTATTAACCGTAAAGGCGGGGTAGTTATTCTTACACATAAAAATTTAGCCTGTACGGTATTATCTCAATATCAAGATGATAAAGGCAGGATATGTCATCTTCTTATTGACACTCCAGCGGGCAAATATAGCATATATAACGTTTATGGTTCCAACACTCAGAGACCTGATTTTTTTAAAAAAAATTGGAAAACCTCATTCTGCAAGATGACAATAATCTTAAAATAGTTGGTGGAGACCTAAATACTGTTCTTAATACAACTGAAGATAGAAAAAGAACTAAGACCCCTACTGTATATACTTCATCAGATAATATTTTATCCAACTTCCTTAATTCTACCTCCCTATCTGATTCTTGGCGTCATCTACACCCAGATGGTAGAGAATACTCTTTTAACTCTCACTCCCAAACTGCCTGGTCAAGAATAGACTACTGTTTAGTGCCCCTGGACTCTCTTGGCAGAGTAGAAGACTCCGAAATTCATGATATAGTAATTTCGGATCACTCCCCTGTTAGTTTACAATCAAGAGATATTTTTCAGAAGGGATCCGATATTATTTGGAGATTTCCTTCTCATTTAGCTAATGATGAATCATTTATCAAACTATTAAAAAAATGGTGGTCAGACTTTTATTCTAACAATGCTGAACATACACAATCCCCAATACTTTTCTGGGAGACTGCAAAAGCAGTTCTAAGGGGCCAAATCATTTCTTATGTGGCTGCCCAGAAACGTGAAGCACGTAAAAACTATCTTCAACTTTCCCAAGATCTGCGCTCTACATACACTCTTTTCCTGTCTTCCCCTACAGATGACAATAAATCTAAATGGACAGCAGCTAGACAAGCTTTCGAAATTGCACAGGAAAAACTCAATGCTATATATAGAGATCAATACATATCCCGTTTATTCCGCTATGGTAATAAATCAGGGAAAATGTTGGCTAACCTTGCTAAAGGACGTCCTCCCACTACATATCTGCGTCGATATGAGTCCACCTTATCGTGGTGAGGCAGTTTACGCTGTTTGCAAATAGTAACCAAGAGACTCATTATTTTTGTGGGAATTTTTGGGCAGTTGGGGGGGCTGCTTTTAATTATTTTCATGTCTATGGTGGGTCTGTATCTTGCTGTTGCGGTGAGCTGTTGCATTTTTCTGTGTTTTTGTGTGTTTGCAATTTCAGCCATGGCAACGTGCTCCTGCCTAGTGTGAACAGTGTTCTAGGAGAGCTGACCAATTTTTTCCTTTTTTTCTGTTTTCCAGTTGGGGGAGTGGCTGCCTCTATTTGGTCGTGCACTCCACCTGTCTCACCCAGGTGATGCAATTATTTTTGCAGGTATTAGACGGATCTTGCATGCCCAGAGCATAGGCGTATTATACGCCATGGAGAGGCCATAGTGTACATACAGTGTAGGGTCTGCCTCGATATGAGTCCACCTTATCGTGGTGAGGCAGTTTACGTTGTTTGCAAATAGTAACCAAGAGACTCATTATTTTTGTGGGAATTTTTTGGGCAGTTGGGGGGGCTGCTTTTAATTATTTTCATGTCTATGGTGGGTCTGTATCTTGCTGTTGCGGTGAGCTGTTGCATTTTTCTGTGTTTTTGTGTGTTTGCAATTTCAGCCATGGCAACGTGCTCCTGCCTAGTGTGAACAGTGTTCTAGGAGAGCTGACCAATTTTTTCCTTTTTTTCTGTTTTCCAGTTGGGGGAGTGGCTGCCTCTATTTGGTCGTGCACTCCACCTGTCTCACCCAGGTGATGCAATTATTTTTGCAGGTATTAGACGGATCTTGCATGCCCAGAGCATAGGCGTATTATACGCCATGGAGAGGCCATAGTGTACATACAGTGTAGGGTCTGCCTCGATATGAGTCCACCTTATCGTGGTGAGGCAGTTTACGCTGTTTGCAAATAGTAACCAAGAGACTCATTATTTTTGTGGGAATTTTTTGGGCAGTTGGGGGGGCTGCTTTTAATTATTTTCATGTCTATGGTGGGTCTGTATCTTGCTGTTGCGGTGAGCTGTTGCATTTTTCTGTGTTTTTGTGTGTTTGCAATTTCAGCCATGGCAACGTGCTCCTGCCTAGTGTGAACAGTGTTCTAGGAGAGCTGACCAATTTTTTCCTTTTTTTCTACTACACATATCCCTGCTCTCAAAGATACAGCGGGTAATATACATAAAGATCCTAAAGTCATATCACAACTTTTACAACAATTTTACTGCTCACTATATTCCAAAGATAGGCTTAATCTAGCTGCTGGTGAGAACTTTCTAGAGTCATTAACACTACATTCTCTTGATACCCCTTCTCTTGATTCTCTCAACGCCCCAGTCACATTGGAGGAAATTACTGACACTATCTCTACACTTAAAAATAACAAAGCTCCAGGCCCTGATGGCTATAGTGGGGAATTTTATAAATCTATGTCTTCTGTCATCTCCCCCACTCTTCTTTCTACTTTCCAAACTATTCTGACTGACCATCACATGCTCCCCTCGGGAGATACTGCATATATCAAAAATACTACACAAACAGGGGAAGGATCCGACATCTCCTAATTCGTACAGGCCAATCTCTTTAATAAATGTAGACCTGAAATTGTTGGCAAAGATTATGACCAATAGATTGGCAGACATCCTACCATCACTAATAGGTAGCCATCAAGTTGGCTTCATAAAAGGACGTTCTGGTGTCACTAATATAAGAACGGTACTAGCGGCCCAGTCTGGTGTCCAATCTGGGGGTCGTTCCAGCCACTCTCCAGGTCTGTTGGCAATTGACGCTGAAAAGGCTTTTGATAATATCAGCTGGGGGTGGCTGGACATGACCTTAACAAAATTTGGTATCACAGGTCAAATCAAAGATTTTATTTCCACAATATACACATCTCCGAAAGCTAGAATTCATACCCCGGGTTTCCTTTCAGATAGCTTTCCCTTACAAAAAGGTACCAGACAGGGTTACCCCCTATCCCCTCTATTGTTCAATTTGGCGATGGAGCCTCTTGCTAGATATCTTATTTCTTCTGACTTTTTCTCAGGCATACGGGTTGGTTCCCAAATCATCAAAGTTACATGCTTTGCTGATGATACTTTAATATATTTAGATAACCCAGATCTACATGTTCTGGCAGTATTAGATGCCTTAAAATTTTTTGGTTCCTTCTCTGGGTATAGAATCAATATACATAAAAGTCAACTTCTTTACCTAACTCCACATAAGAGGTCTACTTCGGGTCCTGCGGGGGTCTCCATCGCTAAATCCTATATTACTTATCTTGGAATCCAGATTGGCAGAACTCCCTCCTCACTATATTCCCTGAACTATCGCCCTATAATTAAGAGAATAAAACAAGATCTCCAGAGATGGGAATCTCTACCATTGTCAATTCTAGGCCGTACCCACTTAATCAAAATGATGTGTTTTGGAAAACTGTTATATCCAATGCAAACAATACCCCTTTTACTCAAACATTCTGACGTTTCCCTACTCCAATCATATTTCACTAAATTTATTTGGCAATCAAAGAGACCTCGTATTGCCTATTCCACTCTCTGTCTCCCTACTTCTAAAGGTGGCGCTCAATGCCCAGATATTAGATTATATAATTTAGCCGCTCTCTTTCGCCATGCTAAAGATTGGATTATGGACACGTCATATTTCTCCAATATTTTAATTGAGAAAGCTTTAGCAGCACCTTGGCCTTTACCCACCCTGCTACATGCTAAATTACCAGAACTACCCCCAGAAATTAAGAGAAGTGTTATCTTTAACCCCTTAAGGTCAAAGCCTGTTTTCGTTTTTGCGCTTTTGCTTATTCCATTTTAAGTTTAAAAGTCCATAGCGCTTGCATTTTTTCACCTAGAGACGTATATGAGTGCTTATTTTTTGTGAAACCAATTGTACTTTGCAATGAAAGGCATTATTTTTCCATAACATATGCTTCAAAACCGGAAAAAAATTATTTGCGCTGTCAAATTGAAAAAAAACGAATTTGTTTTGATTTCGGGGAGTTTTGCATTTACGCCGTCCGTCCTATGGTAAAACTGACTTGTTATGCATGTTCCTCAAGTTGTTACGATTACTATGATATATAACATGTATAACTTATATTGTATCGGATGGCCTGTAAAAAATTCAAACCATTGTTAACAAATATACGTTCCTTAAAATTGCTCCATTCCCAGGCTTAAAGCGCTTTTATCCTTTGGTCTATGGGGCTGTGTGAGGTGTCAGTTTTTGCGCCATGATGTGTTCTTTCTATCGGTACCTTGATTGCGTATATACGACTTTTTGATCGTTTTTTATTACATTTTTTCTGGATTTGATGTGACCAAAAATGCGCAATTTTGCACTTTGGAATTTTTTTGCGCTGACGCCGTTTACCGTGCGAGATCAGGAATGTGATTAATTAATAGTTCGGGCGATTACGCGCGCGGCGATACTAAATATGTTTATTTATTTATTTATTAATTTATATTTATAAAATGGGAAAAGGGGGGTGATTTGGACTTTTATCAGGGGAGGGGATTTTTTATTAATAAAAACACTTTTTTACTTTTTTTTTTACTGTAACTAGAAGCCCCCCTGGGGGACTTGTATATAGACAGCACTGATCTATCATAGAGATCAATGCTGTGTATATACACAGCAAAGATCGATTAGATCGGTCATAGATTACTATGGCCTGCTGCAGGCCATAGCAATCTATTGCCGAGCCGGGATCAGCGTCATTCCGACGCTGAGGCCCGGCACGGGCAGAAGAACGGATCTCCCACTAGACACCAGGGACGTGCGGCGCAGTGCCTCTAAATGCAGCTGTCAGGTTTGACAGCTGCACTTAGAGGCTTAATTAGCCGGCGCGGCAACGGGACCCGCGCCGGCTAATAGAGGCCCTGCCCGGCTGCACATGTCAGCCGGGATCAGCGCCGTTCAGAGCGGGGTCCCGGGGAGACCCCGCTCTGAACACCCCGAGCGGCACCATGACGTATCAGATACGTCATGGCTCGCTAAGGGGTTAAAGACACCATTGCCACATGGAAGGCGATACGAAAATTTTATGGTTTACCCTTTTGCCTATCGAAAAGATTTCCTCTGTGGCATTCACCACTTTACCCACCTGACTCTGACAAATTAGATTACTCAGAGTGGCAGACTGCACATGTTTCTTCTGTTGGGGATCTGCTGGATACTAATTCCAACACTTTCTTATCATGGGATATCGTCAGAACACGATTCAAATTGTCTTCATTTAATTTACCTCAATACGATTCTATAATTGAATTTCTTACTTCCAGAGTACGGGACATAGCAGAAGCAGAAAGTGATATAGAATTTGATAATCTATTCCCAACACCACCGGTTCATAATTCTTTATCACATACATATGGAGAACTTAGATCACGCTCTCAAAAGAATTTATATAGACAATTTTTTTTAAAAAAATGGTCCTCCGTAATTTTTTCAGAGGATCTGACCCAACAAATATTGAGAGGATCTCAACTAGTGCATTCTGCCACTCCCAATGTGGTTCTACGTGAAATACATTTCCGCTTTATACACAAGGCTATATATGCCTTTAATATTCCTTTTTCCAACTCCCACACTGCTCACATAAACAGTTGCCCAAAATGTTTACTTCCTAAAGCAGACTTGTTTCATTGTGCCTGGGCCTGCGCGCGAGTGCAGGAATTTTGGGACTCTGTGCGGCTCTATCTTTTGTCCACTTGGGGCCATGCCATACCACTTCTCCCTCTTAGTTATCTTTTTCATTTTATTGATATAGACTCTACTACTCCCTCTCCTAAATTACTTACTTCTAAAGGAATTCATTTAACTCTATTAGTTTCCCTGAAATGTTTATTAAGACACTGGATACTGGATACTCTACCAGACATTTCTGAGGTAATCTCCACTCTGAAGGAGATCTTTCATTGGGAACTTTTGGATGTATTGCGCACCAAAGAAAAATCAACAAAAACATTTATGTCCAAATGGACACAATTTCTAATTCATGATTTTACTATAGAAGAGAGAGACTCTGTCATTAATCAATTTAAGGACACTGATTGGTATTGCATGGCCGCCCAAAAGGGAACTCTGGGAGCACTCCAAATATCTTAAGCTTTTCCCTTTCTCTGTTAAAGACAATTCTCTCCATTCTATTGGTAGCATATTTGAATATCTGACATCTATACCATGTTTTAAGGTGATATTATAGGTTACTGTTTTTCTACCTATGTTTTTGGTAAGACTATGTTGTATTGTATATGATAATATGTCTTTTAAGGTTATTACAAAGGCTCATTGTATCTGTATGATATTGTAAACATACAATCCTTTGTTGCCTGTGAGCGACTTTCTTTTTGAATATGTAATGAATTTTCAATATGTATGTTCAAATATTACATAAGCCACTAATAAAATATCGTTTGGAGGTTTTTATGTGTCACATGTGTTTTATTCAAGGGGCAGAGTGTATGATGCTATTATGTTCAGAACAGAGCACAGTGTTTGTAGTGCTATTATATTTAGGAGTTATATTGCTATAAGAGTGCTATATTATATTCAGAGTTGCAGTGTGGCACCCTGAGGGTTTTCTTACACAATATTAACCCCTTAAGGTCAATGCCAATTTTCATTTTTGAGCTTTTGCTTTTTCCACTTTATGTCTAAAAGGCCATAGCACTTGCATTTTTTTTACCTAGAAACCCACATAAGCCCTTATTTTTTGCGTCACTAATTGTACTTTGCAATGACAGGCTGAATTTTTGCATAAAGTACACTGCGAAACCAGGAAAAAATTGAATGTGTTATGAAATTGAACAAAAAAAACGCATTTCTTTTATTTGGAGGGTATTTGTTTTTACGTCATTCGCCATGGGGTAAAACTGACGCTTATAGCGCTTTAATCCTTTGGTCTGTCATTTGAGGTGTCATTTTTTGTGCCATGATGTTTACTTTGTATCGGTACCTTGATTGCGCATATATGACTTTTTGATCACTTTTTATTAAATTTTGTCTGGATTTGATGCGACCAAAAATATGCAATTTTGCACTTTGAATTTTTTTTGCGCTGACGCCGTTTACGGAGCGAGATCAGAAATGTGATTAATTAATAATTCAGGCGATTACATGCGTGGCGATAGCAAACATGTTTATTTAATTATATTTATAAAATGGGAAAAGGGGGGTAATTTGGACTTTTATTAGGGGAGAGGATTTTTTATTAATAAAAACACTTTACTTGCCTAATTTTGAACTTTATTTTTTGGCTGCTCAGATGATGTATATCATCAAATTTAAATTATTTGATTTCACTGGGAAATGGGAAGGGCAGACTAATTTGTTTTTTCCAGATCTGCCATCCTTATTGGAGGCCGATATGATAGGGAATAAAAACAACCCATTAGAATATCTGATAAAAAAAAGTCTGGAATAGTGTAAAAAAAAAATTATGGATTGGGGGACTAACCAGTTTACACCGATTTGGAGAAACCCTCGGTTTAAAGAAATTGTTAAAATACAGGACCCGGAGTTTTGGATAAAAAGGGGTATCTATAAGTTTGAACACTTAGTGAATGTACAGGGGAATATCAAGACGTTTGAGCACTTACAAACAGAATTTGGGTTTAGGGAAATAGATTATTTTAGATATATGCAAGTTAAGCATGCACTAGGGGCAACGAAGGACAAAGACTCACTTAAGCAAAAGGAACACTTACTTTACAAGACCCAAATACTTAATGCTAAGAAGGGACACGTAGGCAGAATTTATAAGGTGTTAGCACATAATCTTATTCACAAAGGGAATACACACTATCAACACAAGTGGAAAGAAGACTTGGGGGTAGAAGAAATAGACTGGTCGGTAGTCTTATCAGCTGCTGGGAAATGCAGTCCCCGTCCTAATCATATAATTTCGCAACTATTCATAATTTATAGGCGTTACTATACCCCTGTTAAGTTAGCAAAGATCAAAGTGAGGAGCCTAGATGTGTGCACAAGGTGTCAGGGTGAGAGAGGAGACTTAGTGCATATGTTGTGGAGATGCCCAAAGCTCTTCAGATATTGGAATGGAATAGTGGCCGAATTAGAGAAAGTTACAAACATTAAAATACATCTGGAACCACTTATTTGCATACTTGGGGATCTTACAGGTGTGGATTGTTCTCCGCACCTAAGGTCCATGCTTGCTAAAACACTATTTATGGGACGTAACTGTATCTTGAGGTATTGGATTCAATCCAGGCCCCCAGATATAAAGGAATGGGAAAGGGGTATAAAAAAAATGATTATAATGGAGTATTTACGAGCTAAAAAATGTAATAATATCTTGTTGTTTAAAAAGACATGGGCGCTTTGGCCAATGGGACAGCGTTTGTTACAGTCTGTTGGTGAGGGGGGAGGAGGGGAGGGGGGAGAGTAGAAGAGAGCTGGTTGTGTTTTTTTTTTTGGGGGGGGGGAGGGGGGAGGAGGAGGGTTTGCCTGGGGAGGGATAAAGAGGTAGGAGGGGTTATGATAGAAGAAAGACATAGGCATCATTGCATCATGTGGCATTTTGGAAGATTTTGAATAGTATATAAAATTACTGATCTGGACAAATATTGCAGAGTTTAATATGGATTTGATTTGTGAATGGGGGTCTTTTTCCCCTGCCGCCATATAATTTAATAAGAGTGGATAGGCAATTGGTTTTTTTCTCTTTTTTTTTTTTTTTTCTTCCTATTGTTTTTCTTGTTTTGTTTTTTTTAGGGTGGGGATTCCGTACCGTCCGGCCTGTGCAATGGGTGGCCTACCGGCGGGCCCAGTTATATTGTGTGATATGGAAGACATAATATGGATAAAAGAACACAGTATATCTTGATACAACTTAACAGAATGCTCTGCTATTAGGTTATATTAACCAACTTTATAGTAGTATTGAACCAGGAGTGAGTGAGGACTGACCTGATACGAATGGTGGTACTGATCGATCATAATATATGGTTGTAAAGGCCATCAGGAGCTTCGGGCATAGTGTGAGTGTGCCTCAGGATATGGGGACACTCGCATTAGTGTATATGTGAGTAGCTAATGTGGACTCGATGGCCTTGAATGTTTCTTAGTTGAAGCAGGCAGACCTGGAGTGCCGCTAAAAATTTTATTTTATTTATTTATTTATTTTTTGAATGAATGGTCTGGTTCAGTTTAGAGCCTTGTGAAAGATAGAGACAATTGAATTAATATTAGGGGCAATGTTGATCGGCATTGTGGCTGGGCCTGGTGGTTTGCTGCCCGGAGCGCGGGCGGGATGGTGCAGAGTCATAAGTGGATAGGAATTAGGGGTGTTATGGAAGTAAGGGTTTGGGAGAGGATAGATTGGTTAATTGCGAGGTATCTCGCACTGGCGTCGGGGGGGCAAGACCTCTATATAATGAAGTCTGTAAAGTATGAATATGATTATTGATGTACTGCTGGCCGATGTCCCTACCAATGTTTAATACTTTAGGTTTCACTTTTTTATATTCTGGTAAAGAAAGGGGTAGGAGAGAGAGAGAAAAAAAGGGAAGGTGTATATATGTGTATATATATATATATATATATATTTTTTTTTTTTTTTTCATTTGCTTTACCACACTGGTATCTTTTCCCCCCCTCTGGCCTTTGTATTATTTGTGTCATTCCCCATGAAATTTTCGAGTTTAAAATATTTTGTATATGATGTATATGTAAATAAAGGATTTGTTAAAAAACAAAACAAAAAAAAAACACTTTACTTTTTTTTTACATTAACTGTAAGTCCCCCTGGGGGACTTGTATATACACAGCGCTGATCTCTCATAGAGAGCAATGCTAAGTATATACACAGCAAAGATCATTGTAATCGGTGATAGATTGCTATGGCCTGCTGCAGGCCACAGCAATCTATTGCCGAGCCGGGATCAGCGTCATCGTAACGCTGAGCCCCGACACAGGCAAAAGAACGGATCCAACGGGGGGAGATCCAACCCACTAGACACCAGGGAAATTATGAATGAAGCACTTCAATGCAGCTGTCAGGTTTGACAGCTGCATTGAAGTGCTTAATTAGCCGGAACGGCAACGGGAGCCGTGCCGGCTAGTAGAGGCGCTCCCCGGCTGCAGATTGCAGATTGAACACTCCCCGTGGCCCCATGACGTACCAGGTACGTCATGGGTCGCTAAGGGGTTAAAGGTATGTGCACAGTGAAGGATAGGCGAGGAACTTAAGAGGAAAGTTCTCTGCTTTAAATTCCTTGCTGTGGGTATGTGCACATTATGGAAATAACGTGGATAACTTCCAGCGGATTCTGCTGCTCCCATTTCCCGCTCACGCTCCCTCTTGAAGTTCCACCAGTTCCATAGGCTCCATTGTATGCTCAGGCAGAATCCACTATCCTCCCAAAGAATTAACATGTTACAGAATGAGCATAGAATGAATCCTATGGGACAGGTGAAGATTCAAGCAGGCGCCATATGCACGGAATCTGCTGGGAGTTATCCACGTAAATTTCTGTACTGTGAAGATACCCTCACTGAATACCCTTGCAGAATTTGAGCAGAATTCGAGCTGAATGCAAGTAGAATTCAAGCCCCTTTGATTTCTATAGGATTCCTCTAGTGGGATCCACCCAAAGAATTGACATGTCAATTCTTGAGGAGGAACGCAGATCTGCGATGGAATTTTCTTGCTGGAAATTCTACCGTGTGCATAAATGAGTGGAAAGCCCAGTGGGCAGCAAACTTTTCTGGAGATACCTTGGAATATGAAATTAAACACTTCTTAAAGAGCAGTAATAGTTTGAAGTATCAATGGATACAAACACTGCTGATCTATAATGTATGTTTTTCACTGTGTCAAGTAGATACTAGGAGCTAGTATTTGACATACATTACCTGATGATGACAACCACTGCCATCAATCAAATAAATATTTCAGACTTTGCTCTGCTGAGATCTCATGCATGTCCCATGTTCTGTTGTAAAGAAGCAATCACAACCTTGCTTATAATGACATGAGAACTATTGATTATGATAATGTCATTTTTCTAAAGCCACACTGGACTAGTATTACAAGCTACAGTGAGTTTGCATCAGTAAAGCAGGGGGGAAATCAGAGCCAGGATTCAGCAATTGCTTCAGGTATAGAAAATGTTTATGGTCACCCCCTAATTTGTGGGAAAATGAGTTTTGCTGAGTTTAGGTAGAAGAAGGATCAAACCTCTTTTATGGCTGAATACAACATAGGCTGAAAAGAAACCTACTCCTTTTTCCAATTGTAAAATTAGAAGAATGGATTCTATGGCCAGAAGCTGAGAGACTGTAGAAAGGATTGCTCTCTTTTTGTGTGGTTTCCTGATTAACATCTGCTTGATTGAACCATTATGAACTGGGAACTGACTCAATTTTTACTGAGCAGTCTCACTGTTTGGTTTTTAAAAAGGTGGTGACAATAAAGTTAATCTGCCTTCTCAAATCCTGAACTCAGGGGAGTAATGTAATTCTGTTTCTATAATATGCTGGAGGTTAGATATGGCAAGGGACAGTACAGCACACTGCTAAAAAAAGAAACTGGTAAAAAAAAATATTTAAGGACAGTACAAGTTTAAAGCCAATGTTCTATAATTTGCTAGTACTAAACTTTAAAACACAGGTATTAAATGGTTCATATATTAAAATAGGATACAATATACAGTAACTTGAACAAAAAAACTAAAGTGCCTACAAGAAGGTAATCTGGATGGTCAATATCTGGAACAAACTAACAAGGGCCAAAAGCCCAAATCTCATCCAGTAGTACCTTCCACTAAAGTAAAACGTAGCTTTTATTGGCTCTCTTATAAAAATGTAACCAAAGTAGTTGTTGTGACACTTAAAAACCCACTGCTACTAGTAGTCATCAAAGTATTCACTTCATGATACACATAGTGTTCGTAGCTGCAGACTACTCACTATCTCAACGTTATAACTATCTAACTAAACTAATAGTGCAGTGAAATTAAAATACAGCCGCAAGCCCCTCAACTAGTTTCACCCATACATGGGCTTCATCAGGAGGAGGGCTTATAAGAAGGCGACGCCCATCTAGGGTCTTATTTATAGTACTCCCCATTTACATCATCTCTGGGCGACCTCTTTCATCCAATAGGATAACATTTACTGCCAGTGACAAATCAAATGTCGCCACATCAGACGCCACATTGGCGCCAAAAACATACGGTCCAACCCCTCCGGCGCTCAGTTATATTGTAATACACCTAGGACCAATCCATACAGCCCCTCAGAACTTACCCCATCCAGATTAAAGATCACTTCCGGGTACGTCATCCGACGACGTCACGTTTCCCCGTCACATGTACTCGGACGGCCAGTCACATGATCACTTGTCACGTGACCGAGTCACATGATCACCTGTCACGTGACCGAGTCCCCTCCGTCTTTGCTCCAGTTTGTTTTTTAGGACAACAATATCGCCTTTTGATACACATATTTAATCTGGCTATGGGATTGTTGACTACAATATATAGAAAATAGTTCTAATCCATTGGCAGATTCTGTCAGTGTGTTGCATCTATACCATCCAATGATTATACTTACCATCTGAAAACTATACTGAGAATTACCATCTATGCCATTCGACGACTATACTTACCATCTCACCATGTCACGTTTCCCCGTCACATGTACTCGGACGGCCAGTCACATGATCACTTGTCACGTGACCGAGTCACATGCTCGCTAGTCCTCACACAAAGGGTCACATGATCGCTGTTTGTAAACAGTATTGTAAGTAGATGCGTATATCACCCAATCCCTTTGCGGTCACATGATTCTTTCCTACATAGACAACAGTTATCTGGCAATAGGTCAGCGACAATACAATTAGCTTATTATATAATCGCCGTTATAAACAATAGTCAAATAGCATTCTCTGTCATTATCAACTGGTCCTCCATCCATATCTCATATACTGTAGCCTAGTAAAGACTCATATATATATAACAGATATATTATTATGTAAATTAGATATAGTCATCGGATGGGAGTAATCGATATAGTTAACAGTTAGTAAGTGTAGTCATCGCATGGCATAGATGGTAATTATTAATGCACTTATCAAATGGTGGTTATAATCATCAGGTTGCCTAGATGGTAATTATTAATACACTTATCAGGTAGTAAGTATAGTCATCGGATTACCTGAGTAGTAATTAACAGAACACTCATCAGATGGTAAGTATAGTCGTCGAATGGCATAGATGGTAATTCTCAGTATAGTTTTCAGATGGTAAGTATAATCATTGGATGGTATAGATGCAACACACTGACAGAATCTGCTAATGGATTAGAACTATTTTCTATATATTGTAGTCAACAATCCCATAGCCAGATTAAATATGTGTATCAAAAGGCGATATTGTTGTCCTAAAAAACAAACTGGAGCAAAGACGGAGGGGACTCGGTCACGTGACAGGTGATCATGTGACTCGGTCACGTGACAAGTGATCATGTGACTGGCCGTCCGAGTACATGTGACGGGGAAACGTGACGTCGTCGGATGACGTACCCGGAAGTGATCTTTAATCTGGATGGGGTAAGTTCTGAGGGGCTGTATGGATTGGTCCTAGGTGTATTACAATATAACTGAGCGCCGGAGGGGTTGGACCGTATGTTTTTGGCGCCAATGTGGCGTCTGATGTGGCGACATTTGATTTGTCACTGGCAGTAAATGTTATCCTATTGGATGAAAGAGGTCGCCCAGAGATGATGTAAATGGGGAGTACTATAAATAAGACCCTAGATGGGCGCCGCCTTCTTATAAGCCCTCCTCCTGATGAAGCCCATGTATGGGTGAAACTAGTTGAGGGGCTTGCGGCTGTATTTTGCTGCACTATTAGTTTAGTTATAACGTTGAGATAGTGAGTAGTCTGCAGCTACGAACACTATGTGTATCATGAAGTGAATACTTTGATGACTACTAGTAGCAGTGGGTTTTTAAGTGTCACAACAACTACTTTGGTTACATTTTTATAAGAGAGCCAATAAAAGCTACGTTTTACTTTAGTGGAAGGTACTACTGGATGAGATTTGGGCTTTTGGCCCTTGTTAGTGTGTCCCAATATACAGTAAGGCTACGTATATACGCAAAACGGAAACTGTTGGATCCGTTAAAATCCCCATAGATTCCCATGATTCCCATGATATATTGGGTGTATGGTCACTTGGGTTCTTGTCACGGTAGCCTGGAATGACATTAAGACCCACCCTCAGACAAACGGGCACTGCTTCCCAGAGTTTCAGATAACCCAGGTGTAAGCCTGGTGTATAGGTGTGGGTGCAGCAAGAACAGACCCGAGTACAACAGCTTAACCAGCTTAACCAGCTTAACCAGCTTAACCAGCAGCCCGGCCCGCCCCCAGTGGGAGGAAACCCCTGCCCCTCTATGTCACGGCTCCATTGATTCTAATAGAGCCGCGTCATAGAGGGGTGGGAATTCCCTCCCACTGTTGGGGGGCGGCCCATCTCCTGTGCTTTAGCAGTGACCTGGTACCCGTGGATAAAATGGCACCATTCATGAAAACTGGGCCACAGTTAAAAACCGGTCCACGGCACCGGCTTCCTTGTGACTGCGCCATTCTATCCGTGGGTCATATTAAAGAGGATGTATCTGATGGTACATCCTCTTTAAGGTCTTCAGTGCAATACAATAAAACTTTGGCAACTGCAGTTGCAGGTGAGAGGTAGTAGAGGTAGTTTGTATACCAGAAAGTGGAGTAAAGGAGCATCTTGAGAGCCTTGTCCAATGTATCCGTGTACTCTGAATAATGATCTGACCACTCTATGTCCTAGATTGTCAAGATACCCATCCTGTGAGGGTAGTACGAGGTCTCAGGTCCTTGTGCTGGGTTGAGCAGACTTCCCAGGATTTCCCAGAATAACCGTGCATGTAGGTAGGATATGTAGGCTTGAAGTGCTGCTTTTTCCTACTCGGGTCAGTACCTAACTCAGGTATGCTGCCTTGTATAGTGTAGACTGTATCTCTGGCATAAACAAGGTGATCCTCAGAGGATGTCCTTCCTCCTAAGGGGTTCTAGCACTGCCTGCTAGCTAACATTACTTGCATAAAGGAATAAGTCCCTGACAAGCGTCCTGGCCTGAGCCAGGCCCTGGTTTCACTGCAGCAGGAATTGTCTCTGTCTGTGTCTCTCTCTCTTGGAACTGACTTAAGGACTCCTTCCCACCAGGCACTAACCTCCCTTTTATAGGGGGCGAACCAAGCCTACTGGTGAAAGGGCAGAAAAAGAAGGACAGAAGACCTGCACCTGTGACAGGATAAAACATGACATGTTACATAAAACATTTAACCCAATGCTTCCTTCAGCTGTGCATAATACCAAATAAATACAAAAGATACAGCGACATCTAGTGGAAAAAAATAACAGTACACTCCTTCACCCCACTGTAACAACCTGAGTGAGTTACTTTGCCCAGAAGCATAAAGAACTTAGTGGCAAACCTGTGCTGGGACACTACAGAAACATAAAAGATTGTTGGCATAAAAAAGACCACAGGTCCATCTACTCTTCCCTTTTTATACATTACTTCCTTTAACCCCTAGACGACCCATGACGTACAGATACGTCATGGATGTCTGTCACCAGACGACCCTTGACGTACCTGTACGTCATGGGTCTCGAAGGTGTTATAAAGCGCACTCCGGAGCCGAGCGAGCATCATTGCAGGTGGGGGCCAGCTGCAATGAGCAGCTGGGCCCTCACCGTTGATGACAGGCTGCAGCAATCATGCTTCAGTGTGACGGGGTCCCAATCGTTTTAATGGACCGCCAGAGGTCTCTTACCTTCCTCCATGTGGTCTAATCGGCGATCTCCTCATTAAGTCTGCCACAAGCAGGCTCAATGGGCAGAGCGCCTATTACACTGCATGTAAAAGTCTTAAGACTTAAAGTGTGTAAAAAAAAAGGAAAAATGTTTTTAAAAACACCCCAAAGCTCCTCCCCCAATAAAAGTTACAATCACCCCCTATCCCATAATATAAATAAAACATATAAAAATAAATAAAAAATTTACATATTATATACCGTAGCGTGCATAATTGTCCAATCTATTAAAATATAACAATCGTCTTCGCAAACAGGGAACAGCATAAATGGAAATAAAGGAAAAAAAATGGCAGGATTTTTTGTTACATTATATATTGTAGGGATCTTCCCGGGGGATGGTGTGTTTGGACACAGTTCACAGCAGACTTGGACTTGTAAAATAACAGCTTGGCGTTTATTTGCAGCATAAACAGTCCATAACAGAAATATAGCAACACTGTGCTTAAAGAACCGAACAAAACAAAAGGTCTTGCCCGTCTGGGCGCTAACTAACAAAACAGGTTACCTCTCTGGCACTTCGATAACAGTATCGCAGGGTATGGACAATCTCCAGCAGCAGTGGTATCCCTTGCTCCCAGCAAATACAGCATGCAGGCTGTTTCCTCCTGGCTGAGGGACTACACTGGATCCTCTGCAGGGCTTTTACCTTGTCAGGCTGATTAGGGTCAGAAACACCTGACCCCTAAACCTGACCTGGATCGGGGGAAGGGAATGGCAAGTCCCACTACCAAAAACCTACCTGCCATTCCATGTAAGTCCAGGCCCGGCAATAATAAATAATAGCTCAGCAGCATAACACTGCTGAGCACAGATGCCTCCTGGACTCACCATCTCACGCTATGTATTAACCTGGGTGAGATGTACATCCCCTCGAGCACTTTACCTGTGACATGTCCACATATCCCCCCCCTCTTTTTCAGACCGGAGGGCTGAGCGTATTGTCCCCACAGGCAGTGTACCCTAGATAGGGCGTCAGCATTTGCCTGTAACTTTCCTGGCCTGTGTTCCACCACGAAATTAAAATTTTGTAGGGACAGAAACCATCTAGTGACCCTCGCATTTTTCTCCTTGTTTAATTTCATCCATGTTAGGGGGGAATGGTCTGTCACTAACCTGAATTTACTGCCTAGTAAGTAATACCTAAGGGATTCTAGGGCCCATTTCACTGCCAGACATTCTCGCTCAACAATGGCATAGTTTTTCTCGGCCGGGGATAGCTTCCTACTTAAGTACATCACCCGGTGCTCCTCACCATTCACGACCTGTGAGAGGACGGCACCTAACCCTGTGTTAGAGGCATCTGTCTGTACTAGAAACTCTCGCCTAAAGTCAGGGGTAACTAGCACAGGCTGTTGGCACAAGGCAGACTTAAGGCTTTGAAAAGCCTTCTCGGCCTCTGGAGTCCACGTCACCATTGCGGACTTCGCACCCTTTGTTAGGTCAGTTAGCGGGGCTGCAATTGAGGCAAAATTCGGTACAAACCTTCGGTAATAGCCCGTAATACCCAGGAACGCTCTGACCTGTTTCTTTGTGAGGGGTTGAGGCCAATTCTGTATTGCCTAAATTTTATTTAGTTGTGGTTTCACTAACCCCCTTCCAATAATGTAGCCCAAGTATTTGGCTTCCTCTAAGGCTAGTGCACACTTCTCTGCATTGATGGTTAACCCCGCATCACTTATGGCATCTAACACCGCCTGGACCTTACAGAGGTGACTTTCCCAATCTGGGCTAAAAATGACCACATCATCGAGGTAGGCAGCGGAGTAATCACGATGTGGTCGCAGAATCAAGTCCATCAACCTCTGAAAAGTGGCAGGGGCTCCATGTAACCCGAATGGCATCACTACGTATTGGAAGAGCCCATCTGGGGTGGAGAATGCAGTCTTCGCTCTAGCCTCAGGAGTGAGGGGGATTTGCCAGTAGCCCTTAGTGAGATCAAGGGTAGTTATATACCTGGCATTACCCATCCTTTCTATCAACTCATCTACCCTAGGCATGGGGTAGGCATCGAACTTGGAGATCTCATTTAACTTTCTAAAGTCATTACAGAACCTCCAAGTTCCATTGGGCATTGGGATTAGCACAATCGGGCTGGACCACTCGCTCTGGGACACCTCAATGACTCCTAGGTCAAGCATACGTTTAACCTCAGATGATACCGCCTCCCTCCGTGCTTCTGGTATCCTATAGGGCTTAAGGTTTACTCTGCTTCTAGGCTCAGTTTCAATATGATGACTAATGAGATGCGTACGGCCTGGGAGGTCAGAAAACTTGTCTTTATTTTTCTGCAGGAACTCCTTAGCTTCCTGCTTCTGTGACACTGATAGGGTGTCACCAATCCTGACCGAAGGGATTGGTGGTGACAGATGACCAACAGGATTTGTCGCCACCAAGGATTCCCTGTCTTTCCAGGGCTTGATCAAGTTTATGTGATAAACTTGGAAAGGCTTCCTTCTACCGGGTTGGTGCACCTTGTAGTTGACCTCACTGATCTTCTCTACAATTTCATAGGGACCCTGCCACTTTGCTAAGAATTTGCTTTCTACCGTGGGAACAAGTATGAGTACCCGGTCACCTGGGCTAAATGTCCTGATTCTTGCAGAACGATTGTAAATTCTGCTTTGGCCCTCTTGCGCCCTCTGGAGGTGTTCCCTTACTAGGGGCATTACAGTGGCTATACGGTCCTGCATCTGTGCTACATGCTCTATAACACTCTTTTATGGGGTGGACTCACTTTCCCATGTCTCTTTCGCTATATCCAACAAACCCCTAGGGTGACGACCATAGACTAATTCGAAGGGAGAGAACCCTGTGGATGCTTGGGGCACTTCCCTAATAGAAAACATCAGGTAAGGTAGTAAGTCATCCCAATCACGACCATCCTTTTCCACCACTTTTTTTAACATATGTTTCAGGGTTTTATTAAACCTCTCCACTAACCCGTCTGTCTGTGGGTGATATACAGAAGTACGTAGGTGTGAGATTTTAAACAGTTTACATAGCTCTTTCATCACCTTTGACACAAATGGGGTACCTTGGTCAGTCAAGATTTCCTTGGGGATCCCCACCCTGGAAAACATATAAAACAATTCCCGTGCAATTGTTTTAAAGGCAGTGTTTCTTAGGGGTACAGCCTCAGGATAGCGGGTCGCGTAGTCTAACACAACTAGAATGTACTGGTGACCCCTAGCCGACTTTACAATGGGACCCACCAAGTCCATTGCGATCCGGTCAAAAGGTACCTCTATGATGGGGAGTGGGACCAAAGGACTGCGGAAATGCGACACTGGAGCGCTAAGCTGACATGTGGGGCACGACTCACAGTATGTTTTTATGTCAGCATAAATCGCAGGCCAATAAAACCTCTGGAGGACTCTCTCCTGCGTTTTATCTGTCCCCAAGTGGCCCCCAAGGACATGATTATGGGCCATGTCGAGTACCTGACGCCGGTACGACTTAGGCACCAGAAGCTGTTCCACAACCTCATCATTAATCTTAGTGACTCTATAGAAGAGATCATTAGTCATAGAAAAATGTGGAAACTTTTCCTCAGCTTCTGGTTCCTGAGGTACCCCATTCATAACAGCAACCTGCTCTCTCGCATTTTTGAGAGTGGGGTCCTGTAATTGTGAAGTACCAAAATTATCCCTAGACACCTCTAAGTCTGGAACATTCTGCTCAGTGGGAGGAGCCTCTTCCTCACTAGCCAGGACCTGCAAAGGAAAAGCATCATTTTCATCCTGTACATTTTTATCATTTACCGTGGGTAATGCAATAGACTTAGGGGTCTCCTCACTTCTTTCAGGGGATTGTTGTTTTCCCCATAGAGCCCAGAACAATGGAAAATCACGCCCCAATATCACATTATGCATAAGGTTTTTAACCACACCCACTTCATACTGTACAGCGCCTAGTTCAGTCCCGACATTAGCCAGTACTATAGGGTAAACCTTTGTATCACCATGTATGCACACCACACTCATATGTCTTGCTGGCACAAAGTCCCCAGTCACCAGGCTGGCATGCACCAAGGTGACAAGGCTTCCTGAGTCCAGCAACGCCTTAACAGGGAAGTCATTGACAGTAATGTGGCAGACTTGCGGTTCAGTCTCTAGTCCAGTGACCGCAACAAAAGACGGTTCCGCAAATAGCGACTGACGCCGGCTAGCGTCACACTCCATGGGTTCAGTGGTAAGAGGGCAATGGGCAGACACATGTCCCGTCTCATGGCATCTCCAGCACTGGATAGGGCCTGGTCTCCTTGGCAGGGAGTCCTTTTTAGGGCCACTTAGCCACCGGGGACCCTCACCAGTCTTTTTCCCCTGAGCGCTCTTCCCTCTATCAGCACCCCTCCACACTCCCCCAATAGATGGAAGTCTCTTACCAGCTGATAGCACAGGTCTGGCACTCCGGGGAGGTGAAGGTGCTGCAGGAACATCACGGAGGTAGTCCTCGGTCGCCTGGAACCTCTCGACAAGGTTGACAAGTTCGTTGGCACTCCTAGGGTCACCTTGTCCCACCCAGCGTTGCAGATCAGCAGGGAGTGCTCGTAGGTAGCGATCCATCACGACCCTCTCTAGGATCTGGGCAGGAGTAGAGGTGTCTGGCTCCAACCATTTTCTTGCCAAATGGATCAGGTCATACATCTGGGACCTTGCTGATTTGTCCAGACTGTAGCTCCAGTTGCGGACCCTCCGGGCACGGACAGCAGCAGTAACCCCTAGTCGGGCGAGTATCTCTGCTCTTAGCCAAAAATAGTCCTTGACCTCTTGCTCACTGAGGTCATAGTAGGCCTTTTGAGGTTCGCCTGTTAAATAGGGAGCAATGACCTCTGCCCACTCAGTGGAGGGTAGCTTTTCTAGCTCAGCCACACGCTCAAAGACAGTTAAGTAGGCCTCAATATCGTCATCAGCAGTCATCTTTTGCAGCGCACGCTGCACAGCTCTTCTCATAGACAAAGTCTCTGGCGCGGCTGCTGCCACCAGCTGGGGATTAGCACCTGCAGACGCCTCTTGCTTTGCTATCAGGTGCTCAATAAGTCTCTGTTGTTGAGCCATCGCTTGTTCATGGCGCAGATTAGCGTCTCTCAGAGCCTGTTCATGGCGCAGGTTAGCGTCTGTTAGAGCCTGTTGTTGCTGCCTATTAGCCTGCTGGTGTGCGGCCAATGCCTGCTCATGGTGTAGGTTAGCGTCTGTCAGAGCCTGCTGCTTTTGCAGACTCACTTGCATTAACTGCTTCATCATCTCCTCCATGTTGCTTGACTGTTTTTGGAGTGAAGAAGAAGCCTTCACCCAGGACATAAGCAGCTGTAGCCAAGTTGATGCACACCGTTGCCCCTAGCAACCGTTTTGCCCGCATCCTCCACCAATTGTAGGGATCTTCCCGGGGGATGGTGTGTTTGGACACAGTTCACAGCAGACTTGGACTTGTAAAATAACAGCTTGGCGTTTATTTGCAGCATAAACAGTCCATAACAGAAATATAGCAACACTGTGCTTAAAGAACAGAACAAAACAAAAGGTCTTGCCCGTCTGGGCGCTAACTAACAAAACAGGTTACCTCTCTGGCACTTCGATAACAGTATCGCAGGGTATGGACAATCTCCAGCAGCAGTGGTATCCCTTGCTCCCAGCAAATACAGCATGCAGGCTGTTTCCTCCTGGCTGAGAGACTACACTGGATCCTCTGCAGGGCTTTTACCTTGTCAGGCTGATTAGGGTCAGAAACACCTGACCCCTAAAGCTGACCTGGATCGGGGGGAAGGGAATGGCAAGTCCCACTACCAAAAACCTACCTGCCATTCCATGTAAGTCCAGGCCCGGCAATAATAAATAATAGCTCAGCAGCATAACACTGCTGAGCACAGATGCCTCCTGGACTCACCATCTCACGCTATGTATTAACCTGGGTGAGATGTACATCCCCTCGAGCACTTTACCCGTGACATGTCCACAATATATATATATATATATATATATATATATATATATATATATATATATATATATATTTATTGTACACATGTCACTGGAGAAGTTTTCGGGGGGGTGTAAATCTCACCTAGGTTGCTACACACGGTGAGATGGTACTGTAAGTCCAGGAGAGATCTGTTACTCAGCAGTGCTATGCTGCTGAGTTGTTATTTATTTTTACCGGGCCTGGACTTACATGGAATGGCAGGTAGGTTTTGGTAGTGGGACTTGCCATTCCCTCCCCCCGATCCAGTTCGGGTTTTGGGATCAGGTGAGCTCTGACCCTAATCAGCCTGAGAAGGTAAAAGCTCTGCCTGTGTGTTTGCTGGGAGCTGTGAATACAGCCGCTGCTGGAGCTAATCTACACCCTGCTGTATCCAGGTGAAAGACGCACTGTTTATCTAGTGTCAGATAGGTGAAGAAACCTGTTAGTAAGCGCCCAGACGGGCAAGACCTTTTTGTTTGTTTTTGTTCTTAAAAGCACGGTGTTGCTGTATTTATGGTTGTTGAACTGTTTATGCTGCAAATAAATGCCAAGCCGTTATTTAAGTCCAAGTCTGCTGTGAACTGTGTCCAAACACACCATCCCCCAGGAAGATCCTTACAATATATATATACACTACCGTTCAAGAATTTGTGGTCACCCAAACAATTTTGTGTTTTCCATGAAAAGTCACACTTATTCCCCACCATACGTTGTGAAATGAATAGAAAATAGAGTCAAGACATTGACAAGGTTAGAAATAATGATTTGTATTTAAAATAACATTGTTTTAACATCAAACTTTGCTTTCGTCAAAGAATCCACCTTTTGCAGCAATTACAGCATTACACACCTTTGGCATTCTAGCTATTAATCTGTTGAGGTAAGCTGGAGAAATTGCACCCCACGCTTCTAGAAGCAGCTCCCACAAGTTAGATTGGTTGGATGGGCACTTCTGGCGTACTATACGGTCAAGCTGCTCCCACAACAGCTCAATAGGGTTCAGATCTGGTGACTGCGCTGGCCACTCCATTACCAATAGAATACCAACTGCCTGCTTCTGCTGTAAATTGTTCTTGCACAATTTGGAGGTGTGTTTAGGGTCATTGTCCTGTTGTAGGATGAAATTGGCTCCAATCAAGCGCTGTCCAGTGGGTATGGCATGGCGTTGTAAAATTGAGTGATGGCCTTCCTTATTCAGAATCCCTTTTACCCTGTACAAATCTCCCACCTTACCAGCACCAAAGCATCCCCAGACCATCACATTACCTCCACCATGCTTAACAGATGGTGTCAGGTATTCTTCCAGCATCTTTTCATTTGTTCTGCGTCTCACAAATGTTCTTCTTTGTGATCCAAACACCTAAAACTTGGATCCGTCCACAACACTTTTTTCCAGTCTTCCTCTGTCCAATGTCTGTGTTCTTTTGCCCATCTTAATCTTTTTCTTTTATTGGCCAGTCTCAGATATGGCTTTTTCTTTGCCACTCTGCCCTGAAGCCCAAAATCCTGCAGCCGCCTCTTCACTGTAGATGTTGACACTGGTGTTTTGCGGGTACTATTTAATGAAGACGTTGGGGACCTGTGAGGCATCTGTTTCTCAAACTAGAGACTCTAATGTGCTTATCTTCTTGCTTAGTTGTGCAATGTGGCCTCCCACTTCTTTTTCTACTCTGGTTAGAGCCTGTTTGTGCTGTCCTCTGAAGGGAGTAGTACACACCGTTGTAGGAAATCTTCAATTTCTTAGCAATTTCTCACATGGAATAGCCTTCATTTCTAAGAACAAGAATAGACTGTCGAGTTTCAGATGAAGTTCTCTTTTTCTGGCCATTTTGAGCGTTTAATTGACCCCACAAATGTGATGCTCCAGAAACACAATCTGCTCAAAGGAAGGTCACTTTTGTAGCTTCTGTAACGAGCTAGACTGTTTTCAGATGTGTGAACATGATTGCACAAGATTTTTCTCATCATCAATTAGCCTTCTGAGCCAATGAGCAAACACATTGTACCATTAGAACACTGGAGTGATAGTTGCTGGAAATGGGCCTCTATACACCTATGTAGATATTGCACCAAAAACCAGACATTTGCAGCTAGAATAGTCATTTACCACATTAGCAATGTATAGAGTGTATTTGTTTAAAATTAGGACTAGTTTAAAGTTATCTTAATTGAAAAGTACAATGCTTTTCCTTCAAAAATAAGGACATTTCAATGTGACCCCAAACTTTTGAATGGTAGTGTGTGTGTATATATATAATATGGATAAAAAAGAATGATTTCCTAAAAAAAAATATATATATATATATATATATATATATATATATATATATATATATATATTTTTTTTTTTTTAGGAAATCATTCTTTTTTATCCCTTTTTATTAAGTACAACTATTCCTGAAAAAAAACAAGCCCTTACATGGCCCTGTAGAAAAAAAAAAAAAATGGAAGTGCTAGAGCTCTTTGAAGTGGAGGAGGAAAAAACAAAAGCGTAAAAATGAAAATTTTTGCGGTCCATTGGGTCATTTTGGGCTTGGTCCTCAAAGGGTTAATAGTATCTTAGGATAGATACATGTTTATCTATATATGGCCAGTCCTTTCGGATGGGCCCTCTGTGCATAGAGTCTACTCTCAGACAGGCTCTATGCATGGATTGCCGATAACACTGATCTATGCTATGGCATAGAATAGATTAGTATATGCAGGATCGCAGCTGCCTGTCATTATCTTCGGCCCCGGACACACTGATGTGTGTGGTACCGTTCTCACCGCAGCGGTCCCACACACATCAAAAGCCCCTCACTGTCACAAACATATACATACGTTCCTGCTGCACGGGGCATGTGCAACAGGAACGTATGTATATGTATTGTGGACATGAAGGGGTTAAGGAATGTAAACATCTCTGTGTGTTTAAAAGATTAGCACCATGTTGTATTGGCTTCAACAAATATACAAAATATAATCAATGACATCCTTAACACCCCTATCATTAATAGATTGCTTATATTTTTTAAAGTATGCCATTGCATAGCAGTGATCAGTATTGCTGTTCTCATAGAATCTGTCTGAGGCAGACAGAGTTCTTTTAACTGGATTAAGGCCATTCATGTTATAAATAGTGAGAGCAAATATGGGTTTGTTGCTAGCCATGGAATGTATAGTTACACCTTAACCACCAAAGGATGTCCCTAAAGAGGGGTAGGATGGGGAGAAGCACAATAGCAAGGGGAAGAGGCAGGGGGCTATGCAGTACAGCAGGTCCACAATTGCTGTTGGTTGCAGTGACAACACAGACGTCAAAAAGAGGTAAATGTAGATGGAGTATAATAATTCACCTTAGAAGCAAGACTAGAAAAATTAATCAATCAAGGGAAAATCAGTCTATATGTCTCATTAAAGTGTCACTGTCGTTACAAATTTCAAAATGTAAACCAACTGTAGATGTGAAATAAAGCAAGTTTGCAATTTACATAAATTTTTTTTAGTTAGGCTGTAATCCAAAGCTTAACTTACTGGAAATCCAGGTCCAGTCTCGTGAAGGTAACTTTTTAGTGTTGTGCTGGTTGAAAAAAAGAGACTAAACACATGAAGTCCCGGCAAGTACAGAGAGTGACGGCTTAATGGGGTTGTCCGGGATTTTTCAATAAACTAGCATTGCATTGACCTCTGTGGGTGTTGCATATTCTACATACACTTCTATTTTTTATTTAGAGCGCTTTCTGTGTTCTCAGACTTAGTCACATTACCACCCTGCCTGTGTTTTCTTTACTTCCTGTGATATTCTGTTCCCTTTCTGTTTCCTGTTCCTGCCAGTGAGGGAACAGTGAGTCAGCAGGTGGGTGGGGTTATGCAAATATTTCTTTAGCCACACCCCTAACATGTAACTAACATCTGAGCCCAGAGAAAACTGCAGCAGTGAGTAAAGGAAGTATGAGGGGGTGATTTATCAAAACTTGTCCAGAGGAACAGGGAAGCAGTTGCCCATATCAACCAGTCAGATTCTGGGTTTCATTTTTCAAGGCCTTTTTAAAAAAGAAAAGAAGCAATCTGATTGGTTGCTATGGGTAACTGCTCCCCTGCACAGGCTGTGATACATCTCCCCCTATATTGTTACTATTATAGTGTAAAGATGTACAGTGTTAGGGCAATGCTGCTGCTGTGTGTAATAGGTAGAGGAGAGAGAAGACTTCCCCTCATGGCACTCACCATTCTATTTCTTGCTGAGGTAAACTTGTAACAGAATCCTGCCTCACTGAGACCCCGCCCACCTGTAGGATTGCTACTGTAGATGTAATCCAGGACTACAACTCCTATCATGTACATGTGGGCTGGGGTTTGTAGTCCTACAACAGATAGAAGTGTGAAACAACTAGTTGATTTGATAACATAACTAATTGGCAGCCACTGAGCCACCATGCTGCTCAAAAGACACCTGTAGTAATACAGATATTTCCTGCCTATAGGTAGAGTGGGCGGAGCTAGATTCAGAGAGGAGGGGGTGGAGCTACAGGCTTGCAGAGCTGGGATGTCACTGCTGACCCCAGTGACCTGGATGTTCTTTATGTAAACAAACACAAAAAGCAATATTAGAGGATGCCCAGGGACACAGAGGCGAAAAATAGGCAAGAAAACCACTAAGGGAAAGGGACAGATTACAAATTATTCACATTTCCAATAAGAAAAAAATGTTGGACAACCTCTTTAATGTGTCCCTCAATCAAATGACTGCCTTCTCTGTGAGCGCTCAGATGACCTGGGAACCACGAGAATTCCTGTGTTTAGACTCGTTAAAAAAAAAAAATCTAAAACACAGGAGGTGCCATGTTTTCCATAGTAACTAAAAAAAAAAACTTTTTCCCAGTAATTGAAACACAACACAAAGTTATATAACTTTGTAATATACTTCAATCACCTATCTGCCCTATCCCCCCCTCAACCTCCCACGAGGAAATGAAGTAAACTCCTTCTTACCTAATGACTGTTGACCCCAGGCTGTTCTGTGGAAGCCATTTTGTGACAATGACATCATCAAGAGGGAGGCGGGTCTAAGCCCCATTAGCCTTTGTCAGATGACGTAAGCCATCTAACAGATTTACAGAGTCAGTTAGACATCACAGGAGACAAAATGCATCATGGGAAACCCCAAACCAGGAAGCTGTGCCTATGCAGATGATGTCATTGTCACAAAATGGCTTCCACAGAACAGCCTGAGGTCAACAGTCATTAGGCAAGAGTGAGTTTATTTTACTTCCTGGTGGGGGGTTGAGGGGGGAAAAGATAGGGAAGGGGGCAGATAAGTGATTGAAGCATATTACAAAGTTATATAACTTTGTAATGTGTTTAAATTTCTTGGGAAAAGCTTTTCACTGGAGTACCATTTTAACACTTTGAGGACCAAGCCCAAAATGACCCATTGGCCCATGCCAATTTTCCTTTTTGCATATTTGTTTTTTCCTCTTCATTTTCTAAGAGCTCCCTCACTTTCATTTTTCTATCTACAGAGCCTTGCAAGGGCTTGTTTTTTTTCAGTAATAGGTGTACTTTTTAATAGCGTCTTTCATTCTACCATTACATGTATGACAGAACCCTCAAAATTTATAATTATAATTTATTTTTAATTTAAAAAAATTTGTGAAATTAGAAAAAAGAATGCAATATGGTAACATTTGGGGGGTTCCTGTGTCTATGTTATGCACTATATGGTAAAAGCGACATGATACTATTACTCTAAAGGACAGTCCGAGCACAACCATATGCAGGTTTACATAGATTCTCTCTCTAATTTTTTTTATTAAATCCTTTTTTTTTTTTTTTTTTTTTTTGGTAATTAAAGCGTAACTGTCATTTCAGGGTCATTTTTCTGAAAACATTAAATATTAACAGTACAAGCGATTTTAAGAAACTCTGTAATAGGTTTTATGTACTAAAAGAGTTTCCTTCTGGACTGAAAAAGCAATCTCCCAGCCTCCCCCCTCACATCAGATGAAGCAGGATTTCTGTCTCCATTATGTGGCTATGGAGAGGGGAGGGGCTGTTAGGAGTGACTGAGCACGGAGGATTTCTGCAAAGCACAACACCCTGCAATCTTCTCTCAGTAAGTTCATAGATAAGCACTGACCTTTCTGACACCTGAATTTAGCGTTTTAGGTGCCCAGTCTACAAACAGCTGACCTTCATGTCAGCTCTTCCTGCTCCCTCATCTCCCTCCCCCTTCATAGGCTTACAATGGAGAGAGCAGAGCCCGTCTTCACTGGCTTCTTGGTAATGAAGACGTGTTTGCCTGATAATGCACAGATAAGAAGTCAGGGGGGGGGAGGCTGGGAGATTGCTTCTTGAGTACAGAAGGAGGCTTTTTTGGCTGATGAAACCTATTACAGAGTTTCTTAAAATTGCTTATACTACTGATTTCTGCAATAAAAAAAACATGACAGTTACGCTTTAAGTATTAATAAAACAGGCCTATTGTGACTCTTATAATGGTTTTATTTTTTCACCTATGGGGCTGTATGGGGTGTCATTTTTTTGCGCCATGATCTCTAGTTTTTATTTATACCAGATCGGACATTTTGATCACTTTTTATTAATTTTTTTTATCTATAATATAGCAAAAAATTAGCAATTCTCGCGCTTTTTCCCTCTTTTCGTTTACGCCGTTTCCCATTGGCAAGTGTTATATTTGAATAGATCGGACAATTATGCACTCTACGGTATATAATATGTTTATTTATTTAAAATTTATTTAGTTATTTTTATATGTTTTATTTATATAATGGGATAGGGGGGTGATTTTAACTTTTATTGGGGGAGGGGCTTTGGGGTATTGTAAGAAACTATACTGTGGGACTTTTACATACAATTATTAGATTGTATACACTGATCATTGCTATGCCATGGGCATAGCATTGATCAGTGTTATAGGCGCTCTGCTGATTGAGCCTGCCTGTGGCAGACTCAATCAGCAGAGTGCCAATCGGTCCACACGGAGGAAGGTAAGAGACCTCCGGCGATCTGACACAACGATCGGGACCCCTGCAGTCACACTGCAGGGGTCCCGATCGATAAATGACAGGAGCTGCTCCTGTAACTTACACTTGAAGGCCATGCTGCAGTGTTTAAGGGGTTAATGACAGGCTGCAGTGTGATTTCTGCAGCCTGTCATTAAAGGTGAGGGCCCAGCTACTGACTGTAGCCGGTTCTCACCTGCTATGAAGCGTGCTCCACAACACACAAACAACTCAGGAGGTACGAGTACTCCCAGGGTCGTCCAGTGACAGGCGGCTAGGGAGTACCAGTACATCCTAGGTCGTTTAGTGGTTAATATCACATTTACTGTTGATTTACATTTTAAAAGTTATAACGTCAGTGACATTTTAAACTGTATTATAAGGTAGAAACAATGTGTGACAAGATTACTAGAAGGGTGTCTCTTGAGGGTACATAATAGGGGTAATGTTTAGAGAGAGGAATAAATTAGCCAGTAGTCTGGGTGATGATACTCTATAATGCAGGGTCATAGCTGGAGGGGGGGCAAGTGGGGCAGCTGCCCCGGGCGCCATCACAGGAAGCAGAGAGAAGGATGGCAGTGGATGAGGCAGCCTAGAAGCGTCCTGCTCTCTGTCAGTGTGGGGAGGCAGGGGACGATTTTTGCTTCATCAAAAGAGGTATTTCCCTTACTGTATTGTCTCCTGGCTGCTGTTTAGCTATAATTTGCTATGTTTGCTGCGTTTTTACCATGATTTTGCGCAAATCAGGGCTAAACAACAGCCAGGAGACAGTACAGGAAAGAGATGGTGAAGGACCTTGACATGTGACTATGATGTCACCGCAGGTCCTGTATGTACACTGCACTATGGAGGAGGAAGAAGAAAGAAGATACAGGTGTGAGGGAAGGGAAGGACACTAGGGTGCACAGTCTGGGAGGGGTACAGGGGGGGGGGGTACAGGGTGACACCAGTCTGGGATGGGGGTGAGACACACAAGAGAGTTGGGGTCCAGTGTTTATTTAGCGGTCTGGTCTGGTTGCACATTATTATATACTTAACCCCTTAATAACTGCCCTCTCCAAATATATATCACATTTATATAAACCTTACCTACTGTCTGCAGGGGTAGGGAACCTTGGCTCTCCAGCTGTTGCAGAACTACAACTCCCATCATGTCTGGACAGCCAAGGTTTTAGCTTTGTCCATGTATGATCGGAGTTGTAGTTTTGCAACAGCTGGAGAGCCGAGGTTCCCTATGCCGATCTATAAAGCACCTTTACCTGTATATACAGATACCATGATGCAAGAGTCATTTTTCTAAATTATTTCTATTTTGAATTTGGTGATGGAATACCTTACTGGAGGTAACGGAATACCTTACTGGAGGTGATGGCATACCTTACTGGAGGTGACGGGATACCTTACTGGAGGTGACGGAATACCTTACTGGAGGTGACAGAATACCTTACTGGAGGTGACGGAATACCTTACTGGAGGTGACTGAATACCTTACTGGAGGTATTGCTGCTGTTGTCTCCGCTGCTGAGTGGAGATGATCAAACATCGGGAAATCCTAGGTTCTATAGAACTCGAACATTCACGAACCTGCCGCATTAGATTGCTGATGCCTTCCCAGTCCGTGGGGAAGGAGGAGACTGGCCGGGTACCGACTGGAATTCCTATCACCTAGGCTTAATCCCGGAATTCCAGTCAGTACCCGGGCTGTCTCCCCCTTCCCCATGGAGCGGGAAGGCATCAGCAATCTAATGCGGCAGGTTCGTGAATGTTCGAGTTCAATTGAACCTAGGATTTCCCGAGGTTTGATAGACTCTACTGCTGAGCGTACCTGTGCATTAGGAGACGGCACCATAGAATCACATTACACTGGGTGTCACACTGGAGATAGATCAGGAAGCTTTGCCTCCTAATTCACAGGTACAGGCAACAGAGAGCGGAGACAACGGCGCCTCCTCAGGTTCAGACAGCAGGGAGCAGAGACAACTGCGCCTCCACAGATACAGACAGCAGGGAGTGGAGACAACGGCGCCTCCACAGGTAAAGACAGCAGGGAGCAGAGACAACGGCGCCTCCTCAGGTACAGACAGCAGGGAGCGGAGACAACGGCGCCTCCGTTAAGGTACTTAGGGACCAAATTTTAAATGGGAAAAATGGAATTACTTTAAAAAAAAATGCTGACTGAGCCCAGAGCTGCCTGATAATCATTCTTCATAGAAACATTCCAGGTATACAGTAAATATTACATTATTTATCCCATATTGTGAACACCACACTAGTGCTGCCGGGAGAGATGCGCGAATCGGTAATCTAAACTTCATTTAAAAATAATAATAATAATAATAATAATAATAATAATATATATATATATATATATATATACACTCACCGGCCACTTTATTAGGTACACCATGCTAGTAACGGGTTGGACCCCCTTTTGCCTTCAGAACTGCCTCAATTCTTCATGGCATAGATTCAACAAGGTGCTGGAAGCATTCCTCAGAGATTTTGGTCCATATTGACATGATGGCATCACACAGTTGCCACAGATTTGTCGGCTGCACATCCATGATGCAAATCTCCCGTTCCACCACATCCCAAAGATGCTCTATTGGATTGAGATCTGGTGACTGTGGAGGCCATTTGAGTACAGTGAACTCATTGTCATGTTCAAGCAGAAATCGAGACTCATCAGACCAGGCAACGTTTTTCCAATCTTCTACTGTCCAATTTCGATGAGTTTGTGCAAATTGTAGCCTCAGTTTCCTGTTCTAAGCTGAAAGGAGTGGCACCCGGTGTGGTCTTCTGCTGCTGTAGCCCATCTGCCTCAAAGTTGGACGTACTGTGCGTTCAGAGATGCTCTTCTGCCTACCTTGGTTGTAACGGTTGGCTATTTGAGTCACTGTTGCCTTTCTATCAGCTCAAACCAGTCAGCCCATTCTCCTCTGACCTCTGGCATCAACAAGGCATTTCCGCCCACAGAACTGCCGCTCACTGGATGTTTTTTCTTTTTCGGACCATTCTCTGTAAACCCTAGAGATGGTTGTGCGTGAAAATCCCAGTAGATCAGCAGTTTCTGAAATACTCAGACCAGCCCTTCTGGCACCAACAACCATGCCACGTTCAAAGGCCCTCAGATCACCTTTCTTCCCCATACTGATGCTCGGTTTGAACTGCAGGAGATTGTCTTGACCATGTCTACATGCCTAAATGCACTGAGTTGCCGCCATGTGATTGGCTGATTAGAAATTAAGTGGTAACGTGCAGTTGGACAGGTGTACCTAATAAAGTGGCCGGTGAGTGTGTATATATATATATATATATATATATATATATATATATATATACCAGCAGTGAAAGGACAACATGGGCCCCCCTGTGCTTACTGCGCACACAAGGGGGGGGGGGCAAAATTAAATCTTTGCCCCGGGTGAAGGAGAGCCTAGCTACACCTCTGCTCTAATGTAAGGAAAACATGTGTGTCTGGACAACCAAACAGATCAACTGGGATGGACATATGTATGTATTTACAAGAAAGGAAAACTCGGGGTCCATGACCTGATAACGAATATAAACCAATGAAAAAACTTATGTTAATAAATCATGGTAAGTGGAACGTCTTGTGGGTAGCAAGGATTTTTAAAGGTAGGTTCATTATCCAATCTGTGGAGTCAAAAAACAAACCTGAGAAAAAAAATGACAAGAAAGAAAGGAGAGGAAGGAGAATATGGGACAACCATCATACATTGCCATTAGGCTTATGTTTCTGGCACCAATTGGTTTAAAAAAAAAAAAAAAAAAAAACATTAAAATGGTTCAAAAACATACTGATGGGCTAAAATATACTGATTTTTTTTTTAAGAAAATAATTTATTTTGCTATATTTATAGACGGTTGCTGATTTAATCCATAACTAATCACTCTTCCACTTTTCATAACTATTCAACTATTCCAGTTTCCATTTTGGCTAGAGAATGGTGCTGTAATGAGTAATCCATGAGTATGGATTCTAAATCAAGAAAGACATCTGTAAAAGTCACCATTAATCATTTTCTTGTAAAAGACACTTTGAATCAGTGCTAATACATAATGCATTGTATTGTTTTTGTTTATCTACATTTCCCAGAATGATACCAGTATTAGTTTTAATGGTCCTTATATTAAAGCATACCTCAACAAGGTGAACAGATCTGATAATAATAAATTAACCCTGGAGGTTCCCTAATCAGGATCCCTATGCAGAAATCTGCTTGCCAACTGTCGTTCTTTTTCCCATTGGTTTAGTTAAGGGTTGAAGTTCTTCTTGAAGTTTCCTTTTTAATCATTATATCCCGACCTTACAGTTTTCTCTGACTACTTTCCTTCAGGCTGTCTTTGCTCCTGTCAATTTAGGATTTCTAGGGAATTATTCTCCTTTGAAATGCATATTCCAGGCTTGAAATGCTGGCATATGTACACTGTAGAGTAATTGTGGAGGCCAAATGTTTAATTACTCATGACAGCTGGAGCTGCAGGAGTCTGAAGCCTACTTGAAAAGGAAGAAAGAATTTCATGGATGGTGTGTATATGAGGATAGATAGATATCTATGTTCACACTACGTATTTTTTTTGTAAAAGTACGGCTGTTGTTGCACATTGCAACAACGACCGTGACTATTACGAAAAAATATGTTACCTTGCCGTCTATGGGATCTCGACGGGAGCATATACACATGGCATATGCTCCGGCCGGGATCCCTAGCGGCGCGGCAAACAACTGACGTGTCAGTGTTCTGCGGCCGCTACTCATTGAAGCCCCTGTCAGCGCACATTATGGAGCAAGCGTCTCCGGCCGCACACTTCACTGTGCAGTGGAGAGTAGGGATGGTCCGAACCTGCCGAGGTTCGGGTTCATACGAACCTGGACTCTCGGCAATGATTTCTGCTGTCTTAAACCTCTGTGGAGAGGGTGGATACAGCGGGAGGACATTGCCAAGAGTCTGGGTTCGTACGAACCCAAACCTCGTCAGGTTCAGACCATCCCTAGTGGAGAGTTCTGATGCAGGCGTGCATCAGAACTCTACAGCCCTAAAGATCATCCGGCCAGTACTGCAGTACCGGCAGGGATGATCTTTTCAGAGACCGGCCCTTCCATGACCTGGCCGGGTCACAGAATGGGCGGTCTCTTACGCAGTCTGAACATAGCCTAAAACTGTAAGCATCATTTCCCACTGCATCTCGTAGTGTCTATTGGAGGCATACTTTGGAAGATTCCTTTGACATATAACAATGATGTATAGTCCCCAACATATGTATACTAAAACTATGTTCGATGCCACTTAGTGGCATCCATCATAAAAAGGTCTCTCTATACCACATGATACACATTTTTAAAGGATCCAGCCCAATTGAATAGTTTAGACATCTGTACTATATCATCAAGCTGTTGCAGATTGCAGCTATCTGGAGTAGAAGCATCAGCACACAGACATTTGTGGAAGTATATTCATTGTGTTCTTTACTAGAGACACACAGAAGCGATTACATGCTTAAGGTGACTGTACCACCAGGCCCAGGCTGAAGCACTGGAGGCGGGCAGACCCACCCTTAGTGGGAAGAAACCCCAGCCCCTCCATGACGTGACTCCATTAGAATCAATGGAACCCTATCATATAGAGGCTAGGGTTATCTCCCACTAAGGGTGGCTCAGCCCGCCTCCAGTGCTTCAGCCTGGGCCTGGTGGTACAGTCACTTTAACGTGTTCTTACTACTTGGAGGACACTAAAGAGAAAGTAACAGAGAACATAAAGGCTAGCAGAGCAATGCATATGAAAACACATTAACACTTAACACAGCGCCACGTACTGTCTGTATGACATAAGTCCTCCAACATAAGCTGAAGCTCTGAAGCTGTTGTATATTCAACACAAGCAAGCCCCAATGGACACACTTTTGGCCTTCCTCTGGCAATGGGGGGGGGTGTCTATGGATACATTTATTACATATGCTGGAATCTATCCTAACCTAAAGTCTGCGCCAACCTATTCAGCAAAAGAAAAAGAAAACCTGACAGAAACCGCTGTCAAATATTAGTTTTCAGTGCAGTAAAAATAAAAGCCACTGGGGCGCCTCCTGATGTGATATTGATGGGTAAACAATGGCCAGAGTTGGTGAAAATGGAATGCACTCACCTGGGAGAGTTTTGCAAATTACTGGGCACAACTCTATTGCAGGCTTGAAATGGCTGCCTGTTACACTTTGTGTGGATACTTTGTGGAAGCCTTTGGCTGGTAGGGGTGTATACAGTAGATTACAGTCACAGTATATGCAGACTCACGTTTTGTTGCAGCAGTGCTGGATGATGTCCGGGAGGTGAGCAGAGTGTGGATCAGCAGAGCTGGCGGTGGTAAGCGATTGTAGCGGTTTGTAGCACACGGCAGGAGCGGGTACTGGGTAGGAGAACGGCAGCGCCGCTGACAGCAGGCGGGATGTGTAGCACTAGGGGAATCTTGCTGAAGAGTTTAAACAGCAGAGTGATCCCATGTGCAGCAATAGTATAAGCAGGAGATCTAGTAGCAGGACTCTGGAATAAGAGGACCACAGCAATATACAAACAGGAGAGTCTTGAGAAGCTTGAGGCAGACAGAAACTTAGTTCTAACTGATACTCCTATTCAGATTCTATGGCCAAAACTCTGATTGTATGGCCTACACTGATGTAATAGTGGGGCTCTTCTGGTCCATCGGTCTTGTGTGGATAGTCCTCTCTACATGATTCTTAGTGCAGTGCAGGCACCAAAAAGATGATCAGCAGGGGGTGCCATGTGTCAGCACACTGCTAATTATTGATGGCCTATCCTGTGAATTAGCTGTCAATTGTTGTTTCCTGTACAACCCCTTTAATAAATGTACACTTGCTAAGCATATTTTAAGGTAACTACTGGTGTTGTTTAAAAGAATATTTCTAGAAGGTGTTACCATTTGTTCCAATTTAAGATTTTACGTCTATTATTAGAAGTTTTAAAAACATGAGATAATATTTTCCTGAATTTTGTAACTTTAAGTACATTTATGTCCATTCCATTGACTTTAAAAAAAATTGTAAAGAGATTCTACTAATTTTACTTTAAGGAAACTACTCATTTAAGCTATAGAATGTAAAATGTAATGAATAATGTTTTCTCTATTAATAAGGTAATAGGCAAGGTAAAAAGACAAGCAGTGACCCATAATCCCTTTAAGTATTTGAGAAGCCACACAGGAACTGGGAGCAAGAGAGAAAGCTGGAACACCTGTACAGGTCATCATTCTTAACTCATTTTAGTGACCTTCACATTGATTCCCACAGTATACAGAGGATATACATGTTACATCAGATAAATGCTACACCTGCTTGGAGTTAATGAACACAGGTTTGTTATCTGATTGTTTAAGTCCATAAACAATTGCTTTATTATGATATTGACTATACTTTGTAGAAACGGCATTCTTCATGCAGAATCAATAAAAATGCTCTCCGCCTATGTGAATAAAATGTAATTTAAGATTTTGAAATTGGATTTATGCAACAAAAGCTATTTCTATTGACCACCTACAGACATTTTTAATATTTGTGTAGAATATGGTAATCTTCTAGTGTATCAAATGGGAATCTAATATTAAGCATTTTCATTGATAAAGTGGAAAAATGGGGAATATAAACACAGAAAAAGTTTCTGAAATACTGTGGACAATACCCCAAATTGTAGCAGCTAGTGCCCAGTAGTTGTTAAGGCTGTGTTCACACATGCATTAACACAATAAAAAAGCAATGTGAATGCATCATTTATTTGCAGTAATTAAAGGGGTAGTGTGGCGGTAAAAAATTATTCACAGAATAACACACATTACAAAGTTATACAACTTTGTAATGTATGTTATGTCTGTGAATGGCCCCCTTCCCCGTGTCCCACCCCCCCCCCCACCCGTGTACCCGGAAGTGTAGTGCTTTATACATACCTGATCCGTGCCGACACGCGTCCGCCATCTTGTGCCAAACGTCATCTTCGACCGGCCGGCTGTGTTCGGGCCGGCCGGCCGAAGATGACGTTTGGCACAAGATGGCGGACACGTGTCGGCACGGATCAGGTATGTATAAAGCACTACACTTCCGGGTACATGGGTGGGGGTGGTGGGACACGGGGAAGGGGGCCATTCACAGACATAACATACATTACAAAGTTGTATAACTTTGTAATGTGTGTTATTCTGTGAATAATTTTTTACCGCCGCACTACCCCTTTAATCCTTTAATTGATCCTTTAATCCTTTAGTTGAAAATGTGTGTAAATATGTTGGGCCAAAAGAGCCCCCCCCCCCATACCTTTTACCAAGCCCCATCCACATTTTCGTAAAAAGCTTTCACAAATATACTCACTGACATAAAAAAAAAAATAATGTACCCGCATAAAAAAGTCATAATTCTTTAAAACTCATCATGCACTGGTATAATGTCTTACCATCAGAAGGTATAAAGATGCACGGCCCAAAGACCTGTAAAAGGTACTTAGAGGCTACTTTTAGGTAGAATTCCTCCTGGTGAAAGATTACTGGCTTTTTATAGAGATTTGTAACTACAACCCTAATACTTATATACAGTTAGTGCAACTTTTACAGGCTGCAATTGCTAAAAGCATGGCGAAAAATGAGGTTGCTGAACACCAGACTGATAGGGAGTCAAAGAGGGATTTAGAAGAGTCCCAGATCCAGAGAATATTTATCCTCCCTATCACATTGATCTAATGATAGTGAACTATGCCAACATTCTTCAGTTATGGGAGAAGATGAAACTGGGTCGCTTTTCTGGAGGAAAACAAACACACCCACACATTTATCTTGGTATAACTCCTTGATTTGAAGCCATATCCCTGGAACTTTTTTGGATCTGACCCCAGAGATTGGTGGCTCCTAAGATGTTAAGGGCTGTAAAACCTCCTCACTCCGCCTACATCCCAATTAGTGTTGAGTGAACACTAAAATGCTTGAGTGCTTGTTACTCGAGTCAAACATTTTACTTGAGTAACTAATCCCATTAAAATCGATGAGAGAGTTAAGCATTTAACCAGAGCCTCCCTGCTCAACAGAAGAGAGGGTGTATGGTTCACCTGAAAACCTCAGAAAGTGATTGAAATACCACAGAAATAGAACAGCAGAATTATCATTTGGTCCTCCCCTCAATGCAGGGACTCTCCGCCGTGTTGTATGTTCCTCTGTGTGGGGATGATGGGTTGCAGGTCGGCTGTCAGTTATTAAAAGTGGTGTAGTGTTATAGTGGTTCTGGTATTGTGTATGTCAGAAGGCTGTGGTTTTGTTTTCTGTATATTAGTACCAGTATACTGTACCAGTAACCAGTATCAGTATACTTATAATACTGGTATAGTGTATGTCAGGTGTCACATAGGGAGGTTAGTCCCTGAAGTCACTGTAAAGGACTTCTGGGTTGTTCTAGGCTTTAACCTGCCTACCTACTTAAGGGGTGGTGTCATGAAAAAACTAGGTCTATAGTGATGCATTATGTGGTTGTCCATTTTATAGTAAAATGGTTCAGTGTACAGAATTAATAACTGTACTCACTGCAGTTACTGACAGCAGCTCCCTGTGTATCTCATAGAGCTAAAATCAGATACACCTCCTCCAGGCTGTGCTGTCCTGCTTTGTGGTGAGTCTGTTCATAAGATGGCCGACATGGAGGAGCATGTGACCATGCCCCGCCCCCAGTATCTACCACTGAACTAACATATGCCTATGGAGGACATTTTAGTCCTAGCACTAGAGCTTTGAAAAAGCATCTTTTACATGTTGCACCAGAGAATAAAAGCATTTTTCTATGTTCTGGAAGCACAAGCAGATATATGAAAGGCACCAGGTGCCTATAACCACATCTAACAGTGGTTTAGAATATGAATGTCAGTAAAGGATTTACTTTAACATATTAACATTGCAAAAAAAGTCACTTAATGACCTAGATCAATGTGCATTTTGCTTTAAGAATGACCCTGACATAGGCGCTCACTGCTTTCTATTTAGCACTTTATGGAAAAAAAAGGTGTAAATGTCTTTGTATTGTTAGCACTTAGCATTAATTCCTTAATGCCATTGATTTGGATCATATAAATGTGAAAGTTGCAGTAAGAAAATGAAATAAAAGTTAAATCACCACGACTTTCACATAAGCCTTTTTCGGGCAGCTAGCCAGACCCATCACATTATCTGTTTGACTTAGTGAGGCACTCTAGCTAATAGAATTTTGCCCCATGTTTGTTGTTGCTATGGCAATGCGGTATTATCAGGCATGTCATGTTCACAGATCAGTAACAGCAGCACTGCTGCAGACACACAACAGCTTCCAGCCTTTGACCGCAAACAGGCTTTCTCTCCACAGTCAGTCTGCCAAAAGAAAATATAGTTGCAAAGAATCAGAAATGTTTTTTATTCTTTTTATTTAACATCATTTTGTCATTAATTCCTGAATGTCAGAAAGAAAGCAGTGCTTAAATTTAATTTCTGAAATTATAAAACCTATTTATAAGATAAAACTTCAGGTATGAACAACCGTCACCATTACTGTACTTATGGCAAGTACAGTCAGTAACATTTCTTTGATCCATCATCAAAAGGGTGAGATAAAGGCCGGATTGTTGACTATATTGAGTTATTAGACAACCATAGAATAGTATACATTAAAAAAACAGCTTTGATTTAAAATCTGTTACTACAACGTTGCTTTTTATTTAGAGGACATTGTTAATTCTTGATATTTTTCAATTGATGATTTGGTTGAATTTTACAGTCAAAGTTGGAAAAAACTACTGGATTGTCATTGACCCAACAAGCAACACTATTTTTAAACAGAATGCAAAAATGCAAAAATGCAAAAGTTCGTTCCGACCAGACTTCCAATTTTTTTTTTAAAGTTTAAAGTTTGGTTCGACCAAATTTCGGATTTCTTTGGATTTTATAGTTTAAAGCATCTATATGATACGGGGGTAGTGTATTTGGTTGAATTTAGGGCTCTACATGTCAGTAACATCATTATCTTTTCAATATCTCAAAGTCAATTTTTGTTTTGTTTTATTCTACAGACATGCACGAGGTATATATTTGTGCCTCAGGAAAACACCTATGTCATATACACTCTCGCAATGGTACCACTATAGCACTTGGATATCTGTAGAGCACTTTTTTTAGAGTTTTATTCTACAGACATGCACAAGGTATATATTTGTGTCTCAGGAAAACATTTGTCATATACACTCTTGCAATGGTGCCACTATAGCACTTGGATATCTGTAGAGCAGGGATTTTCAACCAGTGTGCCGCGACACATGGTCGGGTGTGCCGCGGGGAAAGTTCCACAAACTATGGTGCCCCTGCAGATCGCCCCACTGCTGCTGTCCGCCTCACCTACTGGCCACCTGTAGTGCCCGGACATGCTCCTCCTATCCAATCAGCGGAGACCGGGAGCATGGTGCGCCACAGCGCACCACGCTCCCTGTGTATGCTTATTGGAGGGGCATGTCCGGGCCCTACGGGCGTCCAGTGGGTGGGGCGGACAGCAGCGGCGACCATCTCAGAGGAGGTGAGGAGGAAGGGGGGGGAGAGAAACCTGGGGATGGGGGAGAGAAACAGGAGAAAACAATGGGGGAGAGAAGCATGGGGGATAAACAGGGGGGGAGAGAAGCATGGGGAAGAGAAACTTGGGGATGGGGGAGAGAAACAGCGGAGAGAAGCAGGGGGGAGAGAAGTTTGGTGGAGAGAAGCAGGGGGGAGAGAAGTATGGTGGAGAGAAGCATGGGGGAGAGAAGTATGGTGGAGAGAAGCAGGGGGGAGAAGTATGGTGGAGAGAAGCAGGGGGGAGAAGTATGGTGGAGAGAAGCAGGGGGGAGAGAAGTATGGTGGAGAGAAGCAGGGGGGAGAGAAGTATGGTGGAGAGAAGCATGGGGGAGAGAAGCACAGGAGAGAAGCAGGGGGGAGAAGTATGGTAGAGAGAAGCACAGGAGAGAAGTATGGTGGAGAGAAGTATGGTGGAGAGAAGCATGGTGGCGAGAAGCATGGTGGCGAGAAGCATGTGGGAGAGAAGCATGGGGGAGAGAAGCATGGGGGAGAGAAGCACAGGGGGGAGAAGAAAACAGGCCCAGGTTTCACACTGAGTGAGTATAAATACATTTAGAATCTATATTATTAACTATATGTATAATATGTACTGTTTTAGTGTCATTTTGTGCCATTTTGGTTGGTGGTGTGCCCTGGGATTTTTTAAGTATAAAAAGTGTGCCGCGGCTCAAAAAAGGTTGAAAATCACTGCTGTAGAGCACTTTGTTGTAGAGTTTTATTCTACAGACATGCACGAGGTATATATTTGTGTCTCAGGAAAACACCTACGTCATATACACTCTCGCAAGGGTGACAGTATAGTACTTGGAAATCTGTATAGCACGTTTTTGTTCTGTGCACCCTTTGCTCTCCTATGCCTAATCTATCTACCTACCTATCTTTCGCCCTCACTATTTTTCTCTCTCAATCACTACATGTTTCTCCCCTCCGCTTTCCTAATAATCTTTTTGTCTTTGCTTTTGTAGAATATTTTCTCAGTACATCAGCGTGCAGCGACAGCGTTTTGTCAATGACAAGCTGTGTGCACTGCTAACAGTCTCCTTCCTCTCTCTGTGCAGACTGCCTCATGCGGGCTAGTGCAACATCCCTGCTGATTGGATGTGTTCCGGGCTTCATGGGAAAGTGTCTGCCATTTTAGATAGCAAGAAAAAGAAAAATTCGAAGCGGACTTCCAAAAATCCGAATCCAATCGGACTCAGACTTTTTGGAAAATCCGACCCGGATCCCATACCGGCCAAAGCGGTTTGCTAAACTCTAACCATGAGCACATATTGCAACCACATAGTAACTAAACATAATAACCATATATTTACTGCATTAAATACAGAATACCAAAATCAATATCACCAATAATAACACTATACAAAGGATAAATAATACCGCTAATTTGTAAACACATAACACTGAATAATGACGTCGGAGTCTCTTTGGGTCCCTCTGTAGCAGGTTCAGTCCAAAATACTGGACAAAATAGTGTAACATGCATTACTATTTTGTCTATTCTAATGACACTATTCCAGAAACCACATGAAACCAATTGAAGTCAATAGGGTCTAACACACATAAACATTACACATATTGTATACACACACATACAATATATGCATACATTACAAAGACATATACATATTACACACATGGATGTATATTTCACACATACAAAACATTGCACATACACATACATATGTTACAGAAACATATACATATTACAGTCATATACAGTACACACACTTTCAATATTCAATATAGCTCAACCTCTTTTATTCAGTACAAAGAAGAATCCTAAAGCTCTAGGGCACATGGCTAGGGCAGCCTGAGAAGCGAAGTGACACACAGCAGTGTGAGGGGGCACACAGCAACCTTAAAGGGCACACTGATGCCTGAGGGCAGACTGCAGACCCCCCCCCCTCCCAAAGGAAAAAAAAAACACAAGAAAAGGGGCACAGCACCTTTGGGTTGGGTAACAATGTTTTAGGGGGCACAACAGCTAAGAGGAACACAACAGCACTAGTTGCCTCCAATATGTGCGCTGCTCTCAGCCTAGCACTGCAGACAACCCTTCCCCCACCTCACAATTTGATCTTTACTACAACTACAGTGTAATATGATGATGATTGCAGCACTTCTACTGTAAAAAAAAAAAAAAAAAACTTCTTAGGACTTGATGTCCTTGAATACACTGTAACATTTTAGGAAGATAAAGGTTTTATGGCAAACTTTATATTAACCATGTTTATAATAGTCCATATTAATAGAAATGTTAAGGAAATCTTACACCTATGTAATTTTAATTTTATAGAATTAGTTGAAGCAACCATCGGGTGGATTCTAAACATTTTGGCCCAGATTTATCAGATACACTTTTGTCCCAGTCTGAGAAAAGAAAGCTGAGCTGTGATTGGCTGATATATGTCTCAATTTTTTGTCTTTGTTACTAGATTTAGTCTTAATCATGTTGATCGTTGACTGGGCAGGGATGCAGACAGAGGCAATCCCTTAATAGCACCTTTTCTGCCATGTTATATTATACTTAAGAGAACAAAAATGTTAAAAACACCCTGATCCTTTTCCCACATCTTTGTCTACCTATTAGGGAAACCTATGCAATACGCTTTATGGTAGGTATTATCAAGCAATAGAATTACCAATAAATTGACACTGACCACAACTCATTTATTTTCTAATTTGAAGAGGTAGCGATGCTTTTAGGTACTTCTGTATCCACACCTGCTTCTGTATACAAGTAAACATTAAATTACCTCCATATATTGTAAAAAAACTTTACAGCTAGTTTGTTTATCCAACAAACTATTATCATAGACATTGCCTCATTATATTTGCAGATATTTGCATATTTAATGTAAAGGTTAAACTAACTTTCAAACACAAAAGTATGTGTATAGCAACGGAACACTGATTGGAAGAAAGCCAGATGCATTGTATGCATACTTGGTAAAAAAATATATAATAATAATTGGGGATTGCATAATAAAAAGATGACAGCTATCTACAATGGCCATAGAATTTATTGGTTGATTTTAAATTAACCAGTTGATATTTTGTGTATAATTCTGAGTTTCAAAGAAAGTTGGATATTCATGAGGATTGTTATGACTTTTTCTGGAACTACATAATTAAAGTCCTTTTTCACGGACTGAAGGTTGCATAATAACCAGCTCTGATCCTTTACACGGCTCAAACATTTGTATATTTGTAGGCAGGGCTGCACGAATGATGGCTGGATTTTTCTTGCAGCCATTAGATTTCTAATTTTTGGTTGCACATCACCTGTTTACACATGGGGCGATGTGTGGCCAATAAAGATGAATTTAATGCCTGCATAAAAGGATGAGGAACATGCATTTTCACATCTTGCTAACATGCAAATAGTAGAGTGAACATATGGTCAGCTCACCTCTGTAGTTGTTTGGTGGCTTGCATTCATTCAGGCAGGGTGCACAGGATACAGGGCGGTGGCTCTCTGCTGGTTCAGAGGTAGTTGGAAAGTGTAATAGTCCAGCACTCCATTTAGTAGACTTGCGTAAATTAAATACTTTATTGCATAGCAAAACATATATAGTTAAAAAAAACTCCACAATGGAGACTTTTTCGCCAACGAGTTTTGCGCTATGTGCACTTGATCTTGGTAGCATGATTACCATGATAAACCATTAGAGGACCCGGACAATTTCAATTTTAGCATTTTCGTTTTTTCCTCCTTGTGTTTAAAAGGCCATAGCACTTGCATTTTTTCACCTAGAAACCCACATGAGCCCTTATTTTTTACGTCACTAATTATACTTTGCAATGACAGGTGGAATTTTTGCATAAAGTATACTGCGAAACCAGAAAAAAATTCAAAGTGTGGTGAAATTGAAAAAAAAAAAAAACGCATTTTTTTTATTTTTTTTTTATTTATTTTTTTACGCCGTTCTCCCTGGGGTAAAACTGAATTGTTATATATGTTCCTCAAGTCGTTACGATTAAAACGATATATAACATGTCTAACTTTTCTTTTATCTGATGGCCGGTAAAAAATTCAAACCATTGTTAACAAATATATGTCACTTAAAATCGCTCTATTCCCAGGCTTATAGCGCTTTTATCCTTTGGTCTATGGGGCTGTTTCAGGTGTTTTTGCGCCATGATGTTTACTTTCTATTAGTACCTTGATTGCGCATATGCGACTTTTTGATGGCTTTTTATTACAATTTTTCTGGATTTGATGCGACCAACAATGCGCAATTTTGCACTTTGGGATTTTTTTGCGCTTACGCCATTTACCGTGCGAGATCAGTAATGGGATTAATTAATAGTTCGGGTGATTATAGACGCGGCGATAGCAAACATGTTTATTTATTTATTTATTTTATTTTAACTTTTATTAGGGGAGGAGGCTTTTTACTTATAATATCACTTTTATTTTTACTTTTACACATATACTAGAAGCTCCCCTGGGGGACTCAGATCTCTCATTGAGATCTTTGCTGTATAGTTATACAGCAAAGATCAATGAGATCGGCACTCGTTTGCTTTCGGCTGCTGCAGCCGAAAACAAACGAGTGCCAAGCCGGGGACGGCGCCATCTTGGAGAGGTCCCCGGCCGGCAGCAGGTACAGAGATTGCTCCTCCGGGACAACGTCCCGGAGGAGCGATCTCACCCACTATATCACCACCAATCATCTGCAGCCGGTAATCGGAGGCAGCTGTCATCTTTGACTAGCGGCCATACGAAAGTGAAAGTGCAGATAATGTAAAGTGTGGTTCCGGCCGTACTTTCCATTGACTGCAATGGTTGATTGGAACGTGGGAACATGTGGGAAATGTGCCAGCATTCCAATTAAAAATAAATGAATTTCATCTGGCCAGTACTTTTTTTTAAAGCCTTTTATACCTATTTTAAGGCTTTTTTATTTTTTTATTTATTTTATTTGAAATTTTGTGAACCCAGCATTATTGCACCTAAACATAGGAGATGGTTTCCTTTCCGTGAGGCCAACTTGTCAAATATTTATTCTTGTTGGCAGCATAATTGCTGCTAAATCATGTTATATTTACCTAAAGAATGCCTGCATTTCCCAATGACAATGCATTAATCAGGGCCCTAATCATTTCTTACCGCAACTATTGTAACTTGTTATTAATTGACATTCCCCCAACCAAACTCACTCCACTTAATCCTAAATTGATCTTTCTGTCTTACACAAATACAAATGCTTCTGCTGTTGCCAGTTTTACACTCCCTGCTTGTTCCTCTTACTCTAAAATAAAATAGGAAACTCATCTGTAAAACTTTTACCACTGCTGCAACTTTCCACACATCTGCTCTTTTACTAGCCTATACTGCCAGATGATCCTCACCAGCGGCAGTGGCAGCACAGAGATGCCTGATACTAAATGGGAACTGCACAGCAGGGCCTGATACTATATGGGGCGTGCACAGAGGTGCCTAAACAATATGGGGACCATACTACTATATCCTTATATATCCTTATATCCTATAGGCACAGAGCATACATAGCTATTATATGGAGACAGGGGGGGTTTAGACCTTAGTTAGGGGACCTAACTATCATATGTGCAAGGAGCCTAAAATATTTCTCTGGCAGATTCTGGAGAGAGGTTTCATGGCAAGGAGAAGACCCTAAGATGGTCTGAGCCCAGGAGAGAAAAATAAAAAGTGAATAAGAGGAGGCACCTCTTTTGAGTCACTGGATGTAACTACACTCTGTTATAAGGTCTATAGTGATAATGTTAATGGTATGGGGGCATAATTTAGGGATTATGTGGTGATATCATTGATATGTAATCACTGTATGGTAGTATAATTTATCGGCAACAATGTTATGAGATCATTCTGTTTGTATTGGTGCACTTGATACTGTGTGGGGGCAAGCCTTTGCTAAGTGATTATGAAGCCGTGTAATAGGCTCGGTAAGCGAGCGTCGATTGTCATTCTCTTGCAATAGGCATTGGGCCATCTAATAAGACTGTAAAACCGATGATAAAAGGGCTATAAATTACACAAAAAGCATTTAAAAATACAAATGTGAGAAGTTAGCGGTAGCCTTTAAAATAAGAAAAAGGTAATAAAAGCAGCAAAAGTTCACAATGAAATGCAGGTGGCCAAAAAATCTAAATCCCCTCTAAATCTTTAAATGTAAATGCAAAAAAAAAGTTAGATCACGTATGACCACAAAAAAATGATGATGGGAGTTGATCACTGGAGATCAAGAGAAATCAGAGATACTGTACCTAAGCTCTTTACATACAAAGGAAAAGGTATGAGCTGAAGTAGCCATGACCAGTGCCGGTAACACGTAATGTAAAGTATTAAACTGGCTTAATGTAGATATTGTCCAAGATAAATTAAAGAAATGCGAGCATAGCCCCAGGACGTCATGAATTACAGCAAGAATTCTTAAAGTAATTTCTGTACCCTTGTATGTAATATTCAGAGATTCTAGGATGACTGGTATTGTGCTGAGAGATGGGCATAAGGTTACTATAGTGCTGAACCTTCAAAAAAGGCTCTAGGGCTCCCCCAGGTAATTGTAGACTGGAAAATTGAACGTCCATTGTTGGAAAAGTATTTTAAGGGGCTTATAGGAGACCAAATACAGGAATATGGTAATAGAAATATAGGTGATAGCCAGCATGGTTTTACTAAGGACAGAAGTTGCCAAACCAACCTAACTTGTTTTTATGAACAGGTGAGTAGAAGCCTGAGTAGAAGAGGTGAGTAGAAAAGATGGCTGTGAATATAGTGTATCCTGACTTTGAACTTTTGGCCGATGTCTCATGGGAAAATTAACACCTATTGTTTTAGAAAGTTTAGTTTGTAACCGCATTGAAAACCGGCTTAAATGGGCACTGTCATTACCGTTAACTAATGTTAAGTTAGCATGGTAGGAATATACTACATCTTTTGCAATTTACCCTATTTTCCTGCTTGTTTTTTTTTTTTTTTTTAATTAAATACAATGCTATAAATTCAGCTGCTAAGTGTCTTAATAACTGGAAAACTGCAGTGAAGGTTTCATCACTAAGGCCATTTGTAGGTCTTTAGTAACAGCAGAAAAGAGACCAAATGCAGGAAGTGATATCAGTTGCCCCTCTGCTGGCACAAATTGGCCCAGTGAATATGAATGCTGATTGGCAAGCAGCTGGGCACACCCCTGTGCACTGATACAGCTAAGTAAACTAACATCTTCTGGCCTAAGGTAAATGTTACTTATTAAAATGCAATGACAGGTGCAATTTAAAGGGAACCAATCACCATCCTGAGAGAGTGTTACCTGGCCCCAGTACCTTATAGCTAACAGGCACGTCCTCGAAGTTGTGCCTGGCAGTCTCCGACAGAGTTGCAATTATAAAAAAAAAATCCATGTTTAATGATCAATCCCAGCACCAAGTAACTAGGCATGGAGTGAAACCCCAATGGCATGTAGTCATACTGCCTGGGCCCTCTTCCCAGCCCCTTACGTTTGATTGGCATCCTAAGCGCTGGGGACTTAATGAAAAGGCCTGTGCTCAGGCTGCCATTCAACTGTGAGACGCTGGAAGAGTTTTGGCTCCACCCTCATGCCTAGAAACTTGGAGCCAGGCCGAGCATTAAACATGTATTTTTTTTGTAAATTGCTGCCCCACATCGGAGAGCTGTGCCCACAGCTATAATGTACAAATGTACTGGGGCTAGGTTACACTCCCTCAGAGAGGTAATTGGTTCCCTTTAAAGACAGTACCCAGAAAGTAAGGGTCTATGATTCCTACTCAAAATAGTTAAAGGAGACGTCTGGCAAACATTTTTATTAAAGTATAGTATTGCCCCCCAAAAGTTATACAAATCAACAAAATACACCTATTACGGTAAATGCTTATAAAGTACTTTTTTCCCTGAACTTTCTACTGCATCAAGGCTTCACTGCCTAGATTAAATGGTGATGTCACAACCCGACTCCTAGAGCTGTGCGGGCTGTGGCTGCTGGGGAGGATGATGGCAGAGGGATGCTCAGTGTCCCTCTAGTGCCCTGTGTCCCTCAGTGTCCCTCTGCCATCAGAGCCCGCACAGCTCTGGGAGTTGGGTCGTGACATCACCATGTTATCCAGGAAGTGAAGCCTTGATGCAGTAGCAAGTGCAGGAAAAATTGCAATTTATAAGCATATTAAGTGTGTATTGGTGATTTGTATAACTTTGGGGGGGCAATAAAATACTTTAATAAAAATTTTCGCTGGACTTCTCCTTTAAGTGTTGTACCATAAGCTTTACTATTGGGTCTGCTTTTGTTAAATTTGTTTGTAAATTATATTGAGGGTGGAATTAACTGTTACTGTTTGTATCTTTGCAGATAAAGCCAAGCTTTAAAGTACAGTACAGTCTATGGAAGGCGTACATATGTTACAAATGGATTTGGACACACTCAGTATTTGGGAATCCACTTTGCAAGTGAGGTTCAAAGTAAATAAGTGAAGATTTAAAACTAATAACCCACATGCATCATATATAAATATGCATATGTTCTAGCTGGAGTTAAAGTGGGAGAGTCACCGGTAGAGAAGAGCTTGGGTGTACTTCTAAGGCCAGTAGGATATGCCATGCATTAAAAACAGGCATGGACTCACAGGAAAGGGACATAATATTATCTCTTTGTAAAACTTTGGTGCAGCCTCATTTGGAGTATGCTGTTTAGTTCTGGACACTGGTAAGAAGAAAGGATGCCTTAGACCTAAAAAGGTAAAAAAAAAGGCGGACAACTTAACCTAAAAGGAGCATTGAGCATCTTAGTTATAAGGGACAAGTAAAATAAAAAAAAATTGTTTAGTCTTGAGAAAAGAAGTTTCAGGGTGGATGTGATTATTTTGTTTCAATGAGCACCAGCATTGAAAAAAAAAAAAAAAAACTAAAAAAGTTTTGTCCGGTCACTGTTCAGACCACAACTCAACAGGGAGAGGTCACCGTGGAGCACATTAATTCCTCGCTCTGTGTCACGTGACATTAACCCTTTAAGGACCGAGGCAAATTTTATGAATATGACCTGTGTCACTTTATTCATTAATAACTTCGGAATGCTTTTACCTATCCGGCTGATTCTGAGATTGTTTTCTCCTGACATATTGTACTTCACGTTTCTGGTAAAATGGAGTCGATACTTATAACAAATATTTATGAAAAAATCCAAAATAACGTGAAAAATTTAGAAACTTTTCTGCTTATACATAAAATGGTTATGCCACATAAATTATATATTAAATAGCATTAGCAACATGTCTACTTTATGTTGGCAGCATTTATTAAACTATCTTTCCTTTTTTTTAGACAATAGGAAGCTTAAAACCTTAGCAGCAAATTTCCAAATTTTAAGTAAAATTTCAAAATCAGATTTTTTTAGGGACCTGTTCAGGTTTAGGCTGGGTTCACACTACGGAGGGGAAGGGGGAGGGGTGATAGGTTCTATACATATGCATTTATATTATTTTGGTCTAAGAACTTGTCTAGCCCTGTTTTGAAGCCCTCTACTGTTTTTGCTGTTACCAGATCCTGTGGTAGACTGTTCCACAGATTTACAGTTCTCATTGTAATGAAGGGCCATGTCGCATTTACAGAGCCCTCGTGCTGTTAAAACACTGGAAACCCCCCACAAGTGACCCCATTCTGGAAGCTACACCCCTCAAGGAATCTAACAAGGGGTGCAGTGAGCATATGGACCCCACTGGTGACGGGCACAAATGTAACGTAAAAGTGAAAAATTTCATTTTTTCACTTTTACGCCACAAATGTGCCCGTCATCAAGGGGTCCATATCCTCACTGCACCCCTTGTTAGGTTCCTTGAGGGGTGTAGTTTCCAGAATGGGGTCACTTGTGGGGGTTTTAACTGTCTTGGCAGCACGAGGGCTCTGTAAATGCGACATGGCGTTCATCATCAATTCTGGCCAAATCCAGACTCCAAAATCCAAATGGTGCTCCTTCCCTTCGGAGGCTAGCCCTGCGCTCACATTGGGCTTTATGTCCACATGTGGGGTACTTACAGACTCGGGGGAAATTGCTCTACACATTTTGTGTGTGTGTTTTTTTTTTATCTTTTAACCCCTTGTGAAAGTGGAACAATCAAGGCTAGACCAACATTATAGTGTAAAAAATTTAATATTTCATTTTCACGCCACATTGTTTCACATTTGTGTCCTGCATGGCACTTTTTGTCCACATGTGGGGTATTTCTGAACTCAGGGGAAATTGCTCTACACATTTTGTGTTTTTTTTTATCTTTTAACCCCTTGTGAAAGTGAAAAAATCAAGACAAGATCAATCATTTAGTGTAAAAAATAAAAAAAATTTACATTAAATGTTGGTCTAGCCTTGATTTTTTTCCATTTCCACAAGGGGTTAAAAAAGAAAATGAACACAAAACATGTAGGGTAGTTTCCCCTGAGTACGAAAATACCCCACATGTGGACATAATGTAATGACACAGAGCGCCATTTAGAGGCTGGAATGGAGGAAGGAGGCCATGTCGCAATTACAAAGCTCTTGTGCTGCCAGAACAGTAGAAACCCCCAACAGGTGACCCCATTCTGGAAACTACACACCTCAAGGACTCTAACAAGGGGTGCAGTGAGCATATGGACCCCACTGGTGACGAGCACATATGTAGAACATGTAGTATGAAAATAAAAAATACATTTTTTTTCATTTTCACGGCACAAATGTGCCCGTCTCCAGGGGGCCATATCCCCGTTGCCCCCCTTGTTAGATTTCTTATGGGGTGTAGTTTCCAGAATGGGGTCACTTGTGGGGGGTTTCTACTGTCAGAAAGCACAGAGGCTTTATAATTGCATCATGGCATCCTCTAATGGGAATGGCGGCCACACCTATTTAGCTGGGGAAAAGGGACAATTTTAATTTATTTGGGGGTATTAGGCCAATTATTATTTTATAAGGTTGAAAAGAACAGGTGGCCATCAAATTCAACCTGTGTTGATCCAGATGAAGGCAATAAACCCTTGTGAGGTAGACGACAGTAGCCTCATCACTGGGAAAGAATTCCTTCCTGACTCCATAATGGCAATCAGAATAATCCCTGGACCAACGTGACCCCTGAAATAGGAATAAGGAAGAGAATTTAGATAATGTAGAACTCCAATCATGTGTGGTACACCATGAAGCGATCCAGTATGCAGAGGCCGGGGCGCTCAGGACAGGTGTCACACTGGAAAATGGTGTCCTTCCTGATTCCCCTATTACGCCACACTCTGCACTTCTTCTGGGGTCTCCTGTTTTCCAGTGTGGGGGACGTCACCTGGAAAACGTTGCCCTGGTGCGATACGGGGTCCTTCATATCCAGAAGCGCTGGATCTGCTCCATGGCTGCTAAATGTTAGGGCTCTATTACTGCTTCTGATATTTTCGGATCGTGCCACAAGCTACAGTAGCTCGGGCAGCGAGGGACCGGAAGAGGGGGTGCTGGTATAAAAGTTATTCCCGTACAGGTGGTAACTTTTATCCAGCAGTGGGAAGATTAGTTCCCGAACGACCTACCCATTTACTCGGAGGATTGGGGGGGGGCATCTGGGGGCTGGATTCAGGTGTCCTTTCCTTCATACACTCTAAGTAGGCTGGGTTCACACTATGTATATTTCAGTCAGTACTGTGGTCCTCATATTGCAACCAAAACCAGGAGTGGATTGAAAACACATAAAGGCTCTGTTCACACAATGTTGAAATTGAGTGGATGGCCGCCATTTAATGGCAAATATTTGCTGTTATTTTAAAACAACGGCTGTTATATTGAAATAATGGCAGTTATTTACTGTTATATGGCGGCCATCCACTCATTTTCAACACTGTGTGGACAGAGCCTTTCTGTTTTTTTAATCCACTCCTGGTTTTGGTTGCAATATGAGGACCACAATACTGACTGAAATATACGTAGTGTGAACCCAGCCTCATGGTACTTGCACACTGTGGAATGGCAAAGGATAACCCTTTGTGCATTCCGCAGCTGGCTACCTAGCTGAGGGGTCCAGAGCAGGTATTTTACACTTTGGGGGCCATTCACACTGTGATACCTATTAATATGTTGTTTTGCATAATGTGAACAAATAAAACTTTCAATATATATTATTAGGAAAATATGGCTTTTCCAACAGGATAAAGTCTCTGTTTCCCTGACTGCATGCTCTTGCGGGCTGTTTAGAAACCTCCTCAGTCATGAACAGAATTGTCTGATATGAAACAGCTTTTTAAGAGTCAATTATCTTTATTTTCAGATCTTCAGTCAGATCTTATAAGAGCACACATCACCCATAGAGGCCTGAAGAGCAACAGAATTGATTTAGCTTTGGAATTGTATACACCTGTCTCGGAGTAAGGCTTTACCATTTTAATCAAGTTCTTACTCAAAAATGATGCTATTCGATCAAGTAGAAAAGTGCTTAACCCCTAGATGATTACCAATATGTCTTTTAATGGCGGCCATTAATGGGCTTTATTCTAGAGCGCTGTGCTTTAACCACTCTCTACTCACAGGAAATCATGCAGACATGGTTGCGATACTCCGCTGTAACACAGCCAGACACCCACAAGAGGAGGCAGAAACTTTATTTTACTATTTCTGCCTGCTCCATCTTTCAGTTGAGTGAAAATTAGACAGGCAGGACTTTGGAAATATGGTTGGTTTTGGCCCCTGTGCAATTAATGCTTGTTTCTTAGCAAGGTCAGAAATAACTTTAATGTTGTCATTTTAAGTCAAATCCTTAAGATTCTAAGATTCTAATATGTCCACCTTCTATTGATTTTGAAGTCCATACTGTCTCCAGAATGATTTGTTTTACCTTACATTTTATAACATATTTAAGGGGTAGAACATGAAAAACATTTACAGAAGCTGTCCAGTCATCACTGCTCCCCACCTGACTATTCATTACACTCTAGACCTCTTTTTGGTATTGTACTAACTTCCTTGTAGTCCAGCCTCCTCTCTGCCTCTGTTCAGACACCATCTTGAATTTCACCTTGCTTTCTCTCCCTATTTTCTTTTCAGTACCATAACGCCTTACTACCTCAGCACAGTATCAAATGAGCAGCTAGAGATAGTAACACCTTTCTTGTATCTTACCTGTATCAGGAAAGACATAAAGGGAGAAATGGATTATTCAGTAAGCATGATTTTGGATGGATTAGAGGGGTGCAGGGCTGTTAGACTGGTGGACAGTTTTTTTTTTCACCCACTTTTTGCCTTGGCGTACAAATAATAAATAGTAAACAAAAAAAAAACCTGTAATCTTTATTCTGGGTGTGTATTACTTCTGTATAGTTTTTGTAAATATTGTGAAGAGTTTTTAGCAAAATAAAAAAATGAGAACCACAAATATGACCCTTACTTTCGGAAACAAGATTAAAATATGGAGACATAATCACACAACATACTAATAAAGTGCAAAAGCATAAAATAAAATTACCAAAAAAAGTTATGTTATTTTAAGAGCTACAAGTTAGGGCCAGAAATATTTGGACAGTGACACAAGTTTTGTTATTTTAGCTGTTTACAAAAACATGTTCAGAAATACAATTATATATATAATATGGGCTGAAAGTGCACACTCCCAGCTGCAATATGAGAGTTTCCACATCCAAATCGGAGAAAGGGTTTAGGAATCATAGCTCTGTAATGCATAGCCTCCTCTTTTTCAAGGGACCAAAAGTAATTGGACAATGGACTCTAAGGGCTGCAATTAACTCTGAAGGTGTCTCCCTCGTTAACCTGTAATCAATGAAGTAGTTAAAAGGTCTGGGATTGATTCCAGGCGTGTGGTTTTGCATTTGGAAGCTGTTGCTGTGACCAGACAACATGCGGTCAAAGGAACTCTCAATTGAGGTGAAGCAGAACATCCTGAGGCTGAAAAAAAAGAAAAAAATCCATCAGAGAGATAGCAGACATGCTTGGAGTAGCAAAATCAACAGTCGGGTACATTCTGAGAAAAAAGGAATAGACTGGTGGGCTTGGGAACTCAAAAAGGCCTGGACGTCCACGGAAGACAACCGTGGTGGATGATCGCCGCATACTTTCTTTGGTGAAGAAGAACCCGTCCACAACATCAACTGAAGTCCAGAACACTCTCAAGGAAGTAGGTGTATCTGTCTCTAAGTCAACAGTAAAGAGAAGACTCCATGAAAGTAAATACAAAGGGTTCACATCTAGATGCAAACCATTCATCAATTCCTAAAATAGACAGGCCAGAGTTAAATTTGCCGAAAAACACCTCAAGAAGCCAGCTCAGTTCTGGAAAAGTATTCTATGGACAGATGAGACAAAGATCAACCTGTACCAGAATGATAGGAAGAAAAAAGTTTGGAGAAGAAAGGGAACGGCACATAATCCAAGGCACACCACATCCTCTGTAAAACATGGTGGAGGCAACGTGATGGCATGGGCATGCATGGCTTTCAATGGCACTGGGTCACTTGTGTTTATTGATGAAATAACAGCAGACAAGAGTAGCCGGATGAATTCTGAAGTGTACCGGGATATACTTTCAGCCCAGATTCAGCCAAATGCTGCAAAGTTGATCGGACGGCGCTTCATAGTACAGATGGACAATGACCCCAAGAATACAGCCAAAGCTACCCAGGAGTGCAAAAAAGTGGAACATTCTGCAATGGCCAAGTCAATCACCAGATCTTAACCCAATTGAGCATGCATTTCACTTGCTCAAATCCAGACTTAAGACGGAAAGAGCCACAAACAAGCAAGATCTGAAGGCTGCGGCTGTAAAGGCCTGGCAAAGCAGTAAGAAGGAGGAAACCCAGCGTTTGGCGATGTCCATGGGTTCCAGACTTAAGGCAGTGATTGCCTCCAAAGGATTTGCAACAAAATATTGAAAAAAAAAATATATTTTGTTTGGGTTATGTTTATTTGTCCAATTACTTTTGAGCTCCTAAAATGTGGAGTGTTTGTAAAGAAATGTGCATAATTCCTACATTTTCTATCAGATATTTTTGTTTAACCCTTCAAATTAAACGTTACAATCTGCACTTGAATTCTGTTGTAGAGGTTTCATTTCAAATCCAATGCGGTGGCATGCAGAGCCCAACTCGTGAAAATTGTGTCACTGCCCAAATATTTCTGGCCCTAACTGTACTTCTAACTCCTTAGACCATTATGAGGCCTTTACGGAGCAGGCTCGGGCATCCTACCATACCTGGCTGCTAAAAGCCAGGTATATATACAGCGCCTTAGGTGGAAAAATAAAAAAGTGAATGTACCACTGGAATGACAATAATAATCTTTACATACCACCTTATCGTTGCTGCACTGAATCAGCTCATGTGGTCCTTCTTGAATTAGTTGGCCGGTCTCCGGGATCTTTACCATTATTCAGAAATGTAAATAAGGTCTGTTATGTACTAGAGGTGGGCCCGGCACCCCCAGTGAAAAGATGTCTCCTTTCCCCTATGTAATGCACACTTTCTCTTCTCACTAAGCCCCGCCTTCAGTTTCCTTCCCAGCCTGGCCCAATGCTGCTGCCTGTTCTCAAGCGCAGTCATCAGAGCGGGGTATGAGTCCCACTGCACAGGGTCATATCCCACTCTATGCACCAATGGAGAAAAAATGTGGATGTCAGTGAAGAGCAGTTAGGCCCTCGAGAACAGGCAACAGAGTTGGGCCAGGCAGGAAACTGAAGGCGGAACATAGAAAGCACGCATCACCAGGTGAGGAGGATATGTCTTTGCAGTGGGGTTACTGGGCTCACCTCCAGAGAATAACGGACCTCATTTAAATTTCGGAATACTGGCAAAGAACACTGAAACCAGCTAACAGATTCTAAAAGGGACCACATCAGCTCATTCAGCGGAGTGACGCTCATAAGGTGGTATGTAAAGCTTATTATAGTAATTATGGTGCTACATTTGCTTTAAAAAAAAGAAAGGAAAAAAAAAACTTAAAAAAAAACACAAACTTGTACACGCAAATTGGGTATAATTTAGGATTCACAGTATATGCTATGGGAAAATAAAGAGTGTCATTATAAATTACAATTGGTCCAGCAAAAAAGCAAACCATCACATGGCTATGTAGATGTAAAAATGAAATAATTATGGCTTTTAGAAGGTGAGGAGAAAAAATAAAAAATAGGGGTTTATCTATCTACACACACACATAAATATAATAATAATAATAATAATAATAATACTAATAATAATAATATATATTAGCTCAGGATTCCATATATCATCTATTTATCTGTCGCTATCTATTTATTTATAATCATGTATTACATTTTTGCTCTAAATTTTTAGTATTAGTAAAATTTGAAAGATTTCTATAAGAAATAGCAGTGTACTAAAAATATGTTTTGTGTATTACTTTGCTACAGAGAGAAGTGCTATCACAGCTACTGTACATATGATAATTCTATCATGTTTAACTCATGGGAAGTACTACTAGTAACACTTGCATGTTGACAGATGGAGGCCCAGAAGGTAACTCAAAGTTGAAACACAGTACAAAACATTGAAATGCTGCTGATTTAATTTATGAAATTAAATTATGTTTATTGAAAATGTCATTCTGGTGCACATTTCTTTCTCTTAGAAAAGACTTTATTTGCTACTCCATAACCAGTTAGTTAACCTTTGTCCTGTGATTGTACATTGAGTTGTTATGAGGCTGACAGCTTTAGAATCCACTGCACCAGCAGCTCTTTGTCTCACTGTGGCAAAGAATGATCCTCAGGACAACGCTGTTTGAAGAAGAGACAAAATGAGTAGAGGATGTAATTACAAATAACCTTGAACCATTGAACAGTACACAGACAATTCTAACAAAGAAGCTGTAAACAGAGGTAGTCAACACAAACTCCAGAGGGAGCGCAGTGCATAAAGACATTAACTGCTGTCTGATACTCCATGGAAATCTTTTTTCAGGACTCATATGTAGCCCAAGCACACTGTACTATGGCCAGTATTCTGATTTATATCCCTTATAGTATTGACATTTTATCATTCTTCATCTTCTAAATGTTGGCTAGCCATTTTTTAAATCAATTTTGCACTGTCTATTTGGACTTGGTATAGAGACACATAGGCCTAAAATACAGAAAAACCTGACATTAACACTTGATACTATAAATCTGTCAAAAAGATTCAGAACGCACTAAAATGCCAAAAAAAAAAAAAACCCCTACATAAAAGTGTCAGCTTTCTGTTTGGTAAATCTGGGTCATAGAATTCCTGCTCCTATGGCTATGTTCACACAATGTCAATATTGAAAAGGCGGACGATTTTCATATTTAAAAAAGCGTCAGTTTTTGCGGCGATTTAACTGACTGCAATGGCAATACATTGAAGTCAATGAGAAGAAAGACGTCCAATGCACACAGTGTATTGAATAACGGACGTTTTTGCCGCGGACGTCAAAATAATGAACATGATCATTATTTTCGGACATCTTTTGCAAACTGCAGACGTTTTTTATTAGTCGTTTATACACAGTTTTTCTTTACTCACCGTTCTTTCTCCATTTTTACAATTAAATTTAACCCCTTAGCGTCCCATGACGTACCTGGTACGTCATGGTGCCGCGGGGGTGTTCATAGCGGGACCCCGCTCTGAACGGCTCTGCCTCTATTAGCAGGTGCGGGTCCCGTTGCCACGCCGGCTAATTAAGCACTTCAATGCAGCTGTCAAACCTGACAGCTGCATTGAAGTGCTTTGTACTGCACGTCCCTGGTGTCTAGTGGCACGGATCTCCCCCCCGCGATGCGATCACGGGGGGGGGGGGGGGGGGGGTGTGAGGGAGATCCGTTCTTCTGGCTGGCCCGGGTCTCAGCGTCGGAATGACGCTGATCCCGGATCGGCAATAGATTGCTATGGCCTGCAGCAGGCCATAGCAATCTATCACCGATTACAATGATCTTTGCTGTGTATATACACAGCATTGATCTCTATGAGAGATCAGTCCTGTCTATATACAAGTCCCCCAGGGGGGACTTCTAGTTTCTGTAAAAAAAAAAGTAAAAATGTGTTTTAATAAAAAATCCCCTCCCCTAATAAAAGTCCAAATCACCCCCCTTTTCCCATTTTATAAATATAAATTATTAAATAAACAAATAAATAAACATATTTGTTATCGCCACGCACGTAATCGCCCGAACTATTAATTAATCACATTCCTGATCTCGCACGGTAAACGGCATCAGCGCAAAAAAATTCCAAAGTGCAAAATCCAACACAGCCCCATAGACCAAAGGATAAAAGCGCTATAAGCCTGGGAACGGAGCGATTTAAGGAACATATATTTGTTAACAATGGTTTGAATTTTTTTACAGGCCATCACATAATATAAAAGTTATACATGTTACATATCATTGTAATCATAACAACTTGAGGAACATGCATAACAAGTCAGTTTTACCATAGGGCAAACGGTGTAATTGCAAAACTCCCCGAAATCAAAACAAATTAAAAATGCAAGCGCTATGGACTTTTAAACATAAAATGGAAAAAGCAAAAGCGCAAAAACGAAAATTGGCTTTGACCTTAAGGGGTTAATGGACTTTTTAATTAAGCCATACCCAAAGGCCAATTAGCCAACCCAAACTAGAATAATGGGCAAACACCTTGCGCTAAGGGGAGGCCAGGCTGCTAAATAACGTCCGTTATTTTAGACTCAAAATAATTGACTTAATTTTAAACAGAGCTCAAAAGACGTTGTGTAAACATAGCCTAAGGCAGAATTCTTCTGTAATACGTAATGAAGCTCGGCAGAAAACCAGAGGAGTAAAAAAAGCATAGTAAGACCCCACAGACTTATATTATACAGGCTATATTATGCTTATTTAGAACCTGAACGTTGTATAGAGCCATAGTATTATAGTGTGCATGAACTCTAATTGTTGGTGTTCAATGTCACATTTACAGTATGTTTTCTTTTCCATTGAGGCGTCATTAGAATCTCCAGAACATGCACAAAGGCGGCGTTAACATTTTGATGTAGATTTATGAAAAGGTATGAAATATAGACTGGTGTAAACTGCCCACAGCAACCAATCACAGCTCAGCTTTCATCTCTGGTAAAATATAAGACAAGCTATGATTGGTTGCTGTGGCCAGTTTACATCAATGTATATTTTACACCCTTTGATAAATCTGGGCTTTAAAGTTAATTTTTTCTCCTGTCAATGTCCACTGATAAGGCACTTTGTGCACCTAGCCAAAAATGAAGGGGAAAAAAAAAGTATGTACACAGCCTTAAAATAGCGGATTATAAATATGTAATAACCCAAACCATTACAATGCACTGGGTGCTGGTAACTCATGTCTATTATTTTATTTAAGTTTTGAGCAATGTAAAAGTAATACCAGTAAAATGATATATGGTCAGAGATAATAATCATAGTTAGAAGGGTCCTAATGACTAAAATCTGATCACAAGGGGGGGGGGGGGGGATTTATCAAGAGCAGCATTTTATCTACCACCAGATCCACCAGATTTATTTAGAGGAGAATACTTTTTAATATGTCTGCAGCTGCTGTGGGGTAGTCTCAGATATGTACACTGGCTAAGAGCTTGCATAAATTTTAGCTACAATTTATGCCTGTGTGCTCATGTAAGTTGTAATCAATCAAGCACGTGAAGATGCAAGTGAGACGCAGGCAGGTGAAAAGTCCCAAAAGTTTTGTGCAACTGGGACTTTATAATTTTTCAACAGTCTGAGCTAAGCACAGACCATGATATGTGTACTCAACAGTGTTTAGATGTAATCTGCCATTAACCCCTTAAAGACTGTCTTTGCAACTTTTTCTGACGGTCTACTCTAATATGACTTTTTTAAGGTGTGATCAAAATAAAATGTTGCACGGTGTCCATGGTGAGATTGTGGAAGCTCAGTATGACAGCCAGGCTTCAGCACTAACTGCCAGGACCAGAGAAACCTTCAATCCTCAGTCTAATCCATTGCATTCAGTGGTCAAAAATAATTAATATTAATCCAAAATAGTAAAAATGAATAAATTTTGTATCACTGTAATCCAAGTAACCCAGCGAATATATGTATTATTTTGTTTTTACCTCTGAATGGAGGAAATATAGTATGCAAAAATAAGAAGGAAAAAAAAAAATTTCCTCTCCTCGTTTTCAAAATGGCAGCATTAAAATGTAACATTTGTCTTACACAAAACAAGCACTCATATAGCTATGCTGACATAAAAAAGTGTATTGATTCTAGGGAGGCAACTTTGAAATAAACTAAGAAAATTTCTTGGTCATTAATGGACAACTATGCAAGAACCTAAAAAAAAAAACAACACAAACACACATTAAATATTTACCATCCCTCCGCTCACTCCGTCACCTCCGGCCGGTATTTTCGGAACTCCCTCACTTCCGGTGAGTGAATGCGCACCAGCAGCCTTTTCATTGGCTGGAGCGCATCACATGGCAAGCTCAGCCAATCAGGGCTGAGCAAGCTTGGAAGCCATGTGATGCGGTCCAGCCAATGAAAAGGCTGCTGGTGCCCAAGTGTACCAGTAACCTTTTCATGTCCCATTCACTTTAGCAGAAGACACCAAGGAGGATGAAGACCTGGCCCACCCCCTGCTGTGAAGACATCGTCAAAAAATGGCGCCCGGGAGCAGTGGACAGGGTCAAATTTAACCGGGTATGTATACTTTATTTAACTTCCGGGGGGGGGGGGGAGCGGGGGCCGGACCGCTTATTTAGACACATTACAAAGTTATATAACTTTGTAATATGTGTTAAATAAGCTGAAAAAGAAAAACGCCGGAGTTGTCCTTTAAGGGGTTAAACTCAATAGTGTGAGTATTAAAAATATGTGCTGGGTAATCCGTGAGATGCCCTTTGTAGCTGCTTACCATCTGACTGCGAGGAAGGGAACATTTTTCTAAGTAACTCTGAATTCCCTAGTAATGTCTCTCTAAAAACATATACTCTTAGCAGCTCCATCTGATATTAGATGAAGATTCCTACTCATACCAATACTCACTCATCTAGGCCAAGAACTGAAGATGGAAGAAGGTAATAGCTCATACATATTTTACAAATGATTAATTGGGTTTGACGATGAGCTACCAAATGTATCTGAGTAACAATATTCTTATTTCTTTGCTGCTTCAGACAATTAACTAGATGACATGTATGGCTTGTCATGCTTTTAATATGCATTCTGCTTCACTGGAAACTGTTCAAGACTGAAAATATCTTCCAAATATCAATATACTGCATCATAACTTATTTTTGCAGCATATAACGCCACATTGTACCATTTTTATTTTATTTTAACACTCCAAAATATATGTCCGTTCATTTTGCTACAGCCATAATCCTAAAAGATATCAACAACATAAGACCTGGAGGCAGGAACACTGAAAGTGTTTGAAGTGGCAGCACCGCAAGCATCAGCAAGAACAGCCTCTGTTGAGACAGCTCTCCCACACTATACAGCAAGACCAACCTGTTCCTCCCACTGCATACTGGCATAGTCTACATCTTTGTTGATGAATGAGGTGAAACGTCTGCAGTTGGCATTATGATATTCAATGTTCTCTTTTATGATTAAAATAATAATACGAAATACTAATTATAATTAAAATTCACATTCAAAGCCAATGTCTGTTAAACTCTTCTCATATATGTCAGGAATATTGCCAATTCTCTTTTCATTATCTTTTCATGACAGCAAATGGTAATTGTATAATACTATCATCATTTTTGTATTGATATCCCCGATCTATTTTTTTTCTGTATTACATATAATATCATGTTAAAAACATCCATGTTCTGACTTTTAGTTTAACCCTGTGAAGACAGAACCAGTTAAATTTTTTTCCTCTCCTTTTTTTTAACACTCTTAACAATGCAATTCTTGAGATCAAACTACCCTCTGTTAGGGCCACGGGGGCGTCCCGCGTTCCGGACCGCCGCCGTGACTCCTCACCCAGTTCCGCAGCAGCCAGTGTCCACGTGCAGGGACCCGGCGCTGCGGCTACTTCGGCCCAGGAGGGCGCCTCACCTTGCCTCGTTCCTGCCCGTCACTGTGCCGGCCAGCGCGCGCGTCCCCGCCTCCTAGGGCGCCGGCTGTCTCAAATTTAAAGGGGCAGTGCGCTCCTAATTGGTTTTTGTGTCAATCACTCCCCTATAAGTTCCAGCCCTGCCCCCTCCCAGGTGTTGGAGCCTCTGCATGCTTCCCATAGCGTTTGGCCCAGCTCCCTGTTGTTCTTGACCTTAGTCCTTGTCCCTTGTTCCTGTCCGCAGTCCTTGTCCCTAGTCCTTGCCCGCTGCCTTCCCATTGTTCCTGAGTCCTGTCCGCCACCTGCGATCACGCCTACAGACCTCCGCTCCCTGGTGAGGTTAGTGCCATCGCTAGTGATGGTCCAGTGGATCCACTACTCCAGGCGTTACAGTAGGCTCCAACCATGGATCCCGGCGAGGTGCCTGATATCCGTGACGTAGCCCGCGTGGTCGCCCAGCAGGCGCAGCAGATCCAGCAACAGTCGCAGCAGATTCAGCAATTGACCGCCGCCTTACAGCGGCATACTACAGCCCAGCGCTCTCCACCTCCTGCAGCTCCTTTGAGACTCCTACTGGCTCTCCCGAGTAAATACGGAGGTGATCCCAAGTTGTGCAGAGGATTCCTGACTCAATGCACCATGCACATTGAACTTTTAAGTAGTCAGTTTTCCACCGAGCGCTCTAAAGTGGCTTTCATCATCAGCCTACTGGAGGGTAGAGCTCTGGCTTGGGCCACGCTTCTCTGGGACCGAGATGACCCTGCTGCTAATCTCCGAACCTTTCTGGCCGAGTTCCACTCCGTCTTTGAGGAACCTGCCCGTGCGTCTTCGGCTGAGACAGCTCTCCTCAATCTCTCTCAGGGCAGTTCCACCGTTGGTGACTACGCCATCCAGTTCCGCACCCTGGCAGCAGAATTGGACTGGAATGAGGCCGCTCTAATAGCCACCTTCAAGAAGGGCCTATCCAGTCGGGTAAAAGACGTGCTCTCCGCCCGGGATCTTCCTACCTCCTTGAATGATCTTATCTTACTGGCTACCAGAGTCGACAACCGGTTTACCGAGAGAGAGGAGGAGGTTCGGCAAGAACGGTGACTAAGCCTGCCTCATCGCCATCACCGGCTGGCACCTGTTTTCCAGAATCCAGTCACGCCAGTACCTCAGTTAACTCCTGAAGTTCCGATGCAGGTAGAACGAGCTCGCCTGACCTCTGATGAGAGAGCTCGCCGACTGGAGCTGAATCTCTGTCTCTATTGTGGTGGCTCTGATCACTTCCGGCAAAGATGTCCCCAACGTCCTCAGCATCCGGGATACGCTCGCACCTAGGTCCGGTAGGAGAGGCCTCCCTAGGTGTGAATGCTACCTCTCCAAGGTTGTCTCTGCCAGTCTCCATCCAGACACCCTCAGGACAAACGCACCAGACTACTGCCTTCATCGACTCTGGGTCTGCAGGCAGTTTAATTGCAGCCACATTGGTCCAAAGATAACGGCTACCCGTGATCCAGCTAGCTCGATCCCTGACTATTTCCTCGGTCACGGGCGAGACTCTTACTGAAGCTGTACACTACCAGACGGCACCTCTAGTCCTCCAGGTAGGCGCCTTGCATCAGGAGAAGATCTCCTTCTACGTCTTGCGCCATTCTTCTTCCGACATCTTGCTGGGTCTACCTTGGCTGCAATTACATACCCCTAGGCTAGACTGGAGAACCGGGGAGGTTCTAAGTTGGGGTCTGGACTGTCCTAACCTCTGACTGAAGCTTCTTCAGCCCAAATGCTCTATGACGTCACCTGACTCCGTCAAGCCTCTACCCGGCCTACCGGCAGTATATCAAGACTTTGTTGATGTCTTCTCGGCCAAGGAGGCGGACTCTCTACCACCTCATCGGCCCTATGACTGCCCCATAGACCTTCTTCCTGGAACTTCTCTTCCACGTGGTCGAGTGTAACCTCTCTCCGTGCCCGAGACTGAAGCCATGTCCTCCTACATCCAGGAGAACTTACTTCATCCGCAAATCCATCCGCTTCATCCGCAAATCCACTTCTCACGCTGGCGCTGGATTTTTCTTTGTGCAGAAGGACGGTTCTCTCCGCCCATGCATAGACTACTGGGGCTTAAATAAGGTGACTGTCAAGAACCTCTATCCTCTTCCGCTAATCCCCGAACTATTCGACCGTCTAAATGGAGCCAGGATCTTCTCCAAGCTGGATCTCAGGGGAGCGTATAATTTGATCCGTATTCGTGAAGGAGACAAATGGAAGACCGCTTTCAACACTAGAGATGGGCACTACATTCGGCCTATGCAACGCCCCAGCGGTCTTCCAGGAATTCGTGAATGATATATACCGATATATACCTGGTCTTCTCCCACGACCAGCAGACCCACGTGTCCCATGTACGGCAGGTTCTACGAAGACTACGGGCCAACCATTTGTATGCCAAGCTGGAGAAGTGCGTTTTCCATCAACGCAGCCTGCCGTTTGTTGGATACATTGTCTCCGACCAGGGCCTACAGATGGATCCAGCTAAGCTCTCAGCTGTTCTCCAGTGGCCACGTCCTGTGGGACTTAGAGGTATCCAACGTTTCCTTGGATTTGCCAACTACTATCGGCAGTTCATCCCTCACTTCTCTACCCTGGTCGCACCCATAGAGGCTCTTACCAAGAAGAAGGCGGATCCCAGACGTTGGCCTCCAGAGGCCGAACAAGCCTTCAATAGCCTAAAGTCTGCCTTTGCCTCTGCTCCTGCTCTAGTCCGTCCAGATGTCACCAAGCCATTTTCTCTTGAAGTCAATGCATCTTCTGTGGGCGCAGGAGCCATCCTCTCGCAAAGGGACACATCAGGCAAGACCAGAACCTGCGGGTTCTTTTCTAAGACTTTCTCCCCTGCCGAGAGGAACTATATGATTGGAGACCGTGAACTCCTGGCAATTAAGTTGGCACTGGAGGAGTGGCGTCATCTCCTAGAGGGGGCTAGACATCCTGTTAACATCTACACGGACCACAAGAACCTTCTCTACCTCCAATCGGCTCAACGCCTCAATCCCCGGCAGGCCAGGTGGTCTCTCTTCTTCTCACGTTTCAACTTTACTATTCATTTCCGTCCAGCCAAGAAGAATGTAAAAGCAGATGCATTATCCCGAGCATCCAATGTCATGGGGCAAGAGGAATCCCCCCGTCACATAATACCTCCCGATCGCCCAATACCAGTTGCCTCCTCTACTCTGCAGAGACTGCCTCCCGGTAAGACTTATGTGCGCCCCGCACTTCGAAAACGCATCTTGAAGTGGGGTCATTCCTCTTTGGTGGCCGGGCATCCAGGAGCTCAAAAGACCGGGCAATTGATCTCTCGTCACTACTGGTGGCCCAATCTCCTTCAGGATGTCAAGGACTTTGTGGCTTCCTGCGCAGTCTGTGCCAAGAACAAGTCACCCCGTCAAAGACCTAAAGGCCTACTTTTGCCCTTGCCAGTCCCGGACCGTCCCTGGCACCACAGGGATGGACTTCATCACAGACCTACCTCCATCCGCGGGCAATACAGTCATTTGGGTGGTGACTGACCGCTTCTCTAAAATGTCTCACTTCGTGGCTCTTCCTGGACTACCCTCTGCTCCCCGTCTGGCCCAGTTGTTCTTCCGACACATCTTCTGCCTGCATGGACTTCCTCTTCACATTGTGTCGGACCGAGGCTCACAATTTATCTCCAAGTTTTGGCGTGCACTCTGCTCGCAGCTCCAAGTGAAGCTGGACTTCTCATCCGCTTATCATCCCCAGACCAACGGGCAAGTGGAGAGAGTCAATCAGATCCTGGGCAACTACCTACATCATTTTGTTTCCAGCCGCCAAGACAACTGGTCCAATCTACTTCCCTGGGCAGAGTTTTCTTATAACCATCTGGACTCGAGTTCCACAGGCAAGTCTCCTTTCTATGTGGTCTACGGGCGTCACCCTCGTCCTCCTCTGCCCCTCTCTCCATCATCTGAGGTTTCTGCCGTGGAGGAATTGATCTCTGACCTTCAGTCGATCTGGGAACAGACTGGACAGTCCCTACTCAAAGCCTCTGACCGCATGAAGGACCAGGCGGATAAGAAGAGGAGACCTGTCAGAAACTTTCTCCCAGGTGACAAAGTCTGGCTCTCGGCCAAGTATATCCGTCTCAAGATTCCCAGCTACAAGTTGGGTCCTAGATTTCTTGGTCCTTTCTCAGTGCTAAAACGCATTAACCCAGTCACCTATAAACTCTGTCTACCCCCTACTATGCGAATCTCGAACTCCTTCCATGTCTCCCTCTTGAAGCCAGTGGTCCTCAACCGATTCTCCAATAAAGCTTCGTCCTCCACTCCACAAGCCCTCTCTGACGACGTATACATTGTTGAAGACATCCTAGCGATGAAAACTGTCAGAGGAAGACGCTTCTTCCTAGTGGACTGGAGAGGTTTTGGTCCTGAAGAGAGATCCTGGGAACCCGAATCTAATATCCTGGATCGGGATCTCATCAAAAGATTCTTGCAAACTAGAAAGAGGGGGAGGCCAAAGGGGGGGGTACTGTTAGGGCCAAGGCGGCGTCCCGCGCTCCGGACCGCCGCCGTGACTCCTCACCCAGTTCCGCAGCAGCCGGTGTCCATGTGCAGGGACCCGGCGCTGTGGCTATTTCGGCCCAGGAGGGCACCTCACCTTGCCTCGTTCCTGCCCGTCACTGTGCCGGCCGGCGCGCGTGTCCCCGCTGTCTCAGATTTAAAGGGGCAGTGCGCTCCTAATTGGTTTTTGTGTCAATCACTCCCCTATAAGTTCCAGCCCTGCCCCCTCCCAGGTGTTGGAGCCTCTGCATGCTTCCCATAGCGTTTGGCCCAGCTCCCTGTTGTTCCTGACCTTATTCCTTGACCCTTGTTCCTGTCCGCAGTCCTTGTCCTTAGTCCTTGCCCGCTGCCTTCCCATTGTTCCTGAGTCCTGTCCGCCACCTGCGATCACGCCTACAGACCTGCCTGCCTACTGCTCCTGCCACGCCTCGCCTGCCGTCACTAGCAACCAAGCCAGGGGTAGCAACCTGGGGGTCGCCTGCCGCAGCAAGTCCATCCCGCCCTGCGGCGGGCTCTGGTGAAAACCAGCGGCAGCTTAGACTCCGCTCCCTGGTGAGGTTAGTGCCATCGCTAGTGACGGTCCAGTGGATCCACTACTCCAGGCGTTACACCCTCTTACATCGCTCCATGGTCTATGACTCTTGGTGTTGTTTTACTAGAAGGACTAGTCTTTTAATTCTTCATGCATATCTAGTCATCTTGAATGTTCATGACTCTGGTGCCCAAACACCAGTTGTCCTTTTAACTAATTTTGATAGGAACTAACCACTGCATGGTGGGAACACTCCATACACCTGCCATTTTGGCAATACTCAGATGTTGTTTAGAGTCACAATTTTGCCCTTAAATCTTTATGCACATCATCTTCAAGCACAAACTGGTGACTTTCTACCTAATATATCCCCAATGTGAGATGCCATCATGACACAATATTAATTTTTTTCATGTTGTAGCAGAACAAGTAGAGAAAACGTGAATACCTTATATGTCTTTTGGACATAAAAATTTAGTTGGAAAACAAGAGTATTAGAGAATTTACTAATCATTATAAGACAAAAGTCTCTTGAGAGAAACAAACAATGAACCCAACCATGAAGCCCCATTCTCCATTTTGCATCCCATGATACAGAGATCAAGTCGGCCAAGCACTAACCCAAGAGAAGGGCAAACATCTAATAAGGCGAACAGTATATTTACCTTGGTCAAGAAAAAAGGATTATTTACACTAGCATGATTGGGAGACAAGGTTTCTTTATCCCATAAATGTATTCTTTACTTTCCAAGGTTTGAGAGCTGGCATAGGTAAGAAGAAAAACAATGCTTAGATGGTAATTTTTTTCTTCATAACCCATCATTACAACACTCTATGTTGACAATATAAAAAAAAAATATAGGAACACGATTGTATAAATTGCACATTTTGTTATAGTTTAGATATTCCAAGGGATTCCACCCTAAACCAAAAGAATGTCCCCCCCATAATTCCCGATTACATCTGAGTCCCCCCAGCTGATGGAGAGATTTAATAATCTGATCCATGGGTTATCAGAAAATATTCCACCTCTGATATTTGTACAATATCATGGAAATGTCAAAATCTGAATGTCATCTTCAAAGGTACTTTCAAGTTAGACTTTCCCTTCATAAGGAAAAAAATATACAATTTTATATATGCATACTTGATGTCAGTCCAATTATTAAAACCTTTTTTCCCATCCACTTTTCCTATACTTTGCTGTATAAAAGATTCCTTTTTGAAAATAAAAATCAGAGACTGAATGAGATAAAAGGTCTGCATTGTTTCCTTGCAAATTTTACAGTTTCATTTTTAATTTGTGTTTGCATGTGAGGATCTGGGTGCAGATGGTGTGATAGTCCACAGTATGTTCTGAGAACCTGAAATGATAACAAAGATATGCAAATGAAGGACATTATTTGGATAGAAGCCAAGATATCCAATTTCACAATAGCTGAAAACAAATTGATGTGCCCAGCAAACTGCTCGGAGAACCACCAGGAAATGTAACGTTGCCAAAGCAAATTGAATTAATAACCTAAATGCTTTCCATTTATCTATTAACTAGTTTTTCCACTCATTTGAGCCTGGCATCCACATTGGTGCAAAAACATATACATATGCACCCTTAGAAAATTCTGTGCAATGTTTTATGAAACAAAGAGACAACACGCCTTAGAAATATGGCTTCCAATCGGAACAGAACTGCAGTATAGTACAATAAAGATTGTGTGGCCTGAAGACTTTACAGTTATCCATGACAGTTAAGTGTTTTTTTTTTATGTTTAGTATGGTCAGCGTTGCATTTTAGAATACCAGCCAACTTTTTTCATTTTTCCTTATCCATTTTTATGTATCTTCTTGTATTACTTCTTGTATAATTACTTACTTCTTGTATAATTACTAGTCTATACTATATATGTATTATTTAGTATAAACTAAAAATTATAAAATCCAAAGGATTGTAGGATCTTTTAACTATTAAATAGACTATTGTGGGAGGTTGAGTTTGGTGGATTTTTATAAATACATATCTAATAATAAAAATACCACAAATATCTATCTTTCTATCTATCTATCAATATACATACACAGTGGTACCTTGGTTTAATAGTAACTTGGATTAAGAGCGTTTTGCAAAAAGAGCTCACAGTTTTTCAAAATTGTGACTTGGCTTAGGAGCATTGCTTTGGTTTAAGAGCTCCCTGTACTGGGTGGGAGTGGGGGAGGGGTATGGTCTGCATAGTGGGGTCTACAGCCCTGTTCTCTGACCCAGTAAGTCTCCCTCAGCTTCCAAATCATAGCAGATCCACTTCAGGCTGAGGCTTGCCTCAGGGGACCGAACTGTGGAGGTAATTCTAGCCTGTTGTACTACACTACTGCATTATGGGGATCTGCAGCTCCGTCCTGTATCTACAAATTGCTGTTTTTTTTTTCCAGGTTTATGCACTTACTATACATTGTACATTATAATACAACTAATAATATGAAATATTCAGCTGTTTCTAAATGTTTGTTTCCTTTGTTTTACATCTTATTCAGAATAAAAAATGATTACATTTGGGGTGTGGAACCAATTGTCTGCATTTACATGATTTCTTATAAGAAAATTAGCTTTGGTTTAAGAGTGGATTTAGATTACAAGTGCAGTCCCGGAACAAATTATGCTTGTAATTTAGGGCACCACTGTTCAATATATATATATATATATATATATATATATATATATATATATATAAATATATATATATATTTATTTATTTTTTTTCTTTTTCTCTTATTTGATATATATGTTATATATGCTTGAGGCTTCTTTCTATTCTAGTGTTTACCAGGCAATCTTTTTGCTCTGTATTTTTCAATTAAAACCAGGAGTGGATTGAAAACAAAGAAAGGCTTTGTTGATACACTGTTGAAATTTAGTGGATGGCCGCCATTTAATGGCAAATAATAACCTTTGTTTTAAAATAACGATTATTATTTCCCTTTAAAAGGCGGACATCCACTAAGTTTCAACAGTGTGTTTTCAATCCACTCCTGGTTGTGGTAGAAAATTACTGACCAAAATACAGGGCAAAAATACTGTGTGTGAACATAGCCTTACATGAAGTAAAATTGTGCGTTGTATATAATACAGTGGCGTAGCTACCATAGAGGCAGGGTAGGCAGTTGCTATGGGGCCCATGAAGGAGGGGGGCGCGGGGGAGAAGGTAAGAGCATGTGTCCTTCTGCTTAAATCCTTATGTACTGCAGTGTGTAAGGGTATGTTCACATCTCGTCTTTTTCCACACGTCGGGCTACACATCAGGAATCATAGAAAAAAGGATGCGGACGTGCAGCCTGACGTGCGGCTGACAGCCACATGACGGCCACATTGACTTTAATGAGCAGGACGGAGTCATTATGTGACTGTGTTCTGCTCATTTGCGGGACGTACACTGCTTTTGTGCAGGACTCAAAAGCGTAGTTGACCATGCTTTTGAGTCCTGCACAAAAGCAGCGTACGTCCCGCAAATGAGCAGAACACAGTCACATAATGACTCTGTCCTGCTCATTAAAGTCAATTTGGCCATCATGTGGCCGTCGGGCTGCACGTCCGCATCCTTGTTTTTCTGATTCCTGACGTGTAGCCCGACGTGTGGAGAAAAAGAAGATGTGAACATACCCTAAGTGACCCAATGCTTACATGCTGAAACACAAAAAAGGGTTAACAAGCAGAAGACAGAAATTTCTGCTTCACTACACTTATAACCCCTGACCTCTGTTCTCCAGCTGAGCAATTAAGTAGGAAAATGTTCAGAGCTTTATACAGAGGTCGGAAGTTATCAGTGCAACAGCAGTATAATATCTTCTTGTCTTTGGAACTTTGGGTCACTTACACACTGCAGTACCTAAGGAGTTAAGCAGTATCCTGCTCCTGCACCTATGTAATTAACCATAGGGGCTCTTAATGGGCCTCTGCTCTGCCAGTCACTCTTGTGGCTGCAGGCAGGATTCTGCCTCTGTGTGTGTGCGTATATATATATATATATATATATATATATATATATATATATATACAGTGTATACAGTGCTTTGTGCTGCGTAGGGGAGGGGGGCCCTTAAAATTTTTTGCTGGGGGGCCCCATAAATCCTAGCTACGCCCCTGATATAGTGTAGATATTCTTTTTCATTCCTTATAGTTTACAAGCATGTTTGTAAAAACGTGACTTTTGGATAAGGGATAAGGTGTATAAAAAAAAAAAAGAAAAAGAAAAAATCAAGTGGGCCTTATCTGGGTAAGGGCAATTTCTATATTTTTCCTTCCAGCAATCCAGTATTTTCTATTTACAAGCCCTTTCCTGAAAGGTGTGATAGTTTTCCCATCATGCAATAACCAGTATCAGAACTTATTCAGAACTGAAAGGATTATGGCTTAGAAAACCTCATGGGGCTTACAATGATGTTTTTTTATATCAACTATATTGTTCATTTTTTTTTCTTTTGAAATATCTTTTTACTAAAGATTTAAGAAAACATAGCAAATAGTAAACATTATGCTTGTTAGACCATGAAAAACACATAGCAATACAATAAAGAGAGGTCAAGAATGCACTATATATACTGTATATAATGCACACAGTAAATTAAGTAAGGGCAATGTGGGTAATGAAACAATCCAACTTAAATATAAAGATGTTAAAGTTGGAGATACCATGCACTGTACATTGTGAATAGTTTTCTCATACAATTGTCAAAGTGTGATAGACAGAGGCCCAAATTCATTAGAAGGGTGTAAAATATACTGTACACTAATGTAAACTGCAACAGCAACCAATCACTGTTCCTGTTTATTTTTAATGGCACTGAAAGCTGAACTGTTATCACTGTAATTGCTATGGGCAGTTTACACCAGTCTATATTTTACACCCTTTATTAAATCTCCCCAGAGATTTATTAAAGGGGTTATCCAGCGCTACAAAAACATGGCCACTTTCCCCCTACTGTTGTCTCCAGTTTGGATAGGGTTTTGAAACTTAGTTCCATTGAAGTAAATGGAGCTTAATTGCAAACCACACCTGAACTGGAGACAACAGTAGGGGGAAAGTGGCCATGTTTTTGTAGCGCTGGAGAACCCCTTTAACACTGGAGGTGTGACTGCCACTGATGAGGGGGCGAGACTTGTTCATATTGAGGGGTTTATAAACATTGTCTGAGCTTTCATCACTGCCAGACAGAGGTTTGAGAAGTGCTTCTCGTCTGGGTGCCACGCTACAACCTGCCCAGTCCTAAGATGAAAGGCCAATGGTGGGCTCTTTCTAGTAAAATCGCCTGGGGCCTGTACTCCTGGAATGTGGCACTTAGCATTCTCTTTCAGCATTGTCGGACTCTCTTCTTTGAATCAAGTACAGGTATCTTCAAACGTATACACAACTAAATCCAAAGTTGGTAGAACCCTCTGTAGTAGAGTGCTGCATTTATTGGACAGGTCCCCTCTAGGTAGTCCACCTCGTCACTTGTGACCCAAATAAAAAAACTCGTAAGTCACCTTCTAAAGAGACTTGCTTAAACTCAGTCTACCTGCTAAAGCAGAGATTCTAAGCACCTTAAAAGGGAAAGCTGACAAACCAGATTTCGCATATTATGGCTATGTTCACACAACGTCAAAAATAGAGAAAAGGCGGCCAATTTTGATATTTAAAAAAATGTCTGTTATTGCCGTGATTTAACTGACTGCAATGGCAATGCAATGAAGTCAATGGAAAGACAGATGTCCAATGCACACAATGTATTAAATAATGGACGTTTTTACCACAGACGTCAAAATAATGATCATGATCATTTTTTTCAGACGTCTTTTGCAAACAGCGGATGTTTTTTATTAGTTGTTTATACACAGTTTTTCTTTTGTCACTTGTCTTTGAAAAACCTTTTCAGTAAAGTTATCTGTTCTGCAACTACCACTTAAGGCCCTATTCCACGGGACGATTATCGTTTAGATTATCGTTAAATCATTCAAATCTAAACGATAATCGTTCGTTTGAATAGCAGTTAACGATTAACGACCTAACGAAAAATTGTAGATCGTTTAATAAGACCTGGACGTATTTTTATAGTTGCTCGTTCGCATTGAATAAGATGTCGTTTGGTCATTCGCAGTAGTGACAAACGCAATAGCGACGACAAGACGACCGCAAGAACAATCATAAGTAGCGATTATTGTTCCGTGTAAATGGATGAATGATTTCAGGTCTTTCACAATAGCGGTCATTTGGATCATTTATCGTTAACGATTATGCGAGCGATACTCTTCCCGTGGAATAGGGCCCTTACTCTTTTCACTTAAGTTTCACACCAGCACACTACACAAGGGGGTAATAGGGACACTTAAATGGATGTGTGTTGGGTCCCAGGGAGAGTCAACCACCACTCTAAGCTTAGTGAGAAGTGATGCAGTCGTACCGCAACATTCTTGCTCGTGCTAATACTATCTGCAGCCCCTGGGTTACCACATATCAATAAAAATTTTAGCAGATAAAAACAAAAAAAGACCATGAGTAGAGTTGGTGAAGTCTGTATATGGAGGTTAAATTAGAGTATTGTTGTATAGGTTGCTATTTTATTCAGTATGATTTCATATTTTATGTACTTCTGCAGGTATTTGGTATCCATTTTCTTGTGATGGATATTTGGGATGCCAATAGGAATGCAGAAAGTGAGCTGAAAAAATGTCAGGGATATCGATCCATAATGTTTGAATAAAATGGTGATTTTACAATATACAGTATATACATAACAATATACAATATACATAAAGGAAATATTGCATACCCCCGCTATTCTCCAACTTATTTGAAGTATTTTTTTGGCTTTTTAATTCCTAGCATATTCAAGTTTCTGAAATTTACAGTTATATGTGTAATAATAATAATATACTATTTTTTCTCAACTGTTACTTATAGGACTTAAATGGTCACTAACGTTCTATCTATGGTAAGCATAACAACTGCACCCCACCGTTCATTGATTATTATGCCATCTTTTTATTATTTCATGAAGTATTATTGTCAAACATGAAGATCCTATAGGCACATTTCTTTACAATTTTTTTAAACATATAAATAACACAAGTATACCCAAATCAAGGACTTTTCGGTCACAGGGGACCTTTAATACGACTTTTATTTGTTTAGTTTGTCAACTAAATACATTGTGTTACAAAGTAAGAGGTTATATTGCTTAAGAAGCGGATTCAAAAGCCGAGCAGGCTGCTTTGTACAAATTGTGACGACAAAAACTGCTTCTAAAAGCTATCCCTGTCTGCTGGTGGCTTGGCAGCTCCATTAGCCATGTATTCAGTTTTTCTCAAATTTACCAAATGAAATGGATAATCTATTTAATTTAACAGCTGCTGCTAACATGTCATTATTTTATAAATTGTGTGGACCAACGACTCTTAATTCCATAGACTTCAATGGAAATAATTGAAGATGGAAAACAGTATTATAAAATTAAATTGCGGCCGTTATTTTAGAGCATGTGAACATAGCCTAAAGCTATGTTCCCACAACGTCTTTTTTTGGCTGTTTCACACTTAAAAAAAATTTTTTTTGGCTGTTTGGTGCCAAATCACAGTTGTTATATGCATAAAGCGTGTGTGATTTGGCGTCGAAAGGATGTCCATTCAAGGAAATGACTGCAAAAATGTAAAAAAACAAAAGGTTTTGGGAATATAGCCTTAAATTGGAAAAACCGTTCTAAAAATTTAACCTTTTTAAATTGTAGTTTTTAAATGTATGTCATAATTTAATCTAGTTGGTGCATTACTGATCTGTATTAAGTCTATTTTAACTCCTTAGTGACATAGCAAATTTTAGCTTTAATGAGGGGTACAATTTTTGTAGGGGTATTGAGGGGTATTTTTTCCAGCAATACTGTCCTATGTGTGGCTCCATGAGATCACGTAGTTTGCGGAAAAAGTTTTATTATTTATAAGAACCATTTTAGGGTACATATATTGGGGGAAACTTTTTCTTTACATTTTAAGGCCGGTTTCACACGTAGTAACAGTGCGGCCGTAAAAATGTCTGTCCCGTACATCTCCGGGTGGTCTGGCGGCTGTATTTGAAAAGCACTTACGGTGTTATCGTAAGAGTCCGGCCGTAGTGTCATGATGTTTCTTGGCTTGTTTGGCCCCGCTCGAAAGCATGTATTTTATTCATGATTCTGCCCCCGGGCCAAATAAGCACACCCACATCCCTATAAAATCTCCGCCCACTCGCGAAGTACGCCCATATGCTTGTATTGTTTTGAAGCAAACAAACCAATCGGCAAAGATGTGTGATGCCGCTAATAATGCGCCCTATGGTCCAGCACGGCGTATGAGGCTGCGCCGCAAGCACCAGCTCGTGGTGCTTTCTATCCTGTGGAAGATGCGTAATTATTACCTGGGTTTGTGTGTAAGTATAATTTGTATTTTTTTTTTTTTTTTTTTTTTTTTAAAGCTTTATGTACCTTTTTTCGAACTAGCCTTACAAACTGTTTTGGCTTATAATCCGTAAACCATTGATTTAAATGTATTGTTTATGCAAGCTCCCTTAAGTACTGTTGACCCAAGGTCCTTAAATGCAACAGTGTAAATAATTTAGTGACTAATTGAGATGTCTTCAAAATTATTAATGTAATTTTTCAAAAATTATTCTCAGAGGCAAAAAGACGCAGAGCAGCGCCGTCTGCAGGAGGTGGGACGTCGATATTGGGTCCACCCCATCAATCTGCGGAGGGAGACACGGGGCCACATTGGTTGCCTGTATGATGATTTGCGACGGTATGTCGATTTTAATAGATCAAAGTTGGCTAATCTTTGAATGTAATATGCAAATGTAAAGGTTACTGTCCCCAAATGTGTAGGTCAAAGTCCATTATGTTATATTTTAGTTTTGGTTTATCCTTACAACGTTTGATGTTAATTTCAACATTTGTAAACCCTATGACATCTTCCTATGATGTGTGTTTCTGTGTAATATTTGTGATCAATATTTTTCTTCATTTGTTGCAGACATCCTGACAAGTTCCAGGACTTCGTCAGGCTGCCTATGGAGGCGTTTGACAATTTACTTGCCATTTTGAGCCCACATCTCCAGAGACAGGACACCTACATGCGGAAATCCATCCCTCCTGTGGCCCGTCTGCTCATAACGTTAAGGTGAAGAGGCTTTCTTTGAATTAAAACTATTTGTTCATGTATTTGTAGTTAAATCTAATATAGTGTTAAAATATGTAATAATGTAATATTTAGTTGAATGTTAAATCGAATACTAAAAATTTTTTTTTTTTTTTTATAGATTCTTGGCCACAGGGGAGAGTTATGCATCGTTGCACCTCCAATTCCGGGTTGGTACGTCACCATCTCTGGAATTGTGAGGTGCACGTGCGGCGTGATCTGGGACCATTTGCAGCCCATCGTGATGCCCAGTCCGACCCGGGAGATTTGGTTGCAGTCAGCAGCAGGCTTTCAGTCTGTGGCCAATTTCCCCAACTGTATAGGGGCGGTTGATGGTAAGCACATACGTGTGCGTCAACCACCGCGATCAGGATCACAGTATTTCAATTATAAGAAATTTTTTTCTGTGGTCCTGATCGCGGTTGTTGATTCCACGTATCGTTTCCTTGCCATCGACGTCGGCTCCTATGGCAGTACTGGGGACTCCCGGGCGCTACTGAGATCAGAGTTTGGGAGGCGAATTCTGTTAGATCACGTGACTCTACCTCCTCCCACTCCTCTTCCGGGTACCACGCATCCCGCTCCATTCGTCATGGTAGGGGATCAAGCCTTCCCTTTACTGAACAACCTGCTGCGCCCTTACCCACGGAGAGGGCTGGATGAACGGGGGAGAGTATTTAACCGGAGGCTGAGCCGGGCACGTAACTTCGTGGAGTGCGCCTTCGGAATCATGACTAGTCAGTGGAGAGTGTTTACCACTGCCCTGCAGTTGAACTTGGGCACAGTTGACATGGTCATTAAAGCTGCCTGTGTTCTCCACAACTACCTTCGGGACTATGCTCCCACCCCGGAGGTGAACGTGGAGACACTGCCAGCTTTTAGTGCCCCTGTCAACTATGGCCAAGGGAGACAACTCAACCGCGGGATAGTGGTCAGGAACCTCTTTGCTGACTACTTCATGACTCCTGAAGGCGCCGTGCCCGTGCCCCTTTCACAGCCTCCGTTATGAGCCACGGCCACAGGACTGATGTTTTTCCGCATGTATGTCACCTGTCTCTGGGATTTAAGTTTTTGATTAAATGTAGTTTTATTTGAGCCAGATGTATTGGTTTATATTTAATTTGCCTTATCTTTTGAATAAAACCAAAAATCTATTTTGTTATTACACTAAACAAAGTGTCTGCCTTTTCAATGTATGTAAACCATGTTGTGTGTTCCCACATAGTAGTGTTCCAAAATACACATAACCTCACTACATATACTACATACTACTGGCCAGTAATTATGGAGCATGGTCACATCCTGCTAATGTTAATTGTATAGTCTTTTGAACCTAGTGTGCTGAAACATTGATGTGATCAAAACATGTGCATTTCCTATGGAGTGACCAGCAGGGTGCGCACTATATGTCGAACTTTCTAGTGTGGGATATGTAACAGGATCTGATATCTTCTAGTGCCACAGTCCATCTCACTTCTTAACAATCACTATTAACACACCACATATATCCCTCCACACATCACCCAGGTGCGCCAGCTTGATGTGGTCTACTTAGGTTGCGTTTCCCAAAAAATCTTTATCCTCACATTTTTTAAAGTTAAACACAGAAGAGTGTATTAAAAGCTGAGAAATCTCGCTCTTTACTTTATCACCTGTTCCTTTTCTACAGTCATCTCCTGGATTTCTTATCAAAAATCAATCACATCAATCTGCCTGTGTAAACGCTACATTATGTCGTTTATTGTGTGTACGTTTATATATCCTCCACTTTGTACATAATGACCACATGCTAAATGTCCTGCAGGAGGCGATTTCTACTCCCATCGGACATCCAGCTCTATGTGGAAATGATAGTGTCATGATAATAAACATTAATCTCCAAAAATATGTTAGTGATCATCACAAGCCTCTCCTGCTCTGCCCACTTCCTGCCTTGCCCACAGATGTCAGCATAGAGCAGGCTCAGACCTGAAAAACAAGTAATCGCAGCATTCACTACATCTTCGCTAGTGGCTTCACAATACGTGTATTTCACTCAGTATAGCTAACAAAAACAGGAGTGGATTCCAAACACCCAAAGGATCTCTTGACACAATGTTGTAATGTTGTGGATGTGCGCCATTAAAACACTAAATAAGGACATTTACAAATAACATCCCTTCTTAAAAAAAACAGTGCAATATTTCACTTTAAATGGCGCACATCCACTCTATTTCAACATTGTGTGAACCGAGACTTTGTGTTTTTAATCCACTACTGGTTTTGTTAACAATACTGACCAAAATATCCGGACTCAAATACACGTATTGTGAACCTACTACGAACATGTAGTGAATGTTGCGATTCTTTGTTTTTCATGTATGACAGTGCTCTCTGCTGACATCTGTGGCCAAGGCAGGAAGTGGGCAGAGCAGGAGAGTCTTGGCCTGATAAATGAAATACTTAACTACATTAATATTTCCTATCATGACACATAAATTTTAACACATACAGCAATGTCTCAGATATGATTACAAATATCCTCCTGAAGGACATCCAGCATGTGTTAATTTTATACTAAGGTAAAGCATACAAGTAAATTTACTAACACACAATAGCAACATTCAATACATCTTTCGATGCAAAAAAAGGGCAAGAAGTGTTTTTAAGCGTATTTCGTAGTTCCCTAGTGGCAGTCAATAATCATTTTGGTTTGTAACCCTTAAACACTAAAACATAACCAAGTCAAAAATAATAATTATGGAAACAACAAGATATGTCGAGATGGATTTATTACATGTCTAAAAAAATTCACATTCACATGATAGTGTGTGTGGGTGGATGTGGGCGAGGGTGTGTGGAGACTACTTTGGACCATGTTGACAGAAGATACAATAGTCTGCAGAGGCAATAGTCTGGCCAATATGTGAAGGCCACAGCCAGCCGGACTGTATTCTGGCAAAACAAAACTAAAAGGGACATCCCAATCCCCCCAAGCTGTTATTGTCATCCCTAGCTAATGTGATGGCAGACCTTGTAAACAGTGTGTTATTGATGTGGTCCTGGTGCGCACACATTTTAGGAAAATATTAATGCTAGTAAGCCGCGGTTGGCACAAAGGCCCTACAGTGTAGCAGACAAGGGGTGGTGTTGGTGTAGCTGAGGAGAGGGAGTGCGGAACAAACACAAATGTTGTTGGACGGTCAAGGCACATGTCACTCTCTCTCGGCAGGCTCCACAGGACCCTCTTGCCATCTTGGTGGTGGAGTCCTGGCCAACCCCTGTGCCAGATTAGGTTCTTCATTCTCTTCATCCGATGAGGCCTCTGCTGGTTGCTGAACTACTTGTGGTCTGAGGAGAAAACAACACTGGTCACTATCTAAGATGGCACTTTTGTTTAAGGACATATTTAGCCATCTAACTAAAATGGAGCCATCCAATGCAGGATTACACTCTGCCTGCTTTCACACTATTTTCTATGTACGAGGTGGCACACTAGAACTTTTTACACAATATTCACACACTCTTGACCCAAAATGTGGGTCTTCACAAGGCCCCCCGAGTGCAACATTATTTTACTCTCTGGACACATTGCGTCCATTGTTTAAACATTATGAATACAGTCCACGCTATTGGCATAACTGCCATTTCATCTTCTGGATTAGATCCTGGAGGGATCAAAAGCTGTTCCCAAAGCGGTTAGGCCAGGCTGCATTTGTTAGTTATCTTGTGTCCAGCAGGGGGCGCCTCATCTTACCGAAATAGAGATTACTCTAAAGTGTTCACTAAATATACTGCTCCCCCTGCTGGAGCCTCAAAGTATATAATCTATATAAATATAACACATGTCTATGTCTGCACACATAAGACACTGACCTACTTCCGTCATCATGTGATCCTACCATGGACACATGCAATTAACACACACACTTACCTGCGGCGTCTGGTGGAATTCAAAATGAAACTCAGCATTGGGGCAAAACGCAAAGCGGCCAGTTCTTCTTGGGAGGCCCCACGCCTGATCAGCTGGCGTCGCTGCCTGATGAATCTGTCCCTCACACTGGACCACCTGGTCTCCACATAGTTAGCTTAAACCAAAAGCATCCACACATTAGGAATATATCAGCGTCAGGTGACCATAACACTCGAGTTTATGGTTTGCCACAGTGGCTAAACAACTTACCAATTCTCCATTGCTGTAATCTAGTATGCTGGGCCCAATCTGGGTATACAATCCGGGCAACCTCCCTCCATGCGGCACTCCGCGTTAGCCGGCTTCTGTACCCAGGCGCAGGGCCGTCCCATAGCAGTGGCCGAGCATGGACCTGAAAATAACATAAAATCACAGTAACGTCTTAGAAATTATTAGTCATTAAGGTCATAGCTACTACACCCATTTCACATGCTACACGCCATGTTTGATTTTCAATAGTACGTCACTTATGTGGGTGCGGTCTCCAGCTTCACCTGCAGCTAACTCCCTCCCTCCATGATGTTTGCTGGCGGACATATCATATACACAGTACACTACTACTCACGTCATGTCCTCATAGTATTTGTAGAAAATATATGTGCTTACTACTAGGGAATGGAAGGCCACAATCCGGCGCGGGGGTCTGGGATCGGATAGCGACACGGGGGGGACACGCCTCCTCTCTGTAGTATCGCCACCTCAGCACTGTGCGTAGCGGGGGTGGGGGTGGGGGTAACAATTGTGTGTCGTGTGCTCGGCTAATTGCTATGTGACACCATGTAACGCTGCTCAGCTTACCCATTTGTGTCCGGCCTTGTCACGTCGTAAGCCGCTGCACTACAAGTGCCATAATGGGCGCACACGCCTCTTTGAACGTGGCTGCTGCGTATTGTGTGTGCTTCCGATGTTACAACGCGTGACAAAGTACACAGCAGAGCAGCGCTAAAAGGCAAAATACTGATTAGCCGAGCAGTGAACATAATTAGCACAGCACACCAAACACTCCGGCTAAACAACCACCCCGCTACGCACACTGATGACGTGCATGTACTACAGAGAGGGGGCGTGTCCACGCTGTGTCGCTAGCCGATAGCATCATCAGCCGGCGCAGGATCTTGTGCGTGATTTGCGTACTATTAAAGCGACCTCCTTATGATGACACTATCAGAACATTATATGGGAGGATTTCTACTATGTATGTGCCGCCAACAACCATCATGGAGGGAGGAGGGAGGAGGGAGGAGGGAGGAGGGAGAGAGTTCGCTGCACGGCCATCTCGCTAAAAGCAAACATAAGTCACGCCCTGGTTGCCCACCAACATGTGCTATTACAAGGACAATTCCTCGACTAGGCATTACTTACAAATCTCGCCTAAAATATGATGTGTGGTACATGGTCCGAAAGAGCTAAGACCTTCACAGATTTGGAGGAGACACACACATAGGAAAAGACAAATGCAGTCATTGCTCGATTTCAAGCGCCCCCTGATGGCAAACACATAGGAATTACACACAATCGTACTTACATCAACTACTCGGAGCGATGTATCGTGGCACTAAATGACTATGGACAATCGTACACATAAAATAAATATTATCTTGCATCTAGTGATGATTACATACTCGATTTTTTTGACCGAAATTAGTTATCACTTAAACAGGATGCAATAACAGATGTGACTTTTGGACATCCAAAAACCCGCTATAAAAGGCAAGAATTCAAAATTACATGTATGTAAATGTGAGTCACACAACAAATGACAATCATACATTAAGTCACGGCCACACAACTATCTTCTCCGATGCCAAAGGAGGATCGAAATGTGTCTATCGACGATCTTATCTATGTAAAAACCACTCCCAACACCTCCATAAAATACTTACTTCACTGATAAGCTGTGCGACGTCTATAACCGACCGATCAAGATCCATCTCTGGTTGCATCGATCACTCAGGCTTTGTTGTCCAAAAAACTGCTTCTTACAGCGACGGGTTTAGAAGTGCAGATCTTACAATGCAGACACATCCTAAATAACCTTGGCTTCTACCCATAGGAACTCAAAATGATACATTTGTTATCTCCATCCAGTCACCGACACGGCCTAGGTGAAGCCTGGGCACAAGCAGTTGTTACATTCATCCCTGTATTTTGTGTTATATTTAAAAATATACAAGGACAATTACAAAATAAGACCCTGAGAAATGTGTGGAAAACAATCTTTCTCTCATGGCTAAGCTTCACATAAATAATTATTTTCTTCTATCATCCTATGTCAAGGCCAACTGCCAATCCTGCTCTCATCACACAGGTGCAACTAGCCACAGTGCAGGGTGGCACTCAGATACATGCACTAACAATGCTCTATAATATTTGGCCACTTCTCCAAGAAATGGACCACAAACACAGCATTCCTTTCCCTTCCGGCCCAAAAGGCACCTGCAAAGGTCCAGGACACAAGTCCACTCTCTGACAAGGCCGAGAGCACACCTGTACCAACGATACCTCATACCCAGCCCTCAGGCCAGGCACTCACTGGTCGTCAGTTAACTGCAAACTAAGGTGTAATCTCCAGAAGGAGAAAACTGGTGCGCAGCCATGAAATGACCACAGAACAGGTTTGTTATTCCTAGATTCATTCCTTACACCCCTTGGTTTGCACCATGTCGTAGCTGCTTGCCGCTTGGGCCCCACGATTTCTGTGATCCGTTCTATATTGAAGCTACCAAACCTGTGGATCAGCCTAGCCACTATGTCCATATGTGAGCGAACACACTCATTTACATATGCAAATAACCAGCCCTTGGCGGCAAAGCCCACTGTTGACTAGTAATCTACGTTAGTTTTCAGTTTGGTTACTGACAGGGTTAAGAAATTGTGATTTACCATATGAAATAGAGGCTTGGTATTCAGACTGATAAAGTTTTGCCATCTGTATACATGGCTAATCGGCCTGTCGCATTAATGCAAATGATTACGCTAAACAAAGTGCACAACCAGCTAAGCTTTTTCTGGGAGAGGTGAAAAAATGAGAGATTATATAAATACACAAGGAATTGTATTCCAATACATTGTCAGACTTGCCAAGCAATATGATGTCACAACAGTAAAGTCAAAGTTAGATTAGGACAGAGGGGGAAGGGCGCATGAAGCTGCAGCTTACTGCAGACAGATCATTGCATTCTGCTACAGGCTCCCAAAGGCCGATCTCGTGGCCCAGTCTAGGAGCAGACTATCAGATATTCATCCAACACACACTGAGTCAATGATTAGCGTAGTGACACAACATGTTAATAAAAGCCTGAGACTTGGGGGAAATGTTACATATATATCGTCAACACATCCATCAACTGCACTATGTGCTAAGCCAAAACCAACACAACCATAAGAATCGACCCTTTTTTTTATTTTTGAATTGAAAACATGTTAATATATCCTTGATGTATCCTTGGAAAGGCTTTAGGCCTCTCCATGTTCAAAATGGGGAGTTTATTATAGGATACACTACATTGTGTAAGCGCGCGGTACTTTAGTAACCTTGAGGCAAAGGCCTACATTCCAACGGCCAATCGAGAGACAACAACGCAGATGTGTGTGGAAGAATGTCAACTATTCGACTTTCACACACACAATGTAGCATTGTTTGCTCCAGTCCAAATCTAGTTTTGATGTTATTGTTGATCATTAAAAGACTTCTAATGTGTAATTAAATATTCTATAGAAAAGAATTGTACTGCAAACTCAGCATGTTCAGTATGAAATATCACATGAACCAGATTATTGTGTATAAATCTTACCAAAAAAGGATACATTTGACACATAAACCTTGTGTGCAAGATGCTGAGTCAAACATATACAACAAAAGTCATGAATGGATGTAAAAACAGGACACATCAGACACTTGCATTTAGGAACTCATCTATTTGTATGACAGTCCATTTTTGACCTTCTTGACGTAAAAAAAAATGTAGTGACATATTGTTTCTGCTAACAAGGTCCCCTACACACAAGAACCATTCGCCCTGGAGATAGCAAAAGGAAAGACATTATGATTTTAGTTTTTTCTCTAGATTTTTTTTAATGAGGATCTTAGCAAACTGTTTGTTTAAACAGAGTGTACCATGTCACCACGGTAAGGTGTCCTCAGGGACATGGACCCTACTCTACCCTAACACAAAATGACCTCTCTGGGCCTGAAAAAGGAGACCACTTGCCATAAACCAAAGCAAAAAAAAAAAAAAAAAAAAAAATTATAAATAGAAAGAAATTAAACTAATTAAAACAATAAATTATGATGTATTGCCTCATACATCACATAGTAGAAATCATAAACGTCGTGAGGAACGAGATGGCCGAGAGCGCCGTCCACGCCGTGGCGGGCGCCTAGGAACGGCCCTAGTACCCTCAGATGGAGGGGGCATGGCACCAGGTGGCTCTGGGGACAATGCTGGGGGGACAAGGGGGGAGAGAGGTGGGGGCACAGGTGGGGGCGCAGTGGTCTCGGGGAAAACAAAGCCCTCCGGCGGGATATGTGGCCTCCGTGAGTGTAACCCATACACAGATTGTAGGAGGGCGCCCACATAGCAAGGGTCGGGGAAAGTATCGGGGTCAACCTGCTCGTGACACGACAGCAACAATTCTGTAACGATCCGCGCACTACGTGCCAGATTAGTAGGGAGATTCCGTAAACGGACTCCCAGATAGTAGCAGAAGAAATCATTCTGATCATCTCCTCCATCAAACCGCCTGACAAAGTTGATAACAGAATGATCCAACTCACTCAATGCTGAATGAGCTTCTTCTTGATCCCGACGCCTCCTGGTGGTGGTAGTAGTGGGCCTCGTGAGTGGCTGACGTGGCCGAGCTGCCAGGGGCACACCACTAGGACCTGCACCAGATGTTGATGGTGCTGCAGCCTCCTCCTCTTCGGCCATGGAAGTAGAGCCAGAAGGTCCTGGCATCTGCTCCGTGCCCTCAGAAAGAGTCGGACTGCCAGGCTCCTGTGATGGCGGTAGCGTCGCACTCTCCCCCTCCTGCTGTGATGCTGCAACATCAGAACCACCAGCATCCTGTCCTCCCGGTGGGTCTGAGAAATTGCCACTGGTTCTGTGGAGAGACAGAAAGGTTAGCTAATATGGACACATTCATAAAGGTACTTCATATATCGAATGGTTTTGTTTTGATAACATACACTATGTAGAAATGTGTGCTTTGTTACCACGAATACATGATGTAGTACTATGAGCATCCTATGTTAGGACATACTAATATTTTTATTAACTCATTCACATTAGTGTTTTCACCAAAAAAAAAAAAAAAAATTAGTGTCGAAAAAAGTTCCCCTTTCTGAGTGTGGAAACAATGCTCTCATCTTCATGGCATGTTGTGGGCATGTAAGCATTCTGCTCACAACACAACAACCAGTGTTTTTTAATGTCGCACAGCAGGGAGAGGGGCCTGAGTTAGTCATGTGACCAGATACACAAGCGGCCAGTAAGAGGCCTGTGTACCTGTCATAGATCCCCGCAGGCCACACTGAGACAGTGACAGAGCAGCAGGCCGCCCAGCATTGAGTATAAAGGAAGTGAATAGTGTGGGCCGGAGAACAGCTCTCGGACTGCTTAGTACTGTAGGACACAAAATATAAAACATTATCCGCTGCATAGAAACAGCCATTTCATTCACCATGCTTACTGGCTCTGCCACATACAGCACACGCTAAACAACTGAGGGAGTGACCATGATCTGCAAAAATCCGGAGATGTTGGTCTAGCGCCATGACAGAAAGTACCATATTTTATAGAAATGACAGGATGTTGAAGCACGAGTCAGAGTGGTGTGTAAGCATTTGGTTGAGTGTGAGCAAAGGGGACTATTGTGATTGGTCAGGATACATTAACCCTCTATGGACAGTCACATACACCAGCATGAAGGCTAACAAACATGACACAACTAGGGCCTTATAAAGAATGCCAATAGTGTATGTTGTCAAATGATCGTGATACATTTAAGATAATTGTCTGGCCATTCATATAAAACATATACATAAAGATTAATATTTGTGAAATAGGATGATATTATCTGCTAGTGAGTATGGACCAGGTTCAGCTGAACAACCAAAGGCAGAAGTTAAAGTCATTACTCCCATATAACATTTTATCTCAGGTATTACATATTGTACACTATATGATACTATATACATTATGTAATAATAAAAAGATGCTTACAGCCGTTGACTGCGGCTCGGGAGAAAATCCAACAAAGGCGCATAGCGCATGGAGGTCGGCTCCCCACCCCTCTCCTCCGTGCGTATCGCCCGTTGGTACTGGTCCCGGACACTAGACCAGCGTGTCTCCACTGCTCGTACTGACAAAAGCAAATATTGATTATAAATAGATAGATAATTATCATTTATATATATTTCGAGGTCTTGGTAGAAATATCGGACATTGTTCTCACGATTTTATGTCATACATTATTTGACAACACGACATACCCATCCTCAGCTGCTCAGCGTCCGTGACATCGCCCCACTGTGGGACTACCAGAGCCGCTATACTCTCCCACGTCTCGCGACGCAGGACGCGGTCGTGGTAGCCACGCACAGTCAAGTCCCACAAATGGGGACGGGACCGCACCTGAAAAATTATATATAAACACAGAAATCAATAGACATCTCCATCTGACTTCACCTCTCTGTGTGTCTACATCGATTAGAAGAATAACATGTTTTCCATAATGACATTACATAGAGTGGTGTTGCGCTTCCAACAGACCACCTGTGTAATCTAATGAACACAGCCTAATAACCACTGAGCCAAGACTCACTAAACCAAGGAATGGCAGAACTCTTTGAACACACTTCGGAAAACATACCAAGATTGGTGTCTAATGATTAAATTTAGGAAAGGCTTTGTATCTTAACTAGCACTAATTAGTAGGCCACAAGACCAGCTCAATGCCAGCTTTGCATTCACACCTGATGACAACCAAAATCCACATTGTTTAGAAAATACATGAACACATGTGCAAACGAGTGAAGCTAACTATTTCACTACTGCGGTGTTTGTTCTGGTGTGTGTGTGGTGTTTTGTTATCTTAGTGTGTGGAGAAAACATGTCACAACGACTATGGTTAGAGATCTCGACATTTTGTTATAACTATGGTCAACATTTATGTATTAAACAGTCGCTGATATATAGTTAAAAATATATATATTGATAATTAAATACATGTAAGGTTAGGTATTGCATTAGGTCGAACATTCTAGGAGGGGCACACAATAACATGAAACTACGTGCCAAATGCAGCTACATGAAAAACGCATCAAAAACGCAACCTTGGTCGACTCGATTTGGGAAACATTCCACAAACATTACTTGACTATTCTGTGTAGTGCGCACGCTTACTCAGATTCACATGCACTATATCACACAAAAAAACGCATCAAAAACGCAACCTTGGTCGACTCGATTTGGGAAACATTCCACAAACATTACTTGACTATACTGTGTAGTGCGCACGCTTACTCAGATTCACATGCACTATATCACACAAAAAACGCATCAAAAACGCAACCTTGGTCGACTCGATTTGGGAAACATTCCACAAACATTACTTGACTATACTGTGTAGTGCGCACGCTTACTCAGATTCACATGCACTATATCACACAAAAAACGCATCAAAAACGCAACCTTGGTCGACTCGATTTGGGAAACATTCCACAAACATTACTTGACTATACTGTGTAGTGCGCACGCTTACTCAGATTCACATGCACTATATCACACAAAAAACGCATCAAAAACGCAACCTTGGTCGACTCGATTTGGGAAACATTCCACAAACATTACTTGACTATACTGTGTAGTGCGCACGCTTACTCAGATTCACATGCACTATATCACACAAAAAACGCATCAAAAACGCACTATACAGATTTTGGCAGAAAAAAGTTCTTAATTTTTACACATGTCACTGTTCTTACAAATATATATACATGGAAGAAATACAACAACCCGACACTCAATAGGGATACTAAATTCGACATATGTAAGTAGTTCTTTAATATGGGAACTGCACTCGAAATTAATACTATAGCAGATAAGGAAACACATGACGATACTTTGTGTTTTTTTTCTGGCCACATTCCCACGCCCGTGTCGCATGACTAAAAACGCAGATATTTAATACCAATAACAGTCTTCACATTCATATGTGTGTTACATGTGGCTTAGGTGCGTTTTTGTTGGCCGAGACGACCATGTGCATTTCTAAGTCCAAGTAAAACATTTTAACACATCACATAAATCTATAAACAGAGATATGTATTTTGGCTCGCATACATTACAGATTATTAGACATATATTTAGATAGATATATAGATAGAGAGAGAGGGATAAATAGATACACAGAAAGAGACTACACATCCTATTTTCAAAGTCAAATCATTCGAGAAAGATGAGTCTAATTCTTCGATAAAACTTACCTCTGCGATCAGGCGTGGAACATCAATGTCCCGCTGCCAGGAACCACGTCGCCCACGACCAGCACCACCATGCTCCGCTCGCCGTGCCATCGCTCCAGATCGGGACACCTAAAAGGATGGTCACCTATTGAAGACCATTCACTTGGGCCTTTTAAACTGAAGGGGCGTTACGCATTGATGAATTATTCTAATGAGAATCCGAATTGATCTGGCTGTAATCAGAGGTTCCGGCAGGCCCGAATGTTACTTCCTACGGTCGACTTGGACATTTTCGGGCCGGAAATAATGGTCTTGCTCATTTTTTACGGACCCGGATACAATCAGGGCCGAAACTCATACGGAGTGTGCACTGTGCAGCCGCATATCCTATACTTGATATGGGATACTATTTAACTTATTTTTGTCTTGGTGTTATGTGGCCCTTTAAATCTGGCTGCATTATGCTGGAGCTGATTGTTAGGTCACTGTACATTAAGATTTATTTGATCCTGTTCTTTGTTGCCCAGCTTAAAGGGAAGAGTGCCAAAGTCCCTAATAGCCCTGCTCACTAGCTAAAAAGGTTTAGAGAGACCTTGCTAATAATACAGATGAACGGTTGTGAGCAGGTCATGACTGGCTGTTGTGAAAAGAGAGGAGAGGAGGACTCAAGCTAAACTATTGCACAGGGACCTATGGGCCCTTGCATATGATAGTTTACAATTTTCATCATATTTGCTTCTAAAGGGATTTGCCCCCATGTGTGCCTTCACTCCTCTTAAAATGTCAGTGTTCCGATATGATATAATTTGTAAATAACATTAGCAGTTTTTTCATAATGCTCTTGATGTTCCTGTAAAACTAATACTTTGACAAAGCTTGGTTCATTTTTATTGCTAGCATCTCTGTCTTTAATACCCTATGGTAAAATCCTAAAAACTCAGGAAAATATGCATTTGGTTAACTAGCTGCTTTTGTATGATTTAATATTTATTTGAGAATTAGGAAATTCCTTGGTGAATTTAGAAAACATTTCTGGATTTGAAAGTGAAACTTACCATCTGCTTTACAAACGGAACTGTGCAAACACATATTTCATATAGCAAAATTCAACAAAAATGTAGTAGTTAACATTAAAAAATATATAGCTCCTTAGCAAGAGCAGTATTTATGTGTTGATTAAAAAAAAAGTGATATTATTAACCCTTTGAGGACCAGGCCCAAAATGACCCAGTGGACCGCGCAAATTTTGATCTTAGTGTTTTCGTTTTTCCCTCCTCCCCTTCTATGAGCTCTAGCACTCTCAGTTTTCTATCTACAGGCCATGTAAGTGCTTGTTTTTTACAGGAATAGTTGTACTGTGTAATGGCGTCATTCATTTTACCATAACATGTATGATGGAATTCCAAATATATTATTTATGAAGATATAAATAGGTGAAATCGTAAATAAGAATGCAATATGGTAACGTTTGGGGGGTTCCTGTGTCTACGTAATGCACTATATGGTAACAGCGACATGATACTATTATTCTATAGGTCAGTCCGAACACAACCATATGCAGGTTACACAGATTCTCTAATGTTATATATGTATTTTTTTAATGAAATCCTTTTTTTTGGCAATTAAATATTAATAAAATGGGCCTATTGTGACGCTTATAACGGTTTTATTTTTTCACCTACGGGGCTGTATGGGGCGTCATTGTTTCCGCCATGATCTCTAGTTTTTATTAATACCATATTTGTGAAGATCGGACGTTTTGATCACTTTTTATTGATTTTTTTAAATATATAATGTAACATAAAATCGGTAATCCGTGCACTTTTTTCCCTCTTTTCGTGTACGCCGTTTACCGTTCGCAATGACGCTTGTTATATTTTAATAGATCGGACAATTGCGCACGCTATGGTATATTATATGTTTATCTATTTATTTATTTTTATATGTTTTATTTATATAATGGGAAAGGGGGTGATTTAGACTTTTATTGGGGGAGGGGTTTTGGGGCAGTGTGTTAGTGATTTTAACTTCTTTTTTAAGGGGTTAATGACACGCGGCAGCGCGATTGCTGCAGCGTGTCATTACCGGTGAGGTCCCGGCTGCTGTTTGCAGCCGGCCCCCACCTGCTATGAAGCGCGCTCCGCTCCGGAGCGCGCTTCATAGCGGGAGAAACACCCAGGACGTAAGGTTACGTCATGGGTCGTCTGGGGACAGACTTCCATGACGTAACCCTACGTCCAGGGTCGTCTAGGGGTTAATATTATTATTATTACTATTATTATTATTATTATTATTATCATTATCTATCCATCCATCCATCCGCACATAAAGATTTAGCACATTAGCGTGTGTTTCTATAGCCCCAAAGTAGTAAAACATAATTTTTTTCCCCATTATGCCTTCAAAAAGAATCATGAAAAGTTATTCAAATGTTATATCAACTCAAAATGGTTCAACTAACATGTAGAACTTGCACCCCCCCACACACACACATAATATGTATTTAAAGGGCTATTCCAGTGATGTAAAAAAAAAAAATGCACAAAAGACATATGGGTTCTCTCACCAATCCCCCACCAGTGGTTAGACATATTTCCTGCCTGTCTATGCTATATTCCTATATTTAAAGTCAAACTCTCACCCCCTTTTTACATTGTGACTTCTCTACACAGGTGTAAACTGTAAATTTAGCAGTTTTCATACCTTATTTTATATCATACTTCATGGTGCTTGTTCCAGTTAAAAGTGATCTCTTATTATCTTTGGATTGTGCCACCTGGGCGAGGCCTTTTCGGCCGAAGTACCACTTAGCTCTGCCCACAATGGTGCTGTAGACCCCGCCCCTCTGCAATGTCATAACAGTCTAGGCCCCACCCCCTTGAAGGCCATTGGAAGGGGCCGTCCCAAAGGTCGGCCAATACCTATAGCCATCGAGGAGCAGGGCCTATACGGCGATGATGTCACGAAGGGGAGGAGCCTATGGTGAAAATGTGGATGGGACTAAGTGGCGCTGTGGTCGTGATTCCACGCCCAGATAGCACAATGCGCAGATGATAAAAGATCACTTTTTACTGGGACAAGCACCATGATGTATGATATAAACTAAGGTATGAAAACTGCTTAATTTACCCTTTACACCCGTGTAGAGAAGTCAGAATGCAAAAAGGGGCTGACAGTGTCACTTGAAGTTTTTATAAATGATCCCAGTTTTACATCATGACACCTGGCCTGGAAATGACATCATTAAGCATAGAAGAGTGGAGACCAGACAGTGAGGATTTTCAGCAGCTTCACCATGTGATACAAACGGCCCAATTCATCAAAATGGAAGCCTATTACAAACAAGTTTCGATTAAGGGCTGGGGGGGGGGTGGATTGCACAGGGTTAACTCTTTCCTAACTGAAATACTCTTTAACTATTGGTCAACATTTAGGAAGCTTGTTTAGGACTGGTAGAAATTATGGTGTTTGCATATAGAGTGACCTCTTTGTGACCCATGTTAACCAAATTGGAATGGGTATGTGTAGAGCAAGTTTATTTGCACATACAGTAACAGGGAACAACTCTTTATCTATATATTTTATTAAATGTGACTTCCACAAACCTAGGGAAAAGTAGCCAAAAGTAAGGCTGACATATAGAAAGACAATATAGATACATGGAGCCAGGGTATCTATACATACTTCTTGGGTACAATATCTTTTTCGAGTTTTTTGTAATCCAACAGAACATGCATGTATTATCACTATCTCTCATAATAGTATACTCTAAATGTTCTAAAGCCATTCATACACACATCTGAGGTAAGGTCATGTATTAAGCATAATTTTACTACTTGAAATATAATATTCTGCATACAATCCATCACATTCCATCTTTCATCTCCTTTAGTACCTTTTGATTCTTCTTATTGCTGATCCAATCCAATGCTTGTATCCAGACAGTTATGGGTCAAAATTTATTCAGGATTATTTTTATGATATGATGTGATCGCATTATGTAGCAATAATCCAGATTGAGAGCTTTCAAAGAAACCCCTGTTCCAAAGACCGACTGTCCATCACCTGCACAGACAAGCACAATGATCCTGAGCCGGAAGCCAAACAATCTTTCCGTCTTTATGCATAATACATGCAAAATAGGTGAAATAGTATGTAAAGTGAATTTTAATTGCTTATAATTGTCATTTCATTTAATAAACTATTGTCTGGAGACAAGGATATCAATTATCACTCTATGGACTCTGTTCTCTATAAAAATAAGCATACAGAGAGATGTGCTCCAGTTGTAGAGATATGTTAATTAAGAAAACATAACAGTAAATTAAAGACTTTTAACATATTAATTAATAGCTGTACAGGTTCTGAGTATCCACTTGATAGAAGTAACAGGACTGTATCTGATTGAACTGCTGGAGGAATTGTGGGCTGATTCCATTTGTTCTACGCTTTTGTTAATTCGCTTGCAGGTAATGATAAATTAGCTCTGACACTGTTTTAGCACAGTTATCAGAGAAACAAGGAGGCCCATTCTTTGTGTATATGCGCTTGCCATTCGCTCAGCATGAATTAGAGGAAAGGTTTAGCATCACCTTTTTCTTCCTTACCGCTTTCCTCAGCTTCCACTTTTCCTGTGATTGACAGGTACTAATAACCTTCCGTGCTATAAGTGCCATGGAGACACTTTATTAGGACAAACAGCCAAGGAAATCTAGGAATGGAGCCAAGTCTGCAGTGAGTTATTATCGGACCTGTATTTATCTCAGCTTTGTAATATTTTTCAGTGATATGCAAATGATGAAATAGATCTTGTTCTGTTGAAGGACAGGTCCCTCTGTTAATTGATCCACTGAGATTCAGTCCAACCTCTTTTCGCTATCAGTAAGTGAAACATGTTACATGAAAGAAGCTCTGAGCTGTATGCTTCTCATAAATTTACTCTGCCTTTTCTCCAAGTCTCTTAATGGTAGACATTTTTTTTTCCTTTTTTAACATTTTATGCACATTTTCTTTTTTTGTTCAATTGGAAACAGCTGTTCCCATTATTATTTTTGCATTGCACATAGTCTTAAAATGGAAAATTATGAAGGAATAGGCCCCACTCCTAAATACCCATGCAGCAAGAAATGCTTTTCATACTGTAGTTTAGTTACGGATTATACTGAAAAATAAACATTATGGAAGTAACTGTGGTATTGAGATAACTGCCCTCCCTATACTAATTTTATTCTTTTTAACTTAAAGAATTTAGGTTTACAATTTTATTCTATTAGTAGTCTTTTTTTTTTTTATCCTGCAACTCATGCACCCTGCCGTATAATCTCTTCTATAAGTCATCAAAGTTCTTGTTAGGCTATGTTCACACAACACCTTTTTAGGCGAAATAACGGCTTTTGTTTTAAAAAAAAATATTTTATAAATTATTTTAAATTGACTGCCATAAATAAGTATTATGATCATATTTTTATTATTATAAAAAAAAGATGCTGTGTGAGCATAAAAAAATGAATAACCTTCTATACACTGATCAGCCATAATATTATACACTGACAGAGGAAGTGAGTAACATTGATTATCTTGTGGCAATACCATCAGTCAAGCAGTAGGGTATATTAAGATGCAAGTAAATAGTCAATTTCAAAGTTCAGATGTGAAAAATTAAGAAAACGCAGCAAGTGTACGAATCTGAGTTACTTGGCAAGGTACGAATTGTGATTGCTGAACAACTATTGTTATTGAGTCTATTGGTCCTTTTACACAGATCGATTTTCGTTCAAATCTGCGCAATAACAGATGCATTTGATCGATTACGAGAAATCGTGGCCTTTCAACATGTTCTCAAATCATCACTGGCCGCTGATTTGCCCGATTCCTTGAGAAGCTGTCAGGGTGGTCTGATGCTGTGACTACAGACTGTGGACTAGAACACAGAGAAACTTTTTAACAATATGTTTTCCTGCTAAAAGGTGTGTCTTATTGACCCACATATCTATATGCCTTATTATGTCAACTACTTACTGACAGTATTTTGGGTACAAACTGACACTGTTAGTGCTTGGATTTAGGAGATATGGATGGATAGGGAAGAAGAAAGCCTGTACAAACACTGTGATGCTCTGGACAATGTTCTGCTTAAAACTTAGGGTCCTGGCATTCAAGTGGATATTACTTTGACCATCTACACAAACATTGTTGCAGAACAAGTATACTTCCTACAATATTATTGCTTAATTGCAGTGGCCTGCTTTAGAAGGGTAATGTCCCTTACCCCAACAAAGAAATTCTTAAGGAACTCATCATCATCAGGGTCACCACAGGTTCCCTAATGATCAAACTGTCTCTCAGCCCTGTGGTACTACAAAGCCATCTATTTTCGACAGTCACAGACATAAGTCCATACCTGGCACCATGTTATTATATCTGGAGCCTAACACATATTGTAGCTTTGTGGCAGTGTAAAATCTTAGAAATTTCCAAGAATAAATCAGCTCTCCCCAGTTCAAAACTGTGATGTCCATGCTTAGTCAGACCTCGTTGCGGTCCTCTGACCATAAGGTACAACAGAAACTGTGCTTTTAGCCATGAGTTAGTGCTTATATTCTGTTTCATTTGCATTAGTCTGAATACTGTTCTGTTCCTTCTACCTTAGTAATTGATTTTCTTACTACACCCATCTCTTCCCTTTTAGTTCTCTCTGGCCACTTAAAGGTGAAGTCCTGTGAAAATTATTCTTATTAAGGTATTGTATTGCCCCCCAAAAGTTAAACAAATCACCAATATACACTTATGGGAAATGCTTATAAAGTGCTTTTTTTCAAAGCACTTACTACTGCATCAAGGCTTCACTTCCTAGATAAAATGATGATGTCACGACCCGATCCCAGAGCTGTGCGGCTGTGGCTGCTGGAGAGGATGATGGCAGGGGCACACTGAGGGACACAGGGCACTGGAGAGACACTGAGCATTCCTCTGCCATCATCCTCTCCAGCAGCCACAGCCTACACAGCTCTGGAAGTCGGGTCGTGACATCACCATTTTATCCAGGAAGCGAAGTCTTGATGTAGTAGTAAGTGCAGGGAGAAAAGCACTTTATGTGTATTTCCCGTAATAAGTGTATATTGGTAATTTTTATTACTTTTGAGGGGCAATACAATACTTTAATAAAAAAAATTTCCGGACTTCTCCTTTAACAGTTATCCTTAGTTTGCTTTTAACACTGCCTTTTTCCACTTATCCCTCACTTTGTCAGATTGGGGTCTGGGTCTGTGGTCCAATCACACGCTGGATGGGACCCCTGACCTCCTGTTTATACTTCCTTGATCTGTTAACCCAACCCTAGCTATTAGTCTTTCTTCCCTGGCCAAACTATACCTGTGATTGTGACACATGCACTTAACCCCCAGATTTAATTTTGGTGAAAAATTGCTTTTCAGGATTTTGTAGGCTGTTTTTTTACCTTTAAAACACTGTGTAAACCTACCCTAAAACTGTACTGATCTGCAGTTCAGTAACGGCTGCGTTGTGAAAATGGAACTTTGAAAACCTTCCTTTGCTATTATAAATGTTCTTTATGCAAAATAAATTATGCAGCCCTAATTAATTGTCTGTTCTATTATTAAAAGATGCTTTTGACATTGTATCTTTTTACATAATAAAGTAAAATACATTCAAGAATTCTTTCCCAACTTGCATTTACAACTACAATGATAACGTGGTTCTCTCTCCCTCTCTTTTTTTTTTTTTTCTTTTTTACAGCAGGCTTGTCTAACAGGTGCCCTATTTGCATTAGCATCCATAATTACTTAATGACAAATCAGCTATGGTTCATTGATGCTAACTATAGAAACATGCTGTCTTGAGTAGCTGGAATAATAAGCATATTCCTTAACCATGTCCCTGATGACCATATCATGCAATCATTATATTTGTTTTAACTGTGAAATTTATATTTGCACAGTAAAATACCAAATTCAAGTAGTACAAGTGCATTTTGCAGACCTTAGTTATGGCATTGCTAATTTAAGCACTGATTTTATCATTGAGAAATATTAATATCTATACATAAAAGAGGATTGCTACCAGTTTAGTCTGGTAAAGTAGTAGTAGTAGTAAAGTAGTAGTCTGATTACATATATTTTTGCAGTGTTTAAGAGGTACATATTGGGAGTTTTTCTTACAAATTATGAGTAATCATACCAAGGTAAGCATTTGACTAAAATCCTTACTAGAAGGTACCTGGCTTAGAAACACTAAGACACTGCAATAGATCCCTGTTTCCACACTTTTCAACTGTTAACATGCATGTTGAGCAGACACAGTAAACGCTTAGTTAGCAGACACCTAATACAATAAAGAAAATTTAACCTATCCAATTTATCCCCCCTCTAAGAATGGAAACCCAAGGGTGTCTGGCAACCACCCAGTCATCAGTGGAATCCGCTTACAGCAATCTAATATTGAGAGGTTTTTGAGTATTGAGAGGTTCAGATCTTGTTTCTGGGGTCTTTGTTTCTTTCAGCAATGTTTTTGCCAAAAACTGGATAGGATCCCAGAATCCCAAAGGAAGGGTTTCACTACCTTTCTTTGACCAAGAATACATTGCAATCTGTAAGTCTGAAGACCGTTTTTACTTTTTTTCATATTTAGTTATGTTGTGGCCTTGTAATAAAAACAAAACAAAAAATGTATCCTTATTATTTTTTACTCAATACACCATGAAGACAAAGTTAAAATGTACTTAATGTTAGAAATCTAAAATCTTGTCATAAATTTTAGTTATTCAGATCCATGAAGTTCAACGTATAACAGTGATGCACATGCCTGTTTGTGCCTCAGCGTAGTCCTTGACTCGTAGTACCAGCTGAGACTACGCGCTTAACCACAAATTAGTATTTGAATTGTATGTTTCATTTGCTCCAGTCTGAACATTGTCTAAACACAGCCCAATTCCTTCTGCTCTGGTAATTGATTCTCGACCACACCCATCACTTCTGTTCTGAGTCCTTTGTATGCTGGTGTGGTGTTGCTCGTAGTTATACCCTTCGCAAAAGCCTGTTCTTATTGTAAATAAGTGGTGATGAAGTAGTGATCAAGTTTCGCCACAAGATGCCGCTATTGCAAGTGTATATACTTAGTTGATGCACAGCTGCAGTACTGTTAGGGTTATTGTTCATTAATTTGTCACATGGATCTGTAGACCAATGAGCGTGTTCTCTTCTTCTGTCCTATCTTTTCTCTTCTGTATGCACTCTTCACCCATTCACAGCGAACCTTATAAGGGGCTTTAGCTAGTAAGTCACATGGGCAGCGGAAGTGTAGTGGTCTTTTGTCACTAGACGCCATAAAGACAAGATGTTAACCTTTCCTTCTTCCGTGACTCCACTCAACACTATGCAGTGGTAAACTCAACCTTAGAGAGGACAAGTCAGAGATCATCTCAACCCATGCTGTGGACTAGGAGAATCACAGTGCAGGACAGTATCCACAAAAGCAGAAAGCTAGGAACTGATCTGAATAGAGCAAAGTTGCTAGAAGCCTATGAACTCTATCTCGCAACGCTGTTGTCAACAGGGAACCCTTAGCATTCCTCTCATCCCAGGTAACAGGGTCTGTCACCCACTAGGACGGGTCCACCAACACTGGTAGGGCAATAGGTGGTTCATTCCGACAAGAGTCGATGCACAGCACAAGTATTCTCTCTTAAGTATTCGTCTATTTCTACCTAATACTCAACATCCCGGCATAGCACAGTACTAACTGGGTTGGGACTCTTACATCATCCTCTCCACTCCTCTGATTCTACACTATCAGCACGCAACTCGGTCCACACGATTGTGCTACTTCTCCTCCTCTCACTAAATATCTGGATCCTAACTTGTCAAGTGTATTATCAAGTATAAAGTGTTGTTTCAAGGTAAAGCTGTATGACCTGCTGTACATACACATTCTCCAAGTAAAGCAGACCTTATGTATGATAAAGAGACTCTGTGGTTTCTCACTCCGCACCATCACAGTATACTAACATTCCTTGGGTTATCTCTCCTGTTTGACGGTGGCAGTGCCAATGGTCTGGGTGGGTCATTACTCCACTCCGAACCACCGTGACTACGACCCAAGGGACCCCGCAACAGCCCGCAGGTCACTGACCACAGGGGAACAAGGTATAACTGGCCCTCTAAAATAAAAGCAGGGCACACCATACCTGTGTGCCCAAACGGCACTGGCGTCACAACATAACATCACTGGGTCCGGCTATATCCCGGCCAACCACCATAGAGCTGGCATCACACTTTACCATCTGGCAAGTGACCGTCCGTATCTCCGCCATAACACCGCGGATGCTCACCACACTGGGGAATGAACAAATGAGAACGAATGCCAGGGGACAGTGCCAGGCCGGGTAAGTATGTGTATGTGGTTGGGGGCAGGGATGGACACAGATTTCTTAGCAAAAAAAAAAAAGCCTGCCCCCCCCAATAAGTAAACCAAGCCACCACACTCCTCCCCTACCCAGGAGCATTTAACACTATACACAGCTATTCTTGTTCACAAATTTCTAACATTTGTAGTGTTTTGTGCAAACATTTGAGAGTATTGTGTAAAAATGTCATACTTTTTAATACTGAGTTTCTGTACTGGTATCACACTGGCTATAAATTGACTGTACACAGGGAAATAATCTCCTAACTGTAATAAGAACTATTGAACCAGAAATAATAGAACATCTTTAAATTTAGATCTCCTTCATTTTTATTGGTTGGGTCTCTTATCCGAGCCCAGCATTAATTGAAGCTGCTGCAGAACATCTTTGGGAGCAAACGTGTCAATCACTTGATTCACCACTGACACACACACACACACACACAGACCAGTGTCACAGACACTTCTGACATAGATACATTAAGATATATACATACATAGATACACACACACATTGACATATACATATATACCCACAAATAACATACGTACACTCACTGACACACACACACACACGCTCACCTTGCACAACAGTAGAACCTGCAGAACATCATGCAGAACATCACAGTGGCGGGCCCCCCTTCTTCTCTGGGCCCCTGTGCAGCTAATCTTGCTGTTCCTATGTTGTATGTCCACCACTAGTTGGGGGAGGGGGGGGGCGGTGCTGTCAGTGACCTTGCATGAAGGCAGGCCATACTTTCTCAGGGCCCCCTAGCAGTTGCGTGGTCTGCCTTCATGGTAGCTATGCCACTGTATCTCAGTTCTTTGCTCCATTCGGCTTTTCCTCAACCTGTTCCAGCTGGTGATAAAAACCCCAAAGCATGCTACTGCCACCACTATGCTTCATTTTAGGGATAATATTCGGCAAGTGATGAGCTGTGCATGTTTCCCCAGACATGCCACTTAGAAATGAGGCCAATCAAAATCAGTATTGGCATCAAACTATTGAATCTTTCTTCTCACAGTCTTTTAGATGCTGTTGTTTTTTTTTTTTTTTTTGCAAACTCCAGGTGGGCATTAATGTGTCTTTAACTGAGAAGCAGCTTCTTTCTGTCGCCATAAAGCCCAGATTAGTTCAGTGATGGATGACTTTCTGGCAATTTCTTCCACCTGCATACAGAATTTCTGGAGCTCAGCCAGAGTGACCATTAGGTGATTGGTCAGCTCTCTTACCAAGGCTTTCCTCCCCTAAAAGCTTTGGTTGTCTGGACAGAAGAGTCCTGGTTGTTCCAAACTTCTTTCATTTAATAATGATGAAGGTCAGTGTGCTCTTGGAAACTTTTTGTCCAGGATACATTTTATGCACCCTGCTCCAGATCTGTACCTCTACGCAAGCCTATGTCTGAGCTTTACAGGCAGTTCTTCTCCCTCATGGCTTGGTGTTTTCTCTGCTATGCATCATCAGCTGTGAGACTTTAAAGCGAATGTTCCATCAGGTACATTCGCATTAATTATTACCCATGTTTCCTTTTTGAATTGTGAAGTTAGCAAAGTTAGCAAAAGTAAAAGGAAGAAGAATCCATTATGGTTTACTAGAGAGGTTAAGGCCATTGTAAAAGGAAAAAAGGCAGCGTATAGGAAGTATAAGGAGACTGGGAATGAAGCTGACAGAGAGACGTACAAAAGTATACAGAAGGAGGCAAAGCAGATTATAAATGCTGCTAAAGCCTCAAAAGAAGAGGAAATGGCAAAATCTGTTACTGCGGGGAATAAAACCTTCTTCAGATATATAAGTGACAGGAAGAAGAAGAAGAATGGCTGCAGCATTACTAAAATAAGTAATGGGGAGAATACGTTTATTGATGGAGATAAGGCGGTCGCTGACTATTTGAATAGTTACTTCTGCTCAGTGTTTTCAGAAGGCGGCCTTCACAATCACAGGATGGTTGGACACAACATTGCCTCCAGCTATATGGGTTCGGCTCCAGTATTTTCAGAGGCTGAAGTTGCAGAGGAACTTGCCCGTTTAAAGCTGAATAAGGCGATGGGTCCAGATGGGATCCATCCCAGGGTTCTTAAAGAACTCAGATCTGTGATTGCTGCCCCTCTGACAGATCTGTATAACCAATCCCTGCTAACAGGAGATGTCCCCGATGATTGGAGAACAGCCAATGTTATACCAATCCACAAGAAGGGGAATAGAGAAGAGCCCAGTAACTACAGGCCAGTGAGCCTGACATCTGTAGTAGTGAAAATGATGGAAACTCTTCTAAAAAAGAAGATAATGGATCACCTAAGAATCAACAATTTGATGGATCCAAACCAGCATGGCTTTACTGAGGGCCGATCATGTCAGACTAATCTCATTGATTTCTTTGATTATGCCACAAAAGTGCTGGATGAAGGTGGTGCTGTGGATATCGCCTATCTGGACTTCAGCAAAGCTTTTGATACAGTTCCCCATAAAGAGCTGATAGAGAAGTTGGAGAAAATTGGGCTAAATCCCTGGATAGTTCAGTGGATTTGTGGTTGGCTGAAAGATAGATATCAGAGGGTTGTTGTTAATGGTGTATATTCCAAGCAGAGACTAGTTACAAGTGGTGTGCCACAAGGGTCTGTTCTGGGTCCTATTCTTTTTAATATGTTTGTAAGTGACATAGGAGAAGGGTTGATAGGTAAAGTTTGTCTGTTTGCTGACGACACAAAAGTGTGCAATAGGGTGGATATTCCTGGAGGTGTCAGTAATATGGAAAATGATTTAGCTTTGCTAGATACGTGGTCCAAACAGTGGAAATTGAAGTTCAACGTTTCCAAATGTAAAATAATGCACTTGGGGAGGAGGAATCCTCTATCCGAGTATCACATCGGCAGTACTGTGTTGGAAAAGACTTCAGAAGAGAAGGATTTAGGGGTAATGATTTCTGAAAGCCTTAAAATGAGTCACCAGTGCAACCAGGCGGTGGGGAAAGCAAATCGTATGCTGGGGTGTATAGTTAGAGGTATAACCAGTAGGAAGAGGGAGATTGTGATCCCGCTGTATAGAGCTCTGGTGAGGCCACATCTGGAATACTGTGTCCAGTTCTGGAGACCTCACCTAAAAAAGGACATTGATAAAATAGAACGGGTCCAAAGACGAGCTACAAAAATGGTGGAGGGTGTGAGGCATAAACCATATCAGGAAAGACTTAAGGATTTGAATCTGTATAGTCTGGAGGAAAGACGGGAAAGGGGGGACATGATTGAAACCTTTAAGTATGTTAAGGGACTAAATAAGGTTCAAGAGGGGAGTGTTTTTAGTAAAAAACTGAGCTCAAGAACAAGAGGACACAGTGAGAGGTTAGTTGGGGGAAAGATCAGAAGCAATGTAAGAAAATATTATTTTACTGAAAGAGTAGTAGATACCTGGAACAAACTTCCAGCAGAGGTGGTTGGTAAATCTACAATAACAGAATTTAAACACGCCTGGGATAGACATATATCTATCCTAAGATAATAAGGAAGAAAATACTAAAAGGGCGGACTAGATGGACCCAGTGGTCTTTTTCTGCCGACAATCTTCTATGTTTCTATGTTTCTATGTCCTGTTCTTGTGTACAGCGCCATTCTATCCACGGGTACTGGGCTGGATGTGAAGCACTGGGGGCGGACCAGTCTGCCTCAGGTGCTTCACCCCGACCTGGTACTCGTGAATAAAACGACACCATACATAGGAAACAGGTTGTGGTTCAATAAAAGGACTGTGGCACCGGCCTTCCTGTGCTGTCACCGTTTTATACATGGGTAATACTGATGGTTCATTCACTTTAAATAGACAGGGTTGTGTCTTTTCAGTGTTCAATCAACTGAATTTACCACGGATTACTCATCTCATAAATGATCAAGAAGAATGGAGACGTGGAAGTGCAGCTTAGTATATGTTATAGTGCAAGAGAGTGAGAGAACCTGGGAAAGCCTGGTCTTTTTACCTGTATCTGTGAGCCAGTCTACATGCTGAGGGTTATGCACACTGTTCCTGCAAGGTAAATCAAAGTGTCTGTCTCATCTCTGACCACCCATAAAGGTCGATGCAGCTGTTCCATGTGATTTCTCCTACTGCTGGTTGGAATCTAATCATATCTCCTCCTTTAGCTTGTCTTTAGCTGCTTCAGTAATTCACTGCTTTGGGTAATCTCTTTTTTGCTGTGATCCTGCTACTGCTTCCTTCCTTTCTACTCACATTGCAGCTTAAAATGCCAGTGCATCAGTAATGAACAGCGCATACAAGCAGCACCTTATAATACCTGCAATTTGGAGATGCCCAGACCCAGCTCTTTAACTGTTACAATATGGCCAATGTGAAAGACAATGATCCATACACTTTCCTGCTCCCAACACAACTTCAAGAACTGACAACTCACTTGCGGCCTTATATATCCCACCCCTTGACAGGTGACATTGTCACAAGATAATCAACATTAAATACTTTACCTGTCAGTGGAATTAATGTTATGGCTGATCGGTGTATGTATATATTGCTTCTAGAACATTTAGATGGTATTAGGCAAAATAGACTAAGCATTATAACATAGCTCAAAAATACTGCCTTAAACCAATCTCCACTACCATTCAATTAGAATAGATGTTAAAAGTCAACCTATGGTGATGCAGCTTTTGCTAAATAACCATTGACAGCCTAAGGTAATGCTGCAAATGAGGGCTAAAGTGTGTCAATAGTGTTTCACAAGAACAATTTCAGGCAAGAGTTGTACTTGTTGGAGCATTTTGACATGTATTTAGTGATGAAACGTAGTAAGTTTTCAGAGTGCTCCGAGACTTGCTGTTAGCTGTTGTGTTTTATTGATTTTTCTGTTAAATTGCACAAGGCCACTTGGGACATCACTGAGATTCAAGCAGCAGAGGAGAAAGCACTGAAAGAACTGCCTGCATGTGATGGTCTCTAATGGTAATTAGTTGTGACTCTTGTACTTGAATTATCTATAAGATAGTCATCATTTCAAATATGAATGAAGGATCCTTAGCTTTTTCCATTTTTTCCAGCTTTATATCAAATAACTTCTCTGTGCTGTATTACGGCATTTAGAGCATTCACAATGCTATATACATAGCATTATGTTATCTTTACTTTTTTTTAATAGTATTCATGTTATAAATAAAACACATAGAAGAATTTGATAAATCATGTTGCCAGTATGTTACCACATAAAAGCAGTATATTTTTGTCGAAATTTCCACTAAATGTGTGATTTTTTTTCTCTTTTGCCCAACTCACTGACACATTGTTAAATATCATGTGTTTTACAATGAACAATATCTTGGTATAATATAATGTAAGTCATATATATACTGCTGACCTCACCATAATAGCACAACACTATTCACTGTATAAAGTGATTGTAATACTGACATTATAATATCATATTCTATACTAAGTAAACGAGTATAAGTTGGAAATAGATACATAAGTGTACACATCACTATTCATGATTCCATGACGTATGTAGGGTGGTGATGCCAGTACACAGCACGATAACTATACATCCATAACTGGAAGCAGGTTATGCTGATGCATAGAGAAAGAGTTCTATATTTGTTATGGTCATATATGTGCAGACACACACACTCAATTATAATAAACACACCCACACATGACATTGACAGTGAGTCATGAACCTATATAAGATGGTAGTCACCAAGATGGAGGTTGGGTTGTTGAATCAGGGCTGTACAGAAGGTATGAGCCCTATGTCACAAGAAGGATCCAGAGCCTTCAAGGAAAAGGTTGTGTCGCGTGAGGAATCCATGATGGAAGCGCAAAGGATGCTTGAGTGAAGCAACAGCTGCCTGAAGCTCGTGACGATTTGTAAGACAAACCCTTCACTTCAAAGGACTCTTATATGAACTATGGACACTAGACACTAAGGGCTGTAAGACATTTCTCTGATATTCATTTCTATACAATTCTGTAACTTTCACTACTTTTAAAGAAGAAGCAATAAATCTCCATTTTATAAAGAAACCTCTCTGATGTCATCCTACTGCGGCAAGCCATAAACTACAGGTGCCAACGCCATTTTCTACACACATTTATTATAATTCTAACAGAAGTTGTGGTCAAGGATAAACCAAAGGGCCCGCATACTATGGATTGAGTAGTATAAATCTAGTGCCAAGGTTCTGCTTAAAATGTAATGTGGTCAGCTAGATGTATGTAAGTATTGCTTCTGCTCTTAAAAGCTGGACCCCCCCCCCCCAAAAAAAAAAAAGAAAGAAAGAAAGAAAGAAAGAAAGAAAGAAAGAAAGAAAGAAAGAAAGAAAGAAAGAGGGAATATCATTTGGAGTAATGGTAAAATGGTTAATATTATAGAATTTGTTAACTCTCCACAATGCATCAGCCTAATCAAAGGGAAACTGTCAGTTGTATTTTACATTCCAAACTGCTGACACTGTTGAATAGCTGGTAGGTCTAAGAAAAACATGGTACCATATAATGAGTCTGCATCCAGAATGTAGAAAATGCCTTTATTCTCTATACATATAGAAACATCAAGCGCCGACTGCTAGTGGATCAGTCAAATAAAGGTCAGTATTGCATAGGTTGCAAATACCTGCTTATAAGATAAGTCCAAGTGAGAAGGTGAATGTAAACTTACATGGATGCTTATATCAGGCCCTATGCCTGATGAAGGTGTCCATGTACACTAAAATGCATAGGATATCCTTGGCTTGTACTATGTTTCGTACCTAAGGAGAGTGACGTCACTCATAATCCCGTGCAGAGCTATCGGCCGGAGAATCTGCCCGGTTAAGAAGATTTCTCCCTGCTGATTAACTTCTCTATCCTGCACAGAAGCTGGATGTGGACTCCACTACACTGATATCAGCATCCATGTAAGTTTATATTCACCTTCTCCCTTGGACTTATACACAGGTATTTTCCACCTATACAATACTGACCTTCCTTATTTGACTGATCCACTAACAGTCTGCGCTGAGTGTCTCCATATGTATAGTCCATGTTTTGTGTAATTGGGGGAATAAAGTGTGCCCCCCACACACCTAGCAGCACTTGTTTTTGTATACAGTGCTAGTGAACACATCAGAATGCTGTGTCCACCAACACAGTGAGTTGACTGCACTGCCACAATTTTTTACTTTATTCTCTGATACAAACAAGCTCCTGAAAAGCTGCAAGCTGGAAGTAAGTTAGGAGTAAGTAGGTATTACAGCTTGCTGGATTACATGAGTTTGGCCTCTTTTACTCTTTGTCATATTAAATTAGAAACTTTTTTCTGGAAGGATAGGCAGATATATGAAAGATAACGTGTCTCCTTGACCTAACAGCCACCTAACAGAGTAAGCAGTTTGGAGCTTGAATTCCAGCTGACAGATTCCATTTAAAATAATCTGACCAGCCTAATGTGTGGAAATTACTGTAGACAAAAGTAACCTTCTAATAGTATGATGCTGTGTGTATAAGTGAAAAGCCAAATACATGCTTTTTCTCGCCACATTTTTCCTTTCGCTTCCGCTTCATCTTTTTCCCAATGAAGAGAGCATTTTTACGAGCCCTATAGAGTTATATAGAGTTATGAAAGCAGATGTAAGGTACTTAAAATGTTCACAGTAATAACTGGTAATGTTGTGCTCTCCATAGATGTTGCCATTCCTCCAGGGCAAGTTTTATCTCAGACAATTCTTAGTCTATGATGAAATTTTTACCAAAAAGAACTCCTGGAAGAAGTATAAAATGTATTTTTTCCACCATACTATTAGACGGGAACCGCACCTACTATGATAGAAAATTATAATGGATAATTAGAGTTAAACAGACACAAATTTTGAATTGGAAGACGGTTTAAGGCTAGGTTTACACTACGTAAAAAATATTTAATATTTTTTTTACATTTATGTGTATTTTTTATTTACACAAATTTTGAATTGGAAGACATTTATGTGTATTTTTTTATTTACACAAATTTTGAATTGGAAGACGGTTTAAGGCTAGGTTTACACTACGTAAAAAATATTTAATATATTTTTTTACATTTATGTGTATTTTTTATTTATTTACATCTGTGAGCTAATTGTGGTGACCCAGGGGAGCCAGGTGGAGTTAGCTAGGGCAAGATGTTAAGTACCACTGAGGCACTTGTCACAGTGGCCAGGAGTGGTAAGTGCCTGAGTAAACCAACACCTAGTCTCTGTTTAACATAACCAGGAAAAGCTGCTTACTGTAGAAATCCTTTTTGTAGAACATAATACAATACACAGTCTTTTCTCCAATACAGTGCACTACATGGGATAGTCTGCGCCAAAGTTTTTTCAGTAATAATAGTAGACAACAAATCTAAGCTTCACGCTGGTTAAATCAGATAGACATACATTAACTTCACAAGAATCCTTAAGCTGGTTACTTAAGTTAATCTCTGCTTAGCACAGGTATACTGTAGAATAGACATGAGTAAATAGAAATAAGACTCAGCTTCTCGCCGGAGGAATAGGAGCTTTACAATGCTTGGCAAAGTCTTTAGGTTACTTTAGCTTAAATTAGTTAAAGTAGCTGGCCTGAGTAAGAGAGGAGTGGGCTGAGTGTTACTTTAGGGTTATTAGGGCCCTACCTAGACCCTAAGATACTCAGCTGTGGGGGCTTTAGAGAAAGAATACCGACACCACGGGTATAAACTTCTGCCTAATGATGTCTATGGGCACAGAGTTACATAGAACCAGGAACATTGGCCAAAAATTGTGGGTAGAGCTAGTAGTCAGGGGGGTCCCTAAGGAAACCTAGAAAGAGAAGTGAACATTTTGGCTATCTGTGCTTACCTAGCCACTGACTAAAGATCCTGTCTTAATTAATAGGATAAAGAGAGAGAGAGAGAGAGAGAGAGAGAGAGAGAGAGAGAGTAGCCGCTAAGCATAGGTAGATTTATCCCATTTTGGCATTTTCACTTCAGCAACATTCTCTTTTTGCTCCTTAACTGACTGGTTTTCCCTCAGGGTATATACTATGCTGTGATTGAACAGAAACAAACTGGAAGGCCCTCACTCTGATCTGTGATTGCTGGAATAGTGTGAGGTACCCAGCTCAAGGACTGGTTTGGGGTAATTACCCGATACAACAAAGATAAGGTAAACAATACAGTTTGACAGTTAACCTTTCAAGTACCTCTCCTTGACTGTGATAAACAGTACATCAAACACATTGACAGCTAGTGGTGGGAGTGCAGAATGCACCCTCAGTCTCAGAGCTTTTGACATAAATATAGTTACTGAGAGACACATGCCAAACAGCAGAGGAACATCTGTTCTGGGACACTGCATAATGGTTGCCATCTATTAAATTACTATTAGTAGTGATCTGAAAAGAAACTAGCGTGAACTAAATACTCAAACTGCAAGTGGATTAAGGATATTTCATAAAGTGTCTTTATTTCCATCGGCAGGTCTTCTCACAGACCCCTGGTATATTTAATATGAAAATGTATATATAAAAAATATATATTCAAATTTTAAGTGTGTAAACCCACAAAGATGTTTCTTTAGCATTATACTTTAGCATTTAGGATAGTATGAAGAGGAACACCACAGTAACAGTATCTAAGTGTCTAGATTATTAATGTTGTGCTACTTACCTAATGCTGTTTCATTTGCTGTCTGTAGAAATAGGCTTAATTTTTGCAAAGGTAAATCAATAACTAAAAGGTGAACTTTTTGCTTTATAGAGAATGTTTTGAAACAACAAAAATATGCACTTGATACATCAAAGGGGCTTCATGTTCAAAAACAAATTTCTAGTAGGAAAGTGAATTATTTAAATATTTACAATAGAAAACTGCCAATCATTACATTTTCTAGGGATCTCCCAGGAAATGCATGCAGTAGATAGCCAAAGGCAGTCAACAAACCAAGGTCAAATGTATAGGTTTGAGCTACATTAAAAAAATCTTTTCTGCTACAATTTTATAGACAAACTGGAATCCTTGAAATGAACTAGCTTTACACTAGAGTATAGTATAAATCATTATTTACCATGATCAGTGACAGCATACTCAATATTAGAATTGACTGGAATCTACCATAGATGTTTAACAACTCTCAAAGCAACAGATTGCGGACCCAACAAGCCAAAGGAATGTTTCAGATTAAAAGTTCACGTGGTTTGGGCAGAGAACATTTCCTCACTAATTAAGAAGTATTGCTGAAGGCATTATGTTTGTCTTTTGTACCTTACTCTTTTATCTCTACATCAGAGTGCATGTAGTTCATTCAGTATGGAATGTATATGACACAAAAACTGAAGCAGAAAAAGGGAAATGTTTGTAAAATGTAAAAAGTATACATGACAGATATTTTACTGTCTCGGTTAACTTTTCTTCCAAATTGTACCTTAGGTAATGCAGTATAGAGAATTGTTTTTCTTTAGTGGCATGATATAGCGTGAGGTAATATCGCAAAGGATAGTGGTACCAGCAAATATGAAAAAATTGCGCCGTTTTATTTACCTGGTACTGACCAGATATAAGTTACTGGTTTATAAATAGAACTTAGACCAAAAATGGGTGAAAAATACAATTATTAATTATTCACCGAAAATCAGGCACAAAACCCTTGATAAATGTCCCCCTATGTCTTACTTTTGAGGAATGTCTTATTTCTCATTTGTCCTCCCCAGAATAGCGCATCAGCGTTGGGTCGGCGGCATGACGTGTGGCGGGTCATCTGCGAGTCAGCCTTACTTTTGGGGGCACCTTACTTTTGGTAGCTGTGCTAGTTTATAGTAGGGGGTGCCTTATTTTCAGAGGGATGTCTTACTTTAGGCTAGAGGGTAGAGTAGCTGGGGTGTCTTATGTTAGGAGGATGGTTTATTTTCAGGGAAACACTTTATATACTTTAGCAGTTCATATCAGACACTTGGTAGTATATTCCTTGCAACCACTATTACACTATTACCAGTAATCCCGATATTTAACTTAAAGTGTACCTCCAGTGTTAGGCTGAGTTTACAGTACATTGCGTTTTTGCAGTCGATTTTTAACCATTTTTAAATGGTTACTTTTAACATACACAAAAACATGGTCAATCACGTTTTTGTGTATGCTAAAAAAAAGAAAGAAAAAACACACATCTGTTATGCTCTTTTTTTTATAATGAAGGTCAATGGAAAAACACATTCAAACGGATTGCACACAATTGCATCTGTTTTTTTTCATGTTTTTTTTCAATTAAACTTTTACTTTTATAAACAATTATATTCTCTAATGCAAATCTATTTTGAAACTAGCACCAGAATAGGCCTCCAAGCGCCTCTTCTTCCCATTCCCTACAGCATCCAGCTATACCTTATGAGATGGAGCTTCGCACTGTGTCTCCATAGCTCCAATCTCCTGCGAGATACCCAGTGTAGTTTAAGTTTACGGCACTATGTCTCACACTGAAGATGGGTGCTATGGAGATGCAGCAGGAATCTCATCTTATTAGGTATAGTTAGATGGGGCAGGGAGCAGAAAGAATGTGCTCGAAAGCCTTTACACCAAATTCAAAATAGATTTTTTTTTGAGAACAGCAGTGCGTAAAAAGTAACCCCCATCAATTGAGGTAAACCTTAAAGCTTACTTGGTACAATGTAAAATCAGAAAAAAAAAAGATACTACAAATCCCATCAAGCCCCAAATTTTTATTCCGCAACAGGATAATAACCCTAAAAATACAACCAATTAAAACATCATAGTAAAGAAGAACAAGGAGTCCTGAAAGTGAAAATATGGCTCCCACAAAGCACTCATCTCAACATCATTGAGCCTGCCTGTAATAACATAAAAAAATCACAGAAAGATATGAGCAAGTCCATATCTACAGAAAATCTGTGAGTAGTTTTCCATATTGTTTTATACAACCTCCCTTCCAAGTTCCTCAAGAACTGTGTGCAACTGTACCTAGAAAAAACTAATGTTTTAAAGGCAAAAGGTGGTCACACCAAATATTGGATTTCATTTGAATCCTCTTTTGGTTGTTCACTTTGCATGTTGTTAACGAACAAAAACTATTAGAAGCAGTTTTTCTACAACTGCCTAAAACTTTTGTACACTGCTGTATACAGGTGTACCATTCTACTCACTATCTTGAGTACCAAGCAGTTTGAGAACCGAGCATTTTCTCCCCATAAAAAAAATTATATAAATGGGTTCAAGCATCAGCCAATAGCTATTTTCTATACCTGTAAGTTTAATAAAAAATATACAATGTAATCACTACAGTAGCAGTACAGTTCTATACATTTAAAACAAAATAATGCACACAGGGACCCTCACACCTCATTCTTTATAGTGCAGGTACTGTGTCAGTGGGATAAGCCGGCCAACACAAACAATACAGAAGGGGTGGGGAGGGGGCTGGAGAAGAAGGCTTAGGCAGATGGCAAACAAGAGCAAACAGAAAGCACCACAGCCACAAATTTCCAGTAAAATCTCCTACCCTCTAGATGATTTGGGTGGCCTTACAGCAACTTTCTCTTTCCAAATGCAGCACAATTAGGTAGTTTCTCAATATGTGCTGCTAATAAAAGGTACAAAGAGAATAGCTTATTCCATCCTTGTTTCTGCCCTGCCCTGAAAGGTAGAACCCAACCACTTAGTTCCTTTACTAGTCCCTAAATCCCCCAAGGATACTTGTACCTCCAGAAAAAAAATAACAAAGGCGTTTACTCACTTTTTACTCACGTTTTATGATTGCTGAGCCCAGTGAGACTGCTTTGTTACCTCCTTTCCTATACTGATGACATTGCTGGAGCTGATCACTGGCCTCAGTGATCTTTTCTCACCATTAAGGTCAATAATCAGCTGCTCCAATACTTTAGTAAAATAGGAAGCAAAGCGCATCATGCAGTAAAGTAACAAAAAGTGACAGTGAGAATTGGAGAGGTTTGCCGGAATCAACAAGAATGAAACAACTGTTTTATAACTTCTATAACCACATCCCCTTAAAAGATAATTTGAAGAAGAAAGTTAGAGATAAATAAAACTCTACATTTTACTTAGCCAAATATCACTCAATCACAAATTACTAACCGCAAATTTTTTTTCTTAAAAATCAATATAAAAAACTTTTTTTTAAATAATTTTTCCACATAATGTCATACGGCTGCTCATATAAAATTAGGTTTACGCACACAGTAAAATAAAAGCTGAATACAGCCCTAATTTTGAGTAAAAGTAAAACAATGTGTGAACAGATGAAAAAAAACAAAAAAAAAACCAGCTGTATTTTGCAAAAGCAGGTGGTAAATAATAAGCATGTTCTTTATTTGTACATTCATAATCAATTACAGGTGTTATTCTATACGGTGTGTGTACTGGCAGCCAGTTTCCCATTGGCTTTTATAGGCTATGTTCATACTGTGTATTTTTTGTGACAAGAAGTTATTGTTGCAGTTGTTGCCGATTAAAACAACGAACGTTCTTGTCATAAAAATAAACAGTATTGAAATCAATGCAAAACAACAGCATATTGAACAATGACCATGTTAATGATTGACCTGTCAACTATTTCCGACTGTTGTTTCCAAACACCATCCGGAAATATCTGCCAGTTCACACAGTGTGTGGTTGTCTTGCAGTCGTAGTGTGACTGAGAATCAATGCTTAATTTATTCTCAGTCACTCCCATACAGCCTGCACAATTTGCTGATTTAATTAAAGGGGAACTCCACATAAGGGAAACTTTTTCTATTAAAAGTACATTAAAAGTTATATAGATGTGTCTATATAATGTATTGCCATATCTGTCTGGTTCTGCCACACTGGAAGCTGATTGACATCCAGGAAGTGAAGAGAAATGGCCTCTGTGCCAATCCACATTGTCTCCTGCTCCCTCTGCTATATCCCCTTAGGAGACAAAGATTCCATGCCTCTGTCTCACATTGTGTGTGTTTGCTGAGCACAGGCTGATGATGCAGAGACGGGTCAGGGTGTGATGTCCAAGGAGGCGGGGCTGGATCCCCCAATCCCCTGAGTGATTCACCATCTCTGCCCAGCCAGGTACTGCAACGATTGTGCAAATGTCTGCAGTGAAATTAGGGCTGTGTTTACACATATTGGAGCGTCATTGCAGTACTGCAGCGTATTCACAAAAATGATGCAGTAACACAATTAAATGATGTTAAACAGCACAGAGGATCAGAGCCGGCACTGCCGATCCCACCTGGAGAAAAAAATGATGCATAAACAGTATATCCCATGTAAGATAATGGAGTGCTCATTGTGGGAATCAACTTCAAAGATAACAGATGCTTGATCATAATACGTGCATGGAGATGAAAAGAAAAAAAAAAAGAAAAAAGCTCTTTACTTTATTCCAATATCGGCATTACAGGTAGAGAATACAGTGAGCTGTTACAGGTACAGTGAGCTGTTACAGGTAGAGAATACAATGCGCTGTGTGGTGTTACAGGTAGAGAATACAGTGAGCTGTTACAGGTAGAGAATACAGTGCGCTGTGTGGGTGGGACCGCAATGAAGTGATAAAGTACTGGAAATAATTCAGTAAGACAATTAAACTGCAGTGTGTCAATACAGCCTAGATGTTCTACAACAGCTTTGGGCAGGGAATGGGCAGGGTGGAGGACTGTGATGAACAGCTGAGGGACAGCATTGCATTCTGGAATACAATAGCTCTTCAATTAAAAAAAAAAAAATTTCATGTTTTAGATTTGTGCATAAAACCGTAGAAACAACTCCCATCATCCGCGAGAGTACCGTCAATAATGCCTTAAAAATACATCACATCTGTGTACAACTGCTCAACCAGGAAGTACAACCACACAATACAGAACAAAACCCCCCAAAGCAAATAGATTTTTGGTAGTTTCAAAACTGGGATAGACAGGTAAGCAATGCTATATGCTTCTGCAGCATTTTTTTTTTTTCTACCTCTACCTGAAGTTTCCCTTTAAAATTCCACAGCCAATATGGCAGTATCGGCCGCAGGAACATGTAAAACAGCGCCCATTGTTTGACACTGCCAACAACAGCCGTTGTTATACTTAGGGTGAACATAGCCATAGAGTGCATTATTAGGCTATGTTCACACTACGTAAAACTACGGCCATAGTTATCGCCGCAGAACTACGGCCGTAGTTTTGCGGGGTGGGACATAGCTTTATTTTTAATGGGATCCCGGCAGGAGCGTACACACATAGTGTGCTCTCCAGCCGGGATTCCGTGCGGTGCCGGAAAAAACTGACATGTCAGTTTTCTGCGGCCAGAATTCAGTGAATTCCGGCCGCAGAAAGACCTGTCAGTTCACAGTGAAGCAAGCGGCTCCGGCCACTTGCTTCACTGTGGGCTATGGGAAGCTCTGATGCGTAAGAACGTAAAAACGGCACGTAAGAACGGACGGTTGTTCACGTAATGTGAACACAGCCTAATATTGAAAATAAGGCCATATTTTAACCTCCAAATTATGGCTGTATTTTTCTTTTTTATGGTGTGTGAGCATAGCCTTAAGGTTATTGCATTGTGTCATTTTACCACTACATATAAAACATTTACATAATACAGTAATGTAGTAGTGTATTTTCCTTCTTGACACACTGTTTCTCTAGATAATTTGCCAAATCTTCACATGACTCAGACTGTGTACTGTAAACAGTCTTCCCACGTTCCTAATCAACAGAATAATGCACAGTTTGATCTTAGTGAAATCCTTGCTGTTGTACTAAATTCTAACTTGATTTCTTGACTCGCTCTCATTAGTAATCTTTTAATAAGAAATAGTCTTCATTCATATCACACATTCTCATGTTTATGAAATAACACACTGGTGTTATGCCTCAATATAACCTTTGAGTCAATATTAAAAAGTAGTGTAATTATAATTATAGACTTCAGAATGGACTTGATTATAATTCAATTTCAGGGATGAATCAAGAACGTAAGATTGTGTTGTTGAATTAAGCAAACCGAGAAATGAAAGGCAGGTAAAAAAGGGTTAAACAAGTCATATTATTAGAGCAGGGTAGCAGAACTCTTATTAAAAATGGCAGTACCATAAATGTTCAAGTATTGTCAGGAATATTCTGTTGGATGACACTATACTGTGATTTGTACACACAGCGGACCATAGCTGATGGGTGAATGAAATGATCCATAACCCTCGCTGACACATTTAGAGCAGTTCAGCTGCACACAGAGAACAGTCCATCATTTGCACCCTTCTGTGAAAGCTGGCTTTACCAAGTGTTTCAATGAAATATGTGCAACTTCCCATTTAAATTAGTACCACATGAACCATGAAGAGCACCACAGGTATCTGTTGTAGTACCAGCCTAATGCAAAAGTGGCCAGAGTTGTAATGCTTTAACAGGAAAGACATACAACCAGTCGCCTGTAACATATTAAAACCAGAAGAAATAAATCACTCTATAGATGATGAATTATTGCATACGTAGAGAAAATATTAAAGAAGTGCTTCACTTCTAAGAAGCATATATATATATATATATATATATATATATATATATATATATATATAGGCATGAACATATATGGCATGTGTATTGATTTGTTTTATTATGTACAAGGATAATTGTTTTGCTTACTTTTTTGTTCAAAATATTACCTTGATGTTTGTATCAAATATCACCACATCAACACATGACAAATAGCACATTTACAGCTTTTATAACAACAGACTAACAAGACTTGTGAAGAAAGACTTATCTGCTCCAAGTATATTATTATTTTTTATTATTATTATTATTATTATTATTATTGATAAAGCTCATGTTACACTGAAATTAAAGTAAGTGTTTGTGCTTTTTTACTTTAAAGGGGTACTCCAGCAAAAAGCTTTTCCCCAGTAACTGAAACACATTACAAAGTTATATAACTTGGTAATGTGCTTCAATCACCTATCTGCCCCCTTCCCTATCTCCCCCCCCCCCTCAATCCCCAACCAGGAAGTGAAGTAAACCCATTCTTACCTAATGACTGTTGACCCCAGGCAACTCTTTAGAAGCTATTTTGTGACAATGACATCATCAAGAGGGAGGTGGGTCTAAGCCCCGTTAAGCCAGCCTCCCTTTATCAGATGGCTCAGGTTGCTAAGCTCCGATTGGCTGAGCAAGTACATGTAAGAGTCAGTTAGACATGACAGGAGACAAAGTGCATCATGGGAAAGCCCAAACCAGGAAGTAAAGAAAAAATGAATCCACCAACTGGAGCTTCAGGGACCTGTAAACAGTGGGGAAATTCAAACAGAGACCGGGTTTCAGAGGAATGGTAATGTGAAAACTATGTTTATTGACTGATTGTTTTTTTTTTTTTTTTATCAGCGCCGGAGTACCCCTTTAAGTTTTGAAAAGAAGATTTTTGAGGACAAGAATAGCACAGTCTGGAGAACAATTCTAGTTGTCCAAATTAACCAAAAGTTGACAGACTCCATTATGGAAGACAGAAATGACACTTATAACAGATCCTTAGCATATTACCTACAGTATCTAGAAGTTTTTATTGCTTTTTTTATCTTGTTTTTAACTGTTTTTATGTTTCCAATCAGTGTCCCTCTTGCAAAATTAAATGCCTAATTTCTAAAGTTAGGGTGCACACTGAGGAATCTGGGCGGATCACCCACCGCAGATTCCGCAGCACGCCCCCACTTCTGGCCGCGCACAAGACTCCATTCTATGCACAGGCAGATTCATATTTTGAAAAATTACCCATGCTAAATTTAAACAATGTCAGCATTGCTTTATTTTTCATATTCTCCAGAAAGAGTCAATACATGTTACGCAATACAACCTGCAAAAAAAAACTGAGAAAAATAAATAAAGATTTTCACATCCTTAAAAAATAAAGGGGGAAAAAAATATATGCGTGGCAAACTAGGCCGTATGTACGATAAAATGTCCTCATAACCATTATGTAACTCCTGTTCTTCTGAGAATACGAGAATACTTCAGGCAATAGGATGGGCCCACCGTACACTAGATTTTCAGCCAATTAGGAATTAATTTGTCCTATCTATATATTGTAGAGAGTAGCATACAAATAGTCCACAACAACAAACCACTTTAAGGTTCAAAGTCCAAATTGGCTTAGCTTATTATTCACAAAAACTCCAGACAATATAAACACTAGCAACACCATGGAAAATAAATTAGATGAACAAACTTCAAGTAATCTTAACCCAAACTCTCGGCATTTGATCACTGGTGGCTAAAAAAATTGGATACAGCCCTAGGGAATCCTGAAAAACATGGATACAGCCTATGCCTTAGGGCTGCATTCAACTTTTTCAGCCACTGGTAATTAAATGCCAAGAGTTTGGCTACCTGAATCTCGCTCATCTCTACTTGGCACTAACTGTGCAGAGCTCTTAACTACTTTCAGATCACATTTTTTTCCTAGCAGTACAGCAACACATACCAGGCTACTTTGGCTCCCTGCCTTTCAGCCATAATCTACATTCTGTGCTGACTTTTATCCTAAAGCAATTAGCCAATAACTTTATCTGTGTACAAGACCTGTACTGGAGTGGGGAGGGAAGGATAGGTCCCACTGCCAGCCAACTGTACATGCAATTTTATTAAAATCCAGGCCCTGGATACTACAAAAGAACAACTGAGCAGAATAGCTGAGCTCAACCACACAAAATTCCAGGAGTTCATCACCACTCCATCCAGGCTAGCAGCCTGGATGAGATGTACACCCTCTCCAATACCTTAAAAAGCACATGTCCACGCGTACTGAGAAGATACTGACTTTTACTAAACACAAATAAGGCTAATTAAACACATACACTGTTGGCCTCCCAGCTCCGGGACCAATAGCTGGCATCCTCGCCTGCGGCATTAAAGGATGATGAGGGAGTATTGCAGTATGACCCCACACGTATTGCCTCTCTGTTTGCGGAGTACTACTCCTCACTTTACTCTCTCCCTGACGGGCTCCCTAGGAACAGCGAGGCACGTGATCATCTATTTTCTTCATACCTTGCCAAATGCCAATTACCCACAATACAGGCAGATGACCTCGCTACCTTAAATGGGCCGATCACAGTAGAAGAAGTGACAGAGGTCCTAAGGGATCTTCCCAATGGCAAGTACCCAGGCCCGGATGGCCTCCCATATCTATATTATAAAGCTTTTACCTCCCTTCTGCTCCCCCATATGCTTAAAATTTTTAACTCCTTTCTTTCAGGGAAACCTATCCCTTCCACTATGTTAAATTCCTACAGTATAATAGTGTATATCCAGAGTAGGTCGGCACTTAACCCTTTCGTACCCACCGGGTTGGGCACCGTGCAGAGAAACAGTGATGGGGTGCCAAACCACTTTAAAGAGACAGTCTTTCCATAAATATCATCATAGAAGAACGAAGGAAGGTGGCACTCACCATCTGATGCAATCCAGTATTTTTATTTCAGGACATATAAGATGCAGACATCAATGTTATGCAGACGCCAGCAGGTAGGTGGTACCTACCTACCTGCTGGCGTCTGCATAACGTTGATGTCTGCATCTTATATGTCCTGAAATAAAAATACTGGATTGCATCAGATGGTGAGTGCCACCTTCCTTCGTTCTTCTATGATGAAATTCCTACAGTATATCACGGGGGTCCCTAAGGTGGGCAAGGACCCGGCAGATCCTGCTAGTTATAGACCAATATCTTTATTAAATGGCTTTGTTATGAACCGCCAGGCGGGGGATAACCCCAGAAGCATCAACCTCATAGATGTTATGAACAAGACTGGTTCACAAGGGGTGCAATTAAGTTTGGACGCAGAAAAGGCCTTTGACAGGCTAAATTGGGCCTTTCTTTTTGCCACTCTTAAGGCCTATGGCCTGTCGGGTCCTTTCTTTCAAGCGGTATCTGCGCTCTATGTGTCACCTACCGCCCGTGTGAGACTGCCTCATGCCACCTCTGGGCGAGTCTTGATTCGTAATGGCACTATTCATACTTTGCATTGAGCCATTGGCGGCTACTATATGTCTTTCCCCGGACATACAGGGAGTCCAAGTGAGAGGCAGAGAATTTAAACTCTCTCTATTCGTAGACTATATCCTATTAACACTCCATAATCCGATGGTCTCCCTTGGACAACTATAGTGCACTCTCGGGCTACAAAATAAACTCCCATAAGACTGAGGCCCTTGCGATTAATCTGCCGGATGCCTTGCTAGTCACCCTTAAATCTTATTTCCCATATCGCTGGGGGGATGGGTCTATCCGTTACCTGGGGACAAATATCACCCCTCCAGTACTGTTGCCTATATGGTGCAAATTTCCTGTCCCTCTTTCGTCCGGTTGAATTAGAGCTAACTAAGTGGTCCTCCCTCCCGCTTTCCTTAATTGGTAGAATTAATGCTATCAAGATGAACGTGCTTCCCCGCTTCCTTTACCCGTTGGAAACCCTACCTGTCCCTATATCTCGTGCAGTGCTGCGTAAATTCCAAAGTAAATTTATGCGATTCATATGGAATGGAGGTCGACACAGAGTCTCACAATCAGTCATGTGTGCTGGAACGGCATCAGGGGGCCTTGCTGTCCCTAATATGTATAAATATTATATGGCTGTTCGCCTTCGGTGTGTGCCTTCCTGGACCGCAAGGCCTGCATACACCAGATGGATGGAAATTGAAAAGATCTGGCTGGCTCCCATTCACCCCTGTGAATTGCTATGGTCCCCTGTAGACATTAACATATTCTCCCCACTATTGGGCCCGATGAAGCATTTACTTGATGTATGGCAACAAGCGCTGTCGTCTTTCCCCCTGCGTTCTACCCCGTCTCCTTTAACACCTATTATCTACACTAGCTTGATCGCTGACAGTTGCACATTTGAGACTCTGGCCCTGTGGCAGGCAGCTAACCTATTCCACTTTGCTGATGTGGTAGACCCCTTTACCAGGACGGTCCTGCCTTTCTCTGTTTTGAGGGAAAGGCGAGACCTCCAGTTGCGGTCGGCTCCCTATCATGAGGCCATGTCTTACGCGGTGGCGTTACTAATGGATTATGCGCCGTTCCCCAAGCCTACATCCTTTGTAAGATTGTGTAAAAGTGACTCATCCACTAGGGGATTGATCTCCACTATATATACCTTTCTTAATTCACAGCGAGAGGGCTCAGTTGTTAGTCATCCCTACATGGAGAAGTGGGAGGCATATCTAGGTAGGTCTCTGCCTCCCCAACTATGGCAGATCATCTGGTCCCAAGCGGCGAAATCTTCTGAATTACTACACCGCCTCTACCCAGACGCACCATCTGAGTGTTGGCGCTGCTCTACTATGATGGGTACCCTAAAGCATATTTTCTGGGACTGTGAGAAACTTCAGCCCTATTGGGAAGGGGTACAAGGTCTGGTGGCAACTGTCATAGGTAAATTAGTTCCTTTAGACCCTCTGACGTATCTCCTAAACCTCACACCCAAGACGCTTCCAAAACATTCAGCCAGAGTATTTCTCCATATACTGACTGCAGCTAAGTCTTTGTTAGCTAAATATTGGAGACAGGAGCTGATCCCCTTGGCTCTGAAGCTCGTTAATAGAATCCAAGAGGTCCGGAGGATGGAATTCCTCACAGCCTCACAGGAGAATAAAATGGAACACTTACTATGCGAGATCAGTAATGTGATTAATTAATATTTTGGGCGATTACGCACGCGGTGATACCAAACATGTTTATTTATTTATTTCTATTTATAACATGGGGAAAGGGGGGGGTAATTCAAACTTTTATTAGGGGAGGGGGCTTTTTACTAACAACAACACAATTTTTTTTACACTTATACTAGAAGCCCACCTGGGGGACTTCTAGTATATGCACTCAAATCTCTCATTGATCTATGCTGTATATACTTATACAGCATAGATCAATGAGATCGGCACTTGATTGCTTTCGGCTGCTGCCGCCGAAAACAACCTAGTGCCGAGCCGGGGTCAGCGCCATTTTGGCGGAGACCCCAGCAGGTAATAGACATCGAGATCGCTCCTCCAGGACAACGTCTCCATCTCTCCGCCACTAGACACCAGGGAACGGCTGCATACAGTAATCGGATGCAGCTGTCAACTTTGACAGCTGCCTCCGATTACTTAATTAGCGGGCACGGCGATCAGACCATGCCCGCTAATAGCCACGGTCCCGGGCTACACTCGGCACCTGGGATTGCGGCGGTTCAGAGCGGTGTCGCCGCGCAGCCCCACTCTGAACAACTCTTCCGGACATATGACGTACGGTCCCTAAGAGGTTAAAGGGAGTGTGTCTGGGACCCAGGAAGGGCTTACACCACTCAGGCCCTAGTACCACATTAGTACTGCAACTAGCCCCAGCTAACATCACCTTTCTACCCTGGGTTACTGCACATACTTAGAGAAGACCGTTGTGACATGTGAGCCACTGAACACTAACTTTTTACTTTACTGGGGGCTGTGATTTCACTGTGTACCCAGTCCAGATATGTGCCTCGTAATTGCAGCAACTAGAACAGTTGTAGGTTAACTTGCTAACAACAGGGTAACCCATACAGGATCAGGGGCCACAAGGAGCAAAATCTTGTCTTCATGCGGGTACAACAGACTTGAGAACAATAGGTACAGAGTTAGGTGGAAATGATGTCTCCTTTTGTTGTTTGACCTACTCTTACACAGGAAATGTATACTTGGTATGAAGTCGCTGAAAACTTTAAACTGTCTAGGCTAGGTGTGAGCACTAAAATTGAAATAGACAGAGTACAGATGTTCTAAATTCCCTTGTCAAGCCAGGATTAACCTAATAAGTTCCATTTCTCTTTAGAAAAAGGTGTGACTTACCTTTTTGCAGCCATCAGAAAAAGGCTGAACTTGGATGACTCCTCCCTGAAAGCTCACTTTACAAAAAATATCCTGAGAAGCATGTTAACCCAGGCACTGACAATATACTGTATGCTTTTTAGCAGTGTTTGGCAGTGTGACAAGTAAAATAGCAGTGCTTGAAATATGGAGACCTGGACAATGCACAAATTTTCTCTACAGTTAACCCACTTAACTGTTGTCTGGGGTTATCTGGAGAGCAGAAAAGGTCCTAACTAGTGATGAGTGAACATCCCGATGTTCGATTCAGATCCCGAACACAAACATTTAAAAAAATTATCGTAATAGAATATGTTCCAAAATTGATTCCGATCACCAAACAAATTTTTTCTGATCGGCAAACACGGACAATCAGCGTCATGGTCGTTTGAACATATGAACATTTATGAATATTTTCGCTCATCACTAGTCCTAAATGTTCTGCCCTCTTGCATCTGCCCATCTGTGCTGATAACTTCTGCAGACGAGAGGGAACAGAAGCATGCTGTGGGAGCTGCGGGCATTATGTTTGGGTGCGCCTGCACACAATGTCCAACAGCAGCCCCATGCCGCTGTGACATTGGTAACTTTGGGCAGCTATTGCTCAATGCCTGCAACATGCTTTCAACCCCTTTTATCTACAGAATTATCAGCACTATTTTACAAGGTCTAAATCTTCTGTTGAGTACTTTTTTTTTGTTTGTTTGCTCCTTTTTTTTTTTTTAAGATCTTTGATGTGCATGTTTCAACACCAAAGAACTGGTATGGTATATATCCTTCCATTCCATCCTTCCAACTCATGAAATAATCATCTCAACATCTTGATCATGATCTTTTAAGATCACTTCTCAGTACCAATGCTTTCTGGCTGATGTTTTGGTTACACAAGTGGCTCAGGTAGTGCAACTCATCCAGGATGGCACATCAGTGCGGGCTGTGGCAGGAAGGTTTTCAGTGTCTGTCAGGGTAGTGTCCACAGGCTGGAGGCACTACCAGGAGACAGGCCAGTACACCAGGAGATGTGGAGGAGACAATGTACACAGGGCACTGGAGGGACACTGAGCATCCCTCTGCCATCATCCTCTCCAGCAGACACAGCCGACATAGCTCTGGGAGTTGGGACGTGACATCACCATTTTATCCAGGAAGTGACATCACCATTTTATCCAGGAAGTGAAGCCTTGATACAGTAGTAAGTGCAGGGAAAAACACACTTTATAAGCATTTCCCGCAAAAAGTGTATATTGGTGATTTGTATAACATTTGGGTGGCAATACAATACTTTAATAAAAATTTTCGCTGGACTTCTCCATTAATTTCCATTGATGATTTTTGACTAATTTTGCTGTCAGCACATTCAACTTTGTAGATGTGTTGTTTGAGTGTTCCCTTTATTTTTTTTTTAGCAGTGTACTGTATATAAAAAATGGGTAAGATATTTCTTTTTACACGACCATGCACCTTTTTGTCAATTCTTTTCTCCCTAATGAATATACAACTAATATCTTAGAAAAAAATATAGTATCTAAATGCTTGTTAAAAAAATTAATGAATTGAAATTATTTTTCCAGAAATACTGTAGAGGTGAGTTTGTAATTATAAAAATAAAAGCAAGCAAATATAAGGGTTTATAGATATAGACATAGAACAAAGTGACCATGTTCAAAAACACCATCTATCCTTTAGTCTATAATGATATTGTCTAATTCTAACAGTATTTTAATGAAATGATAATTCCTTTATGATAAGTGAATAGAGCAAATTTTAATTAACAACAAAAAGGTAAAATTTAGAGATATGAAACCTCAATAGGGATATTTCAATAATAATTTCATGTCAGCATTGTCAAAAAGTCTGGTCAGCAAAAGTAATGTTAACTCATTTGGAAACAATGTATTGCAAACTCGTCTAAATGCACATATAGGTTTACTGAGAAAGTGAGGTTATATATTTTTCAATAATAATTTGGCTATTTGTACAGAAAACATAGGATTTAAATACTAAATTTATATAGTGCACTTCATGACGCATGAAGTTGATAGGAAGTTCTAAGGATAATAGTGAAAATTTCTACTTGTCATCTTAATGTTCATTGTTTTTTGGAGGATGGAATGATGGCTGTTGCAGGGATACAACTGCAATCAAGCTCTGAGGGTAAAGGAAGCCCAACTGAGGATTTAGGACATACCTTCCGGCATTGTAAAAGCATTGCAATTACAATGCAGGCAACATCTTTGTCACATGTTGCCTGTGCCACAAGGTCAGAGAAATGGATCGGCAGGGGACAGAAGTACCAAGAAGAGCTGTAGGGGAGTGCTGGGATAGGTAAGTATTTTTTATTTTTTTTTAAGTTGCTACATATATGAGAAGTATGAGGGCCCAAACTACTTTATGCGGGCAAAGTGAAAGCCCTAACTACTATATAGGATAGTGTGAGGGGCCCAACCACTATATGAGGGCATTGTAATGCAGATGAGGACCGTGCTAAAGCCTGTTTCCATGGGGGAATCTGCAAAAAGGAGTCATGACTGAAGAAGTCTTCATGATGCCCAGACCAAATGAAGCAAAGAGAAAGTGAATGACTCTGAGAAGCTATTGCATTTTCTGTATTATCATTCATAGGCTATGTCAGGAGCCGGCCATCACGCTCGACTCCCGATGACGCTGGAGCGTATGGGCTGCCTCCCGCAGGTGCCGATGCTGGATGGTACTTAAACGCTGATTGCGTCCCTGGCAACCGGCCCTACCGGTTGTGAAAAGCATGCCGACAGCGTCCCTAGCAACCAACCAGCTGGTTGCTAGGGACACACAACATTGAAGGTGTTCCTTGGTCTTTTCGTGGCTGGAGCTTCACCTCCTCCAGCCGATTGGCACAAGTGTCTGATATAATTTGGCCGACACTGCCAGTCAGCTCTGTGTATTGTTGGGGGCTGGGAATGCAGCCTCCATAAAATACTACTCCATTATGTCTCCTTGCCTGCAATAAAGCCTCTTTAAAGTGTGAATAAGCTAGCGTTGTATACTGGTTTGTTTTCCCTGGTTTCCTTATTCTGGATTAACTTTTGACTATTCTACCGGACTCCTAATTTTGTACCGCACCAACTAATAGTTATCAACCCTGCTTGTTTACCTTGAGAGTATTGTGTTTATTTGTCCTGTCTTTGTTTTTTGTGTTTCACACATTCAGGTTAAGGAATGTTGCCCAGTTACCTGTTGCCGCCTAGGACAGACCGTGGTAAGTAGGCAGGGACAGAATGGCGACTGCCAGTGCAGGGCCTCACTTGTCCTGTGTAGGGATGGTCCGAATCTGCCAAGGTTCGGGTTCGCATGAACACGAACGCTCGACATCAGATTCCCGCTGTCTACCCGCTCCGTGCAGCGGGTGGATAGAGCGGGAGGACCACCTGGAAAACTGGGATACAGCCTATGGTTATGGCTGTATCCCAGTTTTCCAGGCGGTCCTCCTGCTGTATCCACCTTCTCCACGGAGAGGGCAGACAGCGGGAATCATTACCGAGGTTCGGACCATCCCTAGTCCTGTGTCTCTGAGTCCCGTCCTGACACTAGGTACACAACATCTTTTTTGGGCCGTATGACAGCTCTCTTTTTGGTCGTCCATCATATTTGGTCTTAAAATGACGGTTGTCTAAAAAGACGGCCATCAAACAGCTAAAAAAAGAGGTTGTGTGAACCTAGCCATAAAAAAATTGTCTAACATGTTGTTCAAATTTTATGTCTAAAAGTGTGTTTGTGTATTTTTCTGTTATATACCCTAGTAGTGCTGTTTATGATAAAGAGGGGTCCAGTTAAAAAATTTACAGGAGTCTAGTTACGCCTCTATTTTTGCTATGCAGATTCATCTTGTCTTCTAGCTGTCTCAAAAGGCTTCCTTTCGTAGCCTGTTAAAACTAACTTTTTATAGTTCTTTTTAGATTGTATTCACTTCTCATTTAGTTTAAGGACATTTTACAGGCTGTTTGGAGCTCATCTTTTCTGCACAGATATTTCTTACTACATTCATAAAGTGAGCCAGCACTTCAAGTTCTTAAATGCTAATTTACAGTATAGGCTTCATGGGGGAAGAGTTTACTAAGACTGTCCTTCGTTATACACCAGTGCTTAGTAAAATCCTTCAGGCTTAGCATTTGGCTCATTCATTATGAGGTGTACACTCATTATGAGGAGCCACTGCAGCGTCTATCCCACACAATGCACTCTAAAATTTACACCAGCTCCTTAAATAGCATACATTATATGCAAGCTCTCTAGCTCCTATTGTAAAATTCAGAAGCATATAGGTCATGCCCCCTTCCCCACCACTTTTTTAGATTTCCCATTGTTGGTACAAAACAGCAACACGTTACAATTTTGGCACAAACAAATTTGCAACTTTGCATACACAGAAATTTGCAACTTTTCCATGGCAAACTGCAGACGTAAGGTTGATAAATCCTCCAACCCCCCTTGTCTTTATAGTTCTGAGATATTAAATAAATAAATAAAAACTTTGTAGTAATAATAAATGAGTGTCATTGTCATGCTAACAGCCAATACGCTATGTATGTTTCACAAAATGTAAATGACTTTGTATAGTGGACAGGAATACAAATGTGATGCCATATAATACTTCAGAAAGTTAAGTGCATCCAGACCATCTTGTGTCTAATAGTGTCAATTAACTCAGTCAATAGTGGTTGTTTGCAAACATCCAAAGCATGCAGATTCACAGATTTACATTTCTTAACATGTGCCTTCTATTCTTGGAGTGAACTCCTGGCTAGACATTCTTATGAAAGAATTGGTAAAAAGGTTTTTGTAAAAAAATATCACTCACCACACTTATTTGTGTTAACCATCCTTTCTTCTTAACCCCTTCAAGACAAAACCCCCAGTTTGTACCAATATTATTGATCTAATGAATTGATGTAGTACATATGCAATGCATTGATCTTTATAAGCAATCAAGTGATTGCTCATACAAGACACCCTTTGGAGAACTACAAAAGTGTAAAAAAAAATTATATGTTTTTACTAGAGATGAGCGAACCAGGTTCGGGTTTGAGTCAATCCGAACCCGAACTTTGGGCATTTGATTAGCGGGGGCTGCTGAACTTGGATAAAGCTCTAAGGTTGTCTGGAAAACATGGATACAGCCAATGACTATATCCATGTTTTACACATAGCCTTAGGGCTTTATCCAAGTTCAGCAGCCACCGCTAATCAAATGCCAAAAGTTTGGGTTCGGATGGACTTGAGCATGCTCGAGGTTCGATCATCTCTAGTTTTTACGTTTTTAAAAATATAAACAAATTCATCCCAAATCTAAGTTATCCCCTTTTTCAATTTTTAAAATAAAAGATTAAAAAACAGAAAATATCCCACTGGCTCAGATTAGACAGACTGTTTTGTGTTCCCCTCCTCCACCCACTCCTACATGGCAGATGCCATGAGCACAGATGTGGCCACATGAACTCTTCTGTCCATAAGACTTTCAATGGGCTCCTATGCACACATTTATGGAAGATCCTCCATCAACTATAGTACGCATTAACTATTAACTATTAGTGAATGCAGTTGCTTTACACTTAAAGGGAATGTACCATCAGGTACATTCTCTTTAATATGACCCACGAATAGAACAGCAAAGTGTTTTTTCAACCACGGCCCAGTTCCTGTGTACTGCGCCATTCTATCCACAGGTATTGGGCCGGGGCTGAAGCACTGGAAGCGGGCTGGGCCACCCCCAGAGGGAGGGAATTCCCTCCCCTCTATGATGCAGCTCTTTTAGAATCAATGGAGCTGCATCATAGAGGGTACCCGTGGATAGAACAGCCCCGTCTAGGGAACCGGACCGCGGCACCGACTTCCCCCTGACAGTGCCGTTCTATCTGTGAGTCATATTAAAGAGGATGAACTTGACGGTATATCCTCTTTAGTAACTGGTCTAAAGGACACTCATTACCACTAGTTTCTTTTCAGACCTTGCAGTTGGAAGTAAACTAGCATAATGTCACTTAGACTAGATAGAATATAGAATGCTTCTGGTAGAAGATGGTATGGGAATTTCAGCAGCTGTTTAATCTAATGCTGTTGCATTAGCAATAGCTAAACCTTTCTTTCATGCAAATAGTGTACAAATCCTTGTAGTGGCATATCCTGGCCAAAGCATAAAGGCTTGATAGTGCCCATTGTTAGTAAACTGGGCCTGGGGCATGTGCCTTGCCTGTCCTCTTGCACCCCTGCCTTGATTTCTCCTACTCCTTTCAGTCATTCTTCTCTATCATCAAAATTATTCTGCGCTCTTTCATGAATTCTTTTTCTTTAATTCCAGACATTGCTTTATGGACTACTCAAAGATAGAATACAAACTGCTGGTTATATCTACTTTAATTGAAAAGGGCTACTTTTTTGTATTTCAGGACTGTATTACATGTCTACAATATATTTTTAAATACTGGTAAAATATTCTTTTTCCATTTTTATAAATCACAGTTCTGTCTGACCTAAAATATTTCGATATGTCTAACAGCTATTGTTACTTCTATTCCTTTGTAACATATGCTTTCTAAGTGTCTAAGTAGAGAATATAATCAAGAATAATTTTTGAATGTTTTATTTTAACAATCTTTTGCTATCAGTCATGAAACTCAGACAGAAGTAATGGGTTTCTAATGCTTTTGGTAGATTTAAAGTCAAGTAGACAAAGAATGATTTCTCCAAAATGTATCTACATAGATTGGCCTCATCACAAGTTTAATGCCTTCGGGTTGAGCATATACTTCTAACTTATCATCTTTTAAATATATTGCAGGCAATCATACTCTTGGACCTAGACTCCTACTCTGAACAAAGCTGCCCAATATCCCTTCTGGGAGAAATTTATCGTTTCACATGTTGGCTTGTCAAAAAGTGTAACTGAATTAGTTATGGACTAAATGATAAAGGAAAGAATTTCTAAGATTCCACCTTGCTAGTAATAGAGGACATTGAAGTCTACCAATGTATATTCTAGACGGCGTATAGCATTACAACAATAATATATTTTTACTTATATGCAATAGATTTTTCACATACAAAGTATATCACAATATATTGCTGACACTTTAATTGTAAGTAAAAAAAAAAATCTTTGGGCTATGTTCAGACAATGTCAAAAATAGAGAAAAGGCGTCTGTTTTTGCAATTTAAAAAAACATTCATTTTTACCGCAACGCAACTGACTGCAATGACAATGCATTGAAGTCAATGGAAAGACGGATGTCCAATGCACACAATGTATAGAATAACGGACATTTTTACCGTGGGCATCAAAATAATGAACATGATAATTATTTTCAGACATCTTTTGCAAACAGCGGAATTTTTTTTATTAGTTGTTCACACACAGTTTTTCTTTTTTCACTGTTCTTTCTCCATTTTTACTTTTTAAAATTCAATGGACTTTTCAATAGAATAGTGTACCAGCAGCCGACATTGCACTAAAGGGAGGCCAGACAGCTAAATGGCGTGCTGGGGGGAGGGGAGTTCAGAGCAGCATGTAGCCTGGGACCACGGCTATTAGCGGGCATGGTCCGATCGCCGTTCCCGCTAATTAAGTCTTCAGATGCAGCTGTCAAAGTTGACAGCTGAATCTGAAGACTTACTGCAGCCCATACCTGGTGGTCTAGTGGGGAGATCACCCCCCCCCCCCCCGACGTTGTCACGGAGGGGCGAACCCTGCTTCTGGTGCCGGCCGGGGTCTGCACAGTAATGGCGCTGATCCCGGCTCTGCATTCTATTCTATACAGCACAGATCTCAATGAGAGATCGATGTGAATATACTAGAGGTCCCCCAGGGGGGCTTCTAGTATATGTGTAAAAAAAAAAAAAGTTGTATTATTAATAAATAATCCCCTCCCCTAAAAAATGTTTGAATCACCCCCCTTTTCCCATTTTATAAAAATAAATAAACATGTTTGTTATCGACGCGTGCGTAATCGCCCAAAATATTAATTTATCACATTCCTGATCTTGCACGGTAAACGGCATAAGCGCAAAAAAATCTTAAAGTGTGAAATTGAGCATTTTTGGTTGCATCAAATCCAGAAAAATTGTAAGAAAAAGTTATCAAAAAGTCGCATATGCGCAATCAAGGTACCGATAGAAAGAACACGTCATGTCGCAACATATACAGTATTTATTAACAATGGTTTGAATTTTTTAAAATCCATAAAAAAAATAAATAAAACGTATACATTTTATGCAACAATTCAGCCTGTCATTGCAAAGTACAATTAGTGGTGCAAAAAATAAGGGCTCATGTGGGTCTGTAGGTGTAAAAATGCAACTGCTATGGCCTTTTAAGCACAAGGAGGAAAAAACGAAAATTAGCCCGGTCCAGAAGGGGTTAATAAATAAATAAACACACAAAAAAGCAGCAACAGAGGAAAACCAAGGCATAGAAGCAAAGAAAGGCAAAATGATGGTATATTCTAACAACAAAAAAAGGTCAGCCTCTTTAACCCCTTAACGACATCGGGCGTATGTGTACGCCCCCGCAGCCTGGTACTTAACGCAAACGGGCGTACACATACGCCCGATGTTTACCGGATCGCTGTGTGTAAACACACGGCGATCCGGTAACGATGGCTGCTGTAATACACAGCAGACCATCGTAGCTTGTCAGCACGGGGGGTGGATTACACCCCCCGTGCAGACGATCGCTGTAATTGGCTGATTTATTCAAATCAGCCAACTACAGCAATTTTCCGGTTCCCGGGTCTTGGGTGACCCGGGACCCGTATTTTATTGGTGATTGGTGCTGTCCGAGACAGCACCAATCACCATTACTGTGTATACTGGAGGGGGCCATGGTGCCACCCCCCAGATCGCCGCTATTGGCCGGCCAAGCCCGGACGGCCAATAGCGGCGATCAAAGTAAAAATAAATATTATTAATTTTCTCTACACCCCTCAGCTAGTTAGCCAAGAGGTGCAGAGAAAGTGTGTGTGGTGTGCAGGAACCATACTCACCGGATCCCGGCGTCCGGATGGAAGATCTGCGGTCCCGCGGCGTCCACGTGATTCTCCGTCGTCTCCGCTCGGCTCCGCTCGGCTCCTGTCGGTTTCGCTCGGCTCTCGTCGGCTTTCGTCGTTTTTCTTCAGATATCTTCGTCCAGGTACTTGTACTGCCCCCTAGCGGCTGACTAGTGTATATAATACACTAATCAGTGGCTTTGGAGTAAAGAGGTTTTTTTTTTTTTTTTTTTTTTTTGCGCCCTTCCACCGCTGAGTGCTGATCAGCATCGCACGTAAGTGCGCCGCTGATCAGCAACTCCTCTTTTTTGGCGTAGGGTTTTTTTTCCCCCATCCCCCCCCCTTTTTTTTTTCTATATCCTACCGCCACTGTCTGCTGATAAGTACCGCACATAAGTGCGGCATTTATCAGCAACTCCTTTTTTGGCGTAGGTTTCCCCCCCCCTTACTGTGAAAAACACGTAAAAAACACTACATTACACTACACTACCCCACATTACACATTACACTACTTGAAATAAAGTTTTACACTACACCACTACACTACATCACATTTACATACCCCCCATACACCAATCCCCGAATAATGTCCCAGAGAGTGTTTTCGGTGGAGGAGGCATACGCGCTTATTGCCTCCGACACCGAAACAGCCAGTGAGGATGAATGGGGGGATCCTTCTTTCCTCCATTCATCCTCATCATCATTATCATCATCATCATCATCCAGTGATGATGACTATCGACCTAAGCGTCCAAGGAGGACGCCTCGGGCTGCCCGCCAGACACGTCATCCCATCCCGCCCCCTTCTCCCCAGACAGGTGACCCCATCCCGTCCCCTGCTCCCCAGACACGTCATCCCAACCCACCCCCCGCCCCCCAGACACGTCATCCCATACCGCCCCCTGCCCCCCAGACAGGTGACCCCATCCTGCCCCCCGCCCCCCAGATAGGTGACCCCATCTGGACCCCAGACCCCCAAAATTATCAGCCCTGGATTCCTGGCTTTATGGCAACGGCGGGAATCCAAATTAACCCCACAGGTCTCAGAGAAATAGACTTTTTCAAGCTCTATTTCTCTGATGACCTTATCAATTTGATGGTGGCGCAAACAAACCTGTACGCGCACCAATTTATAGCCCAGAACCCCTCCTCTTCTTTTGCTAGGCCCATGGCGTGGACCCCTACTGATGCAGCCGAAATGACAAAATTTTGGGGGCTCCTGCTGCACATGGGCCTAGTAAAAAAACCGACAATTCGGCAATACTGGAGTGGGGATATTATATATAATACCCCACTTTACAGTATGGCCATGGGACGGTTTCGATTCGAAGCCCTCCTAAAATTTTTGCATTACAATGACAATGCAAGGTGCCCCCCACGAGATGATCCCTCGTATGACCGACTGTACAAAGTACGGCCGGTCATAGAGCACTTCTCAGCCAAATTTACTGAGATGTATATTCCAGAGAAATACATCTCAGTAGATGAGTCCCTCCTGAGCTTCAAAGGAAGACTCCATTTCCGCCAGTACCTTCCTAACAAAAGATCACGGTATGGCGTGAAACTATACAAACTCTGTGAGAGTACCTCAGGGTACACTTACAGATTTAGAGTATATGAGGGTAGGGACACCCAAATCCAGCCCCCAGAATGCCCCCCCATCCTCGGAGTTAGTGGGAAGATCGTTTGGGAACTGATCTTCCCACTGCTGGATAAAGGTTATCACCTGTACGTTGATAACTTTTATACCAGCATCCCCCTGTTTCGGTCACTCGCTGCCCGAGCTACTGTAGCTTGTGGCACCATCCGAAAAAATCAAAGAGGTCTACCAAGTCACCCTGTTAGACAAGTAATGCCAAGGGGGGAGAGCAGGGCCTATGCCTGTGACAATATGTTGTTGGTCAAATATAAGGACAAACGCGATGTCCTTATTTTGACCACAATTCACAGGAATAGCACCACCCCTGTCACTGTACGTGGTACCACAAACGTGGTGAACAAACCTGATTGTGTTCTAGAGTACAATAAGTATATGGGAGGAGTTGATCTCTCAGATCAAGTCCTGAAACCATATAACGCCACGCGAAAAACCAGAACGTGGTATAAAAAGGTGGCCGTATATCTGGTACAGACAGCGATGTACAACGCTTTTGTGCTGTACCGATATGCCGGCCACCCGGGGAAATTCCTTGATTTCCAGGAAGCAGTGATCAAAGCCCTGATATTCGGCAGCCACGGAGCGGGCCCCAGCGCTTCTGGATATGAAGGACCCCGTATCGTAGAGGGACAACATTTTCCAGGTGAAGTCCCCCACACTGGAAAAAAGGGGAGATCCCAAAAGAAATGCAGAGTGTGCCGTAAAAGGGGGATCAGGAAGGACACCACTTACCAGTGTGACACCTGTCCTGATCACCCCGGCCTCTGCATAAAGGATTGCTTCAAGGCGTACCACACGTCATTGGAGTTCTAAATTTTCTAAATTCTGTCCCTTATTCCTATTTCAGGGGTCATGTTGATCCAGGGATTAGTCTGATTGCCAATATGGAGTCGGGAAGGAATTTTTCCTCTGTGATGAGGCTACTGTCGTCTGCCTGGTTTTTTGCCTTCCTCTGGATCAACACAGGTTGAATTTGATGGACACCTGTCATTTCCAACCTTATAAACTAATAATTGGCCTAATACCCCCAAATTAATTAAAATTGTCCCTTTTCCCCAGCTAAGTAGGTATGGCCGCCATTCCCATTAGAGGATGCCATGATGCAATTAGAAAGCCTCTGTGCGGCCAGGACAGTACAAACTCCCCACAAGTGACCCCATTCTGGAAACTACACCCCGTAAGGAATCTAACAAGGGGGCATCGGGGATATGGCCCCCTGGTGACGGCCACATTTGGGACGTGAAAATGAAAAAAATGGTATTTTTCATCTTCACAGCACATGTTCTACATATGTGCCCGTCACCAGTGGGGTCCAAATGCTCACTGCACCCCTTGTTAGATTCCTTATGGGGTGTAGTTTCCAAAATGGGGTCACTTGTGGGGGGTTTCTACTGTCCTGGCAGCACAGGAGCTTTGTAAATGTGACATGGCCTCCATCCTCCATTCCAGCCTCTAAATGGTGCTCTGTCACTCTGGTAGCTTGCCCTGTGCCCATATGGCACATTATATCCACATGTGGGGTATTTTCGTACTCAGGGGAAATTACCCTACACGTTTTGCATTTATTTTCTCTTTTAACCCCTTGAGGAAATGAAAAAAATTAAGGCTAGACCAACATTTAGTGTAAAAAAAAAAAAAAAAAAAAAAAAATTTACACTAAATCATTGATCTAGTCTTTATTTTTTCTTTTTCACAAGGGGTTAAAAGATAAAAAAAAACACTAAATGTGTAGCGCAACGTCCCCCAAGTATGAAAATACCCCACATGTGAACATAAAGTGCCAGGCGGGTGCAGGGTAAGCCTCCGAAGGGATGGAGCGCCATTTGGCTAGAATGGATGGTGAATGCCATGTCGCATTTACAAAGGCCCTGTGTTGCCAAGACAGTGGAGGCCCCCCAAAAGTGACCCCATTCTGTAAACTGCACCCCTCAAGGAATCTAAAAAGGGGTGCAGTGAGCATATGGACCGCTTGATGACTGGCACATTTGTGCTGTGAAAATGAAAAATGGAAATTTTTCACTTTCACGTTACATTGTTCCCTATTTGTGGTGTCCATATGCTCACTGCACCCCTTGTTAGATTCCTTGAGCGGTGTAGTTTCCAAAATGGGGTCACTTGTGGCGGTTTACCATTGTCCTGGTAGCATAGGGCCTCTGTAAATGCAACATGGCCCTTGAAATCCATTTCAGCCAAATCCAGCCTCCAAAAGCCAAATAGTGCACCTTCCCATTGGAGGCTCATCTTGCGGCCGCATGGCGCTTTATGTGCACATGTGGGGTATTTCTGTACTCGGGACAAACTGCTTTACACGTTTTGTGGGTTTTTTCTCTTTTAAACCCTTGTGAAAATGAAACATTCACAGCTAGGCCAATGTTTTAGTGTTAAAAATTTTATTTTTACACAACATCGTTGATCTAGTCTTGACATTTCTCATTTGCACAAGGGGTTAAAAGAGAAGAAACAGAACAAAACATGTAGAGAAATTTCCCCCGAGTACGGAAATACCCCACATGTTGACCTAAGGCGCTATGCGGCCGCAAGACAAGCCTCCAATGGGAAGGAGCGCCATTTAGCTTTTTGGGGCTGGATTTGAGTAGAATGGATTTCGAGGGCCATGTTGCATTTAAAAACTCCATGTGTTGCCAAAACAGTGAAACCCCCCCACAAGTGACCCCATTATGGAAACTACACCCCTCAGGGAATGTAACAAGGGGTGTAGTGAGCATATGGACCCCACTGGTGACTGGCACAAATGTGGAACAATGTGGCGTGAAAATAAAATATTAAATTTTTTTACACTATAATGTTGGTTTAGCCTTGAATTTTTCATTTTCACAAGGGGTTAAAAGAGAAAAAAAATACACAATGTGTAGAGCAATTTCCCCCGAGTCCGTAAATACCCCACATGTGGACATAAAGCGCCATGTGGGCGCAGGGCAAGCCTCCGAAGGGAAGGAGCGCCATTTGGATTTTGGAAGCTGGATTTCACTGGAATGGATTTCAAGGGCCATGTCGCATTTACAGAGCCCTCATGCTGCCAAGACACTGGAAACCCCCCACAAGTGACCCCATTCTGGAAACTACACCCCTCAAGGAATCTAACAAGGGGTGCAGTGAGGATATGGACCCCTTGATGATGGGCACATTTGTGTCATGAAAGTGAAAAAATGAAAATTTTCCCTTTCACGTCACATTGTTCCACATTTGTGCCCGTCACCAGTGGGGTCCATATGCTCACTGCACCCCTTGTTAGATTCCCTGAGGGGTGTAGTTTCCAGAATGGGGTCACTTGTGGGGGGTTTCCAGTGTTTTGGCAGCACGAGGGCTCTGTAAATGCGACATGGCCCTTGAAATCCTTTCCAGTGAAATTCAGCTTCCAAAATCCAATTGGCGCTCCTTCCCTTTGGAGGCTCGTCCTGCGCCCCCTTGGCACTTTATCGCCACATGTGGGGTATTTCCGTACTCGAGAGAAAATTCGCTACACATTTTGTGTCTTTTTTTTCCTCTTATCCCTTTAAGAAAATGAAAAATTGAAGGCTAGAACAACGTTTTAGTGTAAAAAATATTTTTTTCTTTTTTCACGCCATATTGTTCGGAAAATCTGTGAAGCACCTGTGGGGTCCAGATGCTCACCGCACCCCTAGTTACATTCCTTGAGGGGTGTAGTTTTCTAAATGGTGTCCCTTTAGGGGTGTTTTTTAGGTTTTGGCACCCCAGAGCCTCTGCCAACCTGAAGTGGTACAGTCAAAAATGACCAAATATAACAGAGGCATTGAAATTCACTAGGCGCTCCCTTATATCTGAGGCTTGTGGTTGCGTCAAATAGCGCAATAGGGCCACATATGGGGTATTTCTATAAACTGCAGAAACGGGGCAATCAATATTGGGGTGAATTTCTCTGGTAATAGGTTTATAATTATGAAAAATATTGGATTACAATAAAATCTCTGCACAGAAAATTAAAATTTTCAAATTTCTTACACACTTGGCTTTTATTTCTGTGACTCCCCTAAAGGGTTAAAACACTTTCTGGATATGCTTTTGCAGAGTTTGGGGGGTGCAGTTTCTGAAATGGGGTGCTTTGTGGGGCTTTCTAACATACAGGCCCCTCAAATACACTTTAAAGCTAGGTTCACACGTTGTAAGAGTGCGGCTGTATTTGCGGCTGTAATTGTGCGGCGGTATTTTTGATGGTTCGTGTGTATGCTGGGAAGTATAGGATATGCGGCTGCACAGTGCACACTATGTATGAATCTACGGCCCGATCGTAAACGGACCCGTAAAAAATGAACAAGACCATTGTTTGCGGCTGGAGATGCGGCCGAGGATTGACAGGCGGCCCGTACGGAGTACTTCAAAAATAGCCGGCAATGATGCCGAATGCCGATGCCTCTAATAGTTAATATATTAAATTAATCAAAGACATTTTATTTGTAATCAAGACACTTTCGTTGATCAATAATTTATTTCTAACGAATCCATCATTTTGCAATTAAATATACTGTTAAAAAAAATAGATATATAAATAAATGTATATTTATCTATATATTTATTTTTTGACAGTATATTGAATTGCACAATGATGGATTCGTTAGAATTAAATTATTGACCAACGAAACTGAATTTATTTTCAAGAAAATGTGTTTTATTCATTAAATATTAATTAGTACATGAAGCTCTATAAGCCGGTAATTCATATGCCGGCAATAGAGCTTTCTGTACTAATCATCACTTTACTTTAATGAAAACATCAAATGTTTCTTCTAATTATGTTATGACAATAGCATTATTAGAAGAAACATTTAGAATTATATGTGCGCTCAGCTGATTGGCTGTTCGGCTGAGGGCACATATAATGAGCTGGTCCGCAGTACAGTGACTTCATTGTGCTGCGGACCAGCGAAGAGGACACATCGGGGTGAGTATAGAGCTCTCCCCACCCCCTCCCCGGCACTGCACCCCTCCCAGCAAGGAAGGGGGGGTGAGTTAACCCCTTCCTTGCTGGGATGGGTGCAGTCTGACATCAGTCTGGCCCCCCGGGGGTTAAGGGGGATGCAATACATCCTCCCTTAACCCCTTGGGGGTCAGACTGTAAGCAGCGATCTGTAAAGATGCTGCATACTGTAAGGAGCACAACACCGCTCACAATGATGGGTGTTGTGCTCCTGTTTGTGTGTTTTTTGTGTGTTTCTCCCTTTTTGTTTTCCAGATATCGGTATCCTGGGGATTACGTCGGATTCCGTGGACTACGTCGATGACCAGCGGTTGTTCTTTGAATTTTTTAAATAAAATGGTCAATGAGGGGTGTGGGGGTGTTTTTATTTGAATAAAATATTTTTTTTACTTGTGTCTTGTCTTTATTTCTTTACTTTTTAGACTTAGTAGTGGAAGCCGTCTAATAGACGGAATCCATTACTAAGTTGGGGCCTAGTGTTAGCCGGTATTAAATGGCTAATACTAACCCCCTATTATTACCCCAGTACCCAATGCCACCAGGGGTACTGGGAAGAGCCGGGTGCCAGTGGTCCCGGAGCGTCAATATTGGCGCTCCTGGACCGGGCGGCAGCAGGCTGGTAAGATTTAGGCTGGGGAGGGCCTAAACCAATGGCTCTTCCCACCCTGGTGTTACCAGGCTGCTGTCGTTTGGTTTTTAACCCGGCTGGTTATAAAAATAGGGGGGACCCTATGCGTTTTTTTTTAAATAAATAAATAATTAAAAAAAAACGCATAGGGTCCCCCCTATTTTTATAACCAGCCGGGTTAAAAACCAAACGGCAGCAGCCTGGTAACACCAGGGTGGGAAGAGCCATTGGTTTAGGCCCTCCCCAGCCTAAATCTTACCAGCCTGCTGCCGCCCGGTCCAGGAGCGCCAATTTTGACGCTCCGGGACCACTGGCACTCGGCTCTTCCCAGTACCCCTGGTGGCATTGGGTACTGGGGTAATAATAGGGGGTTAGTATTAGCCATTTAATACCGGCTAACACTAGGCCCCAACTTAGTAATGGATTCCGTCTATTAGACGGCTTCCACTACTAAGTCTAAAAAGTAAAGAAATAAAGACAAGACACAAGTAAAAAAAATATTTTATTCAAATAAAAACACCCCCACACCCCTCATTGACCATTTTATTTAAAAAATTCAAAGAACAACCGCTGGTCATCGACGTAGTCCACGGAATCCGACGTAATCCCCAGGATACCGATATCTGGAAAACAAAAAGGGAGAAACACACAAAAAACACACAAACAGGAGCACAACACCCATCATTGTGAGCGGTGTTGTGCTCCTTACAGTATGCAGCATCTTTACAGATCGCTGCTTACAGTCTGGCCCCCAAGGGGTTAAGGGAGGATGTATTGCATCCCCCTTAACCCCCGGGGGGCCAGACTGATGTCAGACTGCACCCATCCCAGCAAGGAAGGGGTTAACTCACCCCCCCTTCCTTGCTGGGAGGGGTGCAGTGCCGGGGAGGGGGTGGGGAGAGCTCTATACTCACCCCGATGTTGTCTCTTCGCTGGTCCGCAGCACAATGAAGTGACTGTACTGCGGACCGGCTCATTATATGTGCGCTCAGCCGAACAGCCAATCAGCTGAGCGCACATATAATTCTAAATGTTTCTTCTAATAATGCTATTGTGATAACATAATTAGAAGAAACATTTGATGTTTTCGTTAAAGTAAAGTAATGATTAGTACAGAATGCTCTATTGCCGGCATATGAATTACCGGCTTATAGAGCTTCCTGTACTAATTAATATTTAATGAATAAAACACATTTTCTTGAAAATAAATACAGTTTCTTTGTTCAATAATTTAATTCTAACGAATCCATCATTGTGCAATTCAATATACTGTCAAAAAATAAATATATATATAAATATACATTTATTTATATATATATTTATTTTAACAGTATATTTAATTGCAAAATGATGGAATCGTTTACATTTAATTATTGAACAATAAAAGGGACTTTATTAGACAGAAAATGTGTTTTATTAATTCAATATATTAACCATGAGAGACATCGGCTATAGTGCAGAGGATCGCAAACCCCGGTAATAGCGATTCATGTAAACTGTTTCCCTGCTTTCCCAGATGCATCCAGAGGTGTTTCCATCACTTTATTAACATTTCATTTCTTATTTTTAGTTGAACCAGATTTCCAAGTAAATGACCGTATGTTTTGAGCCGCATGTCTACTTTTTCCCACGGCCGGAGTTTCACCCGCACATTTACAGCCGCATAAAAAATACAGCCGCACAGTTACAGCGTGTGAACCCAGCCAAAACCTGAACAGGTCCCTAAAAATATCTGATTTTGAAATTTTACTGAAAATTTGCTGCTAATGTTTTAAGCTTCCTATTGTCTAAAAAAAATGAAAGATCGTTTAATAAATGCTGCCAACATAAAGTAGACATGTTGCTAATGCTATTTAATACATAATTTATGTGGTATAACCACTTTCTGTAAAAACAAAAAAGTTTCAAAGTTGGAAAAATGCATTTTTTCACATTTTTTCACATTATTTGGGGTTTTTTCATAAAGATTCGTTATGAGTATCGACTCCAATTTACCAGAAATGTAAAGTACAATATGTCACGAGAAAACAATCTCAGAATCAGCCGGATAGGTAAAAGCATCCCGAAGTTATTAATGAATAAAGTGACACTGGTCATATTCATAAAATTTGTCTCTGTCATTAAGGCCATTTCAGGCTCTGTCCTTAAGGGATTAATAATATAATAAAATATATAGAAACAGGGGCTCACATACAAAGTGAAGTAGGTGCTGCAATAAGCAAAATAATAATCATTATTCCAACAAAATAACATTCCTTACTTGTTCCTCTAATTGCCAAACTGCATGCTTGAAAAAAAACTCATACTAGAGTGTAAACATTGCTGTGGTGCTTGGTGAAAGTATGTTAACTAGAGATGAAAGAAGCAAAGTTTGCAAAAATTTGCTTAGTTAACAAAGCAAATTTTTGCAAGCTTTGTTTTCAAATTTGTTCAAGATGGCGGACACACAAAAATGGTATGCATACCTGTATGCACTCCCCAGTGTCCTACTGTGTGTCTTTGTTTCTCTGGTACTTCCAGCCCATTCACACTGACTGAGATGGGACAGCACCACAGCCAATGATTAACTGAGCGGGCTGTCACTCTCTAGACAAGAGTGACAGCCTGCTTAGCCTATCTCTGGCCCCAGCATTGCCCCATCTCAGTCAGTCACTGATTGGCTGAGCAGGCTGTCACTCTCATCTCTGCTCAACCTCACACAGTCAATCCCTGACTGCCTTAAGTGTTCCAAGTTTCCTAATTTGTATATTAAATAAATTGAAGATTTAAAAAAATGGCTCTGAGGATGAAGGTAAGAAAAGTACCTTCATCCTCAGCATTCCGTGCGTTATAACAAAAGGTTAGAGTCATGTACATTTCAATGTTACAAAGCTTCTACTTCCAACTCTTTGGGTGCGTTTACACAGAGATATTTATCTGACAGATTTTTAAAGCCAAAACCAGGAACAGACTATAAACAGGGAACAGGTCATAAAGGACAGACTAAGATTTATCTTTTTCTCAAATCCATTCCTGGCTTTTGCTTCAAAGATCTGTTAGATAAATCTGTCTGTGTAAACGCACCATTTAATTATAATATCAACATAACAACAATTCCTGTTCTATTGTTTGGCATGTTCAATATTCCTATACTTGTCAATCCAAAGCATCATCCACAACAATAAAATGTTTTATTTATTAAATGTCTAAATTCTTTAGTTCTGATAAATTAATTTTTTTTATCTAAGAAAGACAAAATGTGTTAATACATTTCCTGCACTTAAATGGCACTGAACAAATTAGACAATTAAATGAATCTGTATTAGTATTACAGTTTCTAACCCATTTAAATTGAATTTAAAATCTTTTATGACAAACAGTCATGATGAATTATGGGCCATATTCCTGGTCAAGCTTTCATAATGATAATACTTTTAAAGTTCACATTTCTGGACTAAAAACTAATTAATGCACAAAGGACTATTTAAGAAAATGTTCATTAAAAGACTTCAAGAATTGGCGCAAACTATTTTTTTTCTCCTCATTTGACATGGTCATTCTCAATAGCCTAGAAAATATCCTGGAGGAATATAACTTTTCCCAGCATTTTAAATTAAATGGCTCATTAAAACACTGTACGGAACAGCACAATAGAGTTTGGGTCTCCTTAGCTATGAAACACCACGTAAAACAACTTGATGCTTAGTTAATCTCTACACAATTAGCTGCATTTGCTAATCATCCCTGATACTTTTTCACTATGCAAAGTGGGATTCAAAGATTTTATTTTGCTAATCATCTCAGTTTGATCAGGAGAGATGCTAATCATCTGTAGACATTTGTAATGACCCTTGAACAAAACTGAGTAAAACTGAATCAAAGCCTTGACAAGGGAATGGGAGCGGAAACAGAAGCACTAATTATGGCCTTGTGAAGTACACTTTTCCTTTTGCACTATTTGTAAGAGAATTGCATACTTGTTCAAGAATACTTGTTCAGTGTAACTTTTATGGTTCTAACCATGAAAAAAAAGTAATGCCTTCCAGTCCTTAGTGTAAATTAACACATTTGATGTGTAAAGACCTTGAAGATGGACCTGTGGATTAATGGGAAAAGAGGATGAAGAATTAGGTAAGATCTGGCCAGTTAAACTTGGCTAACCTGAAAAAGAGGGGGAAAAAAGCTTGAGAAAGTTCATTATCAAATTGTAAGCTTGAGTGAGCTCTCTTTTTTATTTTTTCTTGTCATGTAAATATTTTTCCAGCTTACCGAGGCACACACCACGGACAAAGACATATATGCAGCGATGGTAAAGAAAATGGACTGTAGGCTGACACAAAAAAATGAATAGGAACGATAACTGTTAACTTTCCCTTGTGTCTCCGTAAAATCAGCTTCATTAATTTCCACCTGTTACAGAGAGTACAGTGTAAACTTTAGAGGCTTTGTTGGGAGCAACTTATTAGGCGTTCAAGTATCTATCCATGGAACAAAGGTAAGAAGACATAACATTTCATCACCACATTTCCATTGCACCAAAGTCCCTCAAATACCATATCTTTTGCTGCAGAAAAGTAGGTGAGAACGTCAACCAAGAAAATCTTTTAAGAGTCCAAACTTGTATGAGAGTATTAACAGTGCAATGTGACAGTTCAAAGAAAATAAAGCTAATCTATGTCTAGAGTTTTTACATGCCACGGTTAATTCCTCCAAAAAGAATAATTAACACAGAATAATGTTAAAATCTCTAAGTCTGGAAATGCTTGCTTCTCATTTAAATTTTCTACATTTCCAAATCTGGAACATATAATCTAGCAATTATATATATATATATATACAGATAAATAGAAATAAGTGTCATTCTTTTTCATTTTATTCCTCCACACAAAGGTTTTTTGGTCCAGCATTATCATTTACCATCATGGATTTAGAATTGGCACAATAATATGGCATATTATGGTTTGATTTTTTTTGTATTATGAGTTTATTATTTATTTTTACAATCAAATAGAAATTTTGTATGATATTGTTGTGTTTCATCATGCTGTGTTCTAAAAAATAAATAAATAAATTAATTAATTAGTAATAATATAAAACAATATTTTTTATATAGTAAATTGCACTGAAACTCTAGAAAACTCTACATTTTTCAAAAGAGTCCTCTCACCCACCAGTGTTTAGCATGAATTTGCATATATTTTCTAACATGTTCATCCCTGTTGTAGTATAACAGATAAAGATGAAAATAAATGCCTTTTGCATTTTTTTAAACAAATACATAACGTTAAAAAAAACAGGAAGTATTGTTTGTATTCCCATGTTAAAAAAAAAAAATATATATATATAATTATTATTATTATTATTATTATTATTATTATTATTATTAATATATTTATTGAATTACAAGCAGGATTACTTAATATATTATTAATATTATAATATACTACTTTTTTATTATACTGCATAAAATCATAAATACATACAAATATTATTATATAATATGTAATAAAATAGAGAATAAAGAAAGAGAGAGGGAGTTTCTTAAGGGATCTAAAAAAACACAACGGCTGAAACTTATCAGTCTGCCTAAATCCAAGACTGTCTGGTTATTTCCATTGTATTTCAGCTTTTAGATCTTAATGATCCCCCCAAAAAACAGACATTTTTTGGTTTCAGGAACATTGATAAATCTGGGCTAATGTGCATGGTCTTTGTAAATACATCCAGATCAAAAAAGTGACTGAAAAACTGACAAATTGATCCCACTGTATATATCACTGTGAGTCTTAAATAAAACCCTGTCCCCATGTGCCTCGCCGGATTTACTAAGAGGTGCATGCCCCACTGCTCATCAGATGAGCAGTGTTTATGCCACAGAAAATGCTAAAATCTGTGCCTTTTCCTTAGTGTACACCAGGGGAGCATCTTGATAAATGTGCCCCATGATCCATCAGCCACATGCTGCTGAAATGCAACTGCCAATCATCTCATGAGTTTACAGTGCACTGATTGGTTGCCACATTCTAGCCATATGCATCCTACAGCTTGTGTGTTTTCACTAATAGTTGAATATTTGAATTTCTTAATAACTTTTATTATTTTAATAATCATGCTTGTTGAATAAAATTAATTACTAATTACCTTTAGGCTGGGTTCACACTACGTATATTTCAGTCAGCATTGTGGTCCTCATATTGCAACCAAAACCAGGAGTGGATTAAAAACACAGAAAGGCTCTGTTCACACAATGTTGAAATTAAGTGGATGGCCGCCATTTAATGGCAAATATCTGCTGTTAGTTTAAAACAACGGCTGTTGTATTGAAATAATGGCAGTTATTTACTGTTATATGGCGGCCATCCACTCAATTTCAACATTGTGTGGACAGAGCCTTTCTGTGTTTTTAATCCACTCCTGGTTTTGGTTGCAATATGAGGACCACAATACTGACTAAAATATACGTAGTGTGAACCCAGCCTAAGGCTATGTTCACACTATGTATGTGTGCGGCTGTATTTTTTATGCGGCTGGAAATGTGCAGGTGAAACTACGGCCGTGGGAAAAAATAGACATGCGGCTGAAAACATACGGTCATTTACTTGTAAATCTGGTTCAACTAAAAATAACAAATAAAATCTTAAGAAAGTGATACAAACACCTCTGGATGCATCTGGGAAAGCAGGGAAACAGTTTACATGAATTGCTATTACCGGGGTTTGCGATCCTCTGCAGTATGCCGATGCCTCTCATGGTTAATATATTGAATTAATAAAACACATTTTCGTTGTAATAAAGTCCCTTTCATTGTTCAATAATTAAATTTAAATGAATCCATCATTTTGCAATTAAATATACTGTTAAAATAAATTTATATATAAATAAATGTATATTTATATATATATTTATTTTTGGACAGTATATTTAATTGCACAATAATGGATTCGTTTAAATTAAATTATTGAACAACGAAACTGATTTTATTACAACGAAAATGTGTTTTATTAATGAAATATTAATTAGTACAGGAAGCTCCAGTAAGCCGTTAATTCATATTGCCGGCAATAGAGCATTCTGTACTAATCATCACTTTACTTTAAAACATCAAATGTTTCTTCTAATTATGTTATCACAATAGCATTATTAGAAGAAACATTTAGAATTATATGTGCGCTCAGCTGATTGGCTGATCGGCTGAGCGCACATATAATTAGCGGGTCCGCAGCACAGTGACTTCATTGTGCTGCGGACCAGCGAAGAGGACACATCGGGTGAGTATAGAGCTCTCCCCTGCACTGCACCCATACCAGTAAGGAAGGGGGGTCACTTACCCCCTTCCTTGCTGGGATGGTTGCAGTCTGAAATCAGTCTGGCCCCCAAGGGGTTAAGGGGGATGCAATACATCCTCCCTTAACCCCTTGGGGGCCAGACTGTAAGCAGCGATCTGTAAAGATGCTGCATACTGTAAGGAGCACAACACCGCTCACAATGATGGGTGTTGTGCTCCTGTTTGTGTGTTTTTCGTGTGTTTCTCCCTTTTTGTTTTTCAGATATCGGTATCCTGTGGATTATGTCGGATTCCGTGGACTACGTCGATGACCAGCGGTTGTTTGTTGTTGTTTTTTTAATAAAATGGTCAATGAGGGGTGTGGGGGTGTTTTTATTTGAATAAAAAAAATTTTTAACTTGTGTCTTGTCTTTATTTCTTTACTTTATAGACTTAGTAGTGGAAGCCATCTAATAGACGGAATCCATTACTAAGTTGGGGCCTAGTGTTAGCCGGTATAAAATGGCTAACACTTACCCCCGATTATAACCCCAGTACCCAATGCCACCAGGGGTACTGGGAAGAGCCAGGTACCAGTGGTCCCGGAGCGTCAAAATTGGCGCTCCTGGACCGGGCGGCAGCAGGCTGGTAAGATTTAGGCTGGGGAGGGCCTAAACCAATGGCTCTTCCCACCCTGGTGTTACCAGGCTGCTACCGTTTGGTTTTTAACCCGGCTGGTTGTCTTTTTAAACCAGGAGTGGATTAAAAACATAGAAAGGCTTTGTTCACACAATATTGAAATTGAGTGGATGGCCGCCATATAACAGTAAATAACGGCCATTATTTCAATATAACAGCCGTTGTTTTAAAATAACAGCAAATATTTGCCATTAAATGGCGGCCATCCACTCAATTTCAACATTGTGTGAACAGAGCCTTTCTGTGTTTTCAATCCACTCCTTGTTTTGGTTGCTATACAGCCTCAAACATACAGCCTCAAATATACGTAGTGTGAACATAGCCTAAAAATGTATACAATGTTTTGAGGTCATGACACTTGGATTTTTCATAATTTTAAAGAAAGAATAAAACTTATAAAGTTGTAACTTTATATTATACATTTTTCTCCATGCTTTTTTGTCACTAAATGGATTTCCCCCAAACTACTAAAAGTTTTTTTTTCTCTTTCTTTGATATCACCATACATCACTTACATTTTTTTCTTTATGTAAGTAAATGATGTCCCTCTCTAACATCTCCCTAATAATTTCTACCTATCTCATACCTACAGTATCTATCTACCTATCTATCTATCTATCTATCTATCTATCTATCTATCTATCTATCTACAGTATCTATCTATCTCCTATCTATCTGTCTGTCTATCTATCTATCTTCTCTAATCTCACTCTGCTTTTCCCATATGTATTTAGAATAGCCTTAGATTGGATAATTCCCACCATGAATGGTACTTCTTATTGTTGTCTCCCCTCCAACACATACTGAGCCAATGACAGACACGAATTTGTACATCCATCTGTATGGTCACACACATCATGTCCTTCTACTCCTGTGCTTACCTGTAAACACATACACAAATATACCCACTGATTTCCTCCTGAATAAATCATTAGTAAAACATGAATCTTATAACTAGAAAAGGTAATCCAAAAGATGATTGGAAGTGGGCCCAGCCATAATAAATAGGAAACATGCTGATTTGCAACTGCAGAGGAGTCTTTGTAGTGAAGTATGGTTATCATTCTAATGGGAAAAAAAGTGTGACTCCCTCAAAGGAGGCATTTACAATAGCAATGGAGTGGACAGGATTAAAAAAAAAAAAAATCTCCACAATAATCTGGAAAAAAAACAACAACTCTGTAATAGTCCCACTATTGCAGCTAAAATAGTGAGACTATTTTTTTGAGATTCTTGTAAAATTTGCGAATATTCACAAATCTGACTGAAAATTCCCGAATCTTGCGAAACAAATTTTTGACTAATTCGCTCATCTCTATTCCAAAGCTTGCCTCTAATAACACAGCATCAGTTCCACAATCCAAATTATGTACTTGTGCATTGGCATGCAAGACATATTGTCAGACATTTATGAAAGACACGCCCGAGGCGTATGCCAGGGTGAAGTTGCAGATTCGCCCCTTCTCTCTGATGGGCGGGCTGGGGGACCTTGGGGGGGCGGGAGAAGGCGTGGCCTCCTCCCGCCCCACATTTATCATGATTTACGCAATAAATTATGATCCAAATCTACACCTGCTAGAAGATTTAGTACGTCGGGCGCAGGTTCGGGCGCCCGGCTGCCCGGATTCACTAACAGGTGTGCACCTCTAAGTGAATCCTGCCGGGGAAAAGGGGGCGGGGCCTTATGTTAGACCAGCGTACTTGTAAGCCGGTCTTCATTATCCCCCCTCTCACTACTGGCATGCAAGACATACAGTATACAGTATTTACATACATTAGTAAAGTTTCATCATCCTTAGGGCCAATATAAATTGAAGCACTTTACTAATAAACCAACAATCCGAACAATAGGAATGAGGGTCTTAATAACAACAGTTTATGATGAGGAATGAGGTGTATGAGGAAATAGGACAATACAAAAGGCAGAATGTGCTTGTTTCGTAAAATGGTCCAGACAAGTAATGAGCCAGTCCTATAGCCAATGTCTGGGTATGGCGTTCATATGAGTGCAATTTTTAGGAATATTAATAGCAAACCAGAATAAAGTTAATTTCCTTGTGCTTTTTGTTTTATTCCCATATGTATGTACACACAATAAATTGGCTCTGAAGTTAGGCACATGCAATCTTTGTATCTTAATACTTGAATAGATTACCATTGTGGGCGTGGGATGAACATAGAATATGAAATATCTGCTTAAAATGTGTTTTTATACTTAAAGAGGTACTCCAGAGAAAATATTTTTCTTTCAAATCAACTTGTTTCAGAAAGTTTTATAGATATGTGATTAAAGGGGTACTCCAGTGAAAATATTTTTCTTTCAAATCAATTGGTTTCAGAAAGTTACATAGATTTGTGATTTACTTCTATTTAAAAATCTCAAGTCTTCCCATACTTATCAGCTGCTGTATGTCCTGTAGGAAATGTTTTATTTTCAGTCTATTTTTAGGCTATGTTCACACAACGTTTTTTTCAGCTCCGTTTAAAATGACATCCGTATAACGGACGTTTTTCGAAGCCTGGCATCCCCTTAAAAAACATCCGCTATTTGCAAAAAACGTCCAAAAATAATGTTCATGTTCATTATTTTGACGTACGCGGCAAAAATGTCAGTTTTTCAATGCATTGTGTGCATAGGACGTCCGTCTTCCCATTGACTTCAATGCAATTACGTTGAAGTCAGTTAAATTGCTGCAAAAACTGAAGTTTTTTCTCCATCTTTGACGTTGTGTGAACATAGCCAAACACAGTGCTCTCTCTTGACATCTCTGTCTGAGACAGAAACAGCCCAGAGCAGCAGCTAATCCCCATAGAAAACCTCTCCTGCTCTGGACAGTTCCTGTTTTAGACAGAGATGTCAGCAGAGAACACTGTGTCAGCCTGAAAAGAATACACCATTTCCTGCAGGACATTCAGCTGCTAATAAGTACTGGAAGACTTAAGATTTTTAAATAGAAGTAAACTAAAAATCTATATAACTTTATGAAACCAGTTAATTTGAATGAAAAAGATTTTCGTTGGGTAAAACCTCGTTGGGTAAAAATCTCAAGTCTTCCCATACTTATCAGCTGCTGTATGTCCTGCAAGGAGTGGTGTTTTCTTTTCAGTTTGACACAGTGCTCCCTGCTGACATCTCTGTCTGAGACAGGAACTGTCCAGAGCAGCAGTAAATCCCCATAGAAAACCTCTCCTGCTCTGGACAGTTCCTGTCTCGGACAGAGATGTCAGGAGAGAGCACTGTGTTAGACTGAAAAGAAAACACCAATCCTTGCAGGGCATACAGCAGCTGATAAGTACTGGAAGGCATGAGATTTTTGAATAGAAGGAAACTACAAATCTATATAACTTTTTGAAGCCAGCTGATCTAGTGCCACAACTGGACAGAGAGAAGTTAGAAGGTGTAAGGTGGCACAGCACAATGGAGAGCTTTGTGGGTAAGTGTCAAAGTTTAAATTATATTCTACTGGGAAACAGTACAATCACTGGTAAAAGGTAGAGCCTAGAGGCATCAGTGAAGTGGTTGCTACTGGTTTAAAAAAAAAATGTTGATGCACATTGGCAACAACAGCCATGATTAATTCACAATTTAAGTTGTATGAACATAGCCTAATGCTATTGGGATGCTTTGCATCGGCAGGGACTGGAAAACTCATCAGCATTAAAGGAAAAATAGATGGCAGTACATAAAGTGTAATTTTTTTTTTTAGCAAAACTTGTTTCAGTTAACCAGAGACTTAAAACTGGAATGGATGTTCGACCTTCAAGCAGAACACTAAATTTAATGATGAAGCTACAATGGAAAGGTTTAAAACGTAACTGCCATTTAAATGTCACTTTTCAGAAATCAATAAATATCTGTAGTACAAGCGATTTTAAGAAAAATCTGTAATAGGTTTTATTAAGCAAAAAAGCTTCCTTCTGTACTCAAAAAAGAGTTTTGCAGCCTCCCTCCTCACTTCAGAAGAAGCAGGTTCTCTGTGTCCATTATGGTCTATAAGGGGGGAAGTGCTGAGGTGGTTGAGTGAGCATGGATAGGAGAAAAGTCATCCCTGCACAAAACATCATCCTGTAATCTTTTCTCACCAAGCTCCCAGATAAGCAGTGACCTTTCTGACCTGTGAATCCAGCATTTTATGTGTCCAGACAGTCTCCAAACGTCTGGGCTACTTGTCTGCTCCTCCTACTGAATCATCCCCCTTGGACCCTCCATAGGTTATAATGGACTCAGCAAACCCATCTTCTCTTTGCTCCCCTGTGATGAAGACGGCTTTGCCTGATAATGAACAGATAGGTGGGTAAGCGGGTGGGTGGATAGAGGGGCTTTGAAACAGCTTTTTGCTTAATAAAACCTATTAAGAATAATTGACAGTAACACTTTAAGGGGAAAAATATAAATGTTTCGGAATAAAGTCCATAATGGGAAAGAAGTGTAATGGGAAAGAAGTGCAGAGTGCAAAAAACTAGAAGAAGCTGAAGCAACAAAGGAAGGGAAAAAGGAGGGTGAACCCCACCCAACCCAATGTATGTTTCGTGTATGGCTTAGTCTGGGGTTCATGTCGGGATGACATCTTTTAAAAAAAAAAATTCTATATCTTATTTAATCAATAAAATGTGATTTTACTCCTTATACATTTCCTTTTCTTTTGGTTTGGTAAGTACATTTTAAAAACAATTGTACTCCAATGCAACTTATTTAAACAGTTTATTCAGGATTAGAAAAAACATTGTTACTCTATAGAGGGATGTAAGTATAGATTGGAATATAGTATAGGAGTTTATTCACTAAGAGCATGGTGGTAAAGGCAATGGGTATGGTATTACAGTATTGCTCACTTGTATTTTGGAAGTATTGGTAAAACAAATCTTGGTACTGTATACTAGATTTGCCAGCAACTAACCTACGGTAGCAGTGTAATCCATTCAATTTTAACAAAATTAATGCTGCAACTAAAATCCATAACACAAAGCTAACTTTAGGAGCAAGTTTCAAACTCAAGCATTCCAGTTATTCTTGCAGGTTCCAGCCACTGCTTATAAAGGTTGAAAGCTGCAGGAGACCTGCTGCAATTACATTACATTTTTGCCATTCTACTGCCACTGCAAAAGGACCCACTAAGACCTGCATAAACTTGGAGGCAGACCTGCCTTTATGTAAGTTATTCTGTAAGCTTCTAGATATAAATGATGCAAACCAGAAGTCCACTTTTTGCACACACAGGACATGTCATATGCAGCACTGCAGCAGCTCCTTGGTAAGTCCAATCCAGGGGACAATAAAGCTATAAATCTATTGTTTAGCATCACAGCAGCTTAAGTAACAGGATAACTGCACCAATCTGTTGCAGCTAACTACAGAAAAGTTCTCTACTGGATTTACCCTTACACGAATCCCACATCTCAACATTATCAAAGTTTCTCAAAGTGCATAGCAGTTAAGTGCACCTGCACCCAAAACTTGGCATGCTATTTTCTGGTGACATATACCTAAAGAGCAATTATTTAAAAGCTTTTACACATACTTTAATAAAGTGTTATTCTTGCTTATAGGGAATTCCAGTGATACATCAGACTTTTAGACTTATTATAAATCCTTTGTTGGAATTATTGCGGCTGGTTCAATAATTCAGATTAGACCTCATGTTTATTAATGTACTACATCTGTGCAAACAACATGTCAAGCAGAGAGTTTATTGTAATTGCCTGAGCAAACAGAACCTGAAAGAAGCAATTTCCAGTTACAATGTGCTATGACAAGTAATGGGGTAATTGGCATTCTATCCTGATTACTTCCACCTTCCTTTTCATCAGGTCTATATTGTATGTGATAGATAGATTTATAGAAAGTGAAGGTGTTTGATAATATAGTTAGCTGCTTTATAGGGTTAGTGATTAAATACAATAATCATTTTGTCTCACAGATCTTATTACTTTTAACATTATTTATTCATATGTGTAACACATGGAAGCAGAGCAGAATTCCATAGAAGTCGGAGAAAATGACGTTCAGTGCAAACTATGGAATGGCAATATATGTACGGAGCAATGTTATGTGAAAGTCCTAATATATCATAAAGTGGACAGGTCATCTCAAAGGTTAGCACTATTATCTATTGAAATGTTCTGTGCTGATTTGGGGTACAGAAGTAGCAAGTACTGGAATGTCAGAATTATAGAACAATCTCCAGAGGAGTGCCACATTTTGTTGGATACCAGATGACACCATGCATCACTTGTAGCTTTACTATGCTCACATATTCCATATTTATTGGGCTGTAAGATGAACCTTTTAGAAAGAAAAATCTTGTACATGCTTCTTATAGTCTGCAGTAAGGGGAACCCAGGAACATCAGACCCCTCTCACATTTTCATGAGTGATTGAGCAGAGTAGTCATAAAACATTAGGCCTGATAGATATATTCAGATTCTCATAGCTTCCTCTTGGCATTTACAAGGCTGAAAAGACAAAATGATGAACAAAGGTTTTAATTAGTCAGAATGAAAGGCAATATTGAAAAATGGTGCTGAGAATGCACCACTTGCAACATCACTAAAAATGGATGAAAAGCTGAAAAAGCACCACTATATTCTATTCACACTCACAAGGCAAACGAGCTTGTGGCCTTAGACAACATAAAACTTGCTGCAATATGTGCACCTACTCACTTACCATGGTTGACCACTTCTCCAACTAAGTTTCAACCCTCTCCTCCGAGAATTGGGACCTTCTGGTCATTAGGCTAGTATTCATCTGCTTTCTGCTATGCCTCGTAAAAAAAGGCTTTGGCTCAGTCAGGTTCCCATAGCCAAAATAACGTTTCATGCTAAAGAGCACGGTTAGAGTTACTACTTTCACCTAAGACAGATCTGGAACATGAACACAGTGATCATGGCCTTGTGTGGAGTCTAGGAAGTTTTCCCCAAGACTGCCTTCAGTCCACACTGAGAGGACAATTCAACTTTAAAGAACCTCTTCCTGATTAGGGAGGAGAATATATAAGAGATGAGAGGGAAACAAAAGTTTTTCTGTAACAGGGACTTTCCTGTGATATTAAATCCTTAACAACCTATGACATTTATTTTTGTCATAGGGCCAACAAGGGGTTATAGGGTGGGCTAGGGACCTGAGCCAGCTCCTCAGGATAAAATTTACTTTCTGCTTCTTGCTCCCCCAGTGTCATGTATTCTTCCCCGCTCTGTGCCTCTCTGCTCAGTTGCACAGTGACATCAGTAAGAGAACACTGAAGCATAGAGTGTCAGGGCAGCCTCTTGTGACTGCAGGCAGTGTTATTGACAATGCCAATGGCTTTTCGTGCTGTCAATAAAGGTACCCTATTTAACCCCTTAACGACGCATACCTGTATACCGGTATACCTGTCATGCCGCCGTTAAGGAGATGCAAAGAGGGCTCCCGGCGTCGTCCCTCTATGCAGCGCGTGGCACCCGGCTGTTTTGTATGGTCGCCGCGGCAGACTAATTAGCTGTCAAACCTGACAGCTGCATCTAACTAACATTGCAGCCCCTACCCTGGGGTCTAGTGGGGGAGATCGCTCCCCCTTGCGGAGGGGCGATCCCTTCTTTCTACCCGGGTTGGGCCTCAGCATCTGTATGATGCTGATCTCGGCTCGACAATAGATTGCTTCTGGCTGCAGCAGCCCTAAGCAATCTAACACTGATCTCATTGATCAGTGTATTGTAAGTACACTGCAGTGATCTCTATGAGAGATCACTGCAGAAATAATAAAAGTCCCCCAGGGGGACTAAAAGTTAAAGTTAAAAAAAAAAAAAAAAGGTTTTTCATCAATAAGAAATGCCCTCCCCTAATAAAAGTCTGAATTACCCCCCTTTTCATATTTTATGAACAAAAATAAATAAATAAATAAATAAATAAACAAACATACATATTTGGTATCGCCTCGTGCATAATCGCCTGAACTATTAAATTATTACATTCCTGATCTCGCACGGTAAACGGCGTAAGTGTAAAAACCTGCCAAAGTGCAAAATTGATGATTTTTGGTCACATCAAATCCAGAAAAATTGTAATAAAAAGTGATCAAAAAGTGGTATATGCACAATCAAGGTACCGATAGAAAGTAAACCTCATGGCGCAAAAAATTACACCCCAGACAGCACCATAGACTAAAAGATAAAAGCGCTATAAGCCTGGGAATAGAGCGATTTTAAGGAACATATATTTGTTAAAAATGGTTTGAATTTTTTACAAGCCATCAAATAAAATAAAAGTTATACATGTTACATATTTTTGTAATCATAACGACTTGAGGACATATATAACAAGTCAGTTTTACCCCAGGGTGAAAGGCATAAAAAAATACCCTCCAAATAAAAAAAATGTGTTGTTTTTTTTTCCATTTCAACACACATCTTTTTTTTTTTCTGGTTTTGCAGTGTACTTTATAAAAAAAAACTGCCTGTCATTGCAAAGTACAATTAGTGGCACAAAAAATAAGGTCTCATGTGGGTTTCTAGGTGAAAAAATTAAACTGCTATGGCCTTTTAGGCACAAGGAGGAAAAAACGAAAACGCAAAAATCGAAATTGATACGGTCTTTAAAGGGTTAAAGGGAATCTGTCAACACAGGGGTCCTACCTGAGGTGCTGACAGTGTGCTATAGTTAGCAGTCCCCTTGTGAGCATGTTACCTTTTGTTAATTTGTCAGTAGAGTGGGTATCTGTTTTCTGCCGGTGTCTCTGAGTGTTGATTTTAGTAATACATTGCCTACAGAGCACTGATCTGAAATCAGATATAGATGAATATCTTAACTGGTCTCGGGCTAAATCACCACTGTCATGAGACCAATAACAGTTTTTCTCTGGGTTTGTTTTCCCTAATGGAAATGAAATATAGATAGACAGATGGATAGATAGATAGATAGATAGATAGATAGATAGATTTTTTCCCCTCATTATTGTATCATTTTAAAAAGTGCCAAGAATTCCCAATCAGGTCCAAATTAGTTAAAAAATTAAGTTTTTATATAATTATGGAAAAAAAACCCACTATATTGGATTTCCCTGAGGGGAATAAAAAAAATGTCCTTTGTCTCTAGACAGATGATTTACCCCTAGACTCCAACACAGTTGGGTTAAAGGGGTAGTGCAGCGCTAAACATTTTGTTCACAAAATAACACACATTACAAAGTTATACAACTTTGTAATGTGTGTTATGTAAGTGAATGGCCCTCTTCCCCGTGTCCTCCCCCCACCCCGGAAGTGTGGTGCATTATACTCACCACATTACTGTCGACCCCCGGCCGCCATCTTGGGACAATGACGACATCTTCAGGAGGCCAGCCGAATGGCTCCAGCCGTCCCTCATGCCGGCCCCCCTCTGCCGTGTCATCAGCTGCTGCTCAGCCGCGATTGGCTGAGCATAACTGTTATTTTGTTAATAAATGTTTAGCGCCTTAAAAGATTCAACTACATCTGATTGCAGATCAGTCTTCTGTAGGCAGTTTATGTCTGAAACAAACACTCAGAGACACTGGCTGACAGCTGAGCGAGCAGGAGGCCGGGCAGCAGAGTGTATTCATGAAGAAGAGGGAATAGGAAGGAGTGGTGGGACGTGTGTGAGACTCCATGGACAAATTACCAAGATGCAACATGTAAGATGTAACAAGCGGACTGCAAACTGTCGGCACCTCAGGGAGAGCACAGGTGCTGACAGATTCCCTTTAACTATAAGCTTGTCATAAGTCACACCACAGCATAGCACCAGATGGCGGCCCTGGGTTTGCGGGACTGCTGGGTCCGCTTTTTTATTGCGAGGGTAATGTGCACTGTGTCACACAGGTCGCACAGCCCCAAGGTTGGCCCTGCCGCTCCTTACATGGCAAATCCTTGCTGCTTTCACAGCCATTTCCCTATGCCTGATATTTAACCATTTTGATGGAGCTGTCAATATTGCAAGCTCCATTTAAAAGGCACTGCCATGCATCATTGGTGCTGCAGTGGTTCGAATCAGCTAGGTCTCCCTTTACTGCCTGATCAACAAAGCAAAAAAATAATAGAAACATACTGCATTGATCTCTATGTGCAATCAAGTTTTTGCTTTGGTGTCCTCTTCTGTGCCTACTCCGGGTCGCTCATCCATTTTCTGACTGAGACGGGATTGCAGCCGCCAGTGATTGGCTTAGCATGTTGCCACTCTCCAGACGAGTTATAGCTCGCTCAGCCAATCACTGGCCGTGGTGCTGTCCCGTCTTACTCGATCACTGACTCGCAAATTTTAAGCCTAAATTCGTAAACCTGGTGAACTGAATCTCTAATAAACATGTTTGCATCACCACAAGTAGAAATGTCCCATCTATTAAAATAAAGTGTAACCAGCATGTGGCTATATTTACACTGTAGAAAAAAGAGAAAAGACGTTCGCTTTTTATTTTTTTCCTTTAAATAACATGTTATCATTGAATTGTCAATGAAATGATGGCCACCAAATATACATTTATAAAAGTCTGGTGTTTTCTGCGCCGAGCTTAAAAATGTCCCTGCTGTGTTGACGCTTCGCTGATTTATGTAGAGGTGCACGGAGGGAAACCTATGCCAGCTCAGGGCTGGCATATGTTTCCCTATCATTTTTCAGTGGTAAAAATGATAAATTGAGTGGAAGCCGAGTCCGCGCTCCTCGTTATGCCCCCTCCACACACCCTCCCCGTTCTTCTGGCGCCAACGGGCGTGTCCTGATGCAAAAATATTTTAGCAAAACAGCCATTTGCGAATAAATTTATTTGCATCTGGCCATTTGCTGCCAAAAATAGAAGTTTTTTTGTTAAATCCCCCCATAGTGTATTAAATAACGGACGTTGTTTATGCGGATGCCAAATTAATGCTCATGACAATTATTTGTGTAAACAAACAAATACGCACTAAGTCCTCCAGGCAATACTTTGACAATACTTAGACAATTATTTGTGGACATTTTTTGCAAACAAATTTTGTTTGCGCATATTTTTTTTCACCATCCTTTCACCATCTTAACTACTACATTTGGACTCAAAATGACGGACGTCAGTTTGACAGAAAAAACAGACAGAAAGAAAGTCATGTAAACATAGCCTAAAAGATAAAAAATAAACATGTTTTTGAAATTTTGTAGCAAATACCAGGATTACAGGAAGTTTTAGTTTACTGCATATTAATTGCAAGACATAAAACCTAAGGCAGTTATTTTCTATAAGCAATTCTTAAAATATCACAGCAGCTGACAAAACCAACTTTAGAAACAGTTTCATTTAAATTATTATTTCTGTAAGAAAAAGACAAGTTATGACATGTCTTCAATGTAGTCATTAATATTATGTTGAAATGTTATATTTCTTTCAGTGCAGTGGTAATGATTAAGCTATGGTAGAAAGGATATTGTTTTACTTTTTTTTGTTATATGTTCTTCTTCTTCACAAAATCTTACCTGTGTTTTTACATGGACAATTGCTATAAGTTTATACAGTTTATTCCTATAGTTCAAAGAAAATAAGTCAAATGTTGACAAAATAGATAATTTGATATAATGTAATTAAAGAGGTATTTCCATTACTTAGATTTTTCTGTGATAGGTAGTGCAAAAGAAAGCAATTTAGCGAAGATGAGCCTGATTCACCTGTTCCACCTGGCCGTTGGATTGAGAATGGTTGGCCGAAGACAGGTCCAGCTTGATTTGGAACTGGGCACAGAGAGCACACCAGAACTTAATATGGGTTGGCACACCAAGTAAACGGAAAATGTGTTTGATGAATAGGGTAGCCAGTTTGGTTACCTGTAAGGCAGGCCTGAAAGAGGAGTAAAATGTGCCATCTTGGAAAATCGGTCCACCACAACCCAGATTATTGAGCAACCTGAGGTGAGGGGAAGATCGGTGATAAAATCTATGGCTATATGTGACCACAGAATCTCTGGCACAGGTAGTGGCAACAGAAGACCAGCAGACTTTTGGTGAGAACTCTTACTGCGGGCACAGTCCGGGAAAGCGGCCACAAAATCTATTACATCTTCAGCCAGAGTTGGCCATAATAATAATGCCGGGAAATGAAATCAATGGATCTGCGCACCCTGGTATAGCCAGCAATACGGAAGGTATAACCCCAGGTCAAGATCTGTTTCCTAGAGATTGGCTGTGCATGGCGTCTGATGCTTTACCAGATATTCGAAGTGTCCATCCCGGGTGTTGAAGGAGGTCTTCCATTTGGATTAGGTTGTAGGCACCCCAGAGATCCAATTTTGTGAATATCTTAGCACCCTGGATCTGATCAAAGAGCTCTGAAATGAGTGGGAGCAGATAGCGGTTCTTAATAGTGATATTATTCAGGCCCTTGTAATCAATGCAGGGCCTCAACGATCCATCCTTTTCTCCACAAAAATAGAAACCTGCACCAGCTGGAGATGATGACTTGCAAATTAAACCCCTATCAAGGTTTTACTTGATTTAAGCTGACATTGCCTCCATCTTGGGCTGTGAGAGTGCATCAAGTCAATGGGGCAGTTGTATGGCTGGTGCGGAGGAAGAGTTTCTGCCTGCTTCTTACAGAAAACATGTGCAAAGTCATGATAGGGTGCAGGCTGAGCCGAGGGTATAGGACCAGTAGTCTGAAGAGTGGAGGCTCCCACTAGATGTGATCGTGGTAGCAGAAGACAGGAACCATAAAATTGTAGTCCCCAGCATGTAATTTCTTCGGTCCTCCAGTTGAGTGTTGGTTCATGTTTCAGTAGCCATGGGAGACCCAAAAATATGGTGTGAATGGAGTCCAGGAGAACAAAAAAAGAAATGTCCTCTTGATGTAAAACACCCACCTGCATGTCGAGAGACTGTGTGCTGCGCCAGGCGACGCTGGAGAGAACCTGCCCATTAGCAGAGGAGATGGAGAGGGATTTGGCAAGCAGGGAAACAGGTAGAGACCACAAAGGCTGCAACCTGCATGCAAATACCTGAAGGAAGTATTGGGGTGACCATCATGGTCAATGACGGAGAGGAGGTATTGCTGCCCAGGGTCGCCTCTCATATGAGTCCTAGGCACTTGGACTAATGGAAGAGTCCTTCAGCTGGTGCCCTTTGGCCCCGCAGTAGGCACACAGACCCAGGTTATAACAACAAGTCTTTTCCTTTGCAGATTAATGAGCTTTCTCAACCTGCATGGCTTCTTCTCAAGGTGGCATTTATATAAACTGGAGAGGGTGTTGTAAGGTTGGAGCCAACCGAGGAACTCAACAAGAATGGGAGGATTCCTGTTGCTGACCCTGAGAGGCCAGGAAAATGAGGTCATCGAAATTGGTAGGCAAATCCCGACTGGCAAGTTCATTTTCAATGAAACCTGCATGCCCCTCCCAGAATGCGTCCACTAACGCTTTATTGCTACAGGCAAACCCAGGGCCAGGGTCTGGAATTGCTTTGAATTTTGGCCCACAGAGGAGTTACCCTGACAGAGTCAAAGAAGAGAAGAAGCAGCAAAGGATGTGTGACCAGGTTATTTGAAGAACTTGCAGAATCCAGCCAGAAAGTCTGGTAAGCTGGTGGAGTGGAGTAACCCAGGCTAAGGCCTCTCCAGATAGCAGTGGGATGATAAACGCTAACTTAGCATGGTCGCAGGAGAGATGATGAGCCAGGATCTAAAAGTGAATTGTACACTGGTTTAAAAATCCACAGCAGGACTTGGGGTCTCCACTAAAGCAAGGAAGAAGAGGCAGATGAAGGGTTGAACTTCATGGAACAACTGGAAGTGAAGCTGCAACTGAAGCAGTCGTTGAAAGAAGGCTTTTAATGTTCTGGAACATCTTGAACAACTGTTTCTAGTGAGCAATCTCTGCAGCTAAATCAGGCAATTCAGAAGGAGCGGATCCATGGCTCAATTGTACTGTAATGGAGGGTCCAAGCATGAGGAGGTGGTTCCCCTGGACCACTGATAAGTCCTGGCAATCCTTGCCCAAGGAGCGGAGTCTAAGGAGCTCCCGGTTGTCACCAGCATCCGCCACAAGGCAGGATCAACTTCACTGCAGAAAACTTCCCGGTCACTACTTGAAGCTGAGCTGGAACGGGGAATGGACTCAGATTCAAATAACTACAAGAAACAAGGAAAAGGCGGATAGCCAGGGAGCACAGATGTGGTTGCTGACTGAGAAACAACAACTGAGCAAAGAAGTGAGGGGATGGAAACTATATATACCCTCCAGAACCTGTGGGCTGTTCTTAAAAATACAGGCAGTCTGCTTGTCACTAGGGGGAGGGCAGCTCAGAACAAGAAAAGTTACCAGAAGCTGAAAGAAAGGGAGATGATCACTGCACAGTGCGATCCAGAGCAGGTAGGGTGTAATGGACATGGCCGCTGTTAGGCCTGTGCCCTTACCAACGGTATCCCTGACAACCAGCCTTGCTGGGTGCAGGGAGAGCGCTGACGGCATCCCTGGCAATTGGCCCGGCCAGTTGCTAGATACATGATGGTGCTTCTTTTTTATGTAGCCGCGGCCTCACCAACCCCAGCAAATCGGAAGAAGGTGTTTTACATTTGCAATCAGCTGACTGATGGCCAGTACCGCCAGTCAGCTGTCTGATGTGATCGGGGCTGGGACTCCAGGTCCCATAAGAATCCTCCACTTGCCTCTATTCCTTCCTCTAATCGAGCCTCAGCCCTGGAGTTCCCTCTTGACCTAGCCTTTGTTCCTGCATTTTTTTTTCCTGGCTTTTTTGACCTTCTGGCTTTTGACTTGTGCATTTGCTCTTAAATTTGTTTTTGTACTGCATTGCCATTGTTTGACCCAGACCCCTGACCTTGCTTTATTGTGTTGTTGTCATTCTTGTCTTGTTCTGTGTTCACTTATTTAAGTTAGGGGCTTTCGTCCAGTTGTCTGCTGCCGCCTATAACAGTTGAGGGAAATAGGCATTGACAGCGGGGTCGGTGTCAGCTTCAGGGCTGCACCTGTCTTTTGTCGTCCAGTCCCCTACTCTAACAGCAGCGTGCTATTACAGTGATCACACCTCTCATCTGATTTAAATTTCTCATCTGTTTATTGACTTTGCATTTTTGTTAATTTTGTTATTTGATTAAAAAAAATATTAATAATGTATTAATATTTCTATTTTTTAAGCATCCTTACTTTGCAAACAGATGGCTAAAACCTTTGCTGTAAATACTGTGCACGCACACACATATATTTGAAATGTGTGTATATATGATTGTGCATATTTTTTGTATATGCGCGTTGTATGTGTAAAAGCAATATATGAGTGTGTAAATTAGGAATACTATATACATTTGTATGCAGTCTAGCAGTACAGTGCTTGTATGTTGTATAGCGGTACTATGGATATGTGCAATATAGCAATATAACAGCATCCATATTACATTACATAGTATATGTACATGATTGGGTCTCCACACTGAATCTTTTCTTTGCTACAGCTCATCAGTCATCGGCAGTTTACTAAAAAGTGGTGAAAATATGCATGTACAGTAGAGTATGGAAATGATTAAATTAAATATGTTAATCTGTAAGAAGATAAATGTAAATAGTTAAATCATTGGGAGTCTACAGGCATGCCAAAGGCATGTGCAGTGATACAAAAGATTGAACATGTTCTTTTGTGGATTTTGAGATTCAATTTGACCTTTGGAGAAGAAGGTAAAATGTAGGAAAACTCTTTGCTCTGTTAAAGTACTGGGTTGTAAGACTGTAGCTTGTTACATTTTACTCTCCAGAGTGTAATTGCACTAAGATCATTTCGTTTCCATTTGGAAAGTGAGTGGCAATTACTAGAATACAATGTATCATGCATTTGCTCACAGGATATAAAATGTATATACTAATTCGCAATAAAATGTAACAGCTGTCAGTGTATTTTCTGCTCTGTTACTTCAATAAATTGGAAGTCTGACGAGAAAATGGGAACATTGCATTTTAACACACTATATAATGCCTCTACTTTTTACAAATACAATTTATTTTTTTTTCTTCTCAGGACAGAATGGTGGTTTGTTATTACGGCTAGTGGATAAACATTCATGTAACCAGAAGGAACAACACACAGCAAGCAGAGGAAATGTAATCTTTTTAACATTTATTACAACCTATCTTTCCACCATATCTCAAGCAAATGCACTTAACCTACTTTTGTCCGTAACGCCAATGACTGTATTCACAGTCTGTATGTTTTTCTTTAAATCCATTGCTTTCTCAACTGCTATGTGCAATTGAGCAGAAATATTCTTGTTTAATAGTCACATCTGTGCTGGGGTTTCCCCATGTTACTGTGCATTTTTTCACAATTTTTGGTTTGTAATAAAAGTCTGCTATAGCTAGGACAATCCTGGGATTTGACACTTGTGTAACCTGAAGATTCTGTATACGGCACAATATTTCTACTGGAGGTCAGATTTTTCACAGATAATTAGCTTTATACACACTGTGAAATCAACCTGCACTGGCTATTTGGCTAGATATTTTGTTTCCCTTCATATTTCCCTTAAGGTTACTGTGCAGAAATACTAGCTGTGAGCTGAATAGGACGTCTCTTTGTGTTGCTAATTATGCTCTTGCATAATTATTAATATTGGAAACAGGAAGAAGAGACAGCCACAAAAAACTGCGGTGAAATCTTGTTCTGTGACAGGAAGCTAGTGCTACATTAATAAAACGTGCCTGTGCCAATATCACTGAAGATAGGAGCATTCCTTGTTAAGGATCATTTATTAACTGAGATCATCTTTTAGTTCGCCTTGGGGTAATGACTAATGTCAATGGCAAATTTCACAGTTGTCTAGAGAAATGAATTAAATTTGTAATAAAAAGCCCTTCGGCTTGTTGTACATGTTCATTTATTGGAGTAGTTGAACTAGAAGAACTGTAAAGCAACCAAGAACATCATCTTAATTTTCCTTACATATAATGGTGGCCTTTAGCACTGTTCTGTAGAATGTTACCTACTATGAACACGTAAATTGAATGAGAAGTCCTTTTAATGCAAATGAAACTTGGTGACTCTATTAAACAGTGAAGACCTTTAATGCTCACTTAAAACATAAGGCATCCGTTTTATCTGTTTAGGCCAGTAGATCATTTTTTCATTAGCCCTTTACTAAATTTCACTGAATGAATTACACATTCAATTGGACCTATTCTGCTAACTGATTTCTGTTACCAGAAGGTAACATCCCATTTTAATGCTTATAATCCAAAATACACTGTGCTTACAAGTATATGTCAATTCATTTTCATGCTCTCCATTTTCCCACTATATCAATCATTTGTGAAATATTAAAGCCGATATGAATAACTCAGCCTTTTTGTATATCCAAACGCAACAATTGGTTGAGCAGTTTGGTCGATTATACACCATAGGGAAATCATCTAAATCTCCACCACTGGTATCGGCTATGTTCACACAACCTCATGTTTCAGTAAAAAACAAACGCTGATTGCAATTGCCACACTTTACATTGAAGTGAATGGCTAATTGATTTGCACACCCGACAGTGCCTGCAATTCAATTTAAAAAAAACTAATTGTACTGCAGCCAATACAGAGGAACATCCTGAATGCAGCCTGGAGGCCAGCAGTGTGAACATAACCATCTTCTGACATACCACAGAGAGAAATAAGTTGTGAAGTATTGCATTTTAAGAATTGTTCATGGGGGGGAGATTCATCAAACATGGTGTAAAGTGAAACTGACTCAGTTTCCCCTGGCAACCAATCAGATTTAACCTTTCATTCATCACAGACTCTTTGTAAAATGAAAGGTGGAATCTGATTGGTTGCTCGGGGCTGCTGAGCCAGTTTCACTTTACAACATGTTTGATAAATCTCCCCCATGTTTTTTCAAGCTTACCTATATCTGTAAATTGAGGAAAGATGGGTGCAAACATAATCTTTTTTTAAACCATTTAACAAAATGTCATTGAAAACATGTAAGTTTCTGGTTTGGTAGTCTCACAGGTCATGGTAAAGATGCTACAGTATATAAAAGATAGCATAGCAGAGATTGTGGACGGCGGCTTACTATTAAGAGCAGACAACTATAAGGTACTTAAATAGGGCAAAGCAGATCAGCTTTTCTCTTAATTATCTGTTTCGTCTTCTTTCTTCAAGAAACAATCATTTTAAAAGAGGTTGGAAGAGATATGTCACTAGCTTCTCAAAAACAGACTTTTATCCCCCAATCTATGACTGCTTTATAGGGAACCTGTCAGCTATATACCTTGTATGGAACTGCAGACAATCCATATAGCTCATGCTGAGCTAAAACTAACCATACCTTTTGTTAGTGTGACAGCCATTAATAGAGTTGTAAAACCTCACTTTTACTCTATAGTGTAAGAGACGTAGAGGTGGGGCAAAGCCTTCTCCTTGCCCCTTCCACCCTGCTTTTACCAATTCAATGTAGGACAGGTGACACACTAATATGGATCACCTCTTTGACTCACACACACTATAGTAAAAGTGAGGTTTTATAACTTAATAAATGTCACAATAAAGGAAGGTGTAGTTAGCTTTGGTGCAATATGAGTTAAATGTGTAGCTCATAGAAAAAGAATATTCTTAGCAGAAAAAGACCACTGGGTCCATCTAAATTGAACTTTTAGCATTTTCTTCCTTATTATCTTAGGATAGATATATGTTTATCCCAGGCATATTTAAATTCAGTTATTGTAGATTTACCTACCACATCTGCTGGAATTTAGTTCCAAGCACCTTCTACTCTTTTAGTAAAGATGCAACCCCTTGTTCTTGTGTTCAGTTTTTTGTTTTATTAAAGAACACTTCCATCTTGAAATCTATTAAGTCATATAACATATTTACATTTTTATGCTTCAGGCTGTCCACCATTTTTGTAGCCCATCTTTGGACACATTCTATACAGCAAATCTCCCACTTCCTACTGGTTATACCTCTAGCTATAGAGCCCAGCCCTCTTTCCTTTAAATCATGTCCCTCTTTCACTTCTTTCCTCCACTACTATACAGACTAAAATCCTTAAGTCTTTTTTATGCTTCAGACTGTCAACCATTTTTGTAGCCCATCTTTGGACACATTCTATACAGCAAATCTCCCACTTCCTACTGGTTATACCTCTAGCTATAGAGCCCAGCCCTCTTTCCTTTAAATCATGTCCCTCTTTCACTTCTTTCCTCCACTACTATACAGACTAAAATCCTTAAGTCTTTTTTATGCTTCAGACTGTCAACCATTTTTGTAGCCCATCTTTGGACACATTCTATACAGCAAACCTCCCTCTTCCTACTGGTTATACCTCTATCTATAGAGCCCAGCCTATAATTTGCTTTCCCTACTGCCTGTTTACACTGGTGACTAATTTTAAGGCTGTCAGAAATCACTGCACCCGAATAATTCTATTCTCAAGTCTTTGCCAATACAGAACTGGAATCGAACATCAGGCCTTCTGGATTCATATCCTGTGTACGCTTGAACCGTATGGTATGATTTGAGACTGAGATTTCACATCTAGCTTTCACTTGTCCCTGATAGGTGTTTCTAGCAATTGTTTTGTGTACTATAAAGATACTATAAACAGTTTGGGGGACATTTATTAAGTCCAGCGTTTTTTTACGCCGGACTTATAAATGTCCCCGCATCTTCTGCGCTACGGGGATTTATGTAGAGGCGGACTGCCTCTACATAAATCCCGTGCGCTCTGGTGCGCACCGCCGAAAACCTACGCCAGCTGAGGACTGGAGTAGGTTTTCGACGTATCTTTTTGCGGAAAGGATGGTGAATCGCGCCCTCCGTTCCGCCCCTTCACACCCCCTCCCCGCCCCCCGGCGTACCCGGCAGAAAGTGCCGTTTTGCGAATATTTTATTTGCAAATCGGCCATTTGCGAATAAAATATTGCGCAAATCGTCAATTTCCGCCGAAAACCCCCGGAACGCCAGATGATACATGTCCCCCTATGTGTTCTACAATTTTTGCCATTTATTCCAAAATACATTATGTACTACCTATGTTTTGAATTTCCAATACTTCATTCCAATTTCCAATATTCATTTATTTATTTCTATCTATCAATATCATGTGACCTTCATGTGACCTTCTGACATCATGGAGAATCTGGAGATGCAGTTAAAGTGAGACTCTCACCCCCTTTTTTGCATTATGAAGTCTCTACTCAGGTGTAAAGGGTAAATTTTGAAGTCGGCCCATACCAATGACTGCTGAGGGGGAAGGGCCTATGAATCAATGAAGTCACAGCGAGGGTTCTACGGTGGTGATGTGGGTGGGGCTACATGGTGCTTCGGCCGTGAAGCCCCGCCCAGTTAGCAATGTCCGCAGATAATAAAAGATCACTTTTTTGGAACAAGCACCATGACGAATGATATAAAATAAGGTATGAAAAGTGCTAAATTTACCCTTTACACCTGTGTAGTTATAATGCAAAAAGGGGGTGTCAGTGTCACTTTAAGTGTGTTTAGTTTTGTTGGTAGATAGGCTGTTGATAAAGACACAGAGGTGTTATATTGCATGCAGTGGTTCTCTGTTACTGCTTTATGCAATAAAGAAATCAAACATGAATGCTGGGATTTCTGCTCTTAGTGTTGGATTCCTACCTTGGGCATCACAATTCTTACTGGAGTGCCAGTCTTATTTTCCATTGTTTGTTTCATAGGAAGCATAGCCAAATATTGACATTACTTTTTCTATACTCCAATATATTAAAAATTATTAATAAAACATATACTTTTTGGAGAGATTTTACTTTTTGATTACATAAAAAGTGTTGGAGAGTAAAGGAAATTAAAGTCGCTGCAGAAAATGTTACAAAATAGAGAACCACGTATTACCCGGAATGCTGACATGCTGTATATCCACATAACTGCTGAAGTTAATCAATGACCTCAGTGGTCACTTAACATGTAAGCATTACTGCTGAGACCAATGATTTTCAGTAGAATCACGCCATGTCATTACTACTGGAAACATTTCCAGCAGGGACCAGTGAAACTTTGATGCTGGAGTGGTAGGCATATCGCTAATGATTAGTCCATTTTTGTAAAATTTCTGCAACCAATTTAACGTCCTAAACTTACTCCTACTACTATTATTCCAACTGTACTGTACTGTAATAAATAGTAAAGAAAACTTAAACTAAAATATAAGACTACAGAAGCATTAAGGCATATTAGATAAAACCAAACCATAGCAGCTATAATTCAATTGCTTGGCATTATATGATCATGGGTGATGTCATGAAAACAATCGATCAAAGAGAACTGGATTGTGGGTAGTTTACAGAAGCTTTTCATTAATTTTCAGAACTTTCCATAGAATCTTAGGTACTGACATAACTCAGCTTAGTCTCCTTTTGATTCCTTTACAATGAAAAAAATGTTGACATTTTCAATGAATAAGGAAAAAGGGGCTTTATAAGAGTGACGCCTGTGTGAGTTTCTGTGAAAAGACCATGTTGTTGTGTGTGATGTACTACATGGATAATTTAAAGTTCTGAATTTAGGCTCTTTGATAAAAAATAATAAGCTATTATGATTCACAATGCTTAAAAACTCACACAATGATGCAATAGTTAAAGTAACATACAAATTAAGAAAAACAGAAATAAAAAATAAAAAACTATCTTGAAAGTGTTATATACTGATCTACAGTTTAAATACACTTCAAAGTTCACACACCATTGAAATGGTGGTCATTATTTTATATTAAGCACTGTTTGACGTTACATGATGGCCGTCCAATAAAAATGGCTGTCACTGTGATAGTGTGTGACAAAAGTCTATATAACAACCGCCCTTGACTCCAGAACTTACTTTGTTTATTACAACATCTCTTTCTTCTTTATAAACATTTGTACTTCAAAGACACTTTTAACCTCTTAAGGACCCATGACGTACCGATACGTCATGGATCCCTGTCACTTAAGGAACCATGCCGTACCGGTACGCGGCTCCTTTAACGGGGCGCCACGGCCGTACAGGTCCCGATTCTGGGAGATAGCCTGCTATAATACATAGCAGGCCATCTCTCCCTGTCGGTACGGGGGGAGGTTAACCCCCCCCCCTCCCGCCCCGTGCCGATGATCACTGCTATTGGCTGATCAGTTCTGAAGTGGTACAGTCACAAATGTACAAATATAACGGAGGCGTTGAAATTCACTAGGCGCTCCTTTATATCTGAGGCTTGTGGTTGTGTCAAATAGCGCATTAGGGCCACATATGGGGTATTTCTATAAACTGCAGTCAATATTCGGGTGCATTTCTCTGGTAATAGGTTTATAATTATGAAAGATATTGGATCACAATAAAATTTCTGCACAGAAAATTTAAATTTTTAATTTTCTTACACACTTAGCTTTTATTTCTGTGACTCACTTAAAGGGTTTAAACACTTTCTGGATGTGCTTTTGCAGAGTTTGTGGGGTGCAGTTTCTTAAATGGGGTGCTTTGTGGGGCTTCATAACATACAGTTCCCTCAAATACACTTCAAACGTGAAGTGGTCCCTTGAAAAATCAGATTTTGAAATTCTTGTGAAAATTTGGAAAAATAATGCTAAACTTTGAAGCTTTCTATTGTCTTAAAAATTGAAGGCAAGTTTAATAAATGCCGCCAACATAAAGTAGACATGTTGCTAATGCTATTTCATATCTAATTTATGTGACATAACCATGTCATGAGAAAACAATCTCAGAATCAGCCGGATAGGTAAAAGCATCCCGAAGTTATTAATGGATAAAGTGACACAGGTCATATTCCTGAAATTTGGTCCGGTCCTTAAGGCCATTTTGGGCTCCGTCCTAAAGGGGTTAAACACATTTGTACAATAGATTGTCTTATCACATATGTAAACCGGGTATACTATCCCCGACCACACACACACTCATTTCTATTTCCAGCTGTTGCAAAATAGATGATCTGAGTAGCAAGAATAACATACATTAAAGAGGTTTTCCATTGTATTAATAATTGTCCCCTATCAACAGGACAAGTGTGAGATTGTGGAGGTCTAATCTCTGGGACCACTGGGGATCTCTCGATTGGCATCCCGGCTCCGTTGTTTTGATTGGAGTGGAGAGTCAGTTTGTGGCCTGCAGCTCCATTAATTCTCTAATGAGTAGTCTGTGGATAGAGGACAATAAGTATTAAATCAGAAATTCCCATTAAAGGAAAGATCCCTAATATAGGAAAGTATAAAGTATAGCCACTGGTGTTTCTGCCTTATGTACAACATCTGTGATATTAGGTGCATTGATAATTGTAATTTGGAAGGTATAACAGATAGGTTCATTACAGTTCTCTGCAGTTTTTAAAAGCTAAAAACCACATGTGCTTAAGAATCAGTTTAATAAATAAATGCACCCATAGTTCAAAGACTGCACCTATTTTAGCTAGGATAATTATACACATTTCAAAATCTCTAGTTAAGTAAATGATATTCAAAAGCTAGAGGCTGGAAGACCTTTTATTTTGTACAATCACCCCTGCCCCTTTCACACTATTCATGCAAAATGATGACATTTTAAAATCACGTTCTCAGCAAAGAGCAAAAATATTTTGTATACATGTTAAATGTTAATTCAAGTAAAAGTACACATTTTTTCAGTAGCAAATTTCTCTTAATCATTGATCTATTTAAATTTGCTTTCTACTATAATGTGATGCATAGGCTTGTACTGTAATACCGTAATGTATACTCATTGGGGAACAATTATGAAAAGTACAGCAGGGGCATAAACCAGGGAAAATGCATGGAATAGCCCCTTCTCCCTAAAGAAAACCTGCCGTAATCCCCACGCCGCCCCATGGGCAGATAGGAGGGGAGCGCTTGAGGGCATGGAAGGGGGGAGGAGGCGTGGCCTCCACCTGTTCCTCATTTATCATGACTTAAGCCTGCTCGCAAGCATAAATCATTATCCAAATGTACACCTGCTACCAGCAGGTGTAGATTTGGTGCACTGGGCACAGGTCCGGAAAAATTCAGCTGGGAAAAATGGGGCAGGCCCTAAGTTAAGCCTACGCCGGTCTTCATAAATCCCCCCCCCCCCCCTTCCCCATTGTGTCCACAAAATACCAGTGTAAGAAAAAAATAAACGTCAAAATGCAAAAAAAAAAAAAAAAAAGAATTAAAAGTGATCAAGAAATATCATATACGCAAGTGAGGTACTGATAAAAACTACAGATTAAGGCAAAAAATGAGCCTTTACACAGCCCCATAGACTGAAAGATAATAACAATATAATTTACCATTTTAAACACATCTTTTAAAAAAGTTTAGTTTTTAAAGGGGTTATCCAGTGCTATAAAAGCATGGCCACTTTCTTCCAGAGACACCACCACTTTTGTCTCCAGTTCAGGTGTGGTTTGCAATTAAGCTTCATTCACTTAAATGGAACTAAATTGCAAAACCTGGACCCTAACTGAAGGCAAGAGTGGTGCTGTCTCTGGAAGAAAGTGGTCATGTTTTTGTAGGGCTGCATAACCCCTTTAAAAATTATAGAAAAACAAAAGTTAAGAAAAGTATTGTAATCATAATGACTTGAGGAACATTGGTAACATGTCTGATTTACCACATAGCGAACAAAGTTAACACGAAACCTACCTGAAATGTGAAAAATATCTTCATTTTAAAATTTTATCTTACAATTTTTTTTCCGTTTTGCTGTAAATTTTATGGATTAAGAGCATCATTACAAAGTACAATTGGTGTTACAAAAAAGACCTCATATAGGTCTGTATATGAAAAAAATTAAAGAGCCAAGGCTTTTTAAACACATAGAGGAAAAAGCGAAAGTGCAAAAATGAATATTTGCTGCGTCAGTTAGGGGTCAATGTAAGAGCCACTAAATTCCTTTACTTTAGCATCCATTGGACCTGACACATGGTGGGTTACTAGATGTACTAAATCATTTGATGTTATAGAAATGAATATAAAACATGCCTGGCAACCTTTCAAACAAGTGAAATGTAAATGTCACATGTTTTAGAATAACTTTATTGTTCTAATTAGTTTTTTGCATCTGATTTTGGTAAAGTGCAACATGTAAAAAAAAACAACGTCTGTATGTGTATCAAACTTAAGCTGGGTTCTGCGTTTTTAAATGGTTTCTCTTAACCTAAACAAAAACATGTTCAACCAAAACGGATCCAAATGGATGCAAATAAATGTAACTGTTTTGCATCCGTTTTGTATCTGTTTTTTTCCATTAATTAGATTCATTAAACAAATTGCAAAAATGGAGTGTGAACCAAGCCTTAGAAAACAATTTGCTTATGTATTGTATTGAATGATTTTAGTCCTATTACTAATTTATTTTAAATATTGCACATTTGAAAAGATGTTCATTTGTTACACAGCCTACTCTATTATCTGTAGCCTCTGTAAATAGCATAAGACCTAGTTTTAAAAATTGAAAAAGCCAAAATTATGATGATTAAGTAAATCTCTGTGTTGCACAACACAGGTCACAGGAACACTACTGTGCAGCTCAAGATACACCAATTCACAAACCCAGGACATATATAACATCATCTTGGTAAAAGCTCAAACCCACATTGAGTCATTGCTATTACTAAGAACCTAGAATTTGTATTGACACTGTATATGTGTACACTGTACAACACTGTAGGCTGTACGTAATATTATATGATGTTTGTCCTGAGTTTGTACGTATATTGTATTATATTTGTTTCCACAAAGATCTGTTGTATCAAAGTAGTTATTTTATGATTTGTAGCTGGACACAGCTAATGAAAAAGGTATGCACTCATTGATCCATCCCAGAATCCATCCCTGGACAAACAAATTGTGTGCGACAATTTTCTGTTTGGCTCAGAGTCCTCCAACTGATGCACCTGTCACAATAATGTCCCCACCTTCTGGCCTTAAAAAATAAAAACACTAGCATATTTTGCACATTAGTTCTGGAAGCTAGATTGAACACTTGTTCTAATTTAAGTTTTATTATAATGCTTTATTTATTAATGTAATATAAAAATATATTGTTCTTTGTCCTCAAACATTATCTTTATAAAGGGGATATCCTATCCAGTATTAGAAGAAGAAAAAAAAAAAAAAATTAAAAAGAACTAAAACACAGTCGCGCTCCTGATATAGTACACTCGTAACAGAACTATATGTTTACTAGTGTATGTACTGCTGCGAGCTACAACTAGTGGTACTGCTTCCACTCATAAAAATATTAAATATAAAAAATCTGTGTTGTGCCGCTCTAAGTACTCAAACTCCAACTGATTTTACTTATAATTAGCAGTGTATAGCGTTAAAAAACATAAATAGCGTCTGAAACATAAAGCTCACCAGTTTCCGTGCATGGGCTGGCTTGGATGTGTAGTTCTATAAGTCCGTACTCCTTCACGTCCGTGGATTGGCTGGATTATATATAATATAGGTCCGTGATCTTGCACCTCCGTAATGTAGCTATATTGGCATATCATCGGGATCCAAAGCACTTGAATGAATAGAAGAATCCTGTCTTCTTGCAAGGCGCGCGCCCCGGCCGGTGGCGTGCAGGCACTTGCTGGGAGAAAACCTGAGCGAGAATCCTTCTGTGACGTCACGTCTACTGGTCGCTTCGTAAGGCAAAAACTACCTCAACGCGTTTCAAAGGATATGTCCTTCTTTCTCAAGAAAAAAAAAACAATGCTACTTTCTTACAGAAAAACACCCCTGGCCTATGGTTGTGTTTGGTATTACAATTAAGCCCTATTCACTTTAGTTGAACTAAGCACCAAAACTGCTGATTGTGGAAGACAGCTGCCATGTTATGTAAGTCTGTATAACCCTTTTGAAACCCTTATATTATTTTTGAGCCAGCAAGACTGCACCTAAATGTCTAATGTTCCTGCTTGTTAGTGTATGAGGCCTTTCATTCCATGTTTCTTGTCCTTTAGCTGGGCGTGTACATGAACATAAAGGCATTCCGTTTGCTGAAAATTTTTGAGAATGTTAAATGGATACTCCATGGAATTTTCTTTTTAAATCAACTAGTGCCAGAAAGTTGGAAAAATAATTAAATTATTTCTAAAAAAAAAAAAAAACTGGAGCCAAAACCCAATTCTGTGCCCCACATAGTAATAGTGCCCCACATAGCTCCCCCAAACAGTTTTCCCCAAACTGTAACAGTGCCCTAAAAATGTATCTCCAGACAATAATAGTATTCTCTGCATGCCCCCACATTCAGGCCTCCCACATGTCCTTACACTGTAATTATCTCCCCTTGCATGACTTCATCAGCTGCCCCATTTTATTCAATTTATTTGCAGGCTGCAGATCTATTGCAGCATTCAGCAGGGAGCCAATAGCATTTAAGTAAAGGCCTCAGTTAAAAGCAGCATTCAGCCAGGGATTCAAAAAATAATCCTGCTGAGCCAAGTCATAGTTGAAATCTCTGCAACCTTGACATAGTTGCACTTTCTTGTTGTTGTTATCATTTTGGAGCAAGGTAGATCTGTACTTAGATATTTACCATAGTCTGTGAAGGTCATTCCATGAAGCAAAATAACTAAAATGTGAAGTCCAGTGTTTTTTCCAAAGAGCCGGCACCTATCTTTCCGGCTCCAGTGCAGGGGTCCACTGTCCCTGCTTCCCGGTCTGAGCGGGGACCTAGGTCATGACTTGTCAGCCAGTCAGCAGCCGTAGCCAGTCCTGCATCAGACGCTGACTGGCTGAGCAAGGCTTCCATGTAACGACCCAGGTCCCCTCTTAGACAAGAAAGGGACCGGGGACAAGGAGCCAAGGAGGTAGGTCCGTGTTTTTATGTTCAGCCACCCCCTCCCCAGCTCTTTTGATAACATGTCTAATGCCGGATTTCTCCCTTAAAAACTAGATTAGACCCAGAATTAATGTCAACATAATATTGTCCTCCAATATAAGTTTCTTTTAGGGAAATAATTAAATTAACAATTAATACCATCTGTTAATTTTCTTCTATTAAAAGGTAACAATATGTATGTTATGTAAAAATAATAATAATGCCTTACTCTAATTACTATTATTATAAATATGATATTTATCATTATTGTTATTATAACTGTGTGGTTAAAATCTTGTGGTGTTCCACAAGTTCAATTTTATAAATTCTATTTTGTGTGTAATTCTTAGTAGTTCCTACAATTACTTCTAATTGCATTGATGAGGAATGTGGGAGGTATATTGTTCATCAGGATTTTGACATACTAACATTGCTTCTATATACTTTTATGAGAACAGAATTAGCCTTTTTGATAACTTTCCCAGTTAAGTCTTGACTTAAGTGCAAAATATCATTTGCTAAACGGGAAAAGTGAGAACACTTTTCCTGCTGTGCACAGTTGTATCTTTAAGTAATAAAACAGCGTTGGTAGGAAGTAAGAGGATAGAGTTCAAAGAGCAATTATGATGAGTGCATACTGCGGCACAGTTGAACTACATTTTGCTTACCTATATAATCTATAATTCAAGACTCGGAAATATTTCTTCATTTAACATTTAAATGATGATTATGCTCTCACACTAGGGTTTCACTGTATAAAAGATTGACACACACTGTACAGGATTGAGAGGAAAATTATGTAAATTGCCATTTTCCCAGGGAAGTGTAACAAAGGCCCTCAGCAAGTCTACAGTAAGTATACAGCTTTTAAAATAGGAGTTGCCTACTTGTTGATATTATAATGAGTTTCAATAAGGCAACTGTTTTCAAAGAACCAGAAAAAGAAGTATTTAATACTAATGCTACTGTGAGCACTACATAAACAAAATAAATATATGCAGGGTCATACATTCTTATTAGAGAACACTTTTCACTTTTACCACAGGTTTCATGTCAATATACCCAGCATGTGATGCCACCATAGAAATTCAGAACAGCCAGCATTTACTACATTTACTAATCAGTGGGATTTCAGCACCTAGCACAAGGCAACATGGTGCAATCATACCACACTATCCCTAAATGTGTCCGTACACAGTGGTAAAGTAAGTATTTGATACAATGCTAATTTTTTAAGTTTCCCCACCTACAGAGAATGATAAGATCTGCAATCTTTATTGTAGGTACATTTTGAAGCTATGTTCACACAATATAAAAAAAAAAAAAAAAGGTGGATGCCTTTTCTGTTTAATAATACGTCCGTAATTACAGCGGTTTAATTGACTTCAATGCAATGCATTAAAGTCAATGGAATGGCAGACGTCCAATGCACATACTGTATAAAATGATTGATGTTGTCTGCGAAGACGTCAAAATAATGATCATGACAATTATTTTCGGACATCTTTTGTTTTTCTTTTTTCACCGTCCTTTCACAGTGTTTTACAATTAAACTCAATGGATTTTTTAATTAAAGACACCCTTAAAGGTCAATTAGTCAACTTAAACTAGAATAATATACCAACAGCTCTTATTGGACGGGGGATCAAACAGAAAAGTGATGAAGGTCATTTTCTCTATTCAAAAACGGAGAGGAATAAAACGTTGTCCAAACATAGGCTATATATGTGAGAGAATTTATATAAAAAAAAATCCAGATAATCAAATAGCATTTCATTGCATGAAATACATATTTGAACACCTACCGACCAGCAGTAATTCTGGCTCTCACAGATCTGTTAGTTTTTCTTACAGAAGCCCATTTACTCTGCACTCATTATTATTATTTTTTTTTTTTAACTCTGCGGGGCACCCAACCCCTCTTTCTAACAATATTTGGAAGGTCTCATCACTATCTCCTTCTCCTCCCCCCCTCGCTATTCAATATCTACCACCTATTGCCCCACAGGGGTGCCACCCCCCCCCACGCAGGGCCCACACCCCTGCCAAGGCCAGGCTGGACTGCTCCACCATACGTGTATATAGGTAACACCACAAAAAGAGAAATAAAATAAGATCTTACTAACAGGAATCACAACGCCCTCCATGGCGACCTATTACAGCAGTCCTAGCCAAGGCAATCCCACGCAACCAACGGCACACACAACGGCGGCATTTTAACCTGTGTTGAGCACCCACCTTCTTCAGATAAATACTCAACCACAGGACAGTACGCCAACTCATATTTATATTCCAGAGCTTAACCTCCTCAGGCTCCCTGGAGAGGTATTGCACTTCCTCTAATCTCCCCGGTAGCCAGTCAACATAAATATGCTCTGCTCTAGCTCCTGGCTATATATACATTCCATATATTCCATATTTTCTACCTAATCAGTATTGCCCCCATCATATCAGCAGTATCTATATCTCAGGTCATAAACCACAATGCAAAATATAACTCTCCATGGTTAGTACCAAAATCACAAACCCCTTCCCTCCTACTACCCCTCCCTCCCCCCAACCAATGAAAAATATAAAAAAAATATATATACTGTATGCCACTCCTCCCTCTCTTACATCATCCCTCCCCATCTTCTTCTCTTCCCAATCTTTGTCCCATAGGCAACTTCTCCCAGATCTTTTTAAATAATGGAATATTGTTATTCCTTTCGCTCTTATATAGTCCATTGCTATTACTTGGTTTACAGCCTTTTTCCACATTTTAGCCTCGGGGGAAATCAGCTGGATCCACAACTTTAAAATACAATTACGAGCAACAAAGAAGGTTCTAGCTAACATTATTTTTATATTTATATAGAACAATTAATAGCTGTAAAAATACCAAGTATAAAGGACACGGGATCAGGATGTATTGTAAGCTTTGTAAATTTTTCTAGCTCTTGCGTTATTTCTTTCCAGTATCTAAAAAGCTTCGGGCACCTCCATAGCATAAGCATTAGATCTCCTTTCACTTTTTGACACCTCGTGCATGAGTCTGAATTTCCCCTCTTTATCTTGGCTAATTTTGAGGGAGTATAGTGTACTCTATATATCATGAACAATTGCCATATATTATGGTTGGGGCATGGGCTAGTCGTATTTACAGCCTCAAAAACTTTAGTCCAAGTTTTGCACTGATTACCTGTATTATTTGTACCTGTTAGAACTTATTACCTGTGTAATAAACACCTGTCCACAAACTCAGTCAATCACACTCCAACCTCTCCACCATGGCGAAGACCAAAGAGTTGTCTAAGGACACCAGGGGCAAAATTATAGACCTGAACAGTCTTGTACTGGCTACAGGGCAATGAGTAAGCGCCTAGTGAGAAGGCAATACCTGTTTGTGCAATTATTACAAAATATTACTGTCAATCCTCCTCGGTCAGGCGCTCCATGTAAAATCTCACCATGTGGGGGAAAGATGAATCTAAAAAAGGTTAGGAATAAGCCCATAACTACACTAGAGAACCTGGTCTTTGGCCTGAAGACAGCTGGACCACAGACTCAAAGATTACCGTTAGTAACACACTACGCCGTCATGGATTAAAAGGAGGTATGAGCGAATATACAGTAGTTACGAAGCAAAGCAATTATTTCCTATTTGTATTCCGCTCATCGAGCTGTAGGGTTTATACATGTGTTCCCCACTCTACACTCCTCCCCAGGTGCTAGAAAAAAATGGATCCAGTCCTGGGAAACTGGGAGAAGTTTCCCAGGACGGAATCCATCTCTTCCTAGCTGCACGGAGCTGAGCACACTTAACCCCTTAAGGACAGAGCCAATTTCGATTTTTGCGTTTTCGTTTTTTCCTCCTTGTGCTTAAAAGGCCAAAGCACTTGTATTTTTCCACCTAAAAACCTGCATGAGCCCTTATTTTTTGCGTCACTAATTGTACTTTGCAATGACAGGCTGAATTTTTGCATAAAGTATACTGCGAAACCAGAAAAATATTCAAAGTGTGGTGAAATTGAAAAAAAAAAAACGCATTTTGTTTATTTGGGGGAAATGTGTTTTTACGCCATTCGCCCTGGGGTAAAACTGACTTGTTATGCATGTTACTCAAGTCGTAACGATTAAAACGATATGTATTATGTATGACTTATATTGTATCTGATGGCCTGTAAAAAATTCAAACCATTGTCAACAAATATACGTCACTTAAAATTGCTCCATTCCCAGGCTTATAGCGCTTTTATCCTTTGGTCTATGGGGCTGTGTGAGGAGGCATTTTTTGCGCCATAATGTGTTCTTTCTATCCGTACCTTGATTGCGCATATACGACTTTTTGATCGCTTTTTATTTACATTTTTCTGGATTTGATGCAACCAAAAATGCGCAATTTTGCACTTTGGGATTTTTTTGCGCTGACGCCGTTTGCCGTGCGAGATCAGGAATGTGATTATTTAATAGTTCAGGCGATTACGCACGCGGCGATAGCAAACATGTTTATTTATTTATTTGTTTACTTTTATTAATAACCTGGGAAAAGGGGGGTGATTCAGACTTTTTTATTAGGGGAGGGGGCTTTTTACTATTAACAACATTTTTTTTTACTTTTACACTTATACTAGAAGCCCCCCTAGGGGACTTCTAGTATAAGTGCTTTGATCTCTCATAGAGATCTCTGCAGCATAGATATGCTGCAGAGATCCATGAGATAGGCACTCGTTTACTTCCGGCTGCTGCAGCCGGAAGTAAACGAGTGCCGAGCTGGGGATGGCGCCATCTTGGAGCGATCCCCGTCCGGCTTCAGAAACAGAGATCGCTCCTCCGGGATAACATCCCAGAGGAGCGATCTCCCCACTAGACACCAGGGATGACGCTGCGTCCGGTAATTGGATGCAGCTGTCAACTTTTAAAAGACCCACAGACTGATAAACACATTGTTGGTAGGAATGAAGTGCTTTACTTCATTCCTACTGTAAATTTGTTCATACCTAATTAAAATCCTACAGGGCACGTAATGTCCCCCTGCTCACACCAGCACATGTCCAGGCCCATTTGAAGTTCACCAGTGACAATATGGATTATCCAGAGGAGGGATTGGAGAAGGTCATGTGGTCAGATGAGACCAAAATAGAACACAGTTCCAACAGTGAAGCATGGGAGTGGAAACTTCATACTTTGAACGTGCTTTTCTGCAAAGGAAATAGGACAACTGCACGCTATTAAAGAGAGGATGTTTTTCTATTGTATTAAATACGTATTTCATGTAATAAAATGCTAAATAAGTACAATTTTCTTACTTCGCATAAACCCATAAACCTCTTTTTTGTGGAGGGGCCAGTAAGTGGTGCCACCAACAAGGATAAGTGTAGAATAAATTACCAATAGTAATCAGTAAATTTATTGGTAATTGGTGAATCACAAGAAAGTGATAGCTAGTTCCATAGTCACTCTGTGGTCCTCTCTATGCAAAACATAAAGTAAAATAAAATCTAGAATAAATCTAAAAAAAAAAAAGATAGAATAGAAATGTATCTACAACAGAAATTATTTAAATACTGCTACATTTTATATTTGTGGAGTACAATGAAGAAAAAGTAATAATTATCATTCTCCAGGGTGTTGTACTATACTTTATTGAATGCTAGTATACAACTATATATATATATATATATATATATATATATATATATACATATATATATTTCTTATTTTTATTTTTCACAGCTTAACATTACTATTTGCCATGTGTATTAAAAGTGTTATATTCAAACTCAATAAATGTAAACAATTCTTTCTGATAAATACATTAATATATAGCAATGACGTTAGTGATTACAATGAGATTTGTAAAACTGGCAGATGGGCCTTTGACTTGAAACAACAGTCACGTGAACATTGAAACCCATTAAATATCATTACTTGCATCTCATGCCGAGATACAATTGATGAGAAATATTTTAATAAAATTAAACGTAATGCTTAAAAGGTTAAAAACTGCTGAGTGTAAGAAATACAGAAAACTTGAATATATTTAAATTAACGCTACTATATTCCAATGGTTTAAGAAGAAAATTGTTCTCTAATAGGGTATTTGACATTTTAAAATACAGTTGTAAAGATTTATTTGGTGTATATACATGAATGCATTTATTTGCTCAACCTATAATGAATGCAATTGTATTGTAACGTTAATGGCTAATTTAAATATGAGGCTTTCTAAGACATTTTAAAAATGATAAAAGGCACAAAATACTATTGGGAATCCTAAGACATTTACATCTGCAAACTTAAACTCATCAATATGAACATGTCTTCATGAATTGTTTCTTTTTTAGAAAATGAACATAAATATCTACCTAAAGATATACAGTTGATTAAGAATAATGGACAAACTTAAAATATATATCCTATTAGATTTAAATTACAAAAAAAATATATCTTTCCCATTGTGACAACTTTAGATTTGGTCCAGTATATATGCAGCATCATCTGTTATAGTTTACCACAACATGATTATTCTTATTTTTCTTACTCCGCTCCCTGGTGCAGCTTACGCCATTGCTATTGGCGGTACACCGGATCCACAACTCCAGTCGTTACGTTAACCAAAACCTTTACATTTCTCCAGTTTCTACATTGTTAATAAAGTTTACAGGTGATGTTTCTGCTCATGACATAGAAGAAAGGCATACTATCATGTATACTCTGTTATTTAAAAATAAGCTTCTAAAATGAAAATGAAAAAATAAATAAAAATAAATAAATTAAAAAAAAAGGCACATTTAGCTGTCTTTAGCTGTTTTTAGCCATGGCTGATGCAGCATGGGAAATGAATGATTATATGAATTGCTAAATTGTCCAGTTCTGATATTGTATTCCACAGAATAGGATCAACAACTATAACTTCCAAATTAGCAGGAGACACCTGAGTGCACATGGTTTTAATCCCTCCTGTCTTTTCCCATTCTGTCTGTATCCAGACTTGTGCTGTTAAGGTTCGACCTTCTCCACCGGCGTTGCTGGCCGGGTTCTGGTGTGGTGTTTTTGGGTCTGGTCCTGTGGCATGGGGGTCGCAGGGCTGTCCCATGGCCCCCGTTCCCTGACTGTGCACGCCTGCGGGGTTGGTAGCCACTGACCGGCACAGTGTGGACTTAGTGTAGGGACCCATGTGTATCAGATACCTGCATGAGGGTACATGGGGCAGTGTGGCTTGATCAATTCATACACAAAATTCCGATGTGTTTTTATTTAGCCTAGGGGCACTAGTATCAGCCATAGGTGTGAGGTGCAGCGCTCTTTTTCTTCTGTGAACCGTATAACTTCCAAATGCCCTGAATTCAGAAGGTTTATAGTCAGGGCTGTATTTACCACTAGGCACCTATGGTCCAGTGCCTAGGGCAGCACCTTGCAGGGGGGCAGCACCAGGGAGCAGGGGGGGGGGGGGGAAACAACAACTCCCACATCCTGTTCAGACTTGCCAGTAAATCTGGTGATTTTTTGAGGGGGTTGGGGGGGGGGGAGGTCTGATGAGGTCTTGTGTGGTGTTTCTCAGGTCTAGTATGGCTGTGAAGCCTGGAGCTGTTACCTACCAATCCTGTGGTGAGAATTCTTTCAGACAATATGGAGACTACTCTAATAATTGATTCTATGTGGAAATTTATGTTTTAAGCAGTTAAAAACCATAAAAAACGTGGTTCAGATAATGTTTCTACATGTAGAGAGATGCATGTGGCCGAAATCACTCTCCATCACGCTCCCCAAGATGGGGCATCTTCAGATTTAGTGCCTAGGGCAGCACCAGCTGTTAATATGGCCCTGTTTATAGTTATATTACATAATTTCCCTTACACAATTATATGAAATAGGATATGATTAGATCACTCTAAAGTGACTGGTTCAAAACATTGTAACATATGGTTGACACATTTACTTTCAGGTGGTGACATACCGTTAAATAATGGTAAAATATGTCCGCATTTTGTATTAAATAATAATGCACTCCATTGAAGTCAATGGAAAATTGGATGGCAGTGCACAAACTGTATAGAATAATGGCCATAATTGATTACGACTGTCCAAATAATGAATATGCTTATTTACGACCTGCAAAATGCAGCCTTTTTTCTTTCATCTATTCACTTATTCAAAATCACCTATTTAGTTGTATTTAGCTTTTATTTTACTTTGTGTGGCCTAAAAAAAAAAAAAATATATATATATATATATATATAATTTTTTTTTTTTACTGGTACAAAACTTTATATGCAAAAGAAAATACATACAGAAATATAATACTTTATTATCTGTGATTTTAGCATGTAATACATTGAGGTTATGTACAGTAATACATGCTTATTATCCATCACTGAATATTTGTTTCAATCCATATGGGCAAATTGTCACATAAAAGAACTTTGAAATGACAACTTGAAACTACATTGCAATTATTGAAGAATTAAAAACAATAGAGCACTGAGATTTTTAGTCTGAAAATTATAGTAACTTGGCCAAACAAATATCTTTTTTGAATGGGATATATATGTAATCTGTGTTCTGTGCTCAGTGGGAATGAAGTAATGACAAACACACATTTTTCAGAAATACAATAGAAGGCTCCTCCTTTCTGCTAATATGCTTTTTGAATGCTGGAAAAAAATATCAAGCAAAATGAAAAAATATAATTGCTGGGGCATTACAAAGAAGCTAACTTGGAAAGAAGCACTGCTATTAAATTAGTCTATCTCCTGTGATGTTATTATACTAATTACAGAGATTTTAATTTGGAACAATTCCCAGATGTTATTAGTAATCTTTGTTGTATTTATCCAAACTGTTTGGTTTCCAAAGAAATGCTTTGTGTAAGAGTCTGTGTTTAAGATTGATATGTGTGGGTACTGTATGTAAATGTGAAGAAAAAAAAAGAAAAACTTTTCCAATAATTCTTTTCTGTACCAGGATTCAGTACAAATGCAAATGTATATCACAAAGCATCAACATATAAAGTACAAATTGTTTGGAATTAACATGGTGTCTTTATGTTGGGAGTGGCTTCAAAATGATAAGGGAGAGCAAGAATTCTGACTAGAGATGAGCGAATCGCCTGTCTAAATAAAGCAAAGGGCTTTGTCCGATTGGCCATTTGCTTATTAGTGGCCTGTCTTTCAACTCTGTTCTACTTCTTGACGCTCCTCCCCAGGTGCTGGGAAGAGCTGGACCCAGTCCTGAAAAACTTCTCCCAGTTTCCCAGGACTGGATCCAGCTTTTCCCAATACCCCAAGTGGAGCGGTAGGGAGCGGAACAGAGTTTAAAAGCAGCTGGCTGATAAGCAGCTTGCTGAACAAACAAACTTTATTTAGACAGGTGATTTGTTAATCTATAATCCTGACCATTAGCTATCAGCTCATTTTAGTGAGTGGCTGCAAAGTCAAGCTTGCTTACATCAAGTTCCCTAAAAAGAATGAACTTAACTATAGATTTAAATAGGCAAAAAGTATGTTTTGACATAAGTTCAAAAGTTATTGATCTGTTTGGGGCTCACTGCTGACACCCACTCTGATCAGAAGATACCGGGGGAAAGATCGCAGTCCACTCGCAAACCACTTCCTATCTGCAGCTCAGAACATTAAAATTTTCCATAGACTGGCCAGGGATTGCATTGCACTGCTGCCATATTTCCCCAACTATATCTTATCAGCTGTCTTATCAGATGTCAGCAGTGAGACCAGCTCTGATCAATAAATTTTGACATGTCTGCTGTTTTGCTATTTTTATTGACAGGTACACTTTGAAAGAATTATCAAGAATGAAATTAATATAATTAATTAAATTAGGCCCCTCCTCCGATTACCCAAAAGCTTGATCTGTGCCTGACACACGACTGGCACAGACATCTACATCTACTCCTGAGAAGGTGTCGATTTCCACCATTATTTCCACCTGCTCAAAGGCGTAAATCAGGCACGGAAGGAGGCCATGCCTCCTCCCCATCTTGCCACGGCCCCCCTGTCTGCCCATAGGGCGAGTGGGGGATATGGCAAGCGTATACCAAGGGAAAGGGGCCATAGTGATTGGCTGAGTGGCTTGTCACTTCAGAGACTAGCTCTGAAGTTAAACTCGCAGCTGCGGGGAGCGGGGAAAAGACAGGAAGACACCTGGATATGTGTGGAGAGGTAATGTATGAACTTCATTATTTTCTTTACACACCATCACATCAACAGCCTTTGGCTGCCTTTCCCTATTACGCATAGGAGTGCACTCCTGGTGGCCAATGATTTTAGGTCAAGTTGAAAACACATAATCAGCTGATAATCATTGTAATTGGCAGATCATTGTCTTTATTAGATGAATCGATAATCTGCTGAATCGACCTTTATTCCATGTAATAGGGCCCTAAGTAGGAGGGGGATTACATAAAAGGGTCATCTCCACAAGCTTCGAACTGGCATAGATTTTAGCCTATGGCACACAGACAGCTATAGAAATTTATTTTTAAACTAAATTTATTATTAAATTATTAAGAGGTAAGCACTTCTTAATAATTGTGTTGCACCTTTCTCTGTAGTTTAACTAATGACAATCATTAAAGGGTCACTGTCATTTTTTTTTTTTCAAATCTTTATAATTTTCCAAACATCAAAGGCAATTGTGTGTCACACATATTACAGCATATAACAACATATAACAACATAACATAACATATTATTACGAAACATAACAAATAACAATTATATTAGACAACATGTATCCAAAGTAAATAAAGAAAAACAAAAACAAACAGTGCTTTTATTCAAGAGGGGTCCTAATTAGGGATGAGCGATCCGAACCGTAACAAACCAGATTCGATACGAAATTTGCAAAAAGTTTGGTTCGTCGAAGAACCAAACTTTGAGAAAGTTCATAACGAATCTGGTTAAAATAACAATAACAAATAAAATCAATGACATCCAAGACATCTTTAGAAAGTGATGCAAACACCTCTGGAATGCATCTGGGAAAGCAGGGAAACAGTATTAAAGAAATCGGCATTACGGGGTTAGCGATCCTCTGCAATAATGCCGATGCCTCTAATGGTTAATATATTTAATTAATAAAACACATTTTCATTGTAATAAAGTCACTTTCGTTGTTCAATAATTTAATTAAAACGAAACCATCATTGTGCAATTAAATATACCGTTAAAAAATATATATAAATAAATGTATATATATATATATTTATTTTTTTTTTTACAGTATATTAAATTGCACAAGTATGGATTTGTTTAAATTAAATTATTGAACAACGAAACTAATTTTATTACAACGAAAATGTGTTTTATTAATTATTACAGGAAGCTCTATTAAAGCCGTTAATTCATATTCCGGCTAATAGAGCTTTCTGTCATAATTAATACTTTACTTTAATTAAAACATCAAATGTTTCTTCTAATTATGCTATCACAATAGCATTATTAGAAGTAACATTTTGAATCATATATGCGCTCAGCTGATCAGCTGATCGGCTGTGCACACATATAATGAGCCGTCCGCAGCACAGTGACTTCATTGTGCCGCGGACGGCGAAGAGAGAGGATGGAAGATAGAAGAGAGAAGATCAAGACATCGTAGAGTAAGTATACAGCTCTCCCCACCCCCTCCCCAGCACCGCACCCATCCCAGCAAGGAAGGGGGGTCACTTAACCCCTTCCTTGCTGGGATGGGTGCGATCTGTGAAGATGCTGCATACTGTAAGGTGCACGACACCGCTCACAATGATAGGTGTTGTGCTCCTGTTTGTGTGTTTTTTGTGTGTTTCTCCCTTTTTGTTTTTCAGATATCGGTATCCAGTGGATTAAGTCAGATTCTATGAACTACGTCGATGACCAGCGGTTGTTTGGATTTTTAAAAATAAAATGGTCAATGAGGGGTGTGGGGGTGTTTTTATTTGAATAAAAAAAAATTCACTTGTGTCTTGTCTTTATTTCTTTACTTTATAGGCTTAGTAATGGAAGCCGTCTAATAGACAAATCCATTAATAAGTCAGGGCCTAGTGTTAGCCGGTATAAAATGGCTAACACTAACCCCCCCATTATTACCCCAGTACCCAATGCCACCAGGGGTACTGGGAAGAGCCAAGTGCCAGTGGTCCCGGAGTGTCAAAATTGGCGCTCCTGGACTGGGGCGGCAGCAGGCTGGTAATATTTAGGCTGGGGAGGGTCTAAACCAATGGCTCTTCCCACCCTGGTGTTACCAGGCTGCTGTTGCTTGGTTTTTAACCCGGCTGTTTATGAAAATAGGGGGAACTCTACTCTGTTTTTTTTAAATAAATGAATTAAAAAAAAAAACGTGTTGGGTTCCCCCTATTTTCATAACCAGTTGGGTTAAAACCCAAGCAACAGCAGTCTACTAACACCAGGGTGGGAAGAGCCAATGGTTTAGGCCCTCCCCAGACTAAATATTACCAGCCTGCTGCCGCCCGATCCAGGAGCGCCGATTTTGACGCTCCGGGACCACTGGCACCCGGCTCTTCCGGCTCTGCCCTGGTGGCATTGGGTACTGGGGTAATAATGGGGGGTTAGTGTTAGCCATTTTATACCGGCTAACACTAGGCCCCGACTTAGTAATGGATTCCGTCTATTAGACGGCTTCCACTACTTAGTCTATAAAGTAAAGAAATAAAGACAAGACACAAGTAAAAAAAAAATTTTATTCAAATAAAAACACCCCCACACCCCTCATTGACCATTTTAGTTTAAAAAAAAATCCAAACAACCGCTGGTCATCAACGTAGTCCATCAAATACGACGTAATCCACTGGATACCTATATCTGAAAAACAAAAAGGAAGAAACACACAAAAAACACACAAACAGGAGCACAACACCCATCATTGTGAGCGGTGTTGTGCACCTTACAGTATGCAGCACCTTTACAGATCGCTGCTTACAGTCTGGCCCCCAAGGGGTTAAGGGAGGATGCATTGCATCCCCCTTAACCCCTTGGGGGCCAGACTGATGTCAGACTGCACCCATCCCAGCAAGGAAGGGTTTAAGTGACCCCCCTTCCTTGCTGGGATGGGTGCAGGGCTGGGGAGGGGGTGGGGAGAGCTGTATACTCACTCTCCGATGTCTTGATCCTCTCTCTTATATTTTCCATCTTCTCTCTTCGCCGTCCGCGGCTCAATGAAGTCACTGTGTTGCGGACGGCTCATTATATGTGCGCTCAGCCGATCAGCTGAGCGCACATATGATTCAAAATGTTTCTTCTAATAATGCTATTGTGATAGCATAATTAGAAGAAACATTTGATGTTTTAATTAAAGTAAAGTATTAATTATGACAGAAAGCTCTATTACCAGGAATATGAATTAACGGCTTTAATAAAGATTCCTGCAATAATTAATATTTAATTAATAAAACACATTTTCGTTGTAATAAAATTAGTTTCGTTGTTCAATAATTTAATTCAAACGAATTCATACTTGTGCAATTAAAAATACTGTAAAAAAATAAATATATATAAATATACATTTATTTATATATATATATATATATATATTTTAACAGTATTTTTAATTGCACAATGATGGATTTGTTTTAATCAAATTATTGAACAACGAAAGTGACTTTATTACAACGAAAATATGTTTTATTAATTAAATATATTAACCATTAGAGGCATCAGCATTATTGCCAATTTGCCGGCTATGTTTTTTTTTTTTCTTCACTATTTTTGCACTTTGATTTTTTCCACTTTTTTCATTGTAATAGCAACTGCAACTACACGAAACTATACCCTATCACACTCCCACTATTTTGGTGCAATTATTCAGCCGTTATTGCAAGGTTCATTTTCGGTTTGGTTCGTAAGAATCCGAACTTCAGGAAAGTTCGGGGGATCGAACCGAATCGATTTCAAAAGTTTACTCATTCCTAGTCCTAATCTATCAATGTAAGGAAATGCTGAGAATCTAAGAATTGTGTTCAAGAAACCCAGGTCTGATGAGTGTCACCAAAAGTCCTTACTCTCTCTGTGATCAACTCCTGCATTTTTCTACTCATATTAACCACATGGGCCCATTTCAAGTAATTTTTTACATGTCCCACTCTTTTACTCCATTAAAGTCTATTAAGTGAATAAGTTGGATTTGATTGACAGCCAGGTGTAACTTTGGATTACAATAGGTCTCAGGAGTGAAGCCTAGTATGCTCAATAACTTTTGACATGTCTGAGGTCATCTCCAAAGTTACTTTAAATGGCTATGTTCACACCGTCAAAAATATTGAAAAGGCAGACGATTTTCATTTTAAAAAAAGTCTGTTTTTGCCGCAATTTAACTGACTACAATGGCAATGCAATGCGGATGGGGTATCCCTTCTCCTTACCCGGCCGTGCCCAGGTAAAGTATTCCGGCTCGGTATTGTACAGTATGTATCAGGTCGGTGGTTCAATGGATCAGTACTCTATTATATACACAGCATTGATCTCAATAGGAGATCATTGTTGTGTATATAGAAGTCCCCCTGTGGGCTTCTAATTAATGTGTATGTTTAAAAAATAAGGCAAAGTGCAAAATTGTGCATTTTTTGCATCAAAAATTGTAATAAAAAGTGATCAAAAAGTTCCATATGTGCAAACAAGATGCCGATAGAAAGTACACATCATGGCCCACCGAAATAAAAAAATAAAAAAAAAAAAGTTTTATTTTCAATTGCACCACGTAATTTTTTTCTGGTTACACAAAATATTTTATAAAAGATTCTGTCATTGCAAAGAAAAATATGTGACGCAAAAAATAAGGGCCCATGTGGGTCTGTTGGTGAGAAAATACAATATAGGCTGGCGGCAGCTAAATAGTATGACATTTCTATTAAAGATAATTTAGGTAGTAACTTTATTATGCATCCATAGCTTTTACCTCCTAGATTACAATAGAACCTGCTTAAACAGGCTACAGTATCCCATATCTTAAATTATTATTATTCTTAGGCTCTAATAGGTGATTTTCTGGGTACTCTACTTTACACCACACCTACTAATTTTTAAATTGGTGCTAAAATCCTACAAGAGTTTCTTGAGGCACAATTTTCTTACCCAGCTAATTACACTGGTCTATATTTGAAAAAAAAAAAAAAAAATTCTGCTGACCCAAATATTTTTGCTGATTTTACCCAAATGAAAGGTGCTGATTTCATATTTGAAGGCAAAACATATGTAATATTTCATTTTTTTCACAAATGAGAAATGTTTAATTTAATTGAGCCAATTTTCATTTTTGTGCTTTCATTGTTTTCCTTGTGTTTAAAAGGCCATAGCGCTTGCATTTTTGTACCTACAGACCCATATGAGCCGTTATTTTTTGCGACACCAGATTTAATTTGCAATGACATACTTAATTTTTCCATAAAATATACTGTGAAACCAGGAAAAAAATTATTTGTGCACTGAAATTGATAAAAGTGCAATTCTTTTTATTTTCATGGGATTTTGTGTTTACACTGTTCACCCTATGATATAACTGTTCTTTAAGTCGGTACGATTACAACGATATGTAACATATACCTTTTATTTTATTTGATGATTTTAAAAATTTTTAAATTAAAAGTTCTTCAAATTGCCCTTTTATCATCCTTATAACGCTTTTATTTTTTTGTCCATGGGGCTGTGTCAATTTTTACGTCATGATCTGTTTTTTTCTATCAGTACTTTGCTTGAATATATGCCACATTTTGATCACTTTTTACTACACAATTATTCTGCATTTGATGTTACCAAAAATCTGCAATTTTGCACTTTGGCGGGTTTATGCACTTACACTATTTAACGTGCAAGATCAAGAATGTGATAATTTAATTGTCCAGGTGATTACGCATGCGGCGATACCAAATATGTTTATTTATTTATTTTTGTAAAATGGGAAAAGGGGGGTGATTTAAACTTTTATGGTACTTTTACACGGAGCGATAATTCGCCCGATCGAACGATTAACTATTTTGAATGAACAATGTTTTTTTTATAACGATCAGCGTTTAGACGGAACAATACATTGTACGGAAAAATCGTTTTGCGATCGCTTAAGCCTATCTCACACACAGGTGAAATCATTGAAAGACTGTTTACACTGAACGATCTGCGAATTTTTTGCGAACGATCAACGATGACTTGAGAACATGTTGAAAGATCAAAATGAATGATTTCTCGCTCGTCGCTTGATCATTCGCTGCATTTACACGTACGATTATCGTTCGAATTCGATCGTTATCGTGCAGATTCGAATGATAAGTCGTTCCGTGTAAAAGGACCATTACTAGGGCATGGGATTTTTTATTAATACATTTTTTTTTACATACATTAATTTAAATTCCCCCTGGGAGACTTCTAATACAACTTTAATGATCTTTCATAGAAATCAGTGCAATATACATGATACTGCACTGACTGATTAGAGCATGCTTAAGTCCATTCGAACCCGAACTTTCGGCATTTGATTAGCGGTGGCTGCTGAAGTTGGATAAAGCCCTAAGGCTATGTGGAAAACATGGATATAGTCATTGGCTGTATCCATGTTTTCCAGACAACCTTAGAGCTTTATCCAAGTTCAGCAGCCACCGCTAATCAAATACCGAACGTTCGGGTTCGGATTGACTCAAACCCAAACCTGCTTCGCTCATCTCTAGTTATAACTGCAAAAGTTTTTAGCGTTTTGCAGAAAAACTGGACCCCAAAACACATAAAGATCACATGTTCTAGTCAGCAAAATTGATGTTTACCAGTGTAATCATTTCACCTGTATTCCTAATCTAGATTGTAAAATGTTCACAGCTATGCTGGCCAAAATATTTCTCTATGTTTGTCCCTTATCAAAAAAGATTTATGCTTTCCAAAAAGCACATATGAACAGTAGAAAAGTTCCTGTAACTGTTAACTGCTAGAGAATACCTTCTCCTTTCGACAAGGCCTTAGAAAACCTATGCTACATAAAACCTATATAAAATTAGCCTCAACCAAATTCAACCTTATTGGTTGAGGCTTTTTTTTTATTTAAGCAAATTATTTTTATACATCCTCAATCATTTGCCATGACTTCTGTCCCTTTAAATTCCATCTCAAAAGATGTCTTCTATTTAAATCAGAAAAGGTACTAGGCAAGGGTCCGTTGATAAACAAAGATAAATTAAAAGGGTTGTCTGGGAAGGGGATGTTTATTTAGATGCCTGATATCCAGTGCTGCCACTAGGATTGTACTTGATCCACAGTGTATGGCCTATTCTAGGTTCCAGGGTCGTGATGTTGAAGGCCCCCTCAGCCAATCAGCAGCTGAGGCAAGACACTGCTACAGCCTCTTAATGGCTGAACGGGCCCTGTAGCTTCACAGCCCCAGAACCCAGAACGGGGATGATGCAGTACAATACCATTGGTGGCAATGAAGCAAGGAGGTGAGTGTAGATTATTGTTTTTACTTACCCCTCCCCAGGTATATAGCTATAAATTCCCCTACTCTTTAAGCATAGTTGGTAAGAACTTGTCCCTAACTTCTTAATTTTGCTAAAATTCAAGGTTAAAGTTCTAAGACCCAATTTCATAATATCTATTTTGTTTCAAATTAGGACTCTATTCACTTTACCCATGTGCCTTATACCACATAGTAGACATCCAAATAAAATGGTGTAAAAATTTATGTTCATCATCTTATTGGCAAACTAGCATTTCCTCTGTAAAACCTATAGTTTGTGAATATCAAAAGGCATTATTAGAATATATAGTTGCACATTTTGAACTGTCATATGTATTAATAAAGATCAAGACTTTTCTCCCACATGGAAGCTTTTATCAGTCTCTCTGGAAATACAGATATAACTTTAAAGCGTAACTGTCATTTCAGGGCGATTTTAAGAAACTCTGTAATAGGTTTTATAAACCAAAAGAGTTTCCTTCTGGACTGAAAAAGCAATCTCCCAGCCTCCCCCCTCACTTCAGAAGAAGCAGGATTTCTGTGTCCATTATGTGGCTATGGAGAGGGAAGGGACTGTTAGAAGTGACTGAGCACGGAGCAGTCTTGCAAAGCACAACACCCTGCAATCTTCTCTCAGTAAGTTCCTAGATAAGCACTAACCTTTCTGACCCCTGAATACAGCGTTTTAGGTGCCCAGACAGTCTGCAAACAGCTGACCTTCATGTCACCTCTTCCTGCTCCCTCATCTCCCTCGGCCCCTCCCCTCTTCATAGGCACAGAATAGAGAGAGCAGAGCCCGTCTTCACTTGCTTCTCTGTAATGAAGACGTGTTTGCCTGATAATGCACAGATAAGAAGTCAGGGGGGAGGCTGGGAAATTGCTTCTTTTGGTAGAATGAGGCTTTTTTGGCTGATAAAACCTATTACAAAGTTTCTTAAAATCGCTTATACTACTGATTTCTGCAATAAAAAAAAAATATGACAGTTACGCTTTAAATATAGGCTTCATTTAGGACCAACTACAGAAGTCAAGCACATCTGAGGTCTAATGTAGCAGTGATTCATTGCAGTGAGAAATTATATCCTTCCTTATACCTGTCCAGCCCTCCCACTGAGAACTCATCAACATGAACAAATGGAGGCAGCACTTAAATATCACCCTTTTATCTACAAGGCAACATTGTTGTACAATTACTGTATATCTAAAGAGAGCCATCAAACATATGTAGTAGAATCCATTCTCAAAAATTTCCATAAGGCCTACCATGTGCCATCCCACCTTCATAATATATCTCCAATCTTATTCCCACTTTGTTTCACAAGATGCCAATGGCACCCATATACATATGCAGATGTACTTTATATCAAATGTATTATGAGAGCATCATATCAGGTTAGAAAATAATGTCAAAGAAGCACAACAAGCTGTCATCTGTGGGGTCAGCAGCAAATACAGTAATGTATGCATTGCTGCTCACTCAATACATTTGTTGGGCGAGGTGGTAGAGCCATGCCTGCTGAATGTAATGAATCAGAGTTGACACATAAAATACTGTAGGATATACATGAGCAGAGACTCTGGTAGGCTCCTGTATATATTGTACATTCGGAGGTGCACTATGCCAGTAGCATAGTGTGCCGCAAAAATTAAGAGGGCTGCCACCAATTATGCTGCCAGCTGCTACATTTGTATGGTGTTCTTCCCCAATAGTGCCACTATTTTGTTATCATTTGATTAAGATAGCCTTCAGTGTGGGGAATATACCTTTACTAAACTCACTACAGTACTAAAATAGGATATAAAGTCCCTAAAATAGAGCTTTTAAATAAACAGCTATTCTCACTTATTTTTATGCTCTTTTAATTTTTCCATCTAATAGTGTTCCATGTTAGATTAGTTAGGCCAGTTGTTTGTTTTCTGTACTATTGCATGACATTTATTATGAAGAGTCAATATTGTATTCTTATCTTGTGAAACTAAATAACATTGAATAACATGAGAATTTGTAACCTTAACAATGAGACTAAGAGAATTAGTGGGAAAAATAGCGGAGTTTTATTTTAATGTAGTTGTAAGCAAATATCGTAAACAAACCGATTTAATTATTGCACTTTATGGGGCTTAACTGTAAGCGTTTATTAATACAAACTAAATGTTCATTACAAATTTCCGTAGAAATGATAAAATATCATGTAAGAAATGAATCATTTGCATGGATCATTAATTCCTCTATTTTCATGTAATTGAATTTGTCAGTAGTACCCTCTCTAACTGAAAACCAGTCATAACCACTAAATTAAATAATAATTAAAGAAACAAGTATTCAAAGAGTTGTTTAGAAGCTAAGGTGCCATTTAACTAACACATAGCAATTTAATGTAAATTTCTAGCCGTATACATGCAGTTCTGAAAATTGTGCATCCTGTGGTTTATATATGTTTTATTTAACAAGTATGTTAAAAATTTCACAGTAGGCGCATTCATTGTGCACAGGAAACCTAAATAAGTATTCAAAGCAAACAAGTGAAAGTAATATGTTTAGCAATATGAGAAATTCAGGAGTATTACACCACAATTTTAGGTGTTTATTTCAAGGTTTTCTACCTTTTTATTATTGTTTGTTTTCCAAAAACAACACAGGAAACATTAAATAAACAAATAATAAAGGTGATTTATCGTGCTGTTTCATTTTCTACCTAATCACAGCTCAGCTTTCATTATACCAGTGCAATATGAGAAATAAAAGTTATGATTGGTCGGTTTTAGAGATGAGTGAATCACTCGTAAATTCATTTTGCAAAGTTTGCAAATATTCTTATGAATTTGCGAATATTCGCGAATTACATATAACCGAATTTCATTTAAAACAGTTAAACTATAGTAGCTAAAATAGTGGGACTAATAAAGAAAGGCGAATTTTTCACCCCATGTTGCTGTTAGAGATGAGTGAACCGGTTCGGCCGGTATGGGATCCTGTTCGGATTTTTCCAAGAGTCCAAGTCCGGTTGGATTCAGATTTTTGGAAGTCCGTTCCGAAATTTTTATTTTTTTCTTGCTTTCTAAAATGGCAGCCACCATTTTAGAAAGAAAGAAGTGTTCTGGGCAGGAAAAGCGTTTTTCCATGATGCCCGGAACACATCCAATCTTGCAATAGCCCACCCCCTGTGTGACGTCGGTATTGTTTTAAGAGGAGCGGTCACATGACCGCACGACGCAGTCTGCAGAGAGAGAGGAAGGAGACTGTTAGCAGTGCACAGAGCTTGTCAGTGACAAAACGCTGCTCCTGCTGCTGTACGCTGCTGTACTGACTACCCAGAAGATATTGTACAAAAGCAAAGACCAAAAGATTATTAGGAAAGCAGAGAGGAGAAACATATAGTGATTGAGAGAGAAAAATAGAGAGGGCGAAAGATAGATAGATTAGGCATAGGAGAGCAAAGGGTGCACAGAATAAAAACGTGCTATACAGATATATAGGTACTATACTGTCACCCTTGCAAGAGTATATATGACATAGGTGTTATCCTGAGGCACAAATATACCTTGTGCATGTGTGTAGAATAAAACTCTAAAAAAAAGTGCTCTACTGACTATTGACTACTGCTGCTCCTGTACTGGCCTCAAATGACTATTGCTGGACCTCCACTGGCCTCCAATGACTACTGCTGCTCCTTCACTGCATTTGTGACTTTTTTCCTGCATAGACCCTGTAATGGTGAATATTAAAGTCTAAAAAAGAAATTGACTTTGAGATATTGAAAAGATAATGATGTTACTGACATGTAGATTCCTAAATTCAACCAAATACACTACCCCCGTATCATGTAGATGCTTTAAACTATGACAAGGTCGAGCCGAACTGTCAAAAAAATCCGAAAGTCCAGTCGAAATGACCTTTCGAAAAGTTCGCTCATCTCTAGTTGCTGTGACAGTGTCAAAAGTTGAAAAATGTCGATTTCTTAAAAATCGGCATAAACTAATTTTTATCCCAGGACAGCAGTGGACATTGCTAAATTAGCGGCGTCAAATTACATCTGAAGAACATTGATTGATCAGGGGTATCAAATTAAATGGTCTTCATGGGCATCATTGGATGCCAGTGGATCAGTGGGATAAAATGAGTCTTTCTCACAGGACAGCATTAGACATTGTAAAGCGGAAGCCCCATCAGGGTTAATGTCTTAGGTGTCAGGAATGTGACTTTGTGCTGGGCGACCGAGGAAGCGCTGAGCCTATGGTTGTTTTTTTATTTGCAGTATCTGTCTGAATGCTGTCTTAGCTTCCCACAAAAACCCACACTGCCTGTTACACTCTGGCAGTGCTGGGGTTAATCCTTCTTTAGGCCTGTCCAGCTGAGCTGGGTGCTAAGATCAGGGCTAATCCAATCAGCTGCCAGTCCCAGTCCCTGATTCCAGATAAATATCAGCTAGCTCCTCATTTCCCTGATGGCTATTGAATTACACTCTGCTACAGCTTTTACCACTGCTATTGTCTTTGTATTTCTGACCTTCGGCTTTGTTTCCTGACTTCCCTTTTTTGCCGCCTGTCCTGACATTACCGCCTGACTTTGACTACTCTTTTGGATCTTGATTTTGTACTTTTGCCGCCCGACGTTGCTCACCCGAATTGTCTACTCTGACTTCAGAGCTTCACAGGTGATGGCTCCCAGAGAAGCTAGGGAAGCTGTGTCGTACAGTCAGTGGCTAGAAGGCCTAGGTTTTACTTTATCTGCAAAGTGTTGTATATGTCTTATGTTTTTCCTTGTACTTACAAATAAAGCAACTGTTGTGAGTTTAAAACATTCATCACTGACTGGACTGAAGTTTGTGATGTGCCAACCATCTAAACCCCCAGATTGTCACTCCCCCAAACAATAGCAAGTTAATGCAATATGGTGAAATAAACACATTACATGGTTTAAGAACCAGGCACTTTTACTTAAATAAAACGTTGCAATGAACATAAAACTTTTTAAAAGCAGACCTGGAAATCATGGCAGATGCCAGGCAAATTTCTTAAATGTTACTGTAAACATTTTTTACAGTGTAGTCCTTGAGCTACATATAACTAACTGGTTTTACAGTACCTCAACTAACTAGCGTAACTGCTTCTGGTAGAGAGCCAAGATGGCGGCTCATTTCTTGATGCTGGACATGGGTGGTCGCTCTTCTCCTTGGGTGAGTGGTGGAAAGGCTGGAAGCTGTGCCGCTGCTGCTGCTCTCGATGGTGCTTGGGTGGAGGACTGAGGGGGGAAAGAGGCGCTGGTTCAGCTGTGCTAGACGCGGAGGCTCTCTTGTCAGAGCATGAGGGTGGCAGTGGTAGCAAGCGCAGCCCTTCTGAAGTCTCGCTGAGGGCTACACAGGGCCTCTGTGGATCCTTAGACCAGTCGTCCTCCATACCACTGTAAGGTGGGGGCGGTATTCTGGTCACACCCGGTGCCCACCAACCTTGGGGCCCCAGCATGGGGGTGAACTCTACCTGCTCTCCCAGGAACAAGGAATGCAGAAGCTCTGGCAGATCACAATGCTTCATCGAGGCCCGGTTAACAAAGTACCATTTGGGTCCATTGCTGTCCTCTATGAAGCCATTCCCCCAGTCACGGCTGAACTCGCGTACAGTCCCCTGCAGCTGCAAGAGATGAGTGTCCTTCTCAATGGGCTACCTTAGTCTCTGGCGGATCTCCCACTCACGGTCCACCCGCTCTTTGTAGAACTACTGATACTTTGTATCAGCTGCGGTGCAGGTCTGCTGTCTGGAAAGGGGCTCCTGTACCTTACAGGCTCCGTGGATCCCCTGGACGACCTGCTGCAGGCAGTCCCCCTCTCCAAAGAACCACTGTGGTATCTCAGACCACTCAGGGCTCTGTGGCCTGCCGTCCATTAGTCAGGGCTCTATCACTACCCCTTCCTCCCAGGGGATGACAGGGTCCTGGCGCATTTGAGTCTCTAGCGCCCCTGCCACTTCTGGGTCGGGAGCCACAAGTGCTTCATCCCGAGGCATGCTAATGCAGACCTGCTCAGAGGAGGTGGAGACAGGCTGCGGCTTGGGCATGTCCTCTAGCTTGTTAGTAATGGTGGCTGTGGGAGCTCAGGACTCATGGTGCTGCTGGCTTTCCATGCTGTCGATGTCTGAACAACCTCCCTTTCCGGGCGGTCCATGTTCCGCCCACTTCCTGTGTGGAACGGAGGCACTGTTTCTCCTATCTCCAGCAAGAGTGCAGTCTGCTTCAACAGGCGGCCACTGTGTAGAGGGGGAGGGGCGGGGACTACACAGAGCTGCTGAATAACGATTTTTACTTTATTCTATGGGAGAAAGGCATTATTAATAATCCCTTTCTCCCAAAGAGTAACCATATAACTTTATGCCAACACAGACAGCCGCAATCGCGGCCGCCATGTTTGGCAAATTTTTGAAGTGAAACGGGTGAAATTTGCTTCGCAATGCGAAGCAAATTTATTCCTGGATTCGCTGCGAATCTGGCTTTGCCAGATTCCCTTTGCACGTCATTAGTTGCTATGACTAACAAAGAGGAGCTTAGTATAAGAAAGCTTGCTAAATCTCCCTGTTAGGACTAGGAATAAATGCTCAGACCGGTTGCTGGGGGCACGACGACGGCGTCCATAGCAGCTGGACTGCTGTGCATGTTTTTAGCTAACTCTGCTCTGCTACTCCTTGTTGAAGCAGTGGCCAGGGTGCTCTCCCCTGGCTGATCAGCATAGCTGTAGTAGGTTTCACTGATTGTTGATTGACAGTTGACACACCAGTCAGCTGTCAGTACCTGGGCAGGACCTGGAGCCTCAGGCCCTATCACGCCTGGGGGCTGGGACTACAGGTTGCATAAGTATCCTCCTCTGTCTTCCACCCCCTGCCTGTGAAAGTGCCTAGTTCGCTAGTGTATCTGGATCAAGTGTTTTCCCTGCTTTGTATTTCTGGTAACTTGACTTCTGGCTTCTGACTTATCGACTACCCCTTGGACAAGTTTTGTACTGCACTGCTCGACTGTTACTGACCCGGATTCCTGACCTTGCTCTCATTGTGTTTTGTCTGTCTTGTTTTGTTTAGTGTGGCACTTTAGTAGAGCAGGGACTGCCATCCAGTTGTCCGTTTGCCACCTAGGGCATCTGAGGCAAGCAGGTAGGGGCAGCGGGGCGGGTGCCAGCTTCAGGGCTCACCTGTCCTTGTGTCTCCCTGTCCCTATCCTAACACTCCCCTGACATTTAGAAAGAAAGAAAGGTTGCAAAAATGGCATAAATATTGTATACCATAACCAGCTCTTTTACACATTTGGGCCCTGTCTGTTCTATGAAGAGGGGGGGGGGGGGAGGAGGGAGATTAGTCAGCAGCAGAGAGCAGAGAACAAATGATTACACAGAGAAGCTGTGTGAAGCTGGTATTCAGAGGTCAGAGAGGTCAGTGCTGACTTCAGGGGAGATAGCCCTGTGATGTAGCTGTAAATTAAATCTTTGTTGTCCTGTTTTGGTGCCTCATCTCACTCAACCCCTCCCCTCTCCATAGACAATCATGAAGACAGGGGGGAGAGCTTCAAACTACTTTTTCATTATAAAAATGCATTTTTCGTTTCTTAAAATCGCCTGTACTACACGACAGGCTAAACGACAGTGACACTTAAAATTAGTCTTCCAAGTTAAGCCTTTTTACGCAAAATACAAAATACTTTTAGGTAATAGAAGTATTTATTTTAATTCAATAATTTTCAGAAATGAAAGATCAAAATCAGTGGTGTTGTTCAGAACACATATAAATGCCTGTAATAGTAGGCACATGATTTCCCGCATTAGAAAATGTATCAAAGCCAAAAGTTGATCTAATATGTAGTATATGTTTGCTACACCCAACTTTGGATAAAGGGTAACGATAAATTAAAGGTGTAAGGAATGTATTGTAATAGTATGTAGGCTCTCAAGGAGTATAACCTATAATATGATATCAGTATCTGACGTCTGTAGAAGGCAATAATTACAGAGATGTGATTGACTTTAAAATCATACGAAAACTTTATCTTCTAAAAACAATAAATTCATGTGTCATAAATCATAATCATAAAAACAAGTGTCATGCACCATAAATGTAAAGCAAATAACAAAAGTCATAAGAACAAATATCTATATAATAAAAATTAAAGTCTGTCTGTCTGTCCAGTATAGACTTCCAAACGCCTGAACAATTTGACCCCAAATTTGGCACATACATACATTGGGTACCCGGGAAGGTTATTGCGAAGGTCCCGTCCCCTCCAGATGTACAGGAGAGGAGGGGGAGGGGGAAGAGCGGCGCCCCATAGAGATGAATGAGAAAATCTCCACACTGCAAACACAGGTGATATAATTAGCTGCATGTCTCCAGCAGTAAACGGCAGTTGGGAGCCTTAGCAACCAATAGGATTACTGCTTTCATTTTCACAGGGAGCAATGGTTGCTAGGGCAGCTTCCTCACAACAGATACACAGAAATAACTGGTAGACCCCCTACTCCATCTATACAGTACATGTATATACAGGACCCCCTACTCCATCTATACAGTACATGTATACAGGGCAATACAGGTATACAGGACCCCCTATACACCGCCATACATTGACTACTCCATCTATACAGTACATGTATACAGGACAGCATTACCAGCTGCTGCTGCCCTAAGCACTAAACCTGAAGATGCCCCATCCTCACTCACCAATTAGCATCAGGATAGGTAGGTAATAGTTTCACACGTCACATTTAACACCGCCACACCAAGCCTGACCAATACTGCCATACTGTGTCTGGATAACACTGTCATACCAGACCTGACCAATACTGCCATACTCTGACTGGATAACACTGTCATACCAGACCTGACCAATACCGCCATACATTGACTGGAAAACACTGCCACACCAGACCTGACCAATACCGCCATACTGTGACTGGATAACACCGCCATACCAGACCTGACCAATACCGCCATACTGTGCTGGATAACACTGTCATATCAGACCTGACCAATACCGCCATACTGTGCTGGATAACACTGTAATACCAGACCTGACCAATACCGCCAAACTGTGACTGGGTAACACTGTCATAACACACCTGACCAATTCCACCATACTATGACTGAAAAAAACTGCTATACCAGACCTGACCAATACCGCCATACTGTAACTGGATAACACCGCCACACCAGGCCTGACCAATACCACCTTACTGTGACTGGATAACACTGTCATACAACACCTGACGGATACCGCCATACTGTGACTGGATAACACTGCCATACCAGACCTGACCAATACCGCCATACTGTGACTGGGTAACACTGCCATACCAGACCTGACCAATACCGCCATACAATGACTGGATAACACCACTATACCAGCCCTGACCAATACCGCCACACTGTGACTGGAGAACACCGCCACACCAGACCTGACCAATACCGCCATACTGTGACTGGATAACACCGCCATACCAGACCTGACCAATACCGACACTGTGACTGAATAACACTGCCATACCAGACCTGACAAATACCGCCATACTGTGGATAACACCGCTATACCAGAACTGACCAATACTGCCATACCCCCCTCGAAAAGACACCAGATTTTCTGGAAAGTCTGAACGGGAGGGTACTGCCCCTCTGCGCACCAGACCATGGGTGCCTAATGGTAAATACGACCCTGCAGGTATACAGGACACTACAGGTATACAGGACCCCAAAACTATACACTACAGGTGCACGGGACCTCCACCAACTATATACTACAGGTATACAGGACCCCAAACTTTACACTACAGGTATACAGGACCCCAAAACTATACACTACAGGTATACAGGACCTCCACCAACTATATACTTCAGGTATACAGGACCTCCACCAACTACAGTATATACTACAGGTATACAGGACCCCAAACTATACACTACAGGTATACAGGAACTCCATCAACTATATACTACAGGTATATAGGACCTCAAACTATACACTACAGGTATACATGACCTCAAAACTATACACTTCAGGTATACAGGACTTCCACCAACTCTATACTACAGGTATACAGCACCTTCACCAACTCTATACTACAGGTGTACAGGACCCCCAAACTTTACACTACAGGTATACAGGACCTCCGCCAACTATATACTACAGGTATACAGGACCCCAAACTATACACTACTGGTTTACAGGAACCCCAAACTATACACTACTGGTATACAGCACCCCCACCAACTCGATACTACAGGTATACAGGACCCCAAAGCTAGAGACTACAGGTATACAGGAACTCCACCAACCATATACTACAGGTATATAGGACCCCAAACTATGCACTACAGGTATACAGGACCCCAAAACTATACACTACAGGTATACATGACCTCCACCAACTCTATACTACAGTTATACAGAACCCTCAAACTATGCACTACAGGTATACAGGACCCCCGAACTATATACTACAGGTATACAAGACCTCCACCCACTATACATTACAGGTATACATCACCAACTATATACTACAGGTATACAGGACCCCCGAACTATACAGTACAGGTATACAGGACCTTCACCAACTATACACTGCAGGTATACAGAACCTCCCTCAACTATACACTAGAGGTATACAGCCCCCCCAACTACACACTATAGGTATACAGGACCCCCCCAACTATACACTTTAGGTATACAGCCCCACCAACTATGCACTACAGATATGCGAGACCCCTAAAAACTATACACTGTGGATATATACAGAACCCCTCCAACTATGCACTACAGGTATACACTAATTCCACAGATTAACTCAGATGAAACAATACCTTTAGCTTGGCCTCCTGGGCACCTTAGAACAAATCTAATTAACACACTGACACTCTATACCCGGGCAGCGCCGGGTACATTTTCTAGTATATTATAAAATTCAAGGTCATACAATATGAATTGCCGAAATGAACTGTCAGCGCAGCGCCCTTGCGTTGATTGTTTCTATCGATGGAGATCGTGGCTCACATTTAATAAAATGAGATAAAATATCCACTGTGGTATTTTGAATAGGATGGCTTGATATTGCACTGCGTGTTCCAAGATTCTCTAGCAGAATAGCGATATATATTACTTGGTAATGATATTGCAATATTGTTACGGTCCGAGTGGTGGTTGTTTGTAACCAACTTGTGTTTAGAATTGGTGGTGTATAGAGCGTATTTGAAAGGCGCTCGATTTATGTGCACATATACGAGTGATGGTTGTTATGTGTCTAACATATAATTGTATAAATAAATTAGGGTTGGTGGATTGTCCACCTCTCACCAGACTTCCAGTAAACAGCGGCCGCATAGAAGGAGGGTAGGTTGGGCTCTCGAGCTTGCCGCTCTCGGGTTTTCGATGCTCCCGCTTGCCGGCGTGTGTAGGATCTTACAGAGGCTGTCACTGTGTCTGCATGATGTAGAGCGTGCACTCGTTTGAATCTCTAGTAATGGTCCATACGAGTGCAGAGTAGAGGCTGTGGGAGTATATAAATATGAGCCAGGATAGTTTATCGGCTAAGTTACCCTTTTCAGATGCGTTTATGGAGTTTGCTCACTCCTTTCCTCAGTGAAGAGTGGATAACCATGTGTGTATAGTTAGTGATAGTTTAATCTTTTATCTCTTTCTTGGTAGTTTGTAAGACGTGTGCTGGATTTCTCAGTCTCTCTCTTCATGTTTTCCATTTAGTTGCCTTCTAGTGGACTATATGGGAGGCATTTATTAAGTCCGGCGTTTTTTACGCCGGACGTAAAAATGCCCCCGCAGCTCCGTCGCTACGGAGATTTATGTAGAGGCGGACTGCCTCTACATAAATCCCGTGCGCGCCGTTGCGCACCGCCGAAAACCTACGCCAGCTGAGGACTGGAGTAGGTTTTCGGCGTACATTTTGGCGGAACGGATGATAAATCGCGCGGACTCTGAGTCCGCGCCCTCTGTTCCGCCCACTCTCCGCCCCTTTTCCGCCCCCTTTCCGCCCCCTGGCGTACTCGGCGGAAAGTGCCGATTTGCGAATATTTTATTCGCAAATCCGCCATTTTTGCTTAAAAAAAGACGCAAATCGGCACTTTCCGCCGAAAATCATCCATTCGCCGGATGATACATGTGGCCCTATGTCTTTTCATGTATGTTTTTTTTCTTTTTTTTCTAATGGTATCGTACATGAATTATGCCTTGTTGTAAGGTTACCTTGAGTGCTTATGCATACATATAGTTATTTTGTACAGTGGTGAGAAATTAGGATATACAGTACAGTATAGTTTAAAAAATGCATCATATAGATTGGAAAACCGCATATATGGTCTGAATATTCAGACCATACAGTATATGCGGTTTTCCAATCTATATGATTGCTATAAAGAATAGATCTCAATGAGAGATCAGTGTGCATAAACTAGAAGTCTCCCTGGGGGGCTTCCAAAATATGTGTTTAAAAAAATAAAATAAAGTGTTATTATTAATAAAAAGCTCCCTCCCCTAATAAAAGTTTGATTCATCCCCCTTTTTCCATGTTATAAATAAAAATACATAAACATGTTCGTTATCGCCGCGTGCGCAATCGCCCGAAATATTAATTTATTTCATTCCTGATCTGGCACCGTAAACGGTGTAAGCGTAAAAAAATCCCAAAGTGGAAAATTGCGCATTTTTGGTCGCATCAAATCCAGAAAAATTGTAATAAAAAGCGATCAAAAAGTCGCATATGTGCAATCAAGGTACCAATAGAAAGAACACATAATTTCACAAAACACAGCCCCATAGATCAAAGGATAAAAGTGCTATAAGCCTGGGAAAAGAGCAATTTTAAGGAACATATATTAGTTAACAATAGTTTGAATTTTTTACAAGCCATCAGATAAAAGAAAAGTTATACATGTTACATATCGTTGTAATTGTAACGACTTGAGGAACATATATATATATATATATATATATATATATATATATATATATATGTATAAAACAAGACAGTTTTACCCCAGGGCGAACGACGTAAAAACAAATACCCACCAAATAAACAATATGTGTTGTTTTTTTTTTCAATTTCACCAGACATTTATGCTTTTGCAGTGTACTTTATGAAAAAAAAATCAGCCATTCATTGCAAAGTACAATTATTGGCGCAAGAAATAAGGGCTCATATGGGTTTCTAGGTGAAAAAATGCAAGTGCTATGGCCTTTTAAGCACAAGGAGGAGTAAAACGGAAGAACAAAAATCGAAATTGGCCCGCCCTTAAGGGGTTACATTTTGAAGGATGGACCCATCAAGCCAATGCACCAAGTGCAGGGAATCCCAGGAAGGAAAGAGGGAATCCCATACATTCTTCATTACACATAAGGGAGGGCTTCATGCACATGCTGCCTAACCTGTGGGCGAGATCCTGTTGTGACCCACCTTAAAATTGTGAACAGGAGTCTGTTGTGACCACCACCTTATAAATGTGGGTAGGAGCCTGTTTTGACCTCTTTATAATTGTGGGTAAGAGCCTGTTGGGTCTCTGTTAAAAACTGTGGGTAAGAGCCTGTTGTGTCCCTGTTAAAAAAAAATGTGGGTAAGAACCTATTGTGTCCCTGTGAAAAATCGTGGGTAAGAGCCTGTTGTGACCTTCCTTATAATTATGGGTAAGAGCCTGTTGTGACCTGTCTTATAGTAGTGAGTGAAATTCTGTTCTGAAAAATTGTGGGCTAGAGCTTGTTGTGAACCTGTTAAAAATTGTAGATAAGAGCTTGTTGTGACCCACCTTATATTTGTGGGAGAGAGCCTGGTGTGTCCAAATTAAAGTGTGGGTAAAAACCCGTTGTGACTTACCTTATAATTGTGGGTATGAGCCTGTTGTAAATCTTTTAAAATTGCAGGTAAGAGCCTATTTTGACCCTCCATATAAGTGTGGGTAAGAGACTGTTGTGACCCAGCAGGTAAGAGCCTGTTTTTACCCTCATAATTATTGATGAGAGCCTGTTGTGACCCTGTTAAAAGTTGTGGGTAAGAGTCTGTTGTGACCATTCTTATAACTGCAGGTAAGAGCTTGTTGTGACGCTGTTTAAAAATTGTCAGTGAGAGTTTATTGTGACCCTGCTAAAAATGGTGGGCAAGAGCCTGTTGTGACCATCCTTATAATTGTGGATAAGAGCTTGTTGTGACCCTGTTAAAAATTGTGGGTAACAGCCATTTGTGATCCACCTTATAATTTTGGGTAAAAGCCTGTTTTGACCCTCAATATAATAGTGGTTAAGACCCTGGGGTGATCCTATTAAAAATTGTGGGTAAGAGCCTATTTTGACCCCTCTTAAATTGTGGGTAAGAGCCCTTGTGGGGTGACCCTAAAAAAAATTGTGGGTCAGAGCCCTGTTGTGACCCTTTCAAAAATGGTGGCGGCAAAAGTCTGTCACCTTCTCAGAAATTGTGGGTGAGGGTGCAAGGTCAGAGGCAGGGGTGTGACCCACAGTTACTCATTGAGGAGCACAGCTTTCCTCCTAGTTATTTGAGCCTGATAGTGGTCGCTCCCCTGTTGATCTTTGCACGACAGTTTGCAAAAGAAATTTTTTTCGTCTCCTGCACTTTCAACAAAATAATGCAGGAATGCCTCCTCTGTGAGCTGGTGCTTCAGGGAACACTTGCAGGGCCACCTGCTATGACCCGCCTTCTCCCTGTGACCACACAACTGCCTCTTGCAGTTGGTGGTGCAGATCCCACCCCCTCTGAAATGCTGGGTCTAGTCTGCTCACCTCCTGGACCATAATTTCAGAGCACAATTCCCAGCCCCTTCTCCGCATCTGCATCTTTATTGGCTGATTAAAGCCGCCTACCATGTGGGGAGGAAACTATGAATATCAGTCAAGCACCATGCTGTATTTGTTTGGGTATTGAGTACTTTTGAATACCGCAATACTCGAGTAAATAGTGAACTTGAATGAGCTTGTTCATTCATCTATAATTGTCACAAAAAAAGTGTTTTTCTAAATGCAGAGGCTGTTTCCTTGTTTGAGAAGTTGCTGTGGAAGTCTGAGTTTGTAATGTCACTAATAAATCCATAAGCATTCCCTCAGCAGAATGGGACTGAACGCATACACGGAGAATGATCTATCTATCTTTTCTCCAAGTTTGCCTATACAGATCACTGATAACTAGAGTTGATCGAACTGTTCTAGAAAAATTAAGTTAAAACATCTTGATTTTCTCAAACTCGAACCGAACCAAACATTTTACTGTTCGTTTGAGTTAGCACTCGAGTTCGAATTAGTGTTCGAGCGCCTTTTTTGCCAGCCAATCAGTGCAGAGCAGAAAAGTCATTGCTGAGGTGTAGGGGGTCTCATTAGCTGCTAAAATCACATGACCATGTCACATAAAAGTCACCGTGCCGCGTTCTGGGCGTCATTTTCTCCTCATTCAGTGTGGTGCATGGACGGCAGTCTCAGTGTACTATCGTCTTCCTGCAAGCTGCTAGTTCGATTAGTCGCTGTGGTGTGTTCTGGACGCCATTGTTTCCTCACTCACTCATTTCCCTGATTGCTGCCATTTTGATTAGTTCCTATGCAGATTTCTGGATGCCATTGTCTCCATTGTCACTTGTCTGTACAGACAGCTACCTGACAGATAGGCAGTGAGATTAGTGATATTACACAGATAGGCATTGAGATTAGAGAAATTAATAGGGGGTTCATCAATGTTACAATACCATATTTGCAACGAGCATATTCAACAAGCCAATTTATACATTGTGCCTAAAAGTGTATTTTGGTCTGCTCACATCTGTTAAACATTACTTAAACGTACATCTCATTTGTGTACATGCATTCCTTGAGTTATTATAGCTGTATTCCTATAAGCTAAAAAACGTCCTCTGTCCGTCAGGAAAAATACAAAATAGTAGACCTGTGTTATACAGTGATTAAACATACATCTGGTTTGTGAACATGCATTTCTTGAGTTATTATAGCTGTATTCCTATAAGCTAAAAAACGTCCTCTGTCCGTCAGGAAAAATACGAAATAGTAGACATCCGTTAAACAGTGATTAAACATACATCTCCTTTGTGTACATGTATTTCTTGAGTTATTACAGCTCTATTCCTATAAGCTATAAAACCTCCTCTGTCCGTCAGGAAAAATACAAAATAGTAGACATTTGTTAAACAGTGCACAATTCACTCTTTAACCCTTAGAGGAAGAAAATGCATTTTTTTTTATTTGGGGGTATTTGTTTTTACGCCATTCGCCCTGGGGTAAAAGTGACTTGTTATATATGTTCATCAAGTCTTTATGATTACAACAATATATAATATGTATAACTTTTATTTTATGTGATGGCTTGTAAAAAATTCAAACCATTGATAGCAAATATATGTTCCTTAAAATCACTCTATTCCTGTGCTTATAGCGCTTTCATCCTTTGGTCTATGGGGCTGTGAGGTGTCAGTTTTTTGCGCCATGATGTGTTCTTTCTATTGGTACCTTGATTGTGCATTTACGGCTTTTTGATCACTTTTAATTACAATTTTTCTGGATTTGATGTGACCAAAAATGCGCAATTTTGCACTTTGGAATTTTTTTAGGCTTACGCCGTTTACCGTGAGAGAGGAATATGATACATTAATATTTCGGGCGATTACGCATGCGGCGATACCAAACATGTTTATTTATTTATTTTTATTTATAAAATGGGAAAATGGTAGTGATTCAAACTTTTATTAGGGGAGGGGTTTTTTTTTATAATGACAACACTTTTTTTTTTTGTAATATAAAATATATACTGTACGTATATCATACACGGCGCTGCACTAAGTTGGCAATAGTATGCTGCTTGTGATGCACAATGGGGATACCCGTAGTCCCCTGCGTGATAGACAATAGGATCAGTAAAAGATTTGGCATCTAGCGCAAAACTATAATAAAACTCATAAGGCGATCATAACTCACTTGATATCTTTTCCGTCTATTTATTCCTGATGGTGAGGTGATTGTAGTCCTTCCAATTTGGGGTTCCAACAGGATTAGTATAGTCCACGCTGGGAGTACGCCCCGGCCGGTGGCGTGTTCTCAACCAGCTAGTTAGTGTTCCGGTATGGGTGTACTGTGACGTCACAGAGTTTGTTACGGAGCAAGGTGAGGACCAAAAACTTTCTCCTACTAGTTTCGGCGTTACCAACGCCTTCCTCAGGGATAGTGAATAGCTCTTCTCCTACTCCTTTTACGTACTCGGAACAGCCTAATTATCCTCCTATTGGTTCCCGTTTGGATCTTGGATTGTCTCTTTCTTCTCATGGCGGGCATTAGATGATCCCGTCTGGAGTCCGGTATGTCTTTCTTTGTTTTTACTACTGGAGTTTTATTACAATTGTAGCGGTTTCAAATATCATTACTTTTAGGTTTGTGCAATTGTCACTCCGTTGAAACTTCTCCGGTGCTGTGTTTTCTTTCAATGTTTGCACCTGTGTTTATACCTGTGTTTATACTGCTGTGGTTTTGTTACAATTGCAATCCCTCAAATTTTTGTTTTTCCTGTGTTTGCGTGTCTCTGTAAAACTGTTTAGTTCACTTTTTTTTTTTTAACACCTATACTAGAAGCCTCTCGACCGCAGATGCGCTTTCAACCTAGCCAGGGAGAGATCTTCGAGCAGGGAGAGATAGGTTTTAGTAGCGTTTTGGTTAGGCAGGATTACTACTGAACCCAAAAGTCCTTTTCAGGGCTAATATCCAGCAAAAAAGGTAATCTTTGAATCCAAAGCACTTCTCGGTGCTAAGACATAGATAACATATCAGCAGCAGCATCAGCAGCGGTATTCATTCTAGTACCCTGTGTGTACAAGTGACTTATATTGTCCCTGGTTTAGCCCACTAAGGGCACGTAAACCTTATACATATTGTGCCAGTTGCCCATTAAAAGGCAAGTGATACCTTTTGTGCCAGTTGCCCATTAACCCCTTAACGACAAAGGGTGTACATTTACGCCCTGTTGTCGTTAAGGGCGTTCAGAACGGGGCCGCGCGGAGACCCCGCTCTGAACCGCCACGATCCCGGGTGCCACGTGTAGCCCCGGACCGCGGTTATTAGCGGGCACGGTGCGATCACCGTGCCCGCTAATAAGGTAATCAGATGCAGCTGTCAAAGTTGACAGCTGCATCCGATTACCGGATGCAGCCGTTCCCTGGTGTCTAGTGGCGGAGATGCTCCCCCGGGACGTTGCCCCGGAGGAGCGATCTCCATGACTGGAGCCGGCCAGGGTCTCCGCAAAGATGGTGCTGACCCCTACTCGGCACTTGTTTGTTTTCGGCTGCAGCAGCCGAAAGCAAATGAGTGCCGATCTCATTGATCTTTGCTGTATAGGTATACAGCAAAGATCTCAATGAGGGATCAGAGTGTATATACTAGAAGTCCCCCAGGGGGGCTTCTAGTATAATTGTAAAAAAAAAATAAAAAAAAAGTGTTGTCAATAAAAAGCCCCCTCCCCTAATAAAAGTCTGAATCACCCCCCTTTTCCCCGGTTATAAATAAAAATAAATAAACATGTTTGCTGGTTTGCCGCGTGTGTAATCACCCAAACTATTAATTTATCACATTCCTGATCTCGCACGGTAAATGGCGTAAGCGCAAAAAAATCCCAAAGTTCAAAATTGCGCATTTTTGGTCGCATCAAAATCAGAAAAATTGTAATAAAAAGCGATCAAAAAGTTGCATATGCGCAATCAAGATACAGATAGAAAGTAAACATCATGGCGCAAAAAATGACACCTCACACAGCCACAGGATAAAAGCGCTATAAGCATGGGAATAGAGCGATTTTAAGGAACATATATTTGTTAACAATGGTTTGAATTTTTTACAGGCTATCAGATAAAAGAAAAGTTATACATGTTATATATTGTTTTAATTGTAACGACTTGAGGAACATATATAACAAGTCAGTTTTACCCCAGGGCGAGCGCCGTAAAAACAAATACCCCAAAAATAAACAAAATGTGTTTTTTTTTTCAATTTCACCACACATTTATTTTAATCATGTATGTACTGCTGCGCAAGAAATACGAAGGAAATGTGTGAACATTGCCGTAAACATTCGTAAAGAGTTCACAAATATTTTTCCTTTGCAACTGCGGAGAGTGGCATTATACTGCGATTTTGGGGTGTTGGGGGCACCCAGCCATGCTCCCCCTAATGTCCTAGTGTCATTCCGGAGGTGTTCGCATCGTTTAGGGGGTTTTCTTGGGAGACTTGGTGACCTCCAAGTGGTCGAATTTTTATTTCCAATTGCCGAGCATTTTTTTCCCACTATAATGGGATCGAATATTTATTCGAATAGTTGAATCTCGGTGCCTATGCGATTCGAGTTCTCGAAAGTCGAATATTTCACTACTCGCTCATCTCTAATGGTTACATACAGTTTGATGTTATTAGTTATAGTTTACAGTTTTATAAAGTTTTTTGTGCAAATGTGCAATATGAACGAATAATGCAATAAGGCCATATAACAGTTTTTGACACAAAAAACCTAAAAATTTACTTTTTGATTTCATCTTTCATTTGTTTAGGAACAACCATGTTCACATACAGTACAAGGCTATGTTCACACAACGTATATTTTCGTAAAAGTATGTGCAATCGGCAAAAGTAAGTGCAATTGGCAATAATGGCTGTACTTTCTACAGAAAGATACGTTGCCTTGTCTTCTGTGGAATCACGGCCAGAGCGTATACACATAGGGCGACATGTATCATCACAAAAATGCGTATTTTTCGGCGGAAATGGGCGATTTGCAAATATTTTATTTGCAAACGGCCGTTTTGCAAATAAAATATTTGCAAATCGCCTATTTCCACTGGGTACGCCGGGGGGGGGGGGGAGGGGGTGTGGAGGGGGCGGAACTGGGGGTGCGGACTCAGAGTCCGCAGGATTTATCATTTTTTACACCAAAGGATACGCCGAAAACCTACTCCACCTTTCACGTATAGTGAATAAGGTTGTGAGTTTATTCACCCATCATGTGCAATACAACGTTTCAGCCTACTCAATGAAGCCTTTTTCAAGCAACACATCATGCATTTCAAGCACACATGTTTGTATTCAAGTGGAGTCTGGGTCTGACTTCGTGGAGGCTGTGCACCCACCTGAGCAGTTGCCACACGGTGCCGTCCGCATCTCTATATTTTTTTGTACTCCACCTTTCAGGTGGTGTAGGTTTTCGGCTGTGCGCACCGACGAGCAAGGGATTTATGTAGAGACATAAATCTCCGTAGCGCCGGAGATGCAGGGACATTTATAAGTCCGGCGTAAAAAACGTCAGACTTAATAAATGTTCCCCATAGTATACGCTCCAGGCCGGGACCTCTTGCGGCCCTGTAGAAAACGGTAAAGTCAGTTTTCTGCGACCGCTATTCAGTAAATAGCGGCCGCAGAAAAACCCTGTCAGTGCACACTATGGAGAGAACGGCTCCGGCCAGTCGCTCCATAGTGTGCAGTGGGGAGTTCTGATACGGGCACGCATGGATGCTGCAGATACTGCAGTACAGGCCGGGATGATCTTTTCATAGACCGTCCGTCTCTGTAAGTAGAACCAAACAGAACAGCAGGGATAAGGACCTCTGTACCCTTGCTGAGAAATTTGGCGGAAATCCTGTCATCTCTGTGGAAGGAGTACCTGTGTGAAGACCTTATTGCCTCCACTCCCAGTGTTTGTGCCACTTCTTAAAGGGGCTTCTATGTTATCACCCCCCAAGTTTGTCTCCTCTTTTACCCTCAAACCTACACACCCTATCGATCAGAAAGTCATTCACTCTACAGGCAGGCTTCAAGCCGTTCCCCTAGCAGGCATAAATGTCCCCATAGTACACTTGTTTTCCTAACAGAGGCAGCTTTCCCATTCTAGTTATGAACTTGTCCCCCTTGCCCCTTCATTGTTCACTTGCCTCCCAAGTTGAGTTATTTTGCCAAATGCAACCTGGCATCCTACCCATTATCCCCACTGCTCAATAGCTGGGCTCTGTAGGTGAGAATTGTTGAGGTGTGGGATTTGTTGAGGTCACAAAAAGAAAGCAATGTCACTCAGCGACAGCAAAAAAAAAAAAAAAAAAAAAAAAGCTTATTCTTTATTTAAAGCAAAATAACAAAACAAATAATATTCAGCAGATCAGGGTTTGTTGCAGCTGCCTTAGTATAAAGCAGCACATTTTCCCAGCTCACATACTCTGAGCCAGACTCTCTCCAAACCTAGGGCTTCCAGGTGTCTTTATATACAAATTTACCCAAAATGCAACACTCTTAAAGCAATACACACATCGGTTTAGATTTAAACATAAAAGTGTTACAAACTTATCCTTTTCTTACACAGCATAAAATCATAATACATATTGTGAAAATAAATAGCATAGAAATATACAAAATAACTAGGAATACAAAGCCCAGTATAGCTGCATAGCTCCAGCTCAGCCTCACCTGCCAGTAATCAGCACCCCCTTCCCTCTGGTTCCTCCTGGTAAGCTGTGATGCTGTTTGTATACTGGTGGATGTGTGTGTTGGTACACAATTTATATATATATATATATATATATATATATATATATATATATATATATATGTGTGTGTGTAAAGTAGCTTGACGGCACTCCAGATGAGGTGAAAAAAAAAGGGTTTACATTTATTCACTTTGTGGATACTGTGGACTCGTGGTTGGAGTATTTGCCTGGCACTCGTATTTTTCCTGTGCTGCAGAAATTACTAAGAATATATATATAGTGAGGGGAAATGCTGCATTTGTCTGTCTGTAGGAATAACAGTGGATAGAAAGAGGTTTTGCTGCCCAGTAGAGAAAGAAAGTGAGAGAAAGACACAGACACAAACAGACAAACGTATACATCATTCCCCCCCCCCCCCCAACAATAATCCTTTAATCTAAGTGTTAATTATGATGGCATCAAAGGGGATCTGGGCCTCCCCATCAACCGTCTCATCTGTGATGTAGCAACACGCTGGAATTTTACTCTCCACATGCTCCAGTGGTCCAGGGTCGTCTGGTGACAGACTTCCATGACGTAACTCTACGTCCTGGGTCGTCTAGGGGTTAATCTCATCAACTGTGAGGCTGCGTTCACACTACGTATATTTCAGTCAGTATATGTATATTTCAGTCAGTATATTTCAGTCAGTATTGCAACCAAAACCAGGAGTGGATTAAAAACACAGAAAGGCTCTGTTCACACAATGGATGGCCGCCATATAATGGCAAATATTTGCTGTTATTTTAGAACAACAGCTGTTATATTGAAATAATGGCAGTTATTTACTGTTATATGGCGGCCATCCACTCAATTTCAACATTGTGTGAACAGATCCTTTCTGTGTTTTTAATCCACTCCTTGTTTTGGTTGCAATACTGACTGAAATATACTGACTGAAATATACGCAGTGTGAACATAGCCTTATGGTGCATTTACGCAGACAGATTTATTTGACAGATCTTTAAAGCCAAAACCAGGAACAGACTATAAACAGGGATCAGGTCATAAAGGAAAGACTGGGATCTATCCTCTTTTCAAATCCATTCCTGGCTTTGGCTTTCAAAATCTGTCAGATAAATCTTTCTGTGTAAACGCACCCTTAGATGAATCAATCTTTGATACAAAGGATTTGGTGGTCAAATTTTTCAAGAGTGGACAAAAACCCCAATTTTTATTGCTGAATAATTTTTTGAAAAATCAATCTCAACATCTGTTAGATGTATCGATGTTTCGTACAGAGGAGTTCCCAAATATTTTTCTCCTATAGACTATAATGGGATTCGATATTTGTACAAATATTGGGAGCTATTCTATTCGAATTATCGGATATTTCACTATTTGTCCATCTCTTTCATTGTTAAAGCCAAATTTCAGGCTATAAGTTGTTCCATGTTTTCAGTTTACTCTTCTGGATGATAATTACATTTTCTCCTACTACATATAAGTGTCAAAATTAACCCGAACATCTCCTATTTACTTTAATGGGGTTCGAGTTCAAACTTTAAACCGAACACCACTAATGTTCGAGGTTCAACTCGAACTTGAACATTTTACTGTCAGCTCATCACTACTGATAACAAGGATCCCAAATGCTGTTACTGTTAGATCACTGCTATTAGTGATCTGGGGACAGCAGGGAAAACATAGAAAATTAATAATAAATCATGTAAACTTTAAATAAAGTTATTCTTACCTATAAAACTGCATATGCATCAATTTCAGACATTCTACATCAGTGTTTCTCAACTCCAGTCATCAAGTACCCCAAACAGGTGATCATTTAAGAATATCTCAGAAATAGGTAACCAAGCATATATATATGCTGTTCACATGTCAACTTATGGTCTGCTGAGGAATGACATTCCACTTTTTTTGGATTGCCATTTTGGTCATGGAAATTCTGGGGTACAGAGTTACAAGCCTTTACACAGCAACTTGGCTGATTACAAAGTTTTTTCTTGGGATTCACATCTGGAGAACGAGCAGGCCACTCCATTTGAGGTCCCCGAGTCTCATTGACCTTGATGAGCTGGAGGATTGTGGTCCATGAAGATGAAATTAGGCCCATGTTGTTCATGCAAAGGCACAATGACTGGATTTGGTTGTTCAAGTAATCTGGGTGTGTCACTGTATCATTCACAAAGTGTAAGGCAGTTCTTTATTGACTAGACACATCTGCCCAGACTGCAACACCACCACCAAAATGACCTAAATGAAATAACTAAAGTAGGTAGAGGGTACAACTCAGTGTCTTTAACAACAAACCAAATAATAACTAGAGAAAAAATAGGGCATGAAAAAAAGTGCACCCCATCACTGATAAAGTACTAATAGTATTCTTTATTTAGACAATTCAACAACACCGACATGATTAAAAAAAATTTAAGAGCCCATACATGTATCAATATGAATCTTGGGAACAACTGAAAAGTAACCAGAGTATTTTCTCAAGCGAGCTACCTTAAAATATTTTAGATACCATGATCAAAAAAATGCAACATGAGCATAAATAAATATATAAATAAATATACAAATACTATTAGCTAATATAAATCCTCACCACCTCCAAATGCTTGTCTGGTAAAATCTGCTCAGTAAACAGCACTAAGGCCCACAGATTCCTCGTCCAGCAAAGGTGCTCCCTTTGGAGCTGTAAAACAAGTATTGATTTGAATTGATCTTGACTTGGTCTTTCCTATAAAGCAATTATAGGGTTCCCCTTTTGATTTTATTGAAGGATTTGCTGGGATCATTTATAAGTTAAGGGACATGAGCATAAATAGGAATCTGCAGACTTTGAGGGGTCTTGTACTACATACTTCTCACCTAAAAATAGGAGGGCATAGGCTAAGGAACAGAGGGACCTTTTCCTCCTTCGGGAACAGACCCAAAATAAGCTAACTAAATTTGGTGATAAAATTGGTAACTGACCTATTAATTTAGCTATTAATGCCACACTTTACAATTTCTGCCAAGATCTACATTTCTTAGGGGCCAGACAGTACACAGCTATATGTACAGATGCTGCATATAGCAGAGGAGCAGAAAACCTGTCAAAATGATGATCTTCTGCTCCTACCTTTTTTTGTCTCTCCTTTTTGTTTTTCAGATATATTTATCCTATGGATTGTTAGATTTGGTGGACTGCATCGATCATTGGAAGATTTATTTATTTTAATAAAATGATCTACATGGAGTCCACTACTAAGCACTTTACAGGCTTAGTAGTGGGACTCATCTGATAGATGACATCTATTACTATGCTGAGGCTTAGTCTTAGTCAATAAAATGGCTAACACTATCCCTCACATTATTATCACAGTACCCACTGCCACAGGAGTACTTGGTACCCATGCTTGCGTGGGTGCAGTGCACTGATCACAGCAGATGGAGCACAGTCTGAGCCCCAGGGGGTTAAGTGAGGGTGCACAGCATCCCCATTTAACCCCCTAGGGGCCAGACTGTTCTTTGCAAGCAGGGGCAAAATTATATTTACCCTCCTGGGCTCCTCTATCTTATCTAGAGAGGAAAATACATTGATTTAAATATGATAGCTAGGGTGACTACTAATTTCCAGTACTGCACACTTGGTCTAATAGAAATAAGATCAATATAGGATTCTGCCTACTGACTCTGCTCACCCTACTGTCTGTATTGTAAATTTACATTGCTTATCTTTTATCAGCATAATAAGTGTTATATTTTATTGGTGGGTTTTGCATTAAAGGGTTTCTTTTTGCCCCAGGCCTTGGCCTGAAGGTTTTTGGTTTAAATTTGCTATATGGGTACCCCTGGCCCCTGAGAGATTTTGTTGTTATCGAATGTATTGAGAGGCATGCGTTCCTTAATACATTTTCTTCAGCTAACTGGCATTGATTTGCTGAGACCAGGTTCATGTGCCTCTCTTAGTAAAATGCTTCCAAATTGTCCAGTCCACAGAGATACATTGCATGAACAGCAGAAGATTGATAAATGACAAAAATAATACAAGATAAATATTTCTTTTCTTGTAATCAATGCTCATAGGGAACTGATGGAGAAACTGTGATATGACAAAGTCAGTATAAATAATGTTGGTCTTTTTTGCATTGTTCTGCTCCTTCCCCTGCAAAGATTTAGATCCATTAAAGGAGAGAAAGGGTTATTGGCAAATATCCATTTCACAACATGGAAATCTAAATTGGCTGTGTAAATACAGAATCCAGTGTTGGGTTGTAAGGTTTTGTTTGGAGTATTGCCAAAGATGTAATGTATTTAGCTGGGAAAAGTGCCTAAAAGTTAATTGAGAGGAAAACACTAATATAAAGATCCTTCCTCCATCACTTCCCCTAATAAAAACATGCAACGGCTTTACATATGTCACTGACAATGAGATACAATATATTCATATACATATTTATCTTTACATATGTTTGAAAAGCAAAATTGCCAGTTACTGTCTAATAATTATTATTATTAGTATTACTACAGAAATGTAGCTATTATTTTATCACGAAATAACATTTGAGTTTTAATTGCAAGTAAACAAATTGTGATGTATCAAGCTATTTTCTTCCAAGTTTTTCTTCCTGACTTTGTAGAAGATTTGAATTTATCAACGCAACACTGATATGTTTGTAAGTTGATATTTCATGATGAATGAAAGAAACTTAATTGTCTCTTCAGCTTGGGTTAAAACATTCATAAACTTTATTGCATATTCTTTAAAATTGGTCACCAGTATTTTTTTTTTTTTTTAGGGGGGGGGGGGGGGAATTTCATTATGCCTTTTTTTAAAGAGATTGTACCACCAGGTACGTCCTCTTTAACCTGACACAGGGATAGAACGGCACCATCATGGGGAAACTCCCGGCTTCCCCATGACGGCGCCGTTCTATCCCTGTGTGAGATTAAAGAGGATGTACCTGGTGGTACATCCTCTTTAAGTTATCCCAATGGATTGCTACATCTCTTGAGCTTTTTAGTTTTAAGTACACACATAATAATTAGAGATGAGCAAACTTTTTAAAAGTTCAGTTTGGCAGGTTTGCTGACATTTTTCATAAAGTTCTGAACCAAACCTTAAACAAAGCACACTAAAATGGCTAAACAATTTTAGGCCTTTAGGTTAAAAAATTTTGCTCATCTATACTTACCTATCTACACTTCCCATGTGCCTTTCTGCTTAAGTCCTGCAGCCACCAAAATCCAATTAGGCCAACCACTGACTGAGACAGGACAATGTTGTGGCCAGTAATTGTCTGAGCTGGTTGTCCCTCTAGTGACAGCCCACTCAGCAACTCACTGATGTGCTCAGCAAATGAATGGCCACATTTGCCGCATCTCAGTCAGTAAGTCATTGGCTGAGTGGGCTGTCATTTTCATTTTAGCTGACTAAGATTGAACAGTGGCCAGTAATTGGCTGAGCAGGCTGTCACTTTCGAGACAAGAGAGAGACAATGATTGACTGAATAAAATGGAGGCAGCTGAAGACTCCAGAGACCAGAGGGATGACATTGGGGGAGAGCAAACACGGGAGAAAACTTTGCAAAGTTCGGAACGAATCACAGTACGGGAATTTAGGTTTGCTCACCTATAATAATTATTGTATAATAAAATGAAAGTTATATAACTTTGTGTTTCAATTCTTCACCATTTTATTTTATCTGCTTGTTGTCAGTGAAAGGGCACAATCATGTTTATGACTAAAAACTGAAAACGTCTACACATAATTTCTCACAGCTGAGAGTCTGCTACAAATGTATCCAACATATTTAATCCTAATACAGTTGTAACTACAATCTTGCATAAAGGAATAGTTTAAATGAATATAAAAAATTCTGTATATATCTTATTAGAGAAAAATGCTTCCGTTCCCACTTATTAGATTGACTTTCAAATTCAAGTTATACTACCCATAGAATTCTATGGAGAGGGGAAAGGTAGAAAGGGGGAAAAGGGGGGGGGGTGCAGAGGGAAATTGCTAGAAATACAGAGACATTGCTGGCTTACTGTTTCACCCCAGCACTGAATTCACAGCTTAGTATTGCTCTATAATGTCCTCCATGTTGCTGCTATTTCTGAGGTTTTGCTGCAGTGATAGAGAAGCAGGATCTCCTGTAATTTGTGTTTCTGCCCACTGATAGATATGGTAACTGCAAGCTGTATAATGGATTGAAATTGTGCTACTCCTGATGTGACAGTTACATTACAATACATTGTAGTTAGAGATGAACAAGTAGTGAAATATTCGACTTTCGAGAATCGAATAGGCACCAATATTCAACTATTCGAACGAGTATTCGATCCCATAGTCTATGGGAAAAAAATGCTCGGCACTTGGAAATCCAAATTCGACCACTTGGAGGTCACCAAGTCCCCCATGAAACCTCCCTAAACAATGCAAACACCTCCGGAATGACACTGGGACATTAGGGGAAGCATGCCTGGGTGCACCCAACCCCCCAAAATCGCAGTATAATGCCATTCTCTGCAGTTGTGAAGGAAAAAATATTTGCGAACGCTTTACGAACATTTATGGCAATGTTCACACATTTCGTTTGTATTTCTTGCAGTGTTACATACATAATTCCAATGTGCGTCTGCAGAACGTCATGGTATTCGCGCGTATCACGTATGACATGCCTTTTTCTGGGCTACTGGAACAATAGGTATCACGTGCCTTTTACTGGGCTACTGAACCAGTATATATCAAGTGCCCTTAGTGGGCTACTGGAACAATATGTATAACGTGCCCTTAGTGGTGGTAAACAGGGACACTATAAGTCACTTGTAAACACAGGGTACTGGAATAAATACACCTGTTGATGCTGCTGATGCTCATCTATTTCTTAGCACTGAGAAGTGCTTTTGATTCAGAGATGACTTTTTCGCTTGATCTTAGCCCTGAAAAGGACTTTTGGGTTCTGTAGTAAGCCTGCATAACCAAAATGCTACTAAAACCTATCTCTCCCTGCTGCAAGATCTTTACCTGGCTAGGATGAAAGCTCATCTGCGGTCGAGAGGCGGGAGCCAAGTATTTAAGATTCAAGGTCATGTGGTTCAGCTATCCAATAGGGGTAGACGCCGTTTTCGCGTTGCGTGCATACTCCCAGGGTCCCTCACAGCCTCCCTGCATGGTCATTGGATTAAAAAAAGTGGCAACTGCGATGGGAGGGCTTTCGAATGTTTCCCGCGTATTCGCCTCACTACTCGATTGAATTCAAATCTTTTGAATACCGCAATATTCGATCGAATACCTACTCGATCGAAACGTATTTGCTCATCTCTAATTGTAGTATATAATAAGACCAAAAGACTGGGATAGGTCATGTATTTAGCTCACAATGGTTTGCTTTGGCTGAAGCTATGAGAAATATTAAGTTGTGAGGGCTTTTTGATGAAAACAATAATGTTACAATCTTACTGACAGAAATAGAGATTTCAAAGGAATTGATACAAAAAAATATATTAAAGGAGAAGTCCGGCGATTGCTAAAAGCCGTCAGCCTGCAGGGCGAGGGGGGAAATTGGGAGCAGCCACGGAACCTAGAGCGGCGTCCTGCTCCAGTCACTGACTAACTGAGCGGCCAGTCCATCAGCTGGGTCATGACGTGGACACCCTGGAGATCCTGGAGTTCGGCGGGAGTCCCTAGCCGCTTCCGCTGCTCACTGTGGGCACAAGGAGAGGTAAGTGTCTACTTGTCATATATTTTCCCTCCCCCCGCAAGCTGCTGGCTTTCAGCAATCGCCTGACTTCTCCTTTTAGTTTAATAACTTTTCAATATACAATGAGATTGTCTTAGAAGAATAATCCTCATTTTAGGAACTTTGTATGCTAAAGCAGATAGTCACAAACCAAGAAAAGTAAATTTTTCCAATGGCTGCCATGAACTATATTCTCTCTTCAGCAACTGCTTCAAAATAAAATATGTACAGCTGCAGCTTCCTTAAACAATACCAACTATTCACCAGGGGTTTAATGGTGGGAGTGAGGGTGGTCATCTGAAAAATAGGTTTTTTAAAAAGGTGTTTTCATAGAAAATAAAATGTAAAGTTTACCTGTCACAAACAAAAACAAACAAAAAAAGAACTTATGACATTTAACTAGGACAAGTCGGGAGAGCAGCATACAACTGCACACTTCTATCTCCATTCTGTGTCTATGGGAGCAAGAAGGTCCCATAAACATGCATTATGAGTCTTTGTCACATGAGACAGGGCTAGAAGAAAATATGCAAAGCTCACATCTCTCCTGGCTCAGTCCAACAATCAGTAGGAATCCAAACACTCAGCCCCTACTAATCAAAACCTTTTTTTTTTTTGTAATATATATATATATATATATATATATATATATATATATATATATATACATACATATAATGTTTTATGAGACTGCCTGTTTAAGCTCACAAAATTCTGTAAATAAACATATATGGGAAGGTGGGGTAGCTGCCTATGGCAACCAGTCAGATTTCACCTCTTATTTACAATCTACAAACTGTTAACATAAACAACCGCTCCCCCTTCCCTTTGCATTACTTTAGATACTGTTTCCCCCCAAAAAAGACATCCTCCTATAATAAGACACCCCCACTATCCTACCAGCTAGCCTAAAATAGGGCACCCCCCCCCCCCGAAAATAAGGCACCCCCCCTAAACTAAGGCACCCTATAAAAGTAAGGCACCCCCAAACGTGAGGCTGCTAAACACCCACTTGACCCAGCCCCCCCCCCCCACACACACACCTAATCCCCTTGTGGATCTTGATCCCTTAGGCTACCATCATGCCCAATTTCTACCACCTGCTTTTGCAATATACCAGAATTTTTCAAATGTTTACACCTTGTTTTATTGTCGTTTAAAATCACAACCATATTTTGATATTTTTCTTATGCTGTGTAAACCTTGCCTTAATATGTCTTTTTCATTGCACGTGAAAACCAATGAATTGCCAAATTCTGATGTCCTGCATCTATATATTCTGCCGTGCCAACTGTATTTCAAAGGAAATCAAAATGAACTTTGTATTTATTCATTCACATCAATTAATTTAGGCGGTTCATACACAATGCATCATTTTGCTTTGCCCCAAAATAAAATCACTGGTTTGAATTCTTGTCACTTGCTCGTAGTAATGAATTGGGATAATGAAGTTACTAAGTGGTAGGATTGGTGAACAGCTGCATCAAGGCAGGTAATACAGCTCAGATTTAATTGGTAGCAGGTATTGGAGGGCTGTATTACTTTAATTGGTGAGGGGTTTTCTAAATAGAATGGACAAAGTATAATGGACAAAGTATAATGGACAAATTGTGCTATACAATAGCACTTAGGCAGGGATTGTATGCATTTGTTAATCTGCTGAGGAATGAGGCAATTCTAAACAATTTTCTCAGTGAAATCAACTCCAGAAAGCTTGTCCCTTTTGTTCTCCCTTGGGAAAATGCAAGATTGAAACAGAAAATACCTTTACCAAGGCAATCATATGCCACGTGTGGAAAGCGGATACAGCTGTAAAGTATGAAAAGGGGATCTTTGTAGGATAATAAGGGATGGAGAAAAGAGATAAAGCTTGGGATAAGAGTCGGCTTGTCACCGCATCCAAAAGAGAAATAAAGTGATGACATTTACAGTGACAGATGAGACCGTAAATAGAACTCAGGACAATTTGATGTGGGATACTTGATATTTAAAAGAAAGGGCTTTGATAATTAAAAGTAGAGTTGCATTAAACTGCTATGCATGTCATTAAGTGACAGAAGGGAACTGGGGCCTTTTTAAAAGTTAATGACGCATGTGGATTAGTTGAGAAGTTTTTTCCCCACAAAGTTTCGTGAAAAATTCCATAATAATTAATAGAATAAATTGCACTATCAACCAGAATTAAGGCTCAAATATTTTACAACTTTATTGCAATTAACTCTACAGACAGAATTTAGGTATATTTTACTTTTACAATTTTTTTGCACTATATCATGACATTTTTTGAGAATTTAAATTGTCCTCTTAATGTAGATTTTTTTTTTTTTTGCTAACAATTTGTCATTTGTCACTACCGGCCATATAACTTTTCACCAAACCAATACAAGTTGTTAAATGTCAACGGGGTTAACAGTGTTATTGCAGCTGATTTTTTACTAGTACATTTTACTCTTGTATATTTTGTTACAAGTGGGAAAACGGGAAGGATTGGATGTCCCCAAGGGTCCATGTAGGCCCTCTGGTAGGAGGAGACAAACAAAATAAAGTATAAAGACAGTGTTCAGCAGGCTTTCCCAAGATCCCCAGGTGGTTTCATTTATTACTTAATGTTGAAAATGAGACTGATTCAGCTTTCTTCTCTTGCTGTAAGAGCTGAATTATCTTTCTTTTGCTATTGTCTGCTGTTGAAGCTAAGAGGACAGGACTGTAACCTACTTCAGGAATTCTTTGTTAAGAAAGCCACTTGTTTTCACCGAGTCTGCTTTTTAGAGTAAGGGGAGAATTTATTTCAGATTATTACAGTATATCTGTAAAGGTTAATTCTATACAATTTAAACATTTGTCCGAATAAAAATTTGCCGCATTTTGTTTAATATTCTTAAATAATGCAAGTTCTTAATCTTGTATTATTTCTAATGTAACCATTGAACAGATCAATCATCTGAATATTTAGTAAAATATTTAGCAATATGCTGAAGTTCTTAGCAGATGCCAAGTAACTTAAATTACTGTATAACTTATTGTACTTTGGCTAAGAATACTGCAGCATTCAAATATCATTTAGCATGCAAATTTAAACTTACCCCGCTATGGTACAAACCTAATACTTTATAATACAATCAGTGCACTAGGAGAAACTTATCTGCATGCACTGCAGAGTCAAGCAGGCAATGAAATTTAGCTTGCATTTGCTTTAGGTTCTAAATTTAATTTTCAAATTGAATTTTTTTTTCTAAATGTTTAAAGGGAATCTGTTACTAGTTTTTTTTGGGCAGCACAAACTAGTGACAGAAATGCTGAACAGATCAGTGTTCTACTTGCATCATTCGGTTTAGACATTTTCCTAATATGCAGGAGAATAGGATTCTTGCCATACCCCTCTCCCAACCCCCAGCTGCTGATTGACAGTTGACTGCCTATATACAGCATGGATAGATAACCACCAATCAACAGCAAGTGGGCGGAGCTTTCTTCTCATGAATATTGTGGACTATTGGGCTCACACACATAATAAAGAAGACTACTTATTGTCCATGTTATCCAGAAAGATATTTCTGGATCACCTGCACAGAACAATGTAAGTGATACATCATCCTGTTCAGCTTCTTTGTCACTAGATTATGCTACCCTTAGATATGACAGTATAAACCTATTGACAGAGTCTCTTTAAATATCAGCCTTACTAATGAAATGGTGACAGGTTGATTGTTGTTGTTTTTTTTTTTTTTTTTTTTCAACTTCAGTTACCTCTGCCTGACCGCAGCAGGGCTCCAGCTAATAAACCCTGCTCTGGTCAGGCAGGGGGTTAACATTTTCCGGCAAATAAGACAAACCCCTGAAAAAGTCAGGGGACGTTTTATACGCCCAGTCGTACACATCCATATTTTTTTTACAAATTTGGATGTTAGTCTGCAGGGGCCTATTTTATCTCCCTACTGTTTCTGCCTAGCTTACTGCAATTAAAGCTGACTAGTTACCATCTGACTTTGAGGGAGGAAGGAAAGCCTCATGAACTAAAGGATATATTATACTGGTCTACATTTGAAAAAAAAAAAAAATAATAATTCTGCTGACCTAAATATTTTGGCTGAGATTACCTAAATGAAAGGTGCTGATTCCATATTTGAAGGCAAAAAATATGCAATACGTCAAATGTTTTAACAAATGAGAAATGTTTGACCAATTGAGACAATTTTAATTTTTGTTTAAAAGGCCACAGTGCTCGAATTTTTTCACCTACAGACCCACATGAACCCTTATTTTTTTCAACACCAATTATATTTTGCAATGACATACTTAATTTTTCCATAAAATATATTGTGAAAGAAAAAATAAATTGTGCACTGAAATTTAAAAAAGTGCAATTCTTTTTATTTTGAGGGGTTTTGTGTTTACACCATTTGCCCTATGGTACAACTGACATGTGATTTCTGTTCCTCAAGTTGGTACGATTACAGCGATATGTAACTTGTATAACTTTTATTTGATTGCTTTAAAAAAATTAACTTAAATTGCCCTATTCCCACCCTTATAACATTTTTTTTAGTGCATGTAAATTTTTACGCCATGATCTGTTTTTTGCTTGCATATATGTGACTTTTTTATCACTTTTTATTACAATTTTTCTGCTTTTGTTGTGACCAAAAATCTGAAATTTTGCGTTTTTTTGCGCTTACAATGCAAATGCGATCATTCAATCTTTAAAAAAACCCTTATAAACCCTCCTCCAAATAAAAGTTTAAAATACCCCCTTGCCCATCATAAAAATAAAAATACAAATAATTAAAAAACATATATATCGTAGCGTGTGGAATCCGATCTATTATGATATAAAATTATTGTTCCCGCATGGTAAACAGCATGAACGAAAAAAAAAAAAAACACACACCAGGATTGCTGATTGCTGTAGGTGGAAAAATAAAAGTGCTATGGCTTTTAGAAGGCTTTTAGAAAAGCAACTGTGCTATTTAAGAACAGTCTTTTCTAGGAATACTAATTCCAGTGCCATATTCTTTCAAGTTTAAGGCTATGTTCACACTACGTATATTTGAGGCTGTATAGCAACCAAAACAAGGAGTGGATTGAAAACACAGAAAGGCTCTGTTCACATAATGTTGTAATTGAGTGGATGGCCGTCATTTAATGGCAAATATGTGCTGTTATTTTAAAACAACGGCTGTTGTATTGAAATAATGGAAGTTATTTACCGTTATATGGCGGCCATCCACTCAATTACAACATTGTGTGGACAGAGCCTTTCTGTGTTTTCAATCCACTCCTGGTTTTGGTTGCTATGAGGACCTGACATAAGGACCAAATACCGCCTCAAATATACATAGTGTGAACCCAGCCTATGGGTTAATATTTATTATTATATTATATTAATATTTATTAATATATTAATATTTGCCATTAATTGACGGCCATCCACTCAATTACAACAATATGTAAACAGATCCTTTCTGTCTTTTTAATCCACTCCTGGTTTTGGTTGCTATACAGCCTCAAATATACAGCCTCAAATATACGTAGTGTGAACCCAGCCTTAAACTGTAAGGCTGGGTTCACACTGCGTTTTTGCAATCCATTTAGCATATACATTTTATCGGGGGGGGGGGGGGGGGGAGGCAAAAACGGATGCAATTGTGTGTCATCCGTTTGGAACCATTTTTTCATTGACTTTCATTATAAAAAAAAAAAAAAAAAACGATACAAAAGTAGTGTTGACTATGTTTTTCTGTCCGTTAAAAGTAACTTTTAGTACTTTTTAGAAACTTTGTGATGGGATTCCTTATTGTCAAATCACAGGTCAATGGTTGATAGATCTTTTCCTGTTTTAGAGAGATCTATCAATCAAGACAAGTAGGGCAAGCAAAGGCAACCAGGGACCACCCCAATGACTCAAGGTTGAGGCAGCATAAAAGTCAGGTTCTCTTTAAGCCATATACTATATATGATGTAAAAGACCACACTGGAGAATTGTAAGATGGTACATGATATCCCGGCTACTCCATAATACAGAATGCTGACGAAAGGTGGAGCCTTAAACAGCAGTTTTGGGTCGTGTCCTGCACCTCTCTACACCCCCTTCCTGCCTGCCATGATATATGGAATAAAGCTGAGAGTTGAATCCTAACGGGTAAGCGCTGACTTTGCATCCTTCTCCCCACTAGCATTTATATTGCCTATGGCCTTTGCACCCCTGGTGTGTACTGCTTTGATCCAATGGAGGGGCTTGCCAGCTCTGTGATTACATTCACCCCATACTGCGGCTTGCAATGGTGAGCAGTGCAGGTAGCGGTGTCTCCTTTGTACAAGACTTATGGATGTATTCACACACATCATCATGGTTTGGTGTAGTTTTGTCTTGTTTTTGCTTTGTACATTAGAAAAATGCTAAAAAGCGGACAAAGATCAATTACAATTCCACAATAAAATTGTCATGTGTGAATTTCAGAAGGGCTCGTCATCACAACTTGGGGGGAAAATGGCTTACGGCGGGGGCACAGGGAGAGACCCTGCCTCTGCCACCTTTAATTTATGTTATCATTCATTATGATGATGAGTGTAGGATATTTTTTAAATATTTTCATATGCACTATATTTTAAATGCTCTAACATGTACCTATAAATATCTAACATGTACCTATAAAATCTCTGAAGCACAACTTCACCTTCATATTTTCCTAGAATATTTTCCAATACAGTAAGCTGATATTGCCCACATTTCAGCTGATTGACAACCTTGACATATGGAATAGTTCACATATCCCCTAGTGACTGACAGATGGAGAACTGAAAGACGAATAAAGTTGCCTAGAGAGTTGTGGGTGATTACATATGCAGCGGTTTTGATCAAAAGGATTCTAGATCTAATACTGTATTAAGCATCACTGACAATTAGTGACAACATTTTTATCTACTGATTGGTGCAGGGAAACACTCCCTTTAACTTACTTCTTCTTTTGAGAAGAACATTTCATTTGTTACTCAGGCAGTAATAATATTTTGGCATGAGTTACAAAGTAATAGTCGCATACATTGTTCCTTTGAAATGCGATACATTCAGTCAAGTAAAATGGTTGATTATTTTATACTTTACCATTAATTGTTGATTTCTGTATTTTTGCTGGGATAAAAAAAAAGAATTTATTTCAAATAGATTTAGATTTTTTTTTATGTGTGTGTTTATAGTTACAATTACTTTAGAAGAAAACTGACAAATTGTTCATTTTACTCTTTAAATATCTTGTTTACATCAAGGTTACTTTTTTGCAACTTAAAATAATAAATAAGTAAATTGAATACAAAACAAAAATTCTAAACTGCCGAGCTGGTACTCTGTGATTCATGATTCAGCATTTTTTGTAAAAAAAAAAAAAAAAAAAATCACTAATATCAATTACTTTTTTTTTTATTTTTTACCATGGATAAAATGTTTTGTCTGATTTTGTAGGCTTGTTATGGTAGATTCCACATTAATTTGAGATAAAATGCTGGCTTGTTTTCATCAGCTTTTTGTGTGATTTTGTATACTTACCTACAGAGTTAGGTTGTTATTTGAACATTATATTGTATGATCAAAACTACAACCCCTAAGTGTTGACCCACAAGAGGGCAAATAAACTAATTAAATATATGCCACATTTTTTTTATTTTAGGTACAAACAAAATCATATCAGTGTCACTTTCTCACCAAGTGCTTTCAATTTTTCCTGTCCCTCTTGGTATTGCCTTTAAGTAATTCCAAGTATAAATTAATCAGATAATATTAATTGATGTCAATAGATATTGCTGCTGTAATAGATCTAATAGAACTGTGACTGCTTCAACAAGTAGCTTGTGTGTGTGTGTGTGTGTGTGTGTGTGTGCGCTGCTGTTGGGGTATTTTTGGTAGAATTGTGATGTGTTTTGTAGATGTGGTGTTATGTGTGAGGTTTAGAAATGGAGAAGTAATTCAGAGTTGGATCAGTCATATACAGGGCTCCCAAAACCCACCAATACCACTAACAGTGATCAACTCAGCACGCAAATCATCATATAGGACCACTGATTATAGAAAAGAGATGTAAAATGTAACCTTTATTAGAGAACTTAAAGGAAAAGTCAGGCAAAAATGTTTTATTAAAGTATTGTATTGCCCCCAAAAGTTATACAGATCACCAATATACACTTATTGCAGGAAATGCACATAAAGTACTTTTTTCCCTGCACTTACTACTGCATCAAGGCCTCACTTCCTGGATAAAATGGTGATGTCATGACTCGACTCCCAGAGCTGGGCGGGCTGTGGCTGCTGGAGAGGATGATGGCAGGGAGACACTGAGGGACACAGGGCACTGGAGGGACACTGAGCATCCGTCTGCCATCATCCTCTCCAGCAGCCACAGCCTGCACAACTCTGGGAGTCGGGTCGCGACATCAACATTTTATACAGGAAGTGAAGCCTTGATGCCATAGTAAGTGCAGAGAAAAAAGCACTTTATAAGCATTTCCCATAATAAGTGTATACTGGGGATTTGTATATCTTTTGCGGGGCAATGCAATACTTTAATAAAAATGTACGTTTGACTTCTCCTTTAAGGGCTAATCAAGCAATGGAAGCCTAACAATAGATGAAAAGAGGGCACATAAAAAAAAAAAAAAAAAAATTACAGGTTAGTAGTGAAGTGATCCCCCACAACAAAATGAAGTTCAGACTTCCCATGAAGTCACAAGACTTACATTTTTATACTATGCTATCACATGTTTCATTACTGGCAGTCCAGTCATCTCATGATCTGCTAAACACATCATTATCTTCAGGACAGCAAAGTCCGGGCTTTATATGTTGTTAGGGAACACTTTACTGAAAACCTGCTGCCTTGCCTGTGCATGATGTCGGCTGGTCGTCTTTTTATGTCTTTCAACATTTTAGAAGACAAACTAGGAGCATAGCAGCGATCTGCTGCCGTTGCACCATGTAATAGGAGAGGCGGCAGCAGACCGCCGCTATCTCCTATGGGCTCTTATGACCCCCCCCCCACACACACACACACACACACACATTCCTGAGAGGAAGCGAGTGCTGACCTGACAGGTCAACGCTCGTTTGCTCCTGGAGATCACCCCGTGTAGTTACACGAGGCTTGAGTTATTCTCATGTAGATCATTGAGCATGATATATGGAGTCTTGACACTGTAATCACATTTGCCCAGACTCCTAATACCCCCCTGCAATCTGTATCTCCACTCTGCTTTATTTCTATATGTCTAATGTTAGAATTGGGACTGACGATATTCTTGGATAGGGGTTACTCCACTAAGGAGCTTAATACTCCAAAAGACAGAGCAAGTGCATGGGGGGGAGCCATGTCTTCAACTTAGCCCTATCACATTTTTCTCACTCCATGGGCTTTATCTAAAGATTTGTTTTCTATAATCAGTGATCCTATACAGTGATTTAGAATTGGAACAGATAGCATATATTTCTGCATTAGAAGTCCCTTTTCTGTGTAGAGCTGTGGACAGGGTTATGGTGCCAAAAAAAATAAAAATAAATAATGTTTAGTGTGATCTCATGTTGTGCCTGGAGAATGTGGTGCTTATCTAAGTAGCTGTCAGACCTAAGCTTTTCCATCGTATGTGTGTGGAGTTGGAGGAAGTAGCAGCTTGCTCAATGTTTTTGAATTGATTTATTGCAAGCGATCTGGGGTTGTTGCTTTTTCATTGTTTAACAGTCAGTGTGTTGGAGGCTAAGAAAATAGTCAGGTATGTGGATAAATAGTTACCCAAATTGACCCATCATCAATAGGAGTATTCCCCCAAGGTGCTGTCTTCAAACTATCTGCTAAACATTACTGGGGAGAAGAGAAGATGGAAAAGAACTGGTGGAAGTTCACCAATTATGTTTGGACATTCTTTTTAAGTATGAAATTAGTAGATTGGTTGGCCAGCTAAATTTCCGTGATATGGAGTGTGAGGTTGGCAAGATATCATAGTTAAGTGTTCTGCGTAGGAAGTGGACAGTTTGTCGGACTGTTACTTAAGTGGTATAACTTCATCTTGCTGATAGAGCTGGTAGGGGTCACCTCTGGAGAGTCTGCAGGGGTTATGTATGTCATTCTGGGAGAAATCCATGTGACTCTGTATTAAATCAAAGGCACACAGAAATATAGTAGAGAAGTCTATTGTACTTCCTTTATGATTGTGGTATATGGTAGTATTTCTAGGACACTGTATGGTATAATTATTAACTATATAGCTTTATTATTTTAGTCCTTTAAGGTCACTGCACAGCAACTGTACTCACACTGCATAGCACTGTTACTTATGTTTTCTAAATATTGTTTCAATTTACAGTATATTGTTCTTGCGCATAGTTTTGCCTTTTTTATTGTAAGTATTGTATTAATTTCGCCTGTAGTCATATACATATACTCTCCAGTGTGTGTGTGTGTGTGTGTGTGTGTGTGTGTATATCTATATCAAAATGATAGAGAAAAGCGGCACTCCAGACTTAAATAAAAGTGGTTTGGTTTGTTCACCCAACATGCAACGTTTCAATCTTCACTGCTTGACAAAGATCTCATTAAGAATATTGAAACGTTGCATGTTGGGTGAATAAACCAAACCACTTTTATTGACTAAGTCCGGAGTGCCGCCTTTCTCTATCATTTTGCTAGATTGACATCGGGACCTGGGTCTGGGACCGTAAGGCTGTGCACCCAACCTGAGCCTACACTGTGCCGTTCTGCAAAACAAATTTTTGGTTTTATATATATATATATATATATATATATATATATATATATATATATTGAATTTAACATTTTTAGATGGAAAAGCATTACTAAAATAAAAATCTATAAGAAAATAATTGTTCTCTAAATACTGTTATCACATTAGTAATTCATAGTAATTCCTTCTATTAAGGTAGACTTTTTAGTATAATAAATGAGTATATATAATCATATGCTGGAAACTAGTAATTCATTATACTTCATGGTATCATGCAGAGTAAATGAGAGAGGTCTATGCCTTACTTTTTATTTTACAAAGTAGATTAGTCAGTAGAATATAATCAAAATATTCTGGTATTTTTAAAGCTTGTAAACCTGATTTAAAAAGATAAAAAGAAAAAAATGTTTATTTAAAGGAAACATAGCCTTATTTACTTTATCGATAGTGTATGTCGATCATGCAAAAACTTTACATGGACTGTACTACACAGATTGGTTTTAAAAATTAAGAAAATGTGTCAGACAATTTATCATGGATACCAATATAAACCATCTATATGAAATATTATATTAGTGTGCGTGTGTGTGTGTGTGTGTGTGTGTGTGTGTGTAAAATCCCCCTTGGCTCATAACAATGAAAGATATTTACAACTTTACACACTCAAAGCATTCTGATAAGATATTTTTGATAAATATAATTAGCAGGCCATTTATTGGCACCCCAATGATAATGAGAACAGGGATCTCATGTCCCATATTTGTATCTGCAAGTTGGCCACATTTATGTGTTTACAGGCCATTGATATTAACCCTTTCAGGGCCGGTCCTTTAAGGATTTTTTTTAAGATATAACAAGGGTACTTAGAGCTTGCACAATGGTTCTTGATAGGGGACTTGTGTGACATGTTAATGTCTCTTAGGGTTTCTTGAGTGGTTTAAAGCTATGAGAAGGGTTATTGATGTGGTATACATTATATAAGATGATGTCCTCTAAACATGATATAAGAAAAACTGGGTCAAGCATACACTGACTTAAAACTGGGTTAATTTCACCCACAGCACCTACACACTGGGTTAACTCGACACTGGCCTAACACTGGTTTAACTTCACCAACAACACCCACACTGGGTTTACTGGACACTGGCTTAACAATGTTTTAACTTTACCCACAGCACCCACACATGGGGTTGGGTGGACACTGGCTTGCCACTGTGTTAACTTTACACACACTGGGTTAAGTGGACACTGGCTTAACACTGGATTAACTTCAGCCACAGCACCCACACACTGGGTTAAGTGGACACTGGCTTAACAGTGTGTTAACTTCACCCACAGCACCTACATACTGGGTTAACTCGACACTGGCCTAACACTGGTTTAACTTCACCAACAACACCCACACTGGGTTAACTGGACACTGGCTTAACAATGTCTTAACTTTACCCACAGCACCCACACATGGGGTTGGGTGGACACTGGCTTACCACTGTGTTAACTTTACCCACACACTGAGTTAAGTGGACACTGGCTTAACAGTGTGTTAACTTCACCCACAGCTCCCACACACTGGGTTAAGTGGACACGGGCTTAACTTCACCCACACACTAGTGGACACTTGCTTAACACTGGTTTAACTTTACCCACAGCACCCAAACTTGGTTGACTGGGAATTGGCTTAACACTGTGTTAACTTTACCCATAGCACCCACACACTGGGTTTACAATGGGTTTAACTTCACCCACAGCACCAACAGACAAACACCCACCCACCCACCACTCTCCTCTACCTACCTCTCTCCTTCTTTCTTTCTCTATCTCTTTCCTATACCTCTCTTTCTCTTCTCCCTGTCTTTAAGTAACATCCCTGCTGCAATTCTTCTCTTCCCTACACACACAGCCGACTGCACTCCTCCAGGAAGTGAATGACTATAGAAAAGAATGTGAGGGGTGCGTGCTGAAACCACAGTTAGATGTGCATACGATTTAATGGCTGCAAGGGAGTATGGATAATCCCTTGCACCTGCCCAGTGACTGTACCATATTGAAACATGTGCACCGCCATTCTGGCCACCATGTTCAGTGGATTTGTTAACAACGTGTGTTGAATTCGCTTTGCAAAAAGAATTAACAGCACACTTCGCAGGAAATCATGCTTTGCTTATCACTAATATAAACCTTGTTTGTTGCCCATACAACCCCTTTTAGTTAATCAAATGGGGAGGCATTTTGGGAAGTTCCTATATGACCTTCTAAGAGATCCTGTTGTAGACAACATTTAGGGTTCAGTAGGTAGCATCTGCAGCAGGGGTGTCAAACTTGCGGCCCTCCAACTGTTGCAAAACTGCAATTCCCTTCATGCCAGGACAGCCAAAGCTGTAGCTGCCCAGGCTTAACAGGAATTGTAGTTTTGCAGCAGCTGGGGAGGTGTGTGTGTGTGTGTGTGGGGGTGTGTGTGTGTGGGGTCACACCTGTCATCTAAAGCATTAAAACTGTCAGATTCAGGTGTGACCATTGTCCAGACTCTGCATGTGGCTATCAGGAGGAGATGTCATCACTGAATTTTCCCCAAAACCCAATACCCCCCATCTCTGTGCCAACGTCCAGACTGTATACATATTTGTGACCTAGGTCTTCTTTAAAAAGTGGAAAGACCTTGCAAATGCTACAACATATCTAGCAATTGGTCAGTTAAAAATCTAGTTAAACTATGCTTTTTTTTGCTTATATGAAGAATACCGTTCTTTACACCTATAGCTACTGCAGTCAGAGTGATTACACTGCACTTTCAACAAAATAGTATGCACAGATAATTCTGCTTCATGGAAAAGAAATGTAATAGAGAAGGAGAACTTGGTACTATTGATGTAAATAAGATGATCTGTGCTTGAACAAATTACATTGCTCTTATTATTACAGTTTTGTGTGTTATTTGTCCTCATAATTTCCACTTCAGTTATTTTAATTATTATAGTACTTTTTATACCGATGTAACAATATCAAGAAAAAGCTTCTTTTTTTTGTATTACAATTGTCTGCATAGAATCTCTGATGTGAAACCACATTCAGTTGTTCTGTCAAAATTCTACATTATATACAGTAGGCAATGCAGAATGTGCTTGCTTTTGCCTATGAAATCCCTTAGTAGTTAACATGGAAAATTGGAAATATGCAATTAACAAATGAAACATCTGTTCTGCAACAATTATTTTACATTTCAACATTAATAGGCAGATGTCTTCAGAAAATAATTTGTTGCACATGTAGAATTTGTTATTGTCCATGAAGGTGTGGAGGCAGAGAGCCACTTACATCTCTATGTCCTTTCTAAGGGCCCACATGTCAGTAATTTCATCTGTTGTCAATTGTAAGTCCTGGTCCAACCCCAGGTCTGATGACAGCTTTCAGATCAGCCATCAGGTCAGGACTTGGCCTTAATACAGATGTAAACATACGTCCGTATTAGGCTGGTTTGAAACCTAAGGCTAATGAATTAAACCCTGATGCCAATTTTTTGTAAAGTGAATCCTGAATGCCTTTGGTGACTAAGAATATCTGCAAATCTTAAAGGGATACTCCAGAGGATTTTTTTTTTACCCCTTAACATCAATGGATGTAAATGTATGCCATGGAAGTCTGTGCATTAATGACACATGGCATACGTGTACGCCATTAACTGCAAGGGCTCTAACACATGTCCACAGAGCATTAACCCCTCAAATGTCACACCTGCAGCATTTAAATGTCAGTGACAGGAGCTGAGCAAGGTGTGTTTTTTTTCCAGTTTGACAGTGTGCGATCTGCTGCCACCTCTGTCAATGTGAGGAACTGTTCAGAGCAGTAGCAAATCCCTAAAGAAAACCGTTCCTGCTTTGTATAGCAGACAGAATAGGCAGCAAATAGTACTTTTAAACAAAAGTGAAAAGTAAAATATAACTTTGTGACACCAGTAGATCTGAATACTATTTTTTTACCTTAGTACCCCTTTAACTACATGTGTTGGGGATAAAAGAGCACCGTGAGCCTGAAAGATAACCATTGGTAACCTTAAAGGGAACCTGTCACCCCCCGTGCCGGGGTGACAGGCTCCCGACCCCCCGCTACAGCCCCCTATACTCACCTGATCCCGCCGGGTCCCGCTTCTGGATCCGGTCGGGTCACGGAGATATCAGCCGCTGCAGCCCGGTGCGCGCGCTGAGAGATGAGTCCAACGCTCATAGAGAATGACATAGTGCTGGACCCGCTAATAAAGTAATCGGATGCAGCTGTCAAAGTTGACAGCTGCATCCGATTACTTGATGCAGCTGTTCCCTGGTGTCTAGTGGGGTGGATAACTCCTCCGGGACAACGAGCGATCCACACATCTGTTACCTCCAGGGCTCAGTGCTGTAATGGCGCTGATCCCGGCTCGGCACTGGATTGCTTCCGGCTGCAGCACCCGGAAGCAATCAATGTGCCTATCTCATCGATCAATGCTGCATATCTATGCAGCATAGATCTGTATGAGAGATCAGAATGCTTACACTAGAAGTCCCCCAGGGGGGCTTCTAGTATAAGTGTAAAAAAAAAAAGTCTTATTATTAATAAAAAGCCCCCTCCCCTAGTAAAAGTCAGAACCTCCCTTTTCCCATGTTACAAATAAAAATAAATAAATAAATATGTTTGGTATCGCCACATGCGTAATCGCCAAACTATTAATTAATCACATTCCTGATCTCGCACGGTAAATGGCGTAAGCGCCAAAAAATCCTAAAGTTCAAAATGGCGCATTTTTGGTTATCAAATCTAGAAAAATTGTAATAAAAAGCGATCAAAAAGTCGCATATGCGCAATCAGGGTACAGATAGAAAGTAAACATCATGGCGCAAAAAATGACACCTCACACAGCCCCATAGACCAAAGGATAAAAGCACTATAAGCCTGGAAAAGGAGCAATTTTAAGGAAAATATATTTGAATGGTTTGAATTTTCTACAGGCCATCAGATACAATCAAAGTTATACATGTCACATATTGTTGTAATCGTAACGACTTGAGGAACATATATAAGAAGTCAGTTTTACCCTCAAATAAAAGAAATGTGTTTTTTTCAATTTCACCACCCATTGAATTTTTTTCTGGTTTCGCAGTGTACTTTATGAAAAAATTCAGCCATTCATTGCAAGGTACGATTAGTGGCGCAAAACATAAGGGCTCATGTGGGTTTCTAGGTGAAAAAATGCAAGTGCTATGGCCTTTTAAGCAAAAGGAGGGAAAAACAAAAACGCAAAAATTTAAATTGGCTCGGTCCTCTAAGGGTTAAGTTTAAATAGCTTTTTGCACTACTAAGTTTAATTATTATTCTAAAGATGAAAACACTTCAAATAATTAAAAAAACTAAGCATGAATAAAACCCACTAAGACAACATGTTTCTAGAATGTTTTGGTCTACAGTATGTACAATATACACTCACCGGCCACTTTATTAGGTACACCATGCTAGTAACGGGTGGTCTTCTGCTGCTGTAGCCCATCTGCCTCAAAGTTCGACGTACTGTGCGTTCATAGATGCTCTTCTGCCTACCTTGGTTGTAATGGTTGGCTATTTGAGTCACTGTTGCCTTTCTATCAGCTCGAACCAGTCTGCCCATTCTCCTCTGACCTCTGGCATCAACAAGGCATTTCCGCCCACAGAACTGCCGCTCACTGGATGTTTTTTCTTTTTCGGACCATTCTTTGTAGACCCTAGAGATGGTTGTGCGTGAAAATCCCAGTAGATCAGCAGTTTCTGAAATACTCAGACCAGCCCTTCTGGCACCAACAACCATGCCACGTTCAAAGGCACTCAAATCACCTTTCTTCCCCATACTGATGCTCGGTTTGAACTGCAGGAGATTGTCTTGACCATGTCTACATGCCTAAATGCACTGAGTTGCCGCCATGTGCTGATTAGAAATTAAGTGGTAACGTGCAGTTGGACAGGTGTACCTAATAAAGTGGCCGGTGAATGTATATTGCTAGGCCATACTGCGATGTTATATTGCTTATAGTAGCACACAATTGTAATCCATGGGTGCCTTCAAAGATATCTTTGCTGAAGATATATTCCTTCTTCCAAGATGCTGCCAGGAAGAAATGTTATCAGGGGGATGCTCCGGAGCCCACACAGACAGGGGACCCACTGAAGACTCCAAAGGTTAATGCTGTCTGCAAAAGCTGTTCCTAACACATGTAATGGCTCCTGACCAGCATCAGCAACCGTCAAGTGCAGGCATCCTCCCGTTCGTCTGCCGAGTGCTTTACTTTTTTTTAACTGCTTTAGCTTTTTAACTGTATGCACTTCTGAGAAGCACATACAGTTAAATACTGTACAGTGATTGACAAATTGACAAATCACTTTTGTGACCAGAGACAGAAGCATTCTGCCTCCGGCCACTGGAGACCCCTCCCTGCCCTAGCCAATTGTGAGCACACATTGCGGGGAAAAACGATGCCAGAAGTCTGTAGTCCTGCAGTCGTTTAGCAGGTAAGTATGGCTTTTTTTGTTTGTTTGCTTTTTTTCAATTACAGAGGGGGATGCCTACAGGGTGTGGAGGGCTAACATCTGGGGAGGAGACCGCAAATGGATAATGTCATCTACTGGGGGGTATGTGCTGGCTGACGGAGAGAGGGGGGTGCTAATTTGGTGATAAGTCTCCTGGATAGGGGGTGTCGCTAACCACTTTTAGGATTACTATGGGGGTGCCTACTGGGGGGCTAACAGGGGGATTTCTGCATGGGGATTACATACTAGGATGATGCCTACATGGGGAATAGTACATACTTGAGTTATTACTTACATGGGGGATGGTGCCGGAAGATGATGCCTACATGGGGGATACCACGTATTCAAGAGGAAGATTTAGCCACATAGGGGATACTAACTGCCGGGGGGGGGGGGGGGGGAGGCTGCCTGCACAGTATACCAAGTAAATGCACATGTCTAACTTCTATATGGGGACACAGAGGACCCTATTACTATATGCAGAGAGAGGGAAATAACTACTATTTTGGGACACAGAATGCTTAACTGCTATATAGATACACAGAGGGGGCCTAGCTATTATATGGGGGGGCCTGACTACCATTTAGTTGGCACAAAGAGGGTCTATGTTCTATATGGAGGCACATAATGGGAATAATCTACTATATGAGGGTACAGATGGAACCTTTCTACTGTATGAGAAAGGAGATAGCCTGCAAGGGCCAAGATTGGGTCTAAATACTACTTTGGTGCATAAAGTGGGCATTGTTAGCAGGAGAAGTCTTTATGATGGCCAGGTTAGATGGGGAAGAAAAGAAAAAGTGAACAACTTTAGTAAGCAAAAACATAACCTGCAATTCATGCTCATTGTTTTTTTTTTTTTTTAAACATTCTTTATTTAAGATATTTTCTCATTTCATAAATACATAGAAACAGACTGACTTTGATCATAAACCGGTAATATTTTCCTCCTAACGAAACAAGTACATAAAACAAGGAGGACAAACGGAGGACAAACGGCAGGTAGGCAACCCATCTGTGTATAATGTTCCGGTGGAGATCATGGGCAGGACCCAAGGTGGGGGAGCATCGGGGGAGGTCCTCCAACCAAGATTCGGGGTGTAAGTCCCACCTAGGGAGGGGAGCAGCATAGTAGGCAATGTATGGGAGTGGGTTATCCTGTCCCTTTTAGTGATGTCAGAAGCATGGGTAAGGCCTTTTAGGGGAAGAACGATGTAACTGGAAAACAGGGAGAGACGGTAGACACATACAGACATCAACAAGAGGGTGGGAGTGGGGGGGGGGTGGTTGGGGGGTCCCTGCTAGCATTTCACGTGGAAGATGAATAGCGGTGGGGTGCGCAACGGTCTCTGGGAGCAATCCATTCTACAGAGTGAGTTGGTGGGTCTCGGCGTATTGTGTCCAAGGAGCCCTTGTCTTTAAGAACGTGGTGTGGGTGCGCGTGGTCCAACTCGCTAACTCCTCCATAGTGCGCATACTGTCTATCTTAGCGTACCATGTTGATATAGGGGGTGGTATAGATTGTTTCCAATAAGTTGGAATAAGTAGCTTTGCAGCAGTGAGGAGATGGACCAACAGATTCTGTTTGGACAAATGGGTGTCAGAGGGGGGCAGCCATAGGAGTACTAGTTGCGAAGTTATAACAATAGGTTTGCCACACATCTCTTTAATGGCTGCAATCACCTGCGTCCAGAAGGGGGTGAGGAGGGGACATGTCCAGAAAATATGGGTTAATGTGCCTCCCAGGCTACCATGCTCATTGTTTATGGTGGATTTTATTTAATGACAGTATAGGTGTCCAGTCACTCTATGATGAAGGTAGCGATCATGGTATGACCTTTATATGCTTGTATTATATTAGTAATATTTTCTTTATATAGTGGACTTTATTCAGTGACCACACAGGGCACAGATGTCAAACTGTGGTTCTTCAGCTGTCGCAAAAATAAAATTCCCATCACGCCTAGACCGCTAAAGCTTTGGTTTCATCCACCCATAAATGATGGGAATTGTAGGTTTACAACAGCTGAAGGGCCTTGAATCTGATACCCTTGGTATAATGATATTGGTCATTGTGTTGTTATGATGGTCGTGGTCATGGTCTCATTACCTATATTGCCATTATATGTAAGAAGAGATAGAATGGTTAAAGGGGTTATCCAGGATTAAAATAGATGTTAAATTGAAAGGCATTATTACAAAGTATAATTGGTCCCACAGAAAAAGCTGTCATATGGTTCTGTAATTGGACAAATAAAAGAGTTATGGCTCTTAAAGGATGACAAGGAAAAAAGGAAAATGCAAAAAAGACCAATAATGTGGGATCAATAACATTATATTTAAAAAAAAATAATTGAAGAACAACAAAATCCAGCACTCACCAATATCCAGCAACAGACTTCAGTAAAGGTAATGGCACAGGGAGGAGAAGCCCTCGGGCTGGTTGCCCTTCTGACTTTATTGTTCTCCCATTGTTCATTCATGACTGCTGCACTATTGCTACCCTCAGTCTGGACAGTAGTCAAGAGCTATTTTATAGTGAACTCCAGGAAAGTACATGAATCCAGTGTTAGTGGCGGTTAGTGTCTGCTTCTTACCAGACTTATTATATTTTAATATTTCACAATTTATGACATACATTACCATTTTTTTTATGGGGGGGGGGGGGGGGTTACAGTTGTTATTATATAGTTGCTATTAGAAATTGAAAAATTTGAATTAATTTTATTTCAATAGTTTTAAACCCTCTCCCATCTTTTTTAAATGTTTTTTTTTACACTTTTTTAGTTGCCTGAGGAGTTTAATAACCACCTGATTTTTTTTGTACAGATCATATCTATCTATCTATCTATCTATATGTATTGCAACAATCTGTTTAATTAGCATTCTACTAGGGGCAGTCTACAGGCAGCCATAATAACTGATTAACTGTCTAGATTCTGTGATTACTGGTCTCTGATACCAGTCATTGACATTTCCAAATAGCAGAAAGCACCTGCTATGTATGACCAGCTCCATATTTTCCAACATGTACATTTATATTTTGTGTAAGGAAGGGGTTACTGTTTACTTGTAGACCTCTTAAATAGACTACAAAGCAAGCACAAAATGTAAAAATAAAAATTTAAAATTGGATTAACCCATGTACAAAACTCATCAATAAATAAATAAAAATTAGTTTCATACAAGCATAATACTGGTACATTTCTACAAGTTCTGGCCAACCCATGGGTCTATAGATCCAACCTGACAGCATCATAGTTATATGTTATGAATTAAGATTTTGAGATCCAGGTTCAGGCCAGGATTTAAAAGCCATAATATTGGCAATGTACTTGTATTGGAAAATGTACAGCACTTAAATAAAACTGGCCTTAGTTTATGTTCACACACTCAGGCCTTTAATTGTAATTATTCAATACAAAGCAAGGAACAGATTATAAATTCAGGACACATATAAATGAAAGACTGAGGCCTCTCCTCCCCCCTTTCAAATCTATTTGTGCCTTTGGATTCAATAATTGCAATTAAAAAACCTGAAGGTGTGACCACACCCTTATTCTGTTTAGTTAATTAGGTTTGTACACAATGGTATATTCTCTGCGGTCACCTCGGGGAGTTCAGAGCGGGGCCGCGCGGTGACCCCGCTCTGAACCGCCACGGTCCCGGGTGCAGCATGTAGCTCGGGACCACGGCTATTAGCGGCCACGGTCCAATCGGCGTGCGCGCTGATTAAGGATTCAGATGCAGCTGTCAAGGTTGACAGCTGCATCAGAATCCTTTATGCAGCCTCATCCCTGGTGTCTAGTGGGGGGGATCACCCCCCGGGATGTTGTCCCGGAGGTACAATCCACATGTCTGTACTGGTCGGGTGTCTGCGCCGTAATGGCGCTGACCCCGTCTCGGTACTCGATTGCTTCCGGCTGCGGCAGCCGGAAGCAAACGAGTGCCTATCTCATTGATCTATGCTGTATAACTTTACAGCATAAAATTCAATGAGAGATCAGTGTGCATATGCTAGAAGTCCCCCAGGGGGACTTCTAGTATAAGTGTAAAAAAAAAAAAAAAAGTGTTGTTGTTAATAAATAGCCCCCTCCCCTAATAAAAGTTTGAATCACCCCCCTTCTCCCATGTTATAAATAAAAATAAATAAATAAACATGATTGTTATCGCCGCGTGCGTAATCACCCGAACTATTAATTTATTTAATTACTGATCTTGCATGGTAAACGGCATAAGCGTAGAAAAATCCAAAAGTGGAAAATTGCACAGCTTAATTGGATTGTGGGCACAGCAACAAACACAATGTAAAGTACGGTCGGCAGCCGTACTTCGTATTGTGTGTACAACTACTTTCTACGGCTGCCTCCATAAAAACTGCAGCCATAAAAAATAGAGATGCTCATTATTTTCTGCGGTCACAGTTCAACAACCGCCATAGTGTATACTGTGTGTATATACTACGGTGGTTGTTGCATTGAAATCAATGCAAACATATTGATTTAATTACCAACAGATGTAATTTTCACTGAAAAGAACGGCAGTTGTTAATGAAATTAGTACATTGTGTGAACATAGCCTAAATTGTGTTCCAACCATATTTAATAAAAATATAAATCTGTGAACGACCGATCAGCGTCTTATTCCATGCGAACGATTTGCAAACAAGCAACGATAAAAATAGGTCTAGGTCTCACTAAGCAATCAACGATTTCTCGTTCGTTGTTTAATCGTTAACTGCTATTTAACAGAACAAGTATCGCTAGTTTCCAAACTTCCAGGGTAACGGCGCATGCCCCGGGAGGGCTATATATGGCATCACTTAATTCTGGCTCTCATCACTGGAACGTACATCTGCAGTGTGTAATGCGCTATTACTACAAATATAAATCTGCGATTCTTGTTATACTTTTTGGTAAAATTTTATGAGGATCTCTATTACATCAAGTTGATAACATGACAGGAGATCCCATACAAAACAAATTCACCTCTTTCGGGGTTAGACCTTCAAAAGGAACTGAGTCATTAACAATGTATATAGTACTGTGGCATGTATCGGTACTTGTAACTAATATATATATATATATATATATATATATATATATATATATATATATATATATATATATGAGTAATATTGTTGTTCTTCATGACTTGCTATTTTAAAGTGGAGGTAAAATATAATAATATATAGGCAGCTTCTGTACCCTAAACTTGCGGTGCTTAATGACTTGAATACATTAGGTTTCAATTGATAGCCATAGTTGTATATTAATCAGTTTATAAGATTTGCCTTTCAATAGCATAGTGCATTTATATGTTAATTTCACCATTGTACCATTTTACCTGCAGCTTTTCTAGGAATGTATATCCCCCTCTTCTGAAATGTTATCACGTTTAATTGCCTGATCTTATTTGGGTTGCAATCATAGTCATTAATTAGCAAGAAGGTGAGGGACAGCATCATATCTAACTATCTGTTATGGCTGCTTTAATGAGGAAAATACCTGCCATCATTTTAAAGGCATCTTGTATATTTCACAAATACAGCTTGCTGCTGCATTCTCATTTAGACTGTGAACATCAAAGGAAATTGGTGTCAGGTGTGAATGGAAGCTGTTGAATACATTATGCGTTGAAGAAACTGAATATTGTGTCTGCATTAGCTGGATGTGGGGCAGATTATAACATTATCAAAACTATAGGTAATTAGCTAAAACTTTTAAGGGGATGGTGTGCAAAATTGGCTGTAATTATTTGCAGGATAATTTGAAATGAAGAGACTACTATTTGTACTCGGTGGAAGCTTTTATTATGGTTAAGGAGATACTTTTTACGTGAAGCACCATAAGTACAATTTGTGATGTAGAGTGATATTAATATTACAAGTGTGCGCAATATGCAGTGTGTTTAAATAAATACTCGCTGCCAAGATGAGACTATTGAGCCATAACAATATGAAAACCTGATACTCTAATGTAGCTCTACTGGTAGACACACTCTTTTGCTTGCAATTTGTATAACACTGCATGCATTTATAATTTGTCAACAAGCCCCATTATTGGTCTCTTACAATATACATTCAGTCCAGGTGCTTAAAAAAATCAAAGATTTAAAGGGATCCTTTACTTTATTTTATGTTTGATATATTTAAAGATAAAATAGGGCCTTTGTTATAGGTGCTATAGTGATGTGTTATATCATACAATGTACACATATTTAGCATTACTATGTACAGGAGAACTAGAGGATTAATTTGTGGGGTAAATATTAATCAATAATAATATGTGAAAAAAGACAGGGAGACAAATCAGTGAAGAGAGGGGGGCAGGGTGACCAGTGTGCAGTGGGGGCAGACTGGGGGCAGAGTATACAGGGTGACCAGTCTATTGTGAGGTTAGAGACACAAGAGAGCTGGGTCATGGGGCAGTTTGTGTGTGAAGAATGGCGGTATGTTGGTGTAATTTGGGGTCTGAATTAATTTTGGGGTCCAGTGTCTGTATTTAGCAGTCTGGTTGAGGTCTGGAATAATGTTGTGAATTAAATTGGAAGTGAGGGGGTAGTACATTATTTTATACTTTAACCCCTTGATGACACCGTTCTCCAGCCTTGCTGCATAGAATAACATTACACTAGGGCTTGAGCTAAAGATGGATCAGGAAGCTCCGCCTCCTAATTCACAGGTACAAACAGCAGGGAGCGGAGACAATGGCGCCTCTGTTAAGGTACTTAAGCACCAAATTCAAAATGGAAGTAATTTAGAAAATGAAAAGGGAGCACAGTCCTGCCTGATAATCATGTTTTTTTTTAATTTTTTTAAAACTCTACATGTACACGGTAAATATGACATTATCTATCCCATACTATGAACACCACGCTAGTGCTGCCATAGTTACAGTAAGGTGGGGGTGGGGGCCCAAGTTTGGTGAACAGCCCCGGGCCAATGGTAAAGTTAATCAGACCCTGGTCATGATGCTCACAACTCTTGCTCTTAGAGGTGGTTAATGATCAGAGACCCCCCTCCCCTATACTATCCATAAGTTCTAAATAAGTGTAGAAGTAGACCTAATGATACAACAGAGACATGTTAAAACAGAGACATGAATTAAGACCTTAAACATCTTTTTGACATTTCCTTATGGTAATTCTGCACTTATATGAAGATTTTAGCTATCTAAGATCAACTGGTAGCTGACAGTTTGTCTCAACACCCCTTAAAAAAGACTTGTTGTTATGGAGTGTATCACAAGAGACCAGACTGTCAGACCTATTGTGTAGATCAAAGGTAGATTGGTGCTGGGTAGAGATGAGCGAACCAGGTTCGGGTTCAAGTCCACCCGAACCCGAACTTTCGGCATTTGATTAGCGGGGGCTGCTGAACTTGGATAAAGCTCTAAGGTTGTCTGGAAAACATGGATACAGTCAATGACTATATCCATGTTTTCCACATAGCCTTAGGGCTTTATCCAACTTCAGCAGCCACCGCTAATCAAATACCAAAAGTTCGGGTTCGGATGGACTCGAGCATGCTTGAGGTTCGCTCAAATCTAGTGCTGGGCTAACAGCTGAGTAGGGAAAAAGCAATGTACAGTACTATATCATTCCAACTGAGGTATTGTTATATTTTCAATTAAAATATATACTGGTGAAAACAATATTAAACCTTGCCTTAGCTATCATTTTACTAATTGCTGCTAAAGATTCTTTGATAGCTATTTTTACACCTTTTTCTAATTGTATTTTTATATGTACACAAAGGTGCTTATATAGAGTACAAAATGATTTTTCGGTATATCAACCATGTAAGAGAACAGCATTGGAAATGAGGACCAGTGAGAACAGAAGACATCTACAAAGCATATCTGTATCTGAGGAAGAGTCCCACAGAAATCACACCTCTATGAATTTGCCCATGGTGTGACATATAGTTGCAAGGAGATGTACACTTTCCTTTAATACATTTATATAATTATTTTATTAATTGCTTCACAACAAAGCACAATCTAAAGCATCTAAAATGCCTAACAGTGTGCCAGCCCAATCCTCCTGTTGTTATAGGAGAAAATAATGAACTCTCCCTGTAACATGTGTCCTACCAGCATTCCTCTGTATGCAAAATCTTCATCCATAGAATATCATGTCATTTTGAGGCTATGTTCCATCACAGTATGTTTGCTCAGTATCTTGGTCAGTATTTTTCAACCAAAACCAGGAGTGGATTGAAAACACATAAGTTCATGCACTGAATGTGTGTGAATTATTGGCAAATAGCATTATATTAAAATAACGGCAATTATTTGCCTTTAAATGATGGCCATCAACTAAATTTCGACAGTGTGTGAACATAGCCTTTTGTTGTTTTCAATTCATTCCAAAATACTAAGCAAAAATACTATGTGTGAACATTGACTGAATTGTAAGCATTTGCTTCAAACATTTAATATATTTGAAAAGACATACAGAGTAGCAATCTAAAAATGTAAGGTAGCTGTCATGATTGTACCTGATAAACCTGTGGTTTCAAGATCTGGCCGCCTTTACTGTGCCTGATGCGGCCATAGCGTTACATTGTGTGCCTATACTCGCTCCATACTCTGTGCTATTTATCTTGACTTATTGGTGTTCTGACTATGGCTCATGTCGCTGACTATGTGTTTGACTTTGATTTGGTCTTTATTTTATTCCTGGTGTGCCTCATTGATTTTGTTTGTCTTTTGTACTAGTATTGCTGACCACGCACCATTGTGTACTCTTGTAATTGTCTTGTATTTGTTGTATGTCCTGTAACAACTATTTTTGCGTAGGGGACGTCTCCAAGTCGTCCCATGACGCTTAGGATAAAATAAGGTAAATTGGCAGTGTCAGTGGGAATGGGACAGTGTCAAGGCTGCACTTGTCTCTGTGTCTTCTGTGTGTACCCTGACCAGTCCTGACAGTAGCTGTATCTTTTGGTACCTCTTTTATCATGATGAAATTATAATACTTTCCTTCATGTTGGGTCTCATTGGACACTTAAAAGAGACATTACACCTACTGTGGCTAGGCAGCTTAGGGTATGCAGGTATGTTTATGTTAATATTTCTATATCTCTTATATTTCTATAAATTCTTAAAGGGGTATTCCCCCCAAGAGCTAAAAAAAATGAAATGCTCCCAAACCTAGCTGGTCTTACTCACCAAGTCCCCCTGAGTGTTTTGAGACGTCTCCCATCTTTCTAGCTGCTGCCATTCCTGAGTTACAACTTTTTCTAAAACATGGTCTATATCCAAGATAGGAAACTACATTTCCCATCATGCAATGCTTCTACCTGATGATGGTGAAGTAGCAGAGCTGAGACAATGAAGGAGATGATGATACTGTAGCAGAGCTGAGATGGCTGTGCCGATGTAGCAGAGCTGCGTTGGCGGGGACGCCGGTGTAGCAGAGCTGAGTTGGCGGGGACGCCGATGTAGCAGAGCTGAGTTGGCAGGGACGCCGGTGTAGCAGAGCTGAGTTGGCGGGGACGCCGGTGTAGCAGAGCTGAGTTGGCGGGGACGCCGGTGTAGCAGAGCTGAGTTGGCGGGGACGCCGATGTAGCAGAGCTGAGTTGGCAGGGACGCCGGTGTAGCAGAGCTGAGTTGGCAGGGACGCCGGTGTAGCAGAGCTGAGTTGGCGGGGACGCCGGTGTAGCAGAGCTGAGTTGGCGGGGACGCCGGTGTAGCAGATCTGAGTTGGCGGGGACGCCGGTGTAGCAGAGCTGAGTTGGCGGGGACGCCGGTGTAGCAGAGCTAAGTTGTCGGGGACGCCAGTGTAGCAGAGCTGAGTTGGCGGGGACGCTGGTGTAGCAGAGCTGAGTTGGCGGGGACGCCGGTGTAGCAGAGCGGTGGCGGTGATGCGGGCAAATGCGAGGGGCGGAGCTTGCCGCAGGTGATCGCGGGGGTGGAGCTAGTTGTGGACGATTGCGGGGGCGGAGCTAGTCGCGGGCGATTGCGGTGGGCAGAGCTAGTCGCGGGCGATTGCGGGGGCAGAGCTAGTCGCGGGTGATTGTGGGGGGCGGAGCTAGTCACGGGCGATCGCGGGGGGCGGAGCTTGCCGGGGGGTGCCGCGGGTGAGTGCGGAGGCTATGCTGCGGGTGAGTGAGGGATGCCACGGGTGATGGGGGGGGCGGTTGGTTGTGGGCCAGGGGGCTGTGTGCTCCGGGTGAGTGCTGCCAGGAGGCTTTGGACACGGGGTGAGCTCTGGGCTGGTGGTGACCGGGTGGCTGCTGTTAGAGAGGGATGCAGTCACAGCTGCGCTGATCACTGTCTCCCTCTGTAACAGCAGCCACCGCATCAGTGTTCTCAGTCACTTCACTGTGCTGGGACTGAGGACACGTGATGCCGTCTTGGAGGGTGGGGGCCAGGAGCAGGGAGCGTGTCGGTGTGGACTGAGGTCTGATGATTCTATGCAATCCATGGAGGTGAATGCAGCTGGATAACAGCAAAACTGTGCAGAATCCATAATAACTTTATATTGGAAAGATGGAAAGCTACGGGTGGGCAGCGTATTAATGCAAAAATAATTTTGGGGGGAATACCCCTTTAATTTCAACATAATCCACTAATCAGCTAGTTAGTGATGAGCGAACATGTTCATTAATGTTCGTATGAACATAATGCTAATTGTTTGTGCTCGCCGATCATGAATAATTTGTTAAATAATCAGAAATCAAATGAAATGCGTACGCAAATGCATACGCAACTGCGTAATTTACACTTTGCACCTGATAATCTGTATGCATGTGCGTAGACTGAAATGCACACTTCTACTGAATGTTCGCCATTTGTTTGTGAATGTTCAACGAACACAAACTGATCACGATAATTTTTTTTCTTCATGTTCGTGTTGGGGATCTAAAGCAAACATCGGGATTCTCACTCAACACAAGTGCTAGTATTTGCTTTAGAGCATATCAAGTGTGTACATAACATAGATAAAACCTTGTCTCCTGAAGAATGGGGTCCCAGCCTTTTGATTTAATATATAATTGGGTACCAATTGGGTACTAAGAAGATGTGGAAGACTCCTGTCTACAAAAGAACTGGGAGCTGGATGAATAATCTTGGCAGAGGCAAAACCAGGAACTGGGCTCCCTCTCTCCATATTTTCTTATATTATATTATGCATATTATATTATATATTTTACATATTAAAATGGTTGCAATGTGAAATATTAATTTCCATTAGGCTTCAAAGCACAGAAGCATAGCACACAGTGTAACAAATAGACCACAGCATGTTTGTCATTTGTATTTCTTAGCTCACTTTCTAAGGTTCCCCTCAACAGAACACAATATTCAGTAGTTATTTTGTTCAGTAGTAATGTATTCGGTGTAATACCACCCTGCATTTCCTTTGCAGCAGTTTGACACTGACCTGTATTTGTAAAATAACCCACTGACCTGCATATGTATATTATATTATTGTGACTGGTGTTTGCAGTGTCAGCAGATATCAATGCCAGGTGACTAAACCTTATTCTTATTGTGAGATGCTTATGAAAAATTCATACATACTTCTAGGCAACATTAGCTCAAGTGCTGGTCCAAGTTTATTTTATTTTCATTCTACATTAACCCATCGAGGTAACAGAAAAGGAGATTGTATTCGCTTTACAGTCTGAAGGAAGTCGCAGGGCCACATCAAATATATACATATAATGTGATTGAGTAACATTCTGAAATAGAAAAAGGTATCATTTTTTATAATCAAACCTCCCTTCCCAAAAATAACACTGAATCTTTTATTCTAAAAAAAAAAAAATTGTAATAGAAAACACTTTGGAATGGCGAGTCTATGGATTACTTTGCTTTTACACTGTGTCCCTCTGCTGCCCTTAGTAATGCATTCAAAGTTTGGAAAGTTCAGAGCTCCTGGTAGTATTGCATCAAACTAAAATAGATCGCCCCCCCCCCCCCCCCGCGATGCGATCGCTGACTGAGGGGTGATCGATTCTTCCTACCCGGGCCGAGCCTCAGTATCTGTATGACGCTGATCTCGGCTCGACAATAGATTGCTTCTGGCTGCAGAAACCCTAAGCAATCTAAAACTGATCTCATTGATCAGTGTATTGTAAGTACACTGCAGTGATCTCAATGAGAGATCACTGCAGTAATAATAAAAGTCCCCCAGGGGGACTAAAAGTTAAAGTTGAAAAAAAAAAAAAAGTTTTTTTCATCAATAAAAAATCCCCTCCCCTAATAAAAGTCTGAATAACCCCCCTGTTCATATTTTATGAATAAAAATAAATAAATAAATAAACAAACATATTTGCTATCACCGCGTGTGTAATCGCCTGAACTATTAAATTATTACATTCCTGATCTCGCACTGTAAAATTGATGATTTTTGATCACATCAAATCAAGAAAAATTGCAATAAAAAGCGATCAAAAAGTCGCATATGCGCAATAAAGGTACCGATAGAAAGGACACATCATGGCGCAAAAAATGTCACCTCAGTCAGCCCCATAGACCAAAGGATAAAAGTGCTATAAGCCTAGGAATAGAGCGCTTTTACGAAAAATATATTTGTTAACAAAATTGGTCGAAATTGGTCCAGTGTTTAAGGGGTTAATTAACACCTCATCCCCAGTTGGGTAGCTACCATAGATGCAGGGAAGGCGGTTGCTATGGGGCCAAGGGAAGATAAGTCTCCTGTGTCCTTTTGCTTAACCCCTTATTTACTGCAGTGTGTAAGTGACCCAGTGTTCTCTAACATGCTGCAAAACAAAAAAAGGGTTAATACAGAAGACAATTAGCTCTCTGCCTCACTACTCAGATAAAATAAAAGTTACACAAGTTACATATCGTTGTAATCGTAACAACTTGAGGAACATATATAAAAAGACAGTTTTACCTCATGGCAAACGGCGTAAAAAAAAAAAAAAAACAAATAAAAAAAAAAGTTTTTTTTTTGTTTTTTTTGCAATTTCAAACATTTTTTTTTCTGGTTTTGCAGTGTACCTAATGAAAAAATTCATCCCGTCATTGCAAAGTACAATTAGTTGTGCAAAAAAATAAGTGCTCATGTGGGGTTCTAGGTGAAAAAATGCAACTGCTATTGCCTTTTAAGCACAATGAGGAAAAAACGAAAACGCAAAAATCGAAATTGGTCCGGTGTTTAAAGGGTTAATTAACACCCCATCCGCCATGCCCGCATGAAAAAATGTAGTTATGACTAGGGATGAGCGAACTTTTGAAAAGTTTGGTTCGGTTCGATCCCGCGAGCTTTTGTGAAGTTCGGGTTTGTACGAACTGAACCTAAAACGAACCTTGCTATAATGGCTGAATATTTGCAGATACAATAGTGGTAGTGTGATAGGGTATAGTTTCGTTAAGTTGCAGTTGCTATTACAATGAAAAAAGTGAAAAATTCAAAGTGCAAAAATAATGAAAAAAAAATTGTGAATAAAATAATAATAATAATAATAATAATTATAGTAATATAAATAGGCAGCAATTGATTGCTCTCAGGCCAGTATTGTTGAGAACAGACAAGTTGAGCGGCAGGAGGAGGTAGCAGTTGATGGCTCTCAGCCCAGTATTGTTAGAACAGACAAGTTGAGGAGCAGGAGGAGGCAGCACTTGATTGCACCCAGGCCAGTATTGTTGAGAACAGACAAGTTGAGGAGCAGGAGGAGGCAGCACTTGATTGCACCCAGGCCAGTATTGTTGAGAACAGACAAGTAAAGCAGCAGGAGGAGGAGGAGGCAGCAGCAGTTGATTGCTCTCAGACCAGTATTGTTGAGAACAGACAAGTTAAGCAGCAGGAGGAGGTGGCAGCAGTTGATTGCTCTCAGGCCAGTATTGTTGAGAAAAGACAAGTTGAGCAGCAGGAGGGGGCAGTAGTTGATTGCTATAAGGCCTGTATTGTTGAGAACTGACAAGTTAAGCAGCAGGAGGAGGCAGAAGTTGATTGCTCTCAGGACAGTATTGTTGAGAACAGAGAAGTTGAGCAGCAGGAGGAGGAAGCACTTGATTGCTCTCAAGCCAGTATTGTTGAGAACAGACAAGTTGAGGAGCAGGAGAAGGCAGCAATTGGTTGCACCCAGGCCAGTATTGTTGAGAACAGACAAGTTGAGCAGCAGGAGGAGGAGGCAGCAGTTGATTGCTCTCAAGCCAGTGTTGTTGAGAAGAGACAAGTTAAGCAGCAGGAGGCGGCAGCAGTTGATTGCTCTCAGGTCAGAATTGTTGAGAACAGACAAGTTGAGGAGCAACAGGAGGAGGCAGCAGTTGATTGCTTTCAGGCCAGTATCATTGAGAACTGACAAGTTGAGCAGCAGGAGGAGGAGGCAGCAGTTGATTGTAGGGATGAGCAAACTTTTGAAAAGTTCAGTTCGGTTTGATCCCCCGAACTTTCCTGAAGTTCGGGTTCTGACGAACCGAACCGAAAACGAACCTTGCAATAACGGCTGAATAATTGCAGCTACAATAGTGGGAGTGTGATAGGGTATAGTTTTGTGTAGTTGCAGTTGCTATTACAATGAAAAAAGTGGAAAAAATCAAATTGCAAAAATAGTGAAAAAAAAATAGCCAGCAAATCGGCAATAATGCCGAGCCGACTCCCCTAATGGTTAATATATTTAATTGATAGAACATATTTTTGTTGTAACAAAGTCACTTTCGTTGTTCAATAATTTAATTTAAACGATTAATTAAATATACTGTTAAAATAAATATATATATAAATAAATGTATATTTATATATATTTTTATTTTTTTACAGTATATTTAATTGCACAAGTATGGATTCGTTTAAATTATTGAACAACGAAATTAATTTTATTACAACGAAAATGTGTTTTATTAATTAAATATTAATTATTACAGGAAGCTCTTTTAAAGCCGTTAATTCATATACCCGGTAAAAAGAGCAAACTGTAATAATTAATACTTTACTTTAATTAAAACATCAAATGTTTCTTCTAATTATGCTATCACAATTGCATTATTAGAAGAAACATTTTGAATCATATGTGCGCTGAGCTAATCAGCTGATCGGCTCAGCGCACATATAATTAGCGGGTCCGCAGCACAGTGACTTCATTGTGCTGCGGACCAGCGAAGAGGACACATGGAGGTGAGTATACAGCTCTCCCCAACCCTCCCCTGCACTGCAGGAAGGGGGGTCACTTAACCCCTTCCTTGCTGGGATGGGTGCAGTTTGACATTAGTCTGGCCCCCAAGGGGTTAAGGGGGATGCAATGCATCCTCCCTTAACCCCTTGGGGGCCAGACTGTAAGCAGCGATCTGTAAAGATGCTGAATACTGTAAGGAGCACAACACCTCTCACAATGATGGGTGTTGTGCTCCTGTTTGTGTGTTTTTTGTGTGTTTCTCCCTTTTTGTTTTTCAGATATCGGTATCCTGTGGATTACGTCGGATTTAGTGGACTACGTCGATGACCAGCGGTTGTTTGAATTTTTTTTAAAAAATAAAATGGTCAATGAGGGGTGTGGGGGTGTTTTTATTTGAATAAAAAAAAATTCACTTGTGTATTGTCTTTATTTCTTTACTTTATAGACTTAGTAGTGGAAGCCGTCTAATAGACGGAATCCATTACTAAGTCGGGGCCTAGTGTTAGCCGGTATAAAATGGCTAACACTTACCCCCCATTATTACCCCAGTACCCAATGCCATCAGGGCTACTGGGAAGAGTCGGGTGCCAGTGGTCCCGGAGCGTCAAAATTGGCGCTCCTGGACTGGGGCGGCAGCAGGCTGGTAATATTTAGGCTGGGGAGGGCCTAAACCAATGGCTCTTCCCACCCTGGTGTTACCAGGCTGCTGTCGCTTGGTTTTTAACCCGGCTGGTTATGAAAATAGGGGGGACCCTATGCGTTTTTTTTAAATTATTTATTTAAAAAAAAAATGAGTAGGGTTCCCCCTATTTTCATAACCAGCCGGGTTAAAAACCAAGCGACAGCAGCCTGGTAACACCAGGGTGGGAAGAGCCAATGGTTTAGGCCCTCCCCAGCCTAAATATTACCAGCCTGCTGCCGCCCAGTCCAGGAGCGCCAATTTTGATGCTCCGGGACCACTGGCACCCGGCTCTTCCCAGTACCCCTGGTGGCATTGGGTACTGGGGTAATAATGGGGGGTAAGTGTTAGCCATTTTATGCCGGCTAACACTAGGCCCCGACTTAGTAATGGATTCCGTCTATTAGACGGCTTCCACTACTAAGTCTATAAAGTAAAGAAATAAAGACAATACACAAGTGAATTTTTTTTTTATTCAAATAAAAACACCCCCACACCCCTCATTGACCATTTTATTTTTTAAAAAAAATTCAAAAAACCGCTGGTCATCGACGTAGTCCACCAAATCCGACATAATCCACAGGATACCGATATCTGAAAAACAAAAAGGGAGAAACACACAAAAAACACACAAACAGGAGCACAACACCCATCATTGTGAGAGGTGTTGTGCTCCTTACAGTATTCAGCATCTTTACAGATCGCTGCTTACAGTCTGGCCCCCAAGGGGTTAAGGGAGGATGCATTGCATCCCCCTTAACCCCTTGGGGGCCAGACTGATGTCAGACTGCACCCATCCCAGCAAGGAAGGGGTTAAGTGACCCCCCTTCCTGCAGTGCAGGGGAGGGTTGGGGAGAGCTGTATACTCACCTCCATGTGTCCTCTTCGCTGGTCCGCAGCACAATGAAGTCACTGTGCTGCGGACCCGCTAATTATATGTGCGCTGAGCCGATCAGCTGATTAGCTCAGCGCACATATGATTCAAAATGTTTCTTCTAATAATGCAATTGTGATAGCATAATTAGAAGAAACATTTGATGTTTTAATTAAAGTAAAGTATTGAATATTACAGTTTGCTCTTTTTACCGGGTATATGAATTAACGGCTTAAAAAGAGCTTCCTGTAATAATTAATATTTAATTAATAAAGCACATTTTCGTTGTAATAAAATTTATTTCGTTGTTTAATTTAATTTAAACGAATCCATACTTGTGCAATTAAATATACTGTAAAAAAATAAAAATATATATAAATATACATTTATTTATATATATATATATATATTTATTTTAACAGTATATTTAATTGCACAATGATGGAATCGTTTTAATTAAATTATTGAACAACGAAAGGGAATTTATTACAACGAAAAAATGTTCTATTAATTAAATATATTAACCATTAGAGGCATCGGCATTACTGCAGAGGATCGCTAACCCCGTATTGCCGATTCCTCTAATACTGCAAATGAATCTAATTCATTATGGTTCGGTTCGCTCATCCCTAGTTGATTGCTCTCAGGCCAGAATTGTTGAGAACAGACAAGTTGAGCAGCAGTAGAATGCAGCACTTCATTGCACCCAGGCCAGTATTGTTGAGAACAGACAAGTTTAGCAGCAGGAGGAGGAAGCAGTTGATTGCTCTCAGGCCAGTGTTGTTGAGAACAGACAAGTTGAGCAGCAGGAGAAGGCAGCAGTTCATTGCTCTCAGGCTAGTATTGTTGAGAACAGACAAGTTGAGGAGCAGGAGGAGGCAGCAATTAACTGCACCCAGGCCAGTATTGTTGAGAACAGACAAGTTGAGGAGCAGGAGGAGGCAGCACTTGATTGCACCCAGGCCAGTATTGTTGAGAACAGACAAGTTGAGCAGCAGGAGAAGGCAGCAGTTCATTGCTCTCAGGCTAGTATTGTTGAGAACAGACAAGTTGAGGAGCAGGAGGAGGCAGCAATTAACTGCACCCAGGCCAGTATTGTTGAGAACAGACAAGTTGAGGAGCAGGAGGAGGCAGCACTTGATTGCACCCAGGCCAGTATTGTTGAGAACAGACAAGTTGAGCAGCAGGAGAAGGAGGCAGCAGTTTATTGCTCTCAGGCCAGAATTGTTGAGAACAGACCAGTTGAGCAGCAGCAGGAGGAATCAGTTGATTGCTCTCAGGCCAGTGTTGTTGAGAACAGACAAGTTGAGCAGCAGGAGGAGGCAGCAGTTGATTGCTCTCAGGCCAGTATTGTTGAGAACAGACAAGTTGAGGAGCAGGAGGAGGCAGCAATTGATTGCACCCAGGCCAGTATTGTCGAGAACAGACAAGTTGAGGAGCAGGAGGAGGCAGCACTTGATTGCACCCAGGCCAGTATTGTTGAGAACAGACAAGTTAAGCAGCAGGAGGAGGAAGCAGTTGATTGCTCTCAGGCCAGTATTGTTGAGAACAGACAAGGAGAAGGCAGCTTCAGCAGCTGTTGATTGCACCTAGTATGTTTCCAAATAGACAATTGACGGTGGGGGTATTAGTAGGAAAAGTATTCTTTGGACCCAGAAGGGCCTAGTACAGAGAAATGAAGTTGGAAGCTAAGAATATGCACGATTGTAGAAATCATTTTATATACATGACAAAAAGTTGATGTAGAGTTCAGCACAGGACAATCAACGTTAAAAAAAAACTCTAACATTACAGCTAATCTAGTAGGATTCGGATACGGTTAAATAGACAGACAACCTCACCCACAGAATCCATTAGGTGAAGAAAGGACATTTAAAAAGGCACAGATATAAGAAGGCTTTACCCCAGTTCCATTATCTAAAAATACGTGTCCAATTTTCATGAAATGGACACCTCACTGGCACTTGCTTTACAAATTGATGCAACTAATCTGGTGTCAAAGCTGTTGAATCTGGGCCTATGGCTGTTGGTGAGACATATATATATATTATAAATAAATGTATATATAAATATATATATATATATACATATCTTTTTAACACTAGTATAATGTCCTAACCGAGTGTAGCACCCAATCCAATGGATGTATGCTTTTCTGTTGTTTTTTTTTAGTGTTGTCACCAGCTGGCTTAAAGGATAAGTATGGGCAATTTATAAGTTTCTGGGTCAAGTAAAGGCACAGAAAGTTATTGATTGCCTGGACTTATCTTTTAAAGTCGGTAGGGGAAAAACCCCTGATGGGGTTTGGGAGTTATCTCCCACCCTCGCTTTTGTCACTTCCAAAAAAAACTCACCCTATGGGTACCTTCACATGTGGCTGCGGGTCTTCTGAGTAAAATCCACAGGGCATTTTTATACCGTTCATCAAACGGTGTTCAGACTGGGTATTTGCGTCCAGCCCGATAGTACTGAAGGGGGCATAAAATCAGCCAACGATGCGCTGTGGATTTTAGGCAGCAGAGAACCCCAAAAAAGCCTCCCATTGTAAAGGCACCCATAAATAAGGCAAGTTAACATGCCTTTCAGCAACTATTTGCTGCTCTAACTAACTGCGGAGGTCTTTTATATCACAGTTGAAGAACAGCAGCCTCCGTGATATATACCCCATAGACATCCTTATTCCACGTGTGACTGCATGAGAGGCGTGAAATCATTCGCACACAGAAGAACCCCATCGGGATTTGCGGTGCGAGAGTTTACTACTCTCATGATATCAACAAATACCTCAAGAACAGTTAGTACCCGCTCACAAAACGCTGAGCAGTGTTCCTTGGCACAGGTGCCAGGGATAGAACCCCACAGCTATAGTTCACAAAAGGTAAAATCCCCACTTTGTGAAGCATAGTCGTGGGGATTATTTTAGGGATGGTACTGTTCTTGGGGTATGGGTTGGATGGAGTATCGGTGTGAGGCATTAAGCTGGTGTGGAGATGTTAAATGGCCAACACACCATGGGCATTAAATCTGGAGATGGGGATCTGTTTATTCAAATGTATCCAAATTAAGTAGGGAATTTTTAAGGTGTTTTTTAAATTTTGGGTCTAAGGGGGGAACATTACTTAATAAGTTAAATTAAGGAATTTTTACGTTGAGCACATATTTAGGATATTAAGGACAGTTTCTTGGACACTTGTCTTGCCATGCAAGACGAGTGACTGATGACTTAGTCATTCATATCAGGCAGGGGGGTGGTATAATCCGATATAATCCAGGCACGCTTCATCTTCACAAAAGTCAGCATCTCAACACTGTGGCAAGAAAGCCTTGTTCTTTGCGGTGTTACAATGTTACTCGCCACAGTGAACACCCTCTCTGACGCCACACTACTGGCTGGGCAGGACAGCAGAGCCAAAGAAAACTCTGCCAGTTGAGGCCAAATGTCCAGTTTCTCTACCCAGTACTGCATGGGGTCGGTGACACTTTGGGGCAGGGTACAATCCAGGTAGGCAGTGACCTGGTGGGTGAGCGCAAGCTGGTCCACACCATGAGTCCGGTGTTTTGTCCCCTCTTCAGCAGCTGGCTGCATGAAATCACTCATCAGGGATTGTAGGCTGTAGGGACTTCTCACACCTCCACTAGTGGAGGTGAGAGTGGAGCGCGCTGGTTCCCCCCGAGAGGATGTTGTCAAGGAACCTGGCTGGTCTCGCTGGTAAGTTGAGACCAACTGACTGGTGAGTAGATCCCGGTAGAACACCAGTTTTGCCTCCCTCCGTGATGGCGGGAAAAATTCTGCCATTTTGTGGCGGAAGCGAGGGTCCACCAGGGTGGCCAGACAGTATTGGTCCCTCTGGCAGATGTCCACAATCCGGCTGTTATTCCGGAGACACTCCCGCACACACCTTGCCATCTGCACCAAGGACAACAACGAGCGCCTCTCCTCTAAACTGTCCTCGGTATTATTCCAGGGTCTTCCTCTACCACCTCATCCTCCATCTCCTCCTGTGATCGAGAGACAGAGAAGCCAGGTGGTGGTGTGTGGAATGGCTAGGCATAGACATCTTCCTCCTCCTCATCCTCCATCTGCACTTCATCCAGCTCTGGGCTCAAGGCGATGTTCAGCCTTGGAGTGGTGGTGTGGAAGTCCTCGCTGATGATGTTGTTCAGCGCACTTTCCAGAACATGGAGGAGTGGGATGATGTCATTGATCTCATAGTCCTGCCTGTTCACAAAGAGAGTCGCGTCCTCAAAAGCGATCAACAATTGACAGACTTCCCGCATTAACTGCCAGTGTGTAACTTGCAAGTCGCAGTGTGGCGTGAAGCTGCCTGATTGTCACATGAGGTAGTCTGTAACGGCTGACCTTTATTCATACAGGCGGTCCAGCATATAGAGGGCAGAATTCCAGTATGTTGGCACTTCGCAGATTAGACGATGTTGGGGCATACTGCACTGTCTCTGGATTCTGAACAGGGTGTTCCATGCAGTGTAGGAGTGGCTGAAATGTTTGCACACTCTGCGTGACATCCTCATAAGGTCTTGTAGTGCAGGAAATGATCAGAGAAACCTGTGAGCTATGAGATTTATCACATGTGCCATATAAGGTGTATGAGTCAGCCCTCCCCTCTGTTCCTCCCATTGTCCGCTACGACACTTCCCACATTAGTTGACGTGGGGTCAGCCATTGATCTATCTCCTCCCTGATGGTCCGGAGGAGCTCCTGCCCACTGTGGCTCCGTTCACCCAGGCTCACCAAATGGAGGACAGCCTGAGAGCGCTGGGCCTGACATCGGTGGTAAGACACCGGGGCAGGTTGGACTGCAGTGGTGGTGGAGGCAGAACTTGTGCTTCCCAATGCTGGCCCCCTAAAGCAACGTGGAGGTGACAGTGGCAAGAATGGGCCAACTTCCAGATGGTCTCCTGGGAGGATGTTGACCCAATGGGCAGTAACGGACATGTACTGGCCTTGCCCATAATTAGAGGACCAAACATCATCACTCAGGTGCACGGTCTTGGACATCGAGATTCCCAATGAGTCACAAAACTTTTTCTTCAAGTAACTGTGCAGAAATGGGACAGCTTTGCCAGAGATTTAGTGGCGGCTGGGCACTCGCCATCTGGAGTGCGCACACGCCATGAAATCTCTGAAAGGCTGGGAGTCCACAAGGTTGAACGGCAGGGACTGAAGCATCAGCAGATTAACCAGGTGTCCGGTCAGTTTCTGGGCCATGGGATGGCTGCTGGTCTCGGTCAGGGATTGCTGCCTCATTAGGTGTGTAGATGGCAGTGACACTGTGCTGCTGCTTGCACCTGAGGCTGAAGAGGCCTGAGTTCCACTGAGAGAATGCTGCATGATGGGATCTGCAGTGTATGGTGCATCCTGACAGGAGGTGGTATTGGGGTCACGGTTCTTCCAGGCCTGTTGGTGTTGCCTTTCTATATGCTTTCGCATCAATGTTGTCCCAGGATTATCACCCCTACCACGACTGACCCTCTCAATGCACAGCAGGCACAGAGCGATGTGCTTATCTGTCCCCAGGCAGAAGAGCTGCCAGACGACAGAGGACCGTGGTTTGCTGACAGCCACGGGGGGTGGGGGGTCTTGCGGCCTGTTCACTGCCACTGCTGCCTGAGGGGGCCCTCTCAGGATCAAGGCTTTGAGGTAATCAACTCTGTCTGGTAGTTTGTCTTCTACCCCTCCCTCTTGTGCCTTGATTCCTTGCAACTTCGGGATGTTGCTGCGTTGGTAGCACCTCTATTTTCTCCCCCAATGATGCAGAGGATAATGCAGTTTGAGGGCGCCATCAGCGACATCATCATCACCACTGCTACTTTCCTCCGGTGGCTGGGACAGGATATCAGGTGTGGCACTGGATGCCCCTCCCTGGCTCTGTTGACCGCTTACAGCCAACACCTCCTCTGGAGTCTCAGCATCTTCCACCCGCTGACTTTTGGGGACTACCTCATCATCAACACTAAAAAGTAGTAGAGACTCCAAGGGCAGATCAAGGTTTGCCAAGAGTTCCCTGGCAGAAGGTGCCCCAAAGGTGAGTGGCATAGTAATACCAGGGGACAGGGCAGAGGACCGTTCCATGTAAGGGTCGTGTCGGATGATCCAGCCGATGGTTGACTCCTCGTTTGGGAGCTTTGGGCGGTGGAACTGGGTAAGCCAATCTAGAACCGCTGGCTGTGTTGTTTTTACATGACCAGTAGGTGTCTGGGGTAGCTGCACCCTGCTGCCACACCTGTTACCCCGGCTGCCACCGGGCCTGGTGCTGCCACTTCTCCTACCCTCACCGCCTGCTGTTGCAGCCCTTGCCTGGGAAGTGCTGGAAGTAGAACGCTTGGACATATTTATTTGGTTGGGGAAAATTTAAATGAGAATTAAAAAAAAAAAAAGTGATAAGCGAGTTATTGGCCGGAAGGCACAAAGTTTCAACGAGTGATGCTTTGTGGGTTGATGGCACCCAGCAAAGCAGGAATGGACAGGTTTTGTGGGGCGCTGACCTAGCATCACACTTTATGGAGGGCTTGAACAAGTTTTGCTGCTATAGGTTACTTCACATATAACAGCTTATGAGAAACAAACTTTTTTTTTCTTTACTTTTTTTAAATATTTTGTTTTTTTTTTTGTTTTTTTTTACTTTTTTAAACTTTATTTTTTGAAAACTTTTTTAAAACTTTTTTTGTTGTGGCTAAATGGGGTTGACAGCACCCAGCCGTTTTGTGAGGCGCTGACTTAGCATCACACTCTATGGAGGGCTTGAACAAGTTTTGCTGCTATAGGATACTTATACCTATAACAGCTTATGAGAAACAAACTTTTTTTTTAACTTTTTTGCTTGCGGCTAAACGGGGTTTACGGCAGCCAGCAGAGCAGCAACGTGTATCGTGTACTCTCAGTCACGGGACAGGAGCTGGTTCAATGCTACCTGCTCTGACTCTTTTCTCACTTTTCTCTCCCGATTTTTTTTTTATCTCCCTAACTCTCCCTAGATCTCCCTATTTATTTATTTAAAGGCCTATCTCTCCCTATGTCTTGATATCTCAGTCTCTTTCCCTATGTATCAGCTTATCTTCTATATCCAGCTTTCCCTGGAGCTTGCTATTTTTTTCTCTCTTCCTCTCTCCTGCTTCTCTCACTAACACATTCTATTCCTTCTCCTCTCACTTTATCTATCTAGTTGTTTGGCTATCTATGTCTTTTCCCTCCCTCATCTGATATGGAGCTCCTTTCTCTGTGAACTCCAAACACACACTGAGAAGCTGCTGGTGCGCACAGGCACTTCCTGGTGCTGGGGATCCCCAAATATGCAGTCCATCAATATTCTCCATCTAAGTCTATGAGAGATTATTGAGTGAGGGTCAGGCCTGGTAGAGGATCTTGCTGCTGCGATTTCTCTCCCCAGCTATATCTTTTATTCAGAGCAGATCTTCACAGTGAGACCCACTCTGACCAATATTGTTTGACATGTCTGATGAATGTGAAAAGTTATTTTTAGTGACAGTGTCAATTTAAGTTGTGTGTGGTATTATAATTCAGCTCCTTTCACTTCAATGGAACAGAGATGCAAGACCAAACCCAAATTGTATCAATCAAAATGAAACTTTCTTAAAATTACTCTGTACCCACAATCTGACCGCCCAAACCGCTTGTTCCTGCAGATAGCTGCTTTTAATCCAAGATCTGTCCTGGGGTCCATTTGTCAGGTGATGCAGTTATTGTCCTAAAAAACAATGTTTAAACTTGCAGCCCTGTGCCCAACGGCCGTGGCCTATATTGTGTATGCATTAGCCTGGCACAACCTCTCTGTCCCTCCTCCCCGCCCTCCTCATCATTAGTAATGCTCAAGGCAGATTTTCTACAATTTATCACCTGTGTCAGCACGGCACATGGGCTTGATCATTAAGGCACCTGTGTAGTTTTTACTGCAGAGGAATAGGAGGGATGGAGGGGTGGTGCATAGTTAGGGCATAGATACTCCAAACCACGGCCGTTGGGCACAGGGCTGCAAGTTTAAAAGTTGTTTTTTAGGACAATAACTGCATCACCTGCCGAATGGACCCCAAGACAGATCTTGGATTAAAAGCAGCTATCTGAAGGTACAAGTGGTTTGGGGGGGGGGGTCAGATTGTGGGTACAGAGTCGCTCTAACTCTGGAGGGCTCCAGAGGGTGTTCTGCTGCTCCAAATAAGATGACATTTGGGCAACGGACACTTCACATTATGTCCTAACATTATTAAACCTTATAAGTGCACTTCACTTTCACATGTAGCTGTCATGAATATGCTGGGGGTGCTGTACAGGATGGCACCACTAGATACTGCCAGTGTTGCTGGGCATTTTCCAGCTTGCAAAAAGAGGAGATTCCAAGTGTCATCATCCCAGATCCCAATCCTTGCTGCAGGGGCCTCCCAGAATTTGTGTGCCCACTGTCAAAAAAAAATTTAGTTTGACTGCTACACTCTACATCAGTGTTTCACAACTCCAGCCATCAAGTACCCACAACAGGTCATGCTTTTAGGATATCCCATGCAAAGAACACCTGTGGCGATACTTTATATGCTGACTGCAGTTGTAAGGAAATCCTCCAAACGTGATCTGTTGCGGGTCTTTGAGGACTGGATTTGGGAAACTCCGGTCTACGTCATTCAAGAGGGAAGCCGTGATTATCTGGCTAAATATTTGCGAAACAGTGAACAGTGTAGAAAATCTCATAATCCTAATCATAGTTTTTGAAAGGTTAGATTTCTGTTTCACCACCTGCTGAAATCCAATCACGTGTAAAGAATTTTAACATAAATATATTTTTTGGCTTAGTAATGAAGAATTGCTTTAATAATAAAGGGTGTTAAGGCCATTTGCAAGAGTAAGTTTAAACAAGCATTTCCTAGAAGATGTTTATACAGCAATTTCTTACTTTTTAGAAAGATGTGAACAACCAATCTGGCTGCAACTTAAGCCCAAATGTATGCAGTGGGTTAAATCTATTTCATAATCTTTGGCCAAATCATTAAAAGGGATTGTCTGAGACATTTAAATAAACTAGCATTGCATTGACTTTTGCATATTGTATGCTCTATATTTATTTTTAATTTCCATTACAGCACTTCTTTTGTTCTCAGGGAGTCACATGACCTGTGATTTCTTTATTTCCTGTGATGTCATGTTTAATGTCTGTTTCCTATTCCTTTAAATGAACGCAATGTCACAGTATGTTTACACTAGGTTAAAAAAAAAGAAAAGAAAGAAGGCATCAGCTTTTTCTTTTTAAAAAGACATCGGTTATTGCCACATTTTAATTAACTTCAATGCAATGTATGTCAATGGAATGATGGACGTCCATCGCACACGGTGTATTAAATGATGGTGATCTGTGTGGACAAAATAATGATAATGTCAATTATTTTCAGACGTCTTTTGCAAACAGTGGACATTATTTTGTAGTTGTTCACACACAGTTTTTCTTTTTTCACAATCCTTTCTGCGTCTTTAAAATTCAAAGAATTTTTCATTTAAAGACACACCCAAAGGGCAATTAGTCCACCTAGGGCTAGATTCCTACGTAACGGGTCCAAAGTGGATTTTATGCTATAAATTTGCAGCGAAATCTGCTGCGGATCCCTTGCCTTTAATTTTCAATCAGATTACATACGATTGACATCACACTGCGAGTATGTAAGTGATAGCTCCCTTAACCTCCCTGTCGGCCGGAGCATACATTACCTGTTTGACACTGGCTCGCTTCAGGGGCTCCCGGCGTCGGGTCATCAAGCCGGGAACCCCCAAAGCAAACCGGATCGTGGAGCAGATAATGTATGCTCTGGCTGGCAGGGGGCTAAGGGAGCTGTAACTTACATACTCGCAGCAGGATGTAAATCCCACAGCGAGTATGTAATCTGGTTGAAAATTACATGCTAGAGATCCGCAGCGAATTTTGCTGTGAATTTGCAGTTTGAAATCTGCTGCAAATCCGTAACGTGTGAATCTGGCCTAAACTAGAATAATGTACCAATAGCTGTCATTGCACTGACTGGCGGCCAAACAGCGAAATAACAGACGTCATTTTAAAAAATAATAAACGGGAACAAAACACTTTGTGGGAACATATCCTATGACCCAGCAGGTGTCCCTCCCATGGGCTGACTGGAATTCCATATTGATTTTAGCCCTGCTCCTGTAGGTGGAGCTAATATTGGAGCCCCCCTGGGGACAGGGACAAAGTAATGGCAATCTGTGTACAGCACTGCAGAATAAGATGGTGCTAAATTTTATATATATATATATATATATATATATATATATATATATATATATATATCATCATTTTCTTGTAAAGATCTACAGTTGCAGGCCAGTGCTGCCTATGTCTGTAATATGGAGAGGTTACTTTAGGTTTCTGCTTGGAAGTGCTACGTCACCATTCTTTTTACTGCCACGGCCATTGTTCTATTTACTGAACGGCCATTGTTTAATGCTATCTATGGCCGGAATTAAAGGAGAAGTCCAGGCAAAGCTAAGTGCTGGGGAAGTCAAGGATAAAAGTAATAACGCTTTCTTACCTTCCCAGCTCCAGTGCTGGTGGCCGCGTACTGCCGCTCTGGTACCCGGGTCTCCGGCTGCTTTTTAGACTGAGCTGGGGCCAGAGTCGTGACATGTAAGGTCCATTCATCCTGTCAGCAGCCGTAGCGGGGTCCTGCCTTGGCTGCTGAAAGGCTGAGTGGACCACACATATAGTGACTCAGGGACCTGGGGACTGGAGCAGCGGTACGCTTCCACCAGTGCTGGAGCTGGGGAGGTAAGAGTATGTTATTACTTTTATCCTCCCCCTCCCTAGCATTTGTCAAAAAAATAGCTTTGCTTGGACTTCTCCTTTAACCCCTTGCTTCCGCAGCCTGTTTTGGCCTTAATGCCCAGGGCCTATTTTTTAAACTTGACTACTCTCTATGTAGTGATAATTCTGCAATGCTTTTAATGATATATATATATATATATATATGTATATATTGACCTTGGAAAACTTCAAAATGTTGTGTGTTTTATTGTAATATTAAATGGCAATCATTTCCTTAAAGGCAAAAAAATAAATAAATAAATATAATGGTTTACAGAAGACAAAAGTATAGAAATATTGCAAGCTGTTACATTCATTATCCAATCTACATTTTGGACTATAATTGTATCAGGTGCTGAATCGGGAAAACTGAATAACAAAATTTAATTGTCATGATTTTTAATAAACTAGACACTATATAATCATATTATGATCCGTTAGTATCCAATATATGAGAAGGTTTTTCTTTTCCAACAGAAAGGTAACAAACTGAATTACGTGCAGGTCTCTTGAAAAGAGAAAATTACTAGTGTGATTTAATGTAGCCGCGGTGGTCATATGGAGGCTGAAAAACAAGTCTAGAGAATTAGTGGTTTAATGGTTTTACTAATATCTGTGGGTTGCTTTCCCATGCTGTGTGTTGTTGGGTATGTAATTGCAGTGCATGTAAGCCTGTGGGAAAATGACCTATTTCCAATCCAAGTTTCTTTCACCATTTGCAGATTGTAGGTTGTAGTTTATGTTTTTCATGGTCAGCACATAGAGGTCAGAAAGCATTCTATTCCATATTAACACTATAGTGAAATCTGGACAAAAAGACTTATTCAGCTGCATAAGGGCAAGGATACAAACTGACAAGCAGGAAGGCTATTTGTATAGTGGAATTAAGGTCCAAGGTGGTGAACACACCTCCCATTTCTAATTCCACAGCTGGGCTGACACATAACAATGGGAATTAATGGATGGCTTGCCTCCATTCACGCTTGTCACAATAGCATTCTACTTGGAAAAAGGTCTCTTCTCATAATAGTTCTTCTAACTTTTCCTTTTCACACAAGCAGGGCAATACACCTTAATTGATAGGTGTCAAGATCTAAGAACTTTTATTCATGGTAACAAAGGGATAATTTATAGATTTAAAGGAACCAATGTACAGCTAGTTTGAGAATCATTCTTTTCTGTTTAGAATCATTGGTTTGGATACATGCTTTCAATGTAGCCATTCGGAAAATGGGAAGTCCGTCTTACATAGATAGGTAGATAAAAAATACACTTAAAATAAGTCTATTGTCACATTTACTGAATATACATGTTAAAGTAATATCTATTTTTAGATAACATTTGCTAACTACTATTGAAAGGCACTTTTAGTACTTTAACCCCTTAGCGACCCATGACATACCTGGTATATTATGGAGTCACAAAGGGGGTTCAGCTCCGGGAACCATGGCTATTACCGCTGCAGGCCCATCGGTGCACCAGCTAATTAGGCATTCAAATGCCTATATCTAAATAGACAACAGTATTTAAATGCTCTTAAAATGTCATCCCTGGTGGTCTAGTGGATGATCTGTGCTTCTGGCAGTACCAGGGGTCTGCGCCACAATGATGCTGATCCTGGCTGATCTATGGGATCCAGAAGCCCAAAGTAATTGAGCACTGATCTCTATGAGAGATCAGTGCAGTCATCATAGAAGTCCCCCAGGAAGACTACAAATTACTGTAAAAAAAAATAAAAAATCATTAATAAAAATCACCCCCCCTTTTCCCATTTTATAAATTAAAATAAACATGTTTGATATTGCCGCGTTCAGAATCGCTCAAACTTTTAAATTATCACATTCCTGATCTTACAGGTTAAACGGCGTAAGCGCAAAAACCTGCAAAGTACAAAATTTACAATTTTTTGTTACATTAAATCTAGAAAAATTGGAAAAAAAGTGATCCAAAAGTCTCATATTTGCCAGCAACTACCAATAGAAAGTATAGAGCATGGTGCAAAAAATTACACCAAATAGCCCCATAGACCAAAAAAATAAAAGCAATTTTAAACACATTTAGATTTTTTTTTTTTTTTTTACGTTTACATTTTATTTATTCACTGACGTGAGGGGGGGAAATGGGCTTGTGCATCTGTAGGTGAAAAAAATGCAAGCAATATGGCCTTTTAAACATTACCATTTACCCACTGCTCATTGAAAAAACATTGATCCAGTGGAGGCCCATTGGCAGCAATGCCAAATGGAGGTCACACCACTCTGGAATCATAGGTTAATTTGGGGCCATTATTCAAGCAGCTCATCGTATGCCTCCAGCACCTTGTCCTGTTATAATGACATAACACACCCTTCCCCAGAAACATATATTGCTTATTATTTTGCTCTAGTTTTTAAATAACCAAGAATCAATTAGTTTTGTAGTTCTGTACTTCTCAGATAATCAATGTAATACCTGGTTGAGCAGTTGCTCAATAACCAGAATGCACCACCACTCCTCAGCTGTTTATCAGAGCTCTCCCCTTCTGCAGCACTCCTGCCAGTCCCCTGCCCAGAAATGGTGTACAACATTGCTTAAAACATTAGAACAGTCTACAGTACCTTCTGTATCATTGCATGTCTGTTCCTCTGCCTTTTGCATTGTTCAACACATGTATGCTGTAAACACACTTCATTTTTACCTAAATGTCCTAGAGGAGATAGGGAAGATCTGTGGAATGAATACACCAAACTGAAGATTAAAGGACTACACAACTTAATGTTAACCAATCAAAAGTATACGTCTTTGAGTTTTTTTTAAGCAAACATGCAATCAAGGCCTGCACAAAAATCACATATTGTAACTTGTACAAACCAGAAAACTAGCATACAAGCTTTTAAAAATAACCAAATGCAGATACAACCAACTACATTTTAAAGGGATACTTCGACAACTTTTTGTTCTTTTAAATCAATTGGTTTCATAAAATTATATAGATTTGTAATTTACTTTTATTAAAAAAAAAAACTGCCTTGCAGTACTTTTCAGCTGTTGTATGTCCTGCAAAAAGTGGTGTATCCTTTCCAGTCTGACCCATTGCGCGGGGGGGAGATCTGACCCACTAGACACCAGGGACAGTGTCTGACGTATAAAGCATTTAAATGCAGCTGTCATGTTTGACAGCTGCATTGAAATGCTTAATTAGACGGTGCGGCAACGGGACCTGTGCCGGCTAATAGAGGCTCTCCCCAGCTACAGATAGCAGCCGGGAGCAGCGCCATTCAGAGCGGGGTCCCCTCTCTACTCCCCTTGCGCCACCGTGACGCTAAGGGGTAAATTTATCCCCAAAGAGAAGTCAGAAAATTCACTCAACTCTAATGGCCACCTTTTTCATTCTCTGAAACTGATGGCAAAAAATAGGCAAAATTAGCTAAAGATTGTTTCTTGCAAGAATTGTTTATCTCTAGCAGGCAAGGGAATCTCTGATGGTTTAATATATTCTTGCTAAAACAGATAAGGTCTTTGTATGTGTATGTTATGGCTGTGAGTATACTATTTAATTGTGTCACTAACAAATTCACATTAGAATTAGCACATTTATTAGATATACATTTCTAACATTCAACGTTATTTTCTATTTGGTGTATTAAAGCATTTATACGAGATGTTAAATTTGTTAAAACTGTAAAATTATTTTTATTACTCAGTCCCATAGTTAAAAATAGTCATGCATAAAAGTTGCAATGGCAAAAGAATAATATTTTGTAACCGATAACCACACACTTATTTGCCGCACCTGGCTAGATACTCAAACACCATTTCTATAGAACTAGAGCTAGCAAAAGTAAGTTTTAACCTACCATACAAAATGAAATTTAAAGCTGCTATTCAGCCTTTCAGTTGTCAATGTAAGCTATCAAGGTGTTACTTTTTTAAAACAAGAACTTATTTCAGATGTGCTAGTCAGTGCAATATTAACCTTTTTTTATGGAGCGAAAACTGTTTACACAAGCCAAGTATTTTTTTAATAGTCATTTGTCATTTACATAACACTGAGTAACCCGTCTTGGGAAAATCTTAAACTACAGAAAAGCTTCTATAATATTTTTTGACACGCAAGACTTTATGGAGAAAAACTTATATTCATCAGCAGTAGATTCATAGTGCTTTCTGTTTGACTTCCCATATCCTAGTGGAACATTGGTGTTTTCTTTGGCACTATATGGAAGCTAAGACAGGAGAACAGTTGTGTGGTTTAACCTAGCTATAGGAAAAAAGGTGTATTTTTCTGTTATGTATATTTTATATTTTAAACATTTCTTTAAAGAAATGTGCATACTATGGGGGTACTAAAAATCCAAATCCAAGAATATGGAATATAGCAGCATTTGTGTCAGTAACAGTAATATGTGTATTTGATTTTATTAGTTTTATGGTCCTGGTCAAGTTGTTGAGAACTTACAGCTTGTTAAAAAATATTTTGTGACTTGTTCTTACTGAAATTTTAAAGGGCAATGCAATATCCACATGAAATAGGAACCAAAATGGAGCATATGTAAAAAAAACTCAAAGGGTGTAAAATATACACAGGTGCAAACTGCCCACAGCAACCAATCACAGCTAGTATTTCATTTTACCAGAGCTGAATGCTGAGCTGTGATTGGTTGCTGTGGGCAGTTTACATCAGTGTATATTTTACACCCTTTGATAAATCTCCCCTATGTGTTTTTGCATAGGTATGGAATGGGAAAATGATATAAACATAATAATGCATAGAGTTTTTTTTCACTTTTGGTGCATTTAAGGGAATGTATTACTTTTTTTTTAATACAGCATGCTCTAGGCATGGTGTTTCATGGGGTTTCTCTATAAGGCTTAAAATGGATAAACCATTCTTGTTAAATAGCTCCACTTAAAGAAAATGCCATCCAGTTTGTGAATTAGGCTTAAAGTGTAACTGTCATTTAACTTTTTTATTGCAGAAATCAATAGTACTAAGTGATTTTTTTTTTTTAAAACTCCGTAATAGGTTTTTATTAGGTACTCCAAAAGCAGTTCCCCTTTACTTCGTATCTGTGCATTATCAGGCAAAGCCATCTTCATTAGGGCGGGCTCACACTACGGAATTCTCGCGGACAAAGTCGGCGGAATTCCGTCCGCTGTCCGCCCGCACATCTGGGCGCTTTTCCGCTGGTCCCATAGACACCATTCTATGGGCCGGCGTATTCCGCTATATGCTGAAAGAAGTGTCATGTCACTTCTTTTAGCGGATCGCGGAATACGCCGGCCCATAGAATGGTGTCTATGGAGCCGGCGGAAAAGCGCCTGCCCGTTCGGGCGGACAGCTGACGGAATTCCGCGGACAATGTCCGCGAGAATTCCGTAGTGTGAACCCGCCCTTACAGAGGAGCAAAGTGAAGATAGGTTTGCTGAGTCCGTTATAACCTAAAGAGGTTGGAAGGGTTGAGGGGATGAGTGAGCAGGAAGAGGGCAGAGGCACATTATGCAGTTTGCAGACTGGCCACATAAAACACTGGATTCAGATGTCAGAAAGGACAGTGCTTATCTGGGAGCTTGGTGAGAGAAGATTGCAGGTTGTTGTTTTGTACAGTCATTCTTTTCTCCTCTCTGTGCTTACTCACTCCCTTCAGCGGCTCCCCTCTCCATAGAGCATAATGGACACAGAAATCCTGCTTCTTCTGAAGTGAGGGGGGAAGTAAGAAAATAGCTTTTTGAGTACAAAAGGAAACCTTTTGCTTAACAAAACCTATTACAGAGTTTCTTAAAATCATCTCTCCTATTGATAGTTATTGATTTCTGAAAAAGGACATTTAAATGACAGTTATGCTTTAAGCCTAATTAGTACTGCCCCGGACAGACCCCCAAACCGTTGTTATCTTTTTGCATAGGGACAGAGGAACAGAGACAAAAAAACATTTTACTCACTCCAGATTTTGTTTATAGTGAATTTCACTTTTCATATTGACTTCTATAACACATCTGCCAAACACAAAATGGCTAAAAAAAAAAAACTGGAAAAAATGTGAAGAACATGCAATTTAAAATTAAGTTTTGTGTGAAATCACCTTCACATTTTTTTTTTGTGTGCATGTTTTCTGACAAGTAAAAAACGTTGTGAATTATGTTTTGAGAGGCATTTGTTTTAGTGCTATAGCGTTCTTCATTTTGAAAAAAAAAAAAAACACAAAAAACTATGGACTAAAAAAATATACAAAGATATATTAACCCCTTAAGGACAGAGCCAAATTCGATTTTTGCGTTTTCGTTTTTTCCTCCTTGTGCATCAAAGGCCATAGCACTTGCATTTTTCCACCTAGAAACCCACATGAGCCCTTATTTTTTGCGTCACTAATTGTACTTTGCAATGACAGGCTGAATTTTTGCATAAAGTATACTGCGAAACCAGAAAAAAATTCAAAGTGTGGTGAAATTGAAAAAAAGAATGCATTTTGTTTATTTGGGGGAAATGTGTTTTTACGCCATACGCCCTGAAGTAAAATTGACTTGTTATGCACGTTCCTCAAGTCGTTACGATTAAAACAATATATAACATGTATAACTTATATTGTATCGGATGGCCTGTAAAAAATTCAAACCATTGTCAACAAATATACGTCACTTAAAACCGCTCCATTCCCAGGCTTATAGCGCTTTTATCCTTTGGTCTATGGGGCTGTGTCAGGTGTCATTTTTTGTGCCATGATGTGTTCTTTCTATCGGTACCTTGATTGCGCATATTCGACTTTTTGATCGCTTTTTATTACAATTTTTCTGGATTTGATGCGACCAAAAATATGCAATTTTGCACTTTGGGATTTTTTTGCGCTTACGCCGTTCACCATACGAGATCAGGAATGTGATTAATTAATAGTTTGGGCGATTACGCACGTGGCGATAGCAAACATGTTTGTTTATTTATTTATTTGTTTACTTTTATTTATAACCTGGGAAAAGGGGGGTGATTCAGACTTTTATTAGGGGAGGGGGCTTTTTATTGACAACAACACTATATATTTTTTTTTACACATATACTAGAAGCCCCCCTGGGGGACTTCTAGTATATACACTTTGATTTCTCATTGAGATCTCTGCAGCATAGATATGCTTTAGAGATCCATGACATAGGCACTCGTTTACTTCCGGCTACTGCAGCCGGAAGTAAACGAGTGGCGAGCCGGGGACGGCGCCATCTTGGAGGAGCGATCTCCGCCACTAGACACCAGGGAGACGCTGGATCCGGTAATGTTTGACAGCTGCATCTGATTACTGTATTAGCGGGCACGGCGATCGGACCGTGCCCGCTAATACCTACGGCTTGTAGCCCGGGACCGCTGCGGTTCAGAGCGGGGTCGCCGTGCGGCCCCGCTCTAAACGCCCTTACCGGCAATAGGGCGTACCTATACACCGTTTGTCGTTAAGGGGTTAAGGGCTGTTGCCCGTTTACTCACTTGACCGCGTCCTGTGTTCCCGTGATGAAACTACAATAAACTGATTAGCGTTTATGGATTGGTGAGTGCCTCATCTTTACTACTTACATAAAGATACTCCATTTATGCTCTTGCTGTTGCGGATGATTGAGTACCACTGGTACCGAAGGGTGGACTAGCTGCAGTTCACCTGCTGAGGTCAATAGTGCCGATGTGGGACTTCTGTTGGAGACAATAAATATATATATATATATATATATATATATATATATAATCTCAACAAGTTTGTACTGGCCTAAATATATCATAGTTTTCATACTATAGTGCCTGTGTTTTATAATCCACAGTCAGGGTGGCCTGCTAATCATGCTGAAACAATGCTGTGCTGATCTATCATTTACTGCTGCACAGTCCTTTCTCTTTTCATTCTAGGCACTGGGAGGAGTCAAAAAATCTTCTACTAGGTACTAAACTATGGCAGGGACCTGTATGTATAAATATGAATGTGTGTCTGTGTGTGTATCTATGAAGCAGACCGGTGTGTGTAGTATGGTTGTGAATGTTTGTGCAGCAGACATTTGTGTGTGTGTTGTGGGAAAAGTTTGGCAAAAGCTGTTACAGTATAACTATGCCCAGTGCTCAATGATAATTCTAAAAAGCACAGGGATATATTTTGCATCTCAATTATAATTTACTGAATGATGCCCTATGTCTGTTATTCCCATATCATTCCCATAAGGAGGACACTACTAGTAATCCAGTTAAATTGAAAGCTTTAGGCTATGTTCACACTACGTAAGTTTCCGGCCGTAGCGCGTTCCGTGAATAAGCGGCCGGAGACTTACATAGTTTGCGTACAATGGAAAGTATACGATGTACGGCTGCACAGTTCACACTACATACGAACTTACGCCCGGATCGTACGCGGCGCCGTAAAAAATGAACCAGACCATTGTTTGAGGACGAAAATGCCGTAGCTTACGCCCGTAGCGTTGCATGCGGTCCCGTACGTAGTGGTGATTTCTTCATTTTTGCAGCTTTTTGTGCCGATCCAAAAGGTTCTGTGGGGTGTCCGGGGCTAGCCGAAGATTTCCAAGTAAAAGACCGCTGTCATATCGCTACGTAGGGCGCTCAGGAAGCGTAAGTAGACTACGGGCGTAAGTTCGCGGTCCGTACGTAGCCGGCTGCAAGTAGCGTAAATCTCCGGCCGGAGTTTACCGCGTATATGTGAAAATATGCGGCCGGACATATTCGCAGTTTGAACATAGCCTTAAAGTGCATAGTATGAGGAATATGTATATATCATGAAGAATGTCTTAAAAGAGAAGGAGCTAAAAAGTTAAAGGATCTTTTGGTAGATATTGGCCATCTGGAAACAATAAATCCAACCCTTCTGCTGTGGTGAAAGCTGAATTGTCTTCTGTTCGGTAAAATATCCTATCCATACTAGATAAGAGGTCCTTGTGCCACAGGGATAAGATGACATGTATTTATTTTGAATATGGAGAGAAGTGTGATCGTCTTCTTGTGAGAACTATTAATCCTCCTCAGCAATAATCATACTTTTTCTCCATTAATTCTCTTTTCTAAGGCCAGATTTTCTTTACTTCAGAAATTCTTGAGGAATTTAGGTTGAAGTACACTTCCTTATATAACATAGGAGACAACTCTGTCAATGATCTTGGTTTCCATGAGGTACAGGCATCCTATTAAATTTGCTTTGCCCAGGATTCCAGCTGCAGAGGCATCCCAAATGGAGGTTGACTTTGACAGGGGGGGTTGACTGAGGTTTTGAAGTCTATGAATTGTATAGTTATTCTCTACATTTCTGGTATGGAGATAGAAAGTGATAGGCTCTCAAAAGGCGATTGACATAGATAGATCAGAATAATATATACAAATATAGTTGGATTATGACACAATAGATCTCATGTTTACCGAATTTATGGGTTTAAAATCTAGTTTTATGTATAGAATAATAATAATACAGAAATAATACAAATAATACAAAAAATACAAAAACACAAATATATATATGAAACACGAAATAAAAAATGAAATTGTATCTCAATGTGCTATGGTGAACTTTTCAGATGCAGTGAAGCAGCTATATACGGTCTTGTTCATAGTCTATCTGCTTACTTGATCGGTATTGACTTACTTATGTTTATATTTTACCATGCAGTATTAGTTCATATGCCACAATGAATAAAATATGATATAGAGTATAAGAAGATGATAAAAAATGTTAAAAAAATGATGGAATGAATATTGCCACTTTTAAAATAGAGAAAGCGGTGCAGGGCCCTTGCTTTACTGCATTTGCAATTGTTAGGTTCCCGTTTACATATCCCTTATACCTTAGATAGGACAAATATATAAAGTCAAGTATATATATATTTTTATGTGGGGGAAGTCCACCTCTCACCAGTCCTTGTGGGTTATAGGAGCTCCTGTATAGTAGTTATAACGCAGCAGCTGACGGACCTGTGCGGTGATAGTATCGTGTCCTGCAATATACAGCCACTGAAAACTTCTTTCCCACCGCCTATCCCGCATGCAAGGCACACACCGCATGCAAAGCACTTTATGCAAAGCACCTTATCCGAGAACCACGGGGGGGGACGCCCCCTGTCCACTTGGATCTGCATGATAGAACGCTATAGATTCAACCAGCCTTTGCTGTGGAACACTAAGTCCAACATAAGAAACAGTCCAACAGTGAAGAGAGGGGAGCACGCCAGCTGCCACGATACTATCACCGCACAGGTCCGTCAGCTGCTGCGATATAACTACTATACAGGAGCTCCTATAACCCACAAGGACTGGTAAGAGGTGGACTTCCACCACATAAAAATATATATATATACTTGACTTTATATATTTGTCCTATCTAAGGATATAAGGGATATGTAAACGGCAACCTAACAATTGCAAATGCGGTAAAGCAAGGGCCCTGCACCGCTTTCTCTATTTTAAAAGTGGCAATATTCATTCCATCATTTTTTAACATTTTTTATCATCTTCTTATACTCTATATCATATTTTATTTATTGTTGCATATGAACTAATACTGCATGGTAAAATAAACATAAGTAAGTCAATACCGATCAAGTAAGCAGATAGACTATGAACAAGACCGTATATAGCTGCTTCACTGCATCTGAAAAGTTCACCATAGCACATTGAGATACAATTTTATTTTTTATTTCGTGTTTCATATATATATTTGTGTTTTTGTATTTTTTGTATTATTTGTATTATTTCTATTAATATTTTTCTATACATAAAACTAGATTTTAAACCCAGAAATTCGGTAATCATGAGATCCATTGTGTCATAATCCAACTATATTTGTATATATTATTCTGATCTATCTATGTCAATTGCCTTTTGAGAGCCTATCACTTTCTATCTCCATACCACATATCTATTATAGTTCTAACAGGTGCAGAACTAGTTAGTGCACTCAAGGTTTTGACATATACCAGATCGCCCATAGACTTTTTCAGTCGAGCACACCATACTACCGTTTCTATTCTCTACATTTAGTAGTCCTTCAAATACACACATGGTCAAGTACAGCATATACTGTACATCTCATGACTGAGTTTAACACAATTTTGGTGTGAAAGGCTGATAAAATCTCACACCAGAAATCTCAGGATATGCTGAGCTAGGAGGTAAATTTAAAGAGGGTACATCTTTATCTCAGCAGCAGCAGAGGGCACTCAGGAGACATTATCATATTCCCCCTTTCTTCTTGAAACATCTGATATCGATTCTCCCTTCTACTTTGTGCTAAAAATAAATATTCAGACCCTTTAGGTTTACCCAAACTTTTGCACGATGGACCCAAACTTTGAGCCACAAAAATTGCTATAAAAAGGGTATTGGAAGGGGTAGAGGGCTGAAAATGCAACCAACATGTGAATTAAAAACAGGACAAGCTATTGCAAATTAAAAAGAAAATTTTAAATAATATGTTTATCGAAATTTCAATTTCCATTTCCTGACTGTAAAACAGCAACAAGTAACAAATATTAGATTAAACTGTTGCAACTAGAGATGAGCGAACCTCGAGCATGCTCGAGTCGATCCGAACCCGAACTTTCGAAATTTGATTAGCGATGGCTGCTGAAGTTGGATAAAGCCCTAAGGCTATGTGGAAAACATGGATATAGTCATTGGCTGTATCCATGTTTTCCAGACAACCTTAGAGCTTTATCCAAGTTAAGCAGCCCGGCTAATCAAATGCTGATCGTTCAGGTTCGGATCGACTCGAACCTGAACCCGGTTCGCTCATCTCTATTTGCAACCTTCTGCAGTGTTGAAAGTGGTAAGAAGAGTAGCGGTGATGATGCTTGCAATGGGGTAATGACAAGGTTCGAGGCCCCACATGGACTGAAGTCCATGAGAGCCTAGAGGAAGAAGAGGTTGACATATCTGCCAAATAGGCATCCTCCGATTTGGAAAAAAGAAACTCTGGAGAACTTCAAGAGCTGACTGCCTCACATCTTTGTAAATGTTCCAAGTCCAAACACACAATGAAATCCATCCAATTTAATTAGATAAAGTGAAGGATTGACGGGCCAATTCAAGGAAAGATGATGATCGATAATGGGAAAAATTTTACAGCAGCTGTGGGCTGATCCTGCTTGATTAGCATCGTTTACCTGGCGCATTTTCAGAACTTGGTGGTGCAGAGCTGACATGACAAAGCTTCTGCATAAAGTACATGGCGTGTGTATATTTTACACATTTTCACCCTGCTGCTTACCTGTATGCACTGCAACGTAACTTGGACCTTCCCACTCACCACTCAAATGTGACGTAGCCACAATGCTGCAGCGACTGTTCAAGCAGAAGCAGGCCATAATGGAGGATTGGGCAAAGAATTAGGAGGAAAAATTGGAAGATTCTCATGAGTGATCCGCAATATGAGCATACTGAATGTGATAAGGCCACTTTACCGTGAGGCAGAGCAGGAACTTATTGTGCACGAGTATGTGTACCCAGAACTCCAGGTAACGACCGATTGGGGTTCCCCACTCAACTTCTCGATAAATTGGACAGATTTTGCCCTTTTTTTTTTTTATTAAACTCATTTTATTAAAACTGTTGGATGTAAACAAGTAAAGTAATATGCATAGCACAAAGTACCGTAAAAGACAAATTCGATAAAAGCAAATAAAGAGCAAATAGAGAAATATAAGAAAACATTCTGCATGTACAGAAGGCACTGCCTTAAAAGAGTTACATAAACAACAGTGATAAACAATTAACCCCTTAATGCGGCGACCCCGCTTTGAACCGCCGTGGTCCTAAGTGCGCTAATCCCGGCTCGGCACTTGATTGCTTCCTGCTGCATTGTAGCCGGAAGCATTCCAGTGCCTATCTTATTGATCTATGCTGTATAACTATATAACATAGATCTCAATGAGAGATCAGTGTGCATATACTAGAAGTCCCCCAGGGGGCTTCTAGTATATGTGTAAAAAAAAAAAAGTGTGTCATTATTAATAAAAAAAGCCCCCTCCCCTAATAAAAGTTTAAATCACCCGCCTTTTCCCATGTTATAAATAAAAATAAACATGTTTGTTATTGCTGCGTGCGTAATCGCCCGAACTATTAATTTATCACATTTGTGATCTCGCACGGTAAACAGCGTAAGGTTAAAAAAAAATCCCAAAGTGGAAAATTGCGCATTTTTTGTCGCATCAAATCTAGAAAAATTGTAATAAAAAGCGATCAAAAAGTCACATATGCGCAATCAAAGGAACCGATAGAAAGAACATATCATGGCACAAAAAATTACACCTCACACTGCCCTTTATAGACCAAAGGATAAAAGCGTTATAAGCCTGGGAATAGAGTGATTTTAAGGAACATATATTTGTTAACAATGGTTTGAATTTTTTACAAGCCATCAGATAAAAGAAAAGTTATACATGTAAAATATCATTGTAATTGTAACCACTTGAGGAACATATATAACAAGACAGTTTTACCCCAGGTCGAACAGCATAAAAACAAATACCTCCCAAATAAACAAAATGCGTTTTTTTTTTGTTTTTTTTTTCAATTTCACCACACATTTATTAGTTTTTTTTTCTGGTTATGCATTGTACTTTATGAAAAAATTCAGCCTGTCATTGCAAAGTACAATTAGTGGCACAAAAAATAAGGGCTCATGTGGGGTTCTAGGTGATAAAAATGCAAGTGCTATGGCCTTTTAAGCACAAGGAAGAAAAAAACGGAAGAGCAAAAATCTAAATTGGCCCAGTCCTTAAGGGGTTAACCTATAAAACTGTTGGTACAGTACGTGTAATTCCAGGCAAACTCTCACCATCAAGAGAGCAAAACGTGTTCTGCGAGCACCAGCCCAGTCAATTCCCGCAGATAAATTCCAATCAGCAAACCACTAAGAATCAGGGACAACAGTCAGAGGGGAATTCTTCCAAACCTCCCTTATTTTAGAAAATTTTCTCGGGCACCCTCTTTTTTGGTAAACCACCTTTTCAAAAGGTATGACAGTATTTACCAACCGTTTCCACATTAGCAGTGTTGGCAAGTCATCCACCATCCATTTTAAAACAATAGTTTTACGTGCCAAAAATAATATTTCTCGTAAAAATATATGGGTGCAGGTCTGCCAGTGTTCCTCCGCCAGTAGGCCAAACAGACATATCTCAAGACTCTGAGGCACTGGTATCTTCAGCAAAGATGTAAGGAAGTTAGTAACCTCCTGCCAGAAAGCGTGTATTGGCGAGTACAACCAGCATCAGCTGCTCAACAACCTAAGCATTCCGAGGACAGAAGTGGGCACATACAAAATAGTCTAAGAGGGGTTAAAGAGGATTAATGTATAATATGCAATTGTATTAACTTAATATTGGCCGCTGGAGATACATGGAGGTGAGATTCCATTATTTCTTCCCAATCCTCATCATCAAATGTGCAGAGGGATTGTGTCCACTTGTCACGTACCGGCAAAGGTCTGAACGCCATTGTCTCTGAAAAGAGATGAGTATATAGTGTGAATACTAGACCTTGGTGACCCTGCGATTTAAGTAAATATATTAATGGGTATGAGGAGATAGTGGGATTGTCCCCCATTTGTCTAAAATGTTGCTGCAAAGCATTCCGTACTTGTAAGAATCATAAAAACTGCGCTCGCGGGACATCAAATTGAGTTTGTAGCTGGGTGAAGGAAAGACACATAGAGCCACTTTAGAAATCACCAATTGTACACAGATTTTGCCCTTTTTACATTGAAGGTGCTGGTTTGCTCTATGGCAATAGTGCTGTCCTAACAGGTGTTTCACAAAGCAGGGGTAGCCATCATAGACAAGCATATTCACCTATTCACAGCCAAAGTGGACAAGACAAGATAAAAATGTACTGTGATGTGAGGGAGAAAGAGTTTGAGCCCTGATCTACCAACAACTTCTGCCCCTGCCTGCTTAGCAATCTTGTTCTAGGCCTCAAGCACTAAAATAAATTAGACTGCAATGAACACATGGCAGAGGTAAAGGGGCTTTGGGTGGTGAAAACCTTCCCAAAAGACCCCATTTTTTATCAATTAAAAGGACAGGGGGTAGTTCTGCCTGCTGGGGAGAGGTTTCAGGTTTGAAACCTGCCTAGACAATTAATGACTTTCTCATGCAGAGGGTGTGTAGGAGAGGAGAAACTGTTAGGAGGAGGGATAACATGCAAGCCACTTTAAGAAGTGTCATAGACACTGCAGCAACGTAACATAATCTGATACCTTTCAAAAGTTTGCCATTAACATGTTTGGACACAATGAATTGATTTGGCAATACTGCAAACTGCTTAATTAACCACACTGTTATCCCCTTAATACAGGAAACCCTTTGTTATTTAGTAAACAGGTCAAGATTGTATTAGTGGCCACAAACTCTTTACCATTAGTCAAGCTGTGGTGACCCTCAGAAAAAAAAAAAGTTGCATTGAGTAAAAAATAATATAATTTTAGTTTTTAATATAATTTTTATTTGAAATGTAATTTTAGTTTAAATTTGAAATGTGCTCAATGTACTAATTAATACTTTACTTGAATTAAAACAGCAAATGTTTCTTCTAATGATGCTATTTTTTTATCACAATACCAACATTAGAAGAAACATTTAGATTTATATGTCCGCTCAGCTGATTGGCTGAGCGGACATATAAAGAGCCGGTCCCGCCACACTAAGCTTGGTGTGCCGGGGACCAGCGAAGAGAGAAGATAGAAGACATCGGAGGGTGAGAAGAAAGCCCCCCCCCTGCACTACACCCATCCCAGCAAGGAAGGGGGGTCACTTAACCCCTTCTTTGCTGGTATGGGTGCAGTCTGACATCAGTCTGGCCCCCAAGGGGTTAAGTGGAGACCCTTACTTAGCCCCCTTGGGGCCAGATTGTTCAGTATGGCACCTAAAGGGTTAAGGGGGATGCAATGCATCCTCCCTTAACCCCTTGGGTGCCACACTGTAAGCAGCGATCTGTAAAGATGCTACATACTGTAAGGTGCACAACACCGCTCACAATGATGGGTGCTGTGCTCCTGTTTGTGTGTTTTTTTGTGTGTTTCTCCCTTTTTTTCTCAGATATCGGCATCCTGTGGATTACAGCGGATTCGATGGACTACGTTGATGAACAGCGGTTGTTGGGATTTTTTTTTTTTATAAAATGGTCAACAAGGGGTGTGGGGGTGTTTTTATTTGAATAAAAAATATTTCACTTGTGTTGTGTCTTTATTTCTTTACTATATAGACTTAGTAGTGGAAGCCGTCTAATAGGCGAAATCCATTACTAAGTCAGGGCTTAGTGTTAGCCGGTATAAAATGGCTAACACTAATCCCCCCATTAATACCCCAGTACCCAATGCCACCAGGGGTACTGGGAAGAGCCGCGTGCCAATGGTCCCGGAGCATCATAATTGGCGCTCCTGGACTGGGCGGCAGCAGGCTGGTAATATTAAGTCTGGGGAGGGCCAAAAACAATGGCCCTTCCCACCCTGGTGTTACTAGGCTGCTGTTGCTTGGTTTTTAACCCCTATGAAAATAGGATGAACCCTACACGTTTTTTTATTAATTATTTATTTTATTTTTTTTAAAAAGGATAGGATTCCCCCTATTTTCATAACCAGCCAGGTTAAAAACCAAGCAACAGCAGCCTAGTAACACCAGGGTGTGAAGGGCTATTGTTTTTGGCCCTCCCCAGCCTTAATATTACCAGCCTGCTGCCGCCCAGTCCAGGAGCACCAATTTTGACCCTCCAGGACCACTGGCGGCATTGGGTACTGGGGTTATAATGGGGGGGTTAGTGTTAGCCATTTTATACCGGCTAACACTAAGCCCTGACTTAGTAATGGATTCCGTCTAATAGATGGCTTCCACTACTAAGTTTATAAAGTAAAGAAATAAAGACACAACACAAGTGAAAAATATTTTTTATTCAAATAAAAACACACCCACACCCCTTGTTGACCATTTTATAAAAAAAAAAAAAAAAAATCCCAACAACTTCTGGTCATCGACGTAGTCCATCGAATCCGTCGTAATCCACAGGATACCGATATCTGAAAAACAAAAAGGGAGAAACACAAAAAAACACACAAACAGGAGCACTGCACCCATCATTGTGAGCGGTGTTGTGCACCTTACAGTATGCAGCATCTTTACAGATCGCTGCTTACAGTGTGGCACCCAAGGGGTTAAGGGAGGATGCATTGCATCCCCCTTAACCCTTTAAGTGCCATACTGAACAATCTGGTCCCATGGGGGCTAAGTAAGGGACCCCACTTAACCCCTTGGGGGCCAGACTGATGTCAGACTGCACCCATACCAGCAAGGAAGGGGTTAAGTGACCCCCCCTTCCTTGCTGGGATGGGTGTAGTGCAGGGGGGAGCTTTCTTCTCACCCTCTGATGTCTTCTATCTTCTTTCTTCTATCTTCTCTCTTCTTTCTTCTATCTTTTCTCTTCGCCGGTCCCCGACACACTGAGCTTAGTGTGACGGGACTGGCTCTTATATGTCCGCTCAGCCAATCAGCAGAGCGGACATATAAATCTAAATATTTCTTATAATGTTGCTATGGTGATAAAAAAAATAGCATCATTAGAAGAAACATTTGCTGTTTTACTTAAAGTATTAATTAGTACTTTGAGCTTTATTATCGGCAATAGGTTTTGCCGGCAATAGAGCTTCCTGTAGTAGTTAATATTTAATTAATAAAACACATTTTCGTTCTAATAAAGGTATTTTCGTTGTTCAATATCTTAATTAAAACGAATACATACTTTTGCAATTAAATACATATTTTTTTATTTTTTTATTAACAGTATATGTAATTGCAAAAGCATGGATTCATTTTAATTAAGCTATTGAACAATGAAAATAACTTTTTTTTAATAATTAAATTTTAACTATTACAGGAATCGTCATTATTGCCGGGGATCGCTAACCCCGGTAATACCGATCCCTGTAATATTGCTTCCCTGCTTTCCCAGGGAGCAGTAAACTTTATTAAAACAGCTAAATAATTGTTTAGCTGTTTTAGTAAAGTTAATTTAGATTTGAATATTCGATCATATATTCGATCGAACTCGAATATTTCGAATACTGCAGTATTCGATCGAATAGCTATTCGAACGAATACTATTAGCTCATCTCTAGTCTCTACTTCCAAATCTATCCCCACAATTGTATTCCAACACTCTTCCTATTCCCTTAAGAACTTGTTGTTACTGAACAAGGATAACATGTTGAAAAAACAGAGCGCCAAAACTGGTCCCGCTACACTTAGAATGTAACAGGAAATAGGTCAACACAGGTGTATTCTGTACAATCATCAGCTTTTATATATGGCAGCGGCCTGGATGTGACACAGATTTTTTTTTTATAATTAGCGCAGAACGCCAAAATTGGCCCCACTACATATAGAATGTAACATCAAATAGGTCAACACAGGCATATTCTGGAAGTATGTGTGTAAATAGAAACTATACATTAATTTTAATAAAATAAAAACAAAATAATATAACTTTATTAAAACACTGAATTGACAGAAGGTTTTTAGTCTCTGGGGTACCCCTTTAATGTGAGTTTATTAGAAAGCAATCTATTCAAATTACATTTCGATCACATCAACCTTTATCAGATTCTATTAAAAGAAAAAACTGGCATGCCACGTTTGACTTTTATTTGATTACAAAAGGTGTATTGGGGGATTTGTTCTTCTTCTTTTTTTTCTAAGAAATATGCCCAGACAGGCTCCCCTACTTCCAGTGTTTTCATGGGGCTCCTTAGCCTGCTGTGTAGCAAGGGTTGGGGTATGCAGTTGCAGTTGTATGGTAACATTGGTTAAGTGGACAGGACCAATATTCCTAATTACCTATTCTGAATAGATTTTCATGTCTTCTTTTAGACTTATTTACATCATAGAACACTGTACAATATATTGGACAAAATTGAATTATCTTAATTTACCAAAAAGAGAAAGTAATTTGCAGAACATAATGCTGTATAATAAGAGTTTTGCAAATCTCTTTTTCTCTGACGTGTCCTTTCACTAAGCATTCTTCTTAACTCAATGTCCTCATGACCCCTTTGGTAACAGATACAATTCATTTCTTATGCAGACTGCCAAAAAGATTCACGATATATGGCACTGCATATCTTTACTTCATTATTTCCTTATAGCAAAAGCTTGAAACTGTAATGTGCGATAAAGAAAAGGTGCCAACACGACATTTACTACTGCTAATATGAATCTGATTTATTCTGCAACAAGTACAATCTTAACTCTTCCTTTTCTATCAACTGGAGTTCAATACCTGGGCTCAGGAGAAAATAAAATTGTATTAATTAAATGAACTTCAATAAAAGAAGGAAGCACCGATTTTAATGTATTCCTGAAATTGTGTAAAAAAGGAACACTGGCTACATGTGGGAAAGTGTTATCACTGTGCATTAATAGAATGCATGGTATTTCCTTTGGGTATCGTCCTTCAAGAACACAATCTAATAATTAACCTATGTTGCATTTGACATAAATAAAAAAAAAGTATTATATACAAGAAGATTACATACTGCGGCACTTCACTTTAAAAGCTTCATCTTTATTGTATCAAAAACACATAACAGGACATAGAGCTTCTTATCTTTCAGTGTTCCTTCCACTATTTCATCTTTCAGATTCCTACTAATCTGAGAGGTGAATTAGTGGACAGGAGACTGAAAGATATGAAGCTGAATAGAACATGGTTAGAGGATGTGGTACCGCAGAGGAATCATAATTTTAGGAACTGTAACATATGTGATCAGATGGTGGAGAAATAAGATATAAGAGTAGGAGGTAAATAATATTTGATAAAGGATTTCATCACGCCAAAAAAATAATGTGATATATTTACTTTTTTGTCCTTATAATTTCTATTACATTGGAGAAACCATTCGAAAAGTACAGATAAGGATGAAAAACATATGCGTTCACTTACTACTGATAAAGGTTGTCCCTGATTAACCCCTTAAAGACAGAGCCAATATCGATTTTTGCACTTCCGTTTTTTTACTCCTTGTGCTTAAAAGGCCAGAGCAGTTGCATTTTTTCACCCATAAGCCCATATGAGCCCTTATTTTTTGCACCACTAATTTTACTTTGCAATGAAAGGCTGAATTTTTTCATAAAGTACACTGTAAAACCAGAAAAAAAATATAAATGCGTGGTGAAATTGAAAAAAAAAAAAAGCATTCTGTTTATTTAGGGGGTATTTGTTTCTACGCCGTTCGCCCTGGGGTAAAACTGACTTGTTACATATGTTCCTCAAGTCGTTATGATTACAACTATATGTAACATGTATAGCTCTTCTTTTATGTGATGGCTTGTAAAAAATTCAAACCATTGTTAACAAATATATGTTCCTTAAAATCACTCTATTCCCAGGCTCTGAACAGCCTGAGGCGGCCGCAGGGCATAAATACACACCCGCGGTTGTTAAAGGAGAAGTCCAGCAAATTTTTTAAATTAAAGTATTCACCAATATACACTTATTACGGGAAATGCACATAAAGTGCTTTTTCCCTGCACTTACTATTGCATCAAGGCTTCACTTCCTGGATAAAATGGTGATCTCAGGACCCGACTCCCAGGGCTGTGCGGGCTGTGGCTGCTGGAGAGGATGATGGCAGGGGGACACTGAGGGACACATGGCACTGGTCGGACACTGAGCATCCCTCTGCTATCATCCTCTCCAACAGCCACAGCCAGCACAGCTCTGGGAGTCGGGTCGTGACATCACCATGTTATCCAGGAAGTTAAGCCTTGATGCAATAGTAAGTGCAAGGAAAAAAAAGAACTTTATAAGCATTTCCAATAATAAGTGTATATTGTTAATTTGTATAACTTTTGGCGGGCCATGCAATACTTTAATGAAAATTTTCACCGGACTTCTCCTTTAACCCCTAGGTGACCTAGAACGTACCGGTACGCCATGGGTGATGGTCACCAGACGTCCCTGGGCATACCATTTTGTCCTATGCTATGAAGCGCGCTCCGAAGCGGCATTTAAGTGTAAGTGACAGGGGCAGTACTCCTACACTTACCCCCGCAGTGTGACTGTATCGGACTGCCAGAGGTCTCTTACCTTGCTCCTTGCGGTCCGATCAGCGATCTGCTCATTGAGTCTGACACAGGCAGGCTCAATAAGCAGAACGCCTATAACACTGATCAATGCTATGCCTATGGCAGAGCATTGTACAGTGTCTGCAATCTAATGATTGCAGGTAAAAGTCCCCCAGGGAGACTTAAAATGACTAAAAAAATATGTTTTTATAAATACCCAAAGCCCCTCCCCCAATAAAAGTTAAAATCACCCCCTTTCCTATTATATAAATAAAACATATGGGAACTTATAAATAAATAAACATATATACCATAGCATGCGTAATTATCCGATCTATTAAAATATAACAATCGTCATCGGGAACGGCGTAAATGAAAAGAGGGGAAAAAACCGCCAGAATTACCATTAGAGAATCTGTGTAAACCTGCATATGTTTATGTTCGGGTGGACCTACAGAATATTGGTATCATGTCGCTTTTACCATATATAGCATCATGTAAACACAACCCCCCCCCCCTCAAAGTATTCTATTTTTACAATTACACCAACTTACATCTTCATAAATAATATTTTGGGGTTCCATTATACATGTTATGGTAGAATGAAAAATGCCATTACAAAGTACAACTGTTCCTGAAAAAAACAAGCCCTCACATGGCCCTGTAGATAGAAAAATGAATGTTCTAGAGCTCTTAGAAAGGGGCACATTTGTTTTGTTATTTGGAGTGTTTTTGGTTTTACACCATTCGCCCTGGGGTAAAACTGTCTTGTTATATATGTTCCTCAAGTCGTTATGATTACAACGATATGTAACATGTTTAACTTTTATTTTATTTGATGGCTTTTAAATAATTCAAACCATTGTTAACAAATATGTGTTCCTTAAAATCGCTCTATTACCATGCTTATAGCGCCTTTGGTCTATGGGGCTGTGTGAGGTGTCATTTTTTGAGCCATGATGTGTACTTTCTATCAGTACCTTGATTGCACAAATGCAACTTTTTGATCTCTTATTACAATTTTGCACAATTTTGCAATTTGGGATTTTTTTTTACCGTGCGAGATCAGGAATTAAATAAATTAATATTTTGGGTGATTACTCACACGGTGATACCAAACATGTTTGTTTGTTTATATATTTATTTTTATTTATAACATGGGAAAAGGGGGATGGTTCAAACTTTTATTAGGGGAGGGGGCTTTTTACTAATAACAAACTTTTTTTTTTTTACACTTATACTAGAAGCCTGCCTGGGGGACTTCTAGTATAAGTACACTGATCTCTCATTGAGATCTATGCAGTATAGTTATACTGCATAGATCAATGAGATAGGCACTCGATTGCTTTCGGCTGCTGCAATCGAGTGCCGAGCCGGGATCAGCGCCATTACGGCGGAGACCCTGGCTGGGCGAGGACACAGGGATCGCTCCTCTGCAACAAAGTTGCAGGGGGGCGATCCCTCCACTAGACACCAGGGATAAGGCTGCAAGAAGTATTCAGGTGCATCTAAATACTTAGTGAGCTCGACAATCGGACCGTGCCCACTACAAGCGGCACCCAGGACCGCGGCGGTTCAGAGAGGGGCCGCCGCGCGGCACAGCTCTGAAGTCCCCTAAGCGGCCCAGGATGTACGTGTACGCCCAGGGTCATCTAGGGGTTAATATCCCATATGAGTTAGTTCCACAGATCTGATAGAAATGTTTTAAAATTTGCAGGTTTGAAGAGGGTGAACCACATGAAAGAGGGAATATCCATAAGAAACTTCTACAAGTGGAAGCCTGCTATATAATAGAGACAAAATCAGTGGGCAGTCTCGGCCTAAATGTTAGGAATAATTACAGTGTATTTCTCTGAAGTTTTTGTATACATGCTTTTATATAATTCCTTTAATGCAAATGAACTGTGATTATATGTATTTAATTGGAAGTGATACTACCCTGTTTGTCTTTGGAAAGTGAAAGTGCAAACTAGCCCACCTGACCCCCATCCCCCCCCCCACACACACTAGCCCACCTGACCCCCATCCCCCCCACACACTAGCCCATCTGACCCCCACCCCCCACACACACACACACTAACCCACCTGAAACCCATCCCTACACACTAGCCCACCTGACCCCCATCCCCCCACACACACTAGCCCACCTGACCCCCATCCCCCCCACACACTAGCCCATCTGACCCCCCACACACACACACACACACTAACCCACCTGACCCCCATCCCCACACACTAGCCCACCTGATCCCCATCTATCCCCACAAACACTAGCCCACCTGATCCCCATCTATCCCCACAAACACTAGCCCACCTGACCTCATCCCTCACCACAGCCAGGGCTGTGATGGAGTCAGCATGCGGCAGCATAACTTTCTGTATGCGGACGCGTGTCAGCGAACATGGCTACGCGTGTCAGGACTGACAAGCATGTCATAGGTTTGCCATCAGGGCTCTAGGGTGAAGTTACGACCTCTGCAGCAAAGATTACATTCTTGGCCTTCTGTCTCTGCTTTAGTTGTGTCTTCCATGTTTGGACAGGTCTCTACTCCTCTGTTCTTCTGTATTTCTCTGCCTGGACCTATGAGTTTGTGTCCAGGACTTGGTTTCCCATAAAGGAATCTTCTGTCCTTCAGTCTGCGCTCTTGATAGCTTTGTCCAGCATAGATAGCTTTATCTAGCATTTGGTCTTGCATTCAGTGTTTCTGGTATTCTAACCTTTTGCCTGTTTTATTATTATTCTTTGTCGTTTTGATGCTGTATCTTGGTTTGCCCTCTGGTTGTGTTGCTGCTAGGCTTTTGTCTTCCATTTACCTTGTTACCGTCTCTGGTTTTCATCCTTCGTTCATTTTGTCCATCATTTCTCTTGCTACCATCTTCGGCTTTTGTCCTCTGTTTGCCTGTTTCTGAATACCCGTTCTTTCTTACTTTGTACCTCACTGCCTTCTCAGTTTTGACCTCTGGCTGTTTTTGTGGCTATACCTTTGTCTGCCGTTATTGTACTACATTGCTCGTCTGGTATTGACCTTGGCCTGTTTGACTATTCTATTCTACGTCTTTTTCTATTCTACGTTTTTACACTTATTTCAGAGCAGGGACTGATGCCCAGATCATGGACCCGCTCTGCAGGTAGCAGAGGGGTCCTGGCCCTAGGGCCCACTTGTCTTGTCTTTTTGTTCCCCTTGGCCCTGACAATAACTTTCTGATCAGTGGCAGTCTAAATGAACAACTCAATTTTTTTTCTGCAGAATTGGACAATGATGCAATGGAAGAAGGTGTTAAAGCTGATACACAATGCAAAAACAAACTCATATACAGTGCACAAGTGGGCAGTACTGTTAACTCTTTACTATGGGATATTTTTGCAGATATGTGGCAGATTCACATAAATCTATAAGTGACTGTATTTGCATTGTGTATGGATTTTGACACTCTCTTCCATTGCATCACTGTCCACTTCTTACAGTATGTGTGGCCAATTGAGGACCCTTTTGGCAATGAACCGTGGTTAGCATGACATGTCTGTGGCTATGCACCCTCACAGATAGCAATGTGTAATGCAGTGTGTTTTGACACCTTCCTATTATAGCCAGAATTAACTTTTTTTAATAAAAATAATTTGTAATATGCTCTTCTGTGACTTCAGACCAGTCCAATCCCCACACACATCAATGATCCACAGGTGTCTCATCCTGTCTCTGGTTCTCGGAATATCTTTCCCTGGAAGGCTTTTGGTTGATACTACCCAACTGCCATTCAACCATTGTCAAAGTTGCCCAAATCCGTATACCTACCCATTTTTTCTGTTTTTGATACATCATCTTTGAGAACTCGATGTTCACTTGCTGCCTAGTAAATACCCCCCCCCCCCCCCATGGTTGTCATTGTCACAAGATTATCAATGTTATTAATTCCACCAATAATCCCCTGAGTATGTTCAACGTTATAGATGATCATATATACAGTGTGTGTGTGTATATATATATATATATATATATATATATACCAACCACATCTATTTGGACACAACAAAGTGACATTCAGCTCATGTTTTTTTAAATATAAACACATGCTAAAAGGAAGTTATAGAGAAATAAAGGAGAAAATGTTTCTGTTTTGTTAGTTTGTGTCCTGAATGAGGCTTTTGTGTGTAAAGAAGAAACCTGATCTTGTGCCTGGAGCCATGCCCTCTGGTATACAGGCCACTGTGTCTGCCTCTGCCCTGAAGTACCACAGCAAGAGAAACTAACACGGCAGGCATCAACAGACTGGCACTGGCTTTTGTAAGATCTAATTTACTTTTACAGAATTGATGAAAAAGACTCTTTTGTGTCCTTCCCCAGTAGCCTGCACTTGTAAGCATATGACCTATTTCACGGGGATACACGCAATAAACATTATAGAGGGATTTTACTTTTCGATAATAAAACCTATACACCTTGACAAGTTTCCAGAAATCTGCTGCTTTCATTTCTCATCCCATCTGTTCTTCTTTCCCTGGTGCTATTTGTTCGTATTTCCTCTAGCTAAATGTTGTATTGCCCCCACTATGCTTGAGGGAAAGGGCAGGGATTGATCATTTTACAGGACAGGGAGACGTTTATTTTGGGCATGAGAGCAGTGCAATGAATTTCTTCGTTTCCTGTCCCAAGCTGCTGAAGAATAAAATTCTTTAGTAAGAAAGGAAAAAAAAAATCCAGCCTGTTTAGCTATAATGGAAGGGGGAGGGAATGTAGAAGCGGCAATGTCAGGAGGCCATTAGGCTGCTTATCTGTCTTTCTACTTTGGCCTGTGAAAGCTCCCAGCTCAGCATGCCATGTGTCAAATCTATCATTTGATATGTCAGGAACTATTATTCCCTCTTTTGTCACCAGTTTTGACCAAAGGATGAAAAATTGCTGTCTTACACAGACAAAATTATTGCTGGGAAAAAGGGCAACTTGAGCACACAGGGATACACCAAGGTGAAACATGGGGAATCTCTCTTAGATTAGGTGTAGGTTAAAAGAATATTGATCTGTGTGTTAAAACTGTTGATCTCACTCAGCAGAGGATGACAAATAGTTGAGATGGCAAAATTGAGAGTCTCCAAGGACATCAAAGCTTTTCCGTGATTTTTGAGAGTGTTTGTTTTGGTTTTGCTGTTCTGCTCTAGGGATTTCTATTACTTGAGGAAGAGGATGCAGTGGTTCTCACGAATTGCTCCACCGAGCTGCTTTGTCTACACTCTGAGCTGCAATTAAAAGCAATTAGTTGGCAATTAAAAGACAATGCTGTGCAGAGGGATAGCAGTGTGCTATTGTCTGCTGTCTTATTAACCGCTGGAGGAGTTGGTTAAATGCTACCGACAAGTGACTCAGATGCACACTGCCCAGTTTTGTAATTTAATAAGAAGATGATGTATGTGGTTCATCTGCATTTTATGCAATTTTTTTTTTCAATCACAAAAAAGACATAGAGGCAGTAGGCACAAATATGTGTAGAGGTGTATGACAGTTTGGCAGCATGCAGAACACAGTTGTAACATTTTCTTTCTGTTAGCTCCTATTCATATCACATTTGGCCATTCTTCTCAAACAACCGTTTTTTGGGGAGTGGGGGGGACTACCTATCATCCCTCACCATTCCCTCCATCCATCCCCTCCTTGGTTGAACTTGATAGATATGATAGATAGATAGATTTTAACGGGACAAAGCAAGACTACTAGAGAACACAAGGCTTGCAGCATTTAATTAACCCTAAGGCTGCCTGGAAAACATGGATACAGCTTCAACCATACAATGTTTGTTTTTGACCATTTGACGCCCATTGGGTCATCATTTCACGCCCATTATTTCAAAACAATGGCTGTTATCTCCACAGATAACGGACATTGTTTTACAATAATGGGAGTTATTTGGGCGCAAAATGGAAAAAAAAATCCATCAAACAGAAAAAAATGGGTGGTGGTGGCCATAGGCTATATCCATGTTTTCCTGGACTCCCTAGGGCATACTTCAATTTGGACAAACCTGAGTATGCTTAGTATCTCTAGGAACTACCTATTTCTTCTGTCCTATTAAAAAATTGATATATTTTTTTTGTACAATGCAAGTCTATGGCAACAGTATGTTTCAGGACAGGATAACTGCATCTTTTTATCATACCATACTGTCTGCCATTTTATTGTCCACTATTGTATTTTCCAACAAAACATGCAATTGGTATTAAACCTCCTAAATAGGTACTACATTTTGTCCATTTCAATAATGTATACTTTAAAGAGTCACTGTCGTATTTTTTTTTTGCAGAAATCAATAGTCCAGGTGATTTTAAGAAACTTTGTAATTGGGTTTATTAGCCAAATCTGCCATTATCTGCATGTAAAAAGCCTTTTCCCAGGCCCCCCCCCCCCCTCCTTCCTCTTTTTCATCCACTCCAAAAAATCTGAAAATTGTGACTTGTTGCAGGAGTCGTACCCTGTCTGCTCTAGGGAGAGGGGAGGGGGAGGAGGAAGGAGGGAGTTAGCGGGCAGCAGAAAGCAGATAACAGAGGATTACAGGCACAGAGCTGGGTGACAGCTGTAATCTGAGCTCAGACAGGTCACTGGTGATGGTCAGAAGAGATAACGGTGAGGGATTTGTAGATTAACTCTTTGTTGTCCTGTTTTGGTCTTTTCTTTAGCTCTCTCCATAGGAGAACAATGAAGACAGGGGGAAAGCTTCGAACTGCTTTTTCATGATAAAAATGCATTTTTCGGATAATAAACCCAATTACAAAGTTTCTTAAAATCGCCAGGACTATTGATTTCTGCAAAAAAAAAATTCACGACAGTGACACTTTAAATGTAATATACAGTATTTATTTTTAACTTTTAATTATCAAGTTTTTTTTACATATAATTTAAAAACTTTATTTAAAGTTTCTTCTTTAAGATGTTTTTAATCCCTCAAGGGTACTTGGCCACACTGTATTGCTATGTATTGCTCTTTGACCATTCTGTTAGTACACCCTGCATTTGCACTAAGATCGTAAGCCTAGTACCATTATTACAAGGGGTTGCAACACATGTGTAACTCAGTACTAGTTAGGTTCAGAAGTGCAATTTATACCACACGCATATTCCTTTTCAATTATCTTTTCCAGAAAATCGAGAAGGGGTATTACAATTAAAATATAACTTTTACTAATTCCTATTAAAACTTAATCCTCACATGACACAAACAAACTATCTACATATAGTGGCCTCAGACCTTCCAAAGCCAATAGAGCCACCGCAACAATCACAGAAACATCAGGGGTTGAGCAGACAAATGATAAATGCTGTTATCTCACCCATCTGACGTCTTGTTCAAGCAATGTTCCTTCTGAGTCACTTGCAGAGGTAGGGAGAGTCCAGCGTCCAGGTGTTGGAGACCCACTAGCCCTAATATGCCCTAATTGGGTTATAGGCCGTACTACCCCTGCTCGCACAGGGAACGACGGGGCACTCGCCCTTAAAAGGGCGACCCCTGCCCCGAACTACCCCTTTGTAAGAAAAACCCTAATTTTTCCCTTCCTAACGTGCAGGTCCCCCACCTTCCAACGCGTTTCTGCCAGGTATACTGGGGTTATCAAGGAAGCAAGGCACAGAGGGAAAACAAATATAAAACACAAGATAAATTAATCCAAAAAATTATTAATAAGGCTCCGGTATGGTGTCCGTGCCCATTGGGGTACGCATGGATGGTCGCCGCAGTGGAAGTTGACCCCCTTCTTGGCGTTCGTATAGAGCCAGGACGCTATGGGAGCAGTGGCTACCTGTTCCTGCGCCGATACACAGGGATTAAATCGCTTCAGTCCACGCTGCAAACCGTCCGACGTGCCGCGTCACTACGCATTGTGACGTCATCACGTCATTCTCACGGTGCGCTGCGGCATCACCTAAGCAACCTCTGTACACAACTCAAGCGCCGTCTAGTGAACCAAAAGAGCCCATTGGGTTTTAAGCAGGATATCGCAAACTGGCTACAAGGTTACTGGAAACAGGGAGATCTATTTACACTATGTATTTACACTATATACAAATGTACAAAAAACACATATAATAATCAAAAGACAACACGGTGAGAACCGAAAGCTTTACATCCCTAATGTGCATACTATATGAACTGTATATGAGAAATTCTCGAATAGCATGCTAAACGCCAATAACAGACCACAAGTTACAGGAAACATGAGAAACTTAGTTGCTCATTTAGCCCATTTGGCGCTGTTGTTTTTAACCTGAATATCAATTCAGTTTCTCTCTGAAGGACTTTCTTGTCCCAGTTCCCTCCCCGTACTGGGGGCTGCACCACATCAAGGCCCATGAATTTTAAACCTCTAACATCTCCTCCATGCTCCGTATTCATGTCCCTAGCCAAAGGCTTATCCATCTCATGTTTTATGTCACATAGATGTTCGCCAATCCTACGGCGGAATTCGCGTATCGTTTTCCCCACGTACTCCTTACAGCAGCCATGCGTAGCCTTATAAATAACACCTTTTGTCCTACAATTTATAAAGCTCTTGATGTCATATCTTATGCCAGTTACATTGCTCCTGAACTCTCTACCTATCTCTACGTGGCTACATGCCACGCAGCCACTACATCGAAAGCAGCCTACCATGGGCCAATCCAGCCAGGTCCTGTTCATGGGGGGCATGAAATGACTTTTGATTAGTCTATCCCTTAGACTCCTCCCCCTTCTAAACGTAATTTCTGGTCTTAGACCTATTTTGTCCTGTAGATCTGGGTCCATCCTCAGGATGTCCCAATGTCTATTCAGGGTCTCACATATTTGTGTTGCACCCGAATCATATGTCCCTATGACCTGAGTGGTTGTGGTATCTTCCTGTCTTTATTGAGGTGTTAGTAGGGCCATTCCTGCCTTATTTTTGGCCTCCCAGTAGGCTTTTTTGAGAACATTGTCAGGGTAGCCCCTAGACAAGAACCTTTGCCAAAGGTCTCTAGCCTGGGCTTCAAATTCCTCCTCCGTGGAGCAGTTCCGCCTTAAACGTAAGTATTGCCCCTTTGGTATTCCCATTTTGAGGGGTCTTGGATGGCTACTCTGCCAATGGAGGAGTGAATTTGTAGAGGTGGGTTTACGGTATAGCGTGGTGGTTAACCCTTTCCCGCACGAGGACGTAACTGTACGTCCTCGCGCGGGTGCGGGCGTTCAGAACGGGGCCGCGCGGCGACCCCGCTCTGAACCGCGCCGATCCCGGGTGCCGCTTGTAGCCCGGGACCGCCAGTATTAGCGGGCAGGGTCCGATCGCCATGCCCGCTAATACAGTAATCAGATGGGGCTGTCAAACATGACAGCTGCATCCGATTACCGGCTGCAGCACTTCCCTGGTGTCTAGTGGAGGAGATCGCTCCTCCGGGACAACGTCCCGGAGGAGCGATCTCCCTGTCTGATGCCGGCCAGGGACTCGTCCAAGATGGCGCCGTCCCCGGCTCGGCACTCGTTTGTATTCGGCTGCAGCAGCCGAAAGCAAACGAGTGCCGATCTCATTGATCTTTGCTGTATAACTATACAGCAAAGATCTCAATGAGAGATCAAAGTATAAATACTGGAAGTCCCCTAGGGGGGCTTCTGGTATATGTGTAAAAAAAAAAAAAAAGTATTGTTATAAGTAAAAAGCCCCCTCCCCTAATAAAAGTCTGAATCACCCCCCTTTTCCCAGGTTATAAATAAAAGTAAACAAATAAATAAATAAACATGTTTGCTATCGCCGCGTGCATAATCGCCCGAACTATTAATTAATCACATTCCTGATCTCGCACGGTAAACAACGTCAGCGCAAAAAAATCCCAAAGTGCAAAATTAAGCATTTTTGGTTGCATCAAATCCAGAAAAAATTTAATAAAAGGCGATCAAAAAGTCGTATATGCGCAATCAAGATATTGATAGAAAGAACACATCATGGCGCAAAAAATGACACCTCACACAGCCCCATAGACCAAAGGATAAAAGCGTTATAAGCCTGGGAATGGAGCAATTTTAAGGAACGTATATTTGTTAACAATGGTTTGAATTTTTTACAGGCCATCAGATACAATATAAGTTATACATGTTATATATCATTTTAATCGTAACAACTTGAGGAACATATATAACAAGTCAGTTTTACCCCAGGGCGAATGGCGTAAAAACACATTCCCCCCAAATAAAAGAAATGCGTTTTTTTTTTCAATTTCACCACACTTTGAATTTTTTTCTGGTTTCGTAGTAAACTTTATGCAAAAATTCAACCTGCCATTTCAAAGTACAATTAGTGATGCAAAAAATAAGGGCTCATGTGGGTTTCTAGGTGTAAAAATGCAAGTGCTATGGCCTTTTAAGCACAAGGAGGAAAAAACGAAAACGCAAAAATGAAAATTAGCCTGGTCCCGAAGGGGTTAAGTTACCACCTCCATCACGTGAAATAAGGACATCCAAGGCCAAACGATCCTTATGTATTTCATACGTGAAATTCAAATTCACATCGTTGATGTCAAGACTCTTGAAATCCACGAAAAAGAGGCCTACCCTCTCCGTGTAGTTGGCATTGTCCTCATTAAACACCTTGGCTTCCTCCCACCAACCCAGGAAGAGGTTAGCAACCGTGGGGGCACAAGGGCTCCCCATGGCCACTCCCCTGAGCTGGTGGAAGAGACGCCGGTTAAAGGTGAAGATATTTCTGGAGTAAATCGCAATAGATCAACAATAAATTTATTGTGACGTTCAAACTGGCGTCCCCTGCTACGTAGGAAGAACTCAATCGCCGCAATGCCCAAATTATGATCTATCGAGGTGTACAATGCCTCAACGTCTATGCTAGCAAGAAATGACTGTTCATCCAGCGACACTCCCTCCAATTTTTTAAGGAGGTCGGTTGTGTCCCTTGTATATGATGGTAAAGACATTACGAACGATTGGAGTATTTTATCGATATACACTCCAATGTTTTGGGTCAGACTGTCTACTCCCGAGACGATTGGCCTCCCTTTCAAGGGAGTCGTCCTTTTGTGGATCTTAGGTAAGGGGTAAAACGTGGCCATGACAGGGTGTTTAGGTATCAGAAATTATCTCCAGTATTAACTGAAGAATTTCACACGATACCCAGAAAGACACAAGAAGAAGCACAATGACGAACATGAAAGCCAATCAACACGGTCTCTAAGCGGAGGCTTAACTAGACAACAGCGGTGCCATGGGGCCCTTGTAAAGATTCTTCTGCTTTGGACTAGAAAAAGAAGAAGGTAGTAAGAATGTAGAATGTATCCTTGCAGTGTGGACTTAAAAATTATGACTTTTCTCACATAGATTTGGGAAGTGCTGGAGTCAATTCAGAGGCTCCCTGGGCAACATAACTTGCAAGTAGCTTGTTCTTCTCACAGACACTTCTGGAATACATGACTTGGGATCTTGAAGAGGAAGCCCATCTCTTCACAATGGAGGCAAAATCTTCTCCTTACTCTTTCTTCTTACAGTTTAGACTGGTTTAGGTCAATTCCTTTTTAGGTTAGCAGGGATCTGGACTAAAAACTGCTCTCATTGGTAGAGGGGCATCATGTGGCCAAATCAAATGCGTTCCATACATTGACTCTAGGTGTGGTAAAGACACAGCAGAAATGTTATCCCGTGCACTGACAATTAACACAGTATCAGCATACGAGCTACACAAGCTCTGTTTAGAATGCGAAGCAAATTATTCCTCAGCCACACAACAACATCATGCATATTGCAGCTAGAAAACGGGTACTAGGGCACTGCACTAGGGACTGTCGCTAAGCCAGTCTTTATTTTTTATTTGCTCAACACCCTGGGGTTATGTGGAAGAGGGCCCCCTACCCCAAAATAACTGACTAAAGGGTTGAACAGCCAGGATCAGCTTAATGTCTGATTCATGCCAATGCCAGTAGGTGTTAGCAGTAACACACAGCTGGCATCAGTTGTATATGGAGCAGATTTCGCTTTTGAGTCTGCTTCATACTCTCTAACCCAAATTATGGAATACATGTTCATCAAATGTCAGGTAGGAATTAAATGGTCATTGAACATTGCAAAATACCTCCTTTCCGGATTAGCATGCTGCTAAGTATGCCAGTATTTACTATAGAAAGAGTGCCAATAAATGTTTTACATTTTCTAATTATTTTTAAAATATTTGTATGAGCCACTAGATGCTGCAGACTGTCATTTTAATCCACCCAGAGAAAACAACACAATGAACAAATGCCAACCACTGTGCTTTAAACACAATAAAAAACACACACAAAATAATCACTACCTGCAAACAGCAAAACAACACACTGAATGTTCCTAAAATGTAAACAATACTTTTTAGATGGATTTAACTAGTAATAGTACCCACACAAAGAATATCAGCAGTGCAATAGTTTGGAGAACCCCAGTTGTTATAGTATTGGACATACAATGTCTCCTAAAAGGAATCTGTCAGCACCTGGATCCCACCCGAGGTGCTGACAGTGTGCTGTCGCTAGCAGTCCCCTGGTGAGCATGTTACCTTTTGGAAATTTGTCTGTGGAGAGGAGAGGATTATGCACAATCTCAGGTCTCCTACTGTAATGAAGAGTCAAAGAGGAGTTGTGGCTCAGTATTTTCTTCCACCTCCCTGTTCTTCATGAATAATTCAGTCAGTCAGTATTTGCCAATATAGGACTGATCTGCAATCAGATATAGTTAAATCTCAGAGCTCAAATGTGCTGGAGCTGTGGTCTAAGAGTAAACCAGCTGTATAGAGCCCACCAGAAGTTATTTTTTTATGTTCAAATGCCCTAATGGAAATTAAATAAAATGATTTCTTTTTTTCTAATTATTGTATAATTTTCTAATTATTGTATAATTTTTAAAAGAGCAAAGAATTCCCAATCAGGTCCAATTTAGTTTAGTATTTTTAATACAAAGATGAGGAAAATGCGACTTCCAGTTCCAGCGCGCACAGGATGGCAGCACTGTGAAGGAGCTCCCACAGTAACTCGCTATAGACTCGGCTCCCAGCTGTTACCCGTTACCACGGTAAATACCAGAGCACCTGGCATACTCCTCTACCCGTTAGGGACATGGAGAAACAACAGCAGCGCGCTGGGAAGCAACACAGAGCCCCCTCTTCCTCTATACCTCTCCCACAGAGGGAGAAAACAAAATCCAAGATGGCTGTGTCTCCTCACACAGCAGCGCAGCACATCACCACAGGAGACACAAATATAAATCATTCACCTCCTACTTCTTCTGAAATGGTCACAAATGACCCCAACACTGAATCTTTTATTCCTGGACTGTCTATTTCCTGTAAATCACTAGCCATAGAAGTGGCCAAAATAATAATACCAGACATTACTGCTTCCTTGGAAGCCACTATAATGACCTCACTATCTGCTATACAGGGAGACATTTCTCATCATACCTCCCAAATACATAAATTAGAAGAGCGCCTAGGGTTAGTGGAGGATGAACTAGCCACGACTAAATCTAAGCTACAAACAACTATGAAACTTACAGCAACATTAAGGGACAAGACAGATGATCTAGAAAATAGATCAAGACGGAGTAACCTTCGCATAATAGGTCTGCCTGAAAGCATAGCATTGTCACAATTATCCATCATCTGTACCTCAGAATTACCACAGACCCTAGGTTTACAAGGCTCTTGTCAAGTAGAAAGGGCACATCGTATAGGCCCTCCAGCAAACACTTTAACCCCTTCCAAAAAGGCGACTACTAACAAACCGAGACAATCGATAGTCAAATATCTTAATTATGCAAATAAAGCTGCTATTTTACAGGCGTTTAGGAAAATGAAAACTGAAGTTCTTATAAGAGGTCACAAAATTCTGATATTCAATGACTATTCTGCTACAGTAGTCCAAAAACGAAAAGCATTTGCACCAATATGTACGGCTCTAGTACAGCAGAAAATTAGATTTGCACTCTTCTTCCCTGCTATTCTAAAAGTCTTCAAATCAGATGGATCTACCAGTGTATACCAGACCCCTGAAGAAGCTTGGTCTCTCCTAGAGAATTTGAGAGACCCGACTTCTGCTACTCCTCCTGGGGATAAGAACAAGAGACGACGTCTTGATAGTCCTACATCTCCTTCAGCAGATATGGAGTGATGAACTATACTGACTAACATGTCTAACAAGAGTCACCATCTTACTTCAGATATTTATTTATAACTCCTATTCCTTTGTATTCCATCATTTTCTCCCTTTACTTATGCTCCTCCTATTCTACTATGACTTCTTAAGGTTTCACCTTAAAGAAAGAGTTTTCCTTTACCAAATTAGTCATGGCATTTGTTTACTTGTACAAATCCTGCTTGAATAGGAAAATGTATAGGAAGAGATATTGCTATGTAGTATTATTGATATTAGCGAGTTACGTTTTCTCGCCATGTTTCTATTTGTTTTCTATTTCTTCTTTTTCTTGTATCTTTCTATTTTCTCACCAGGCTATATGCCCGCTCGGAGTCAGCGAATACTCTGTATGTTTCTGTGTGAAAAAAGTGAAGTCTTATACCAACTTTCTTTCGCTTATTTAGTTGTAAGATTTAGATATATTGCAATATTATTGCTATACTGCTCTCTGTATATATTATGTAAGGTTTTTTTCAGTTTTTATGCTCTCAGGTCTAATTGTAACATGAGTCTTTCATCTATATTTTTCTTATCCCTACTACTGCTGTGTGCTCTTGGGGTGCCTGCCTCTTATCACTTCATCCGCTCCTGGCTTTTATGAAAATCGTTTCTTGGAATGTAAAAGGTCTGCGTTCTCCTTCCAAAAGAGCGCTCATCCTTAAACACCTTAGAAGACTGGGAGCGGATGTAGCGTTATTACAGGAATCTCATTTGTCTAATTCAGATTATGTTAGAATGAAAAGGTTTTGGGTAGGTGAAGTCTTTGGCTCTCCTGCTCAAAATAGGAAGCGTCGTGTGGTAACTCTTATTCATAGAAATTTTGTCCACTCTATTGTTTCTCAAACCTCAGACTCAGAAGGGAGATTTCACCACATGGTTTTGGATACTCCATCTGGACATATAAGCTTATATAATGTTTATGGCCCTAATAACAGACGAGCTCCATTTTTCCAACACTTAGAATCGTCCCTTCTTCAAGATGGTGAATCCAAAATAATAGTAGGAGGTGACCTCAATACAGTTTTACACCCGCATGAAGATAGGAAACGTTCCACTCCTCTGACAAGGAATTCTCCTCCTCCTGAATTATTTTTAACAAATTTGTTATCTAGTACTCATCTAGTGGATTCCTGGCGTCATCTTCATCCTGAAGAAAGAGAATTTTCTTTTTTCTCACATTCTCAGATGGCTTGGTCCAGACGTGACTATATGTTAGTCTCACAGGGAGCCTTGAGCCTACTAGATGACTCTGTCATAAATGATATGGTTATATCTGACCATTCTCCTATTACTTTAACCCTTTATGATTCTTACCCTAAAGGAACAGACATTATTTGGAGATTCCCAGCAGTTTTAGCTTCAGATGAAGTCTTCAAAAATCTTCTTAAAAAATGGTGGTCACAGTTTTGCGACACTAATTCGCAACATATCACAACTCCTATACTGTTCTGGGAAACTGCCAAAGCTGTACTAAGGGGCAATATAATCTCTTATCTCTCTGCACGTAAAAAAGAAGTGACCACCTCTTACAATACTCTTACTACTAAACTTCGTAATGCATACACTACCTTCTTATCTTTACCTTCTGAACAAAATAAATCCCTTTGGTGTATAGCAAAAAAGGAATTTGAATTAGCTCAAGAAAAACTAAAAAATTTATATAAAGATCACTATTTTTCTCGTCTTTATAAATGTGGTAATAAAACAGGAAAATTATTAGCTAACTTAGCAAAGAGTAAATGCCCTATTTCCCATATCAAAAATATGAAAGATCATAATGGTTTATTACATTCTGATCCAAAAACTATTTCTAATATTCTTCAAAAATTTTACTGATTTCTTTACTCTTCTGATCTTATAGATCCTTTAGCGGGTCAACAGTTTCTCCAGTCTCTGAATCTTCCAAAATTGGATGAATCTTCTCTGGCATCATTAAATGCCCCCATCTCTCCTGAGGATATCTCTAAAACAATATCTTCCCTTCATAATAATAAAACACCAGGGCCAGATGGATTTAGTGGAGAATTTTATAAAGTTCTAAATACTGATCTGGTACCAACTCTCCAAAAAGTATATCAACATTTAATAGATAATAAATGCATGTTACCTTCAGGGGAAATGGCCTATATTAGTTTACTCCATAAACAAGGGAAAGACCCACAACTTCCATCCTCATATCGGCCTATTTCTCTTATAAATCAAGATTTAAAAATTCTTTTCTCCCTAAGTTGATTAGTAGCCACCAAGTTGGCTTTATAAAGGGCCACTCAGCGATAACTCATATTAGGACAGTTCTAACCGTACAGGAAGTAGTACGATGAAGGGAAAATCCAAACCATTCACCAGGACTGCTTGCCTTAGACGCTGAAAAGGCATTTGATAATCTTAACTGGGAATGGGTGGATATGACCCTCTCTCGTTATGGCATTACAGGACCTTTTAAAGATCTTATCTCTACCATATACAATAACCCAATAGCTCGCATTCATACACCTGGATTCTTGTCTGACACTTTCCCAATCCTTAAAGGAACCAGACAAGGTTGCTCAATGTCCCCCCTTCTTTTTGATTTAGCATTAGAGCCCTTAATTAGATTTCTTCTCCTCACACCTGAATTTAAAGGCATTCAAGTAGGCAATGAAGAAGTACGTATAGCTTGCTTCGCTGATGACACCTTATTATTCCTAGAAAATCCCACATCACACATCCCTGGTGTTTTAAAAATCTTGAAAAACTTTGGCTCATTTTCTGGTTTTAAAATTAATATTACTAAAAGCCAATTGTTACCCTTAATACCACACTTGGCTCCCCATATTTACCCTGAAGGTATAGGTATAGCAAAACAACACCTTTTATATTTAGGAATTAAAATTGGACATACCCTTTTTTCTCTCTACTCATTAAATTATATCCCAATCTTCCAAAAAATAGAACAAGAACTTGATAGGTGGAAAAATTTACCCCTTTCAATCTTAGGCCGTATTCATCTTATTAAGATGATGTCATTTGCTAAATTATTGTATCCCTTACAAATGATCCCCTTACTACTAAAACATAAGGATATTTCTCGACTCAGATCAGCCTTTACCAAATGTATTTGGAGGTCAAAACGACCAAGAATAGCATATGATACTCTCAGCCTCCCCAAACATAAAGGTGGTGCTCAATTACCTAATATCAGATTCTATAATTTGCCCTCCATTTTCAGACACATCAGAGACTGGATTAACGGTACTTCTTTCTTTTCTAATTATTCCTTGGAGTCTGCTCTTTCTTCTCCTTGGTCTTTGGCTTCGCTTCTTCACTTCTCTATTTCAGAACTACCCTCACATTTAAAACACAATGTTATTATCGCTGATACCGTTGCCACATGGAAAGCTTTAAGAAAATTGTATAAACTCCCATTTAGTCTTTCTAAGTTTTTCTCATTATGGGACAATCCCCTCTTTCTACATGGTAACATCAATCCTGACTATATGGTATGGAAACAAAAACAAATCACTCACTTAAGTAACTTATTGGACTCAGATAAGGGAGAGTTGTTATCTTGGGAAAAATTTAGAGACATGTATGATATCCCTCCCCATCACTAGGTTTTATTTGAACAACTGTGTTCTTTTGCTATTAATAGAGTTAAATCTTGTGCGAAGGCAGAAAAAACTAATGATTTTGATGTTCTATGCTCCAATTCTTCTCCCACCTTATCTCTTTCAAAAATATACCGTAGGATATGTGTTGATTCCTTACACAAATCTCCACCCCCTTTTCTTCGGAAATGGGCTGCAGAAATACAAACAGATAATTTGGAACAAAAATTGCTAAATAGCATCCGATATGTTACTGCAGCCACTCCCAGTGTGAAATTGAGGGAAATCCACTTCCGGCTACTCCATAAGGCAATTTACGCTTTTAACTTTTCTTACTCCACCATGCCAGATGATTTCTTGACATATTGTCCAAAATGTAAAGAACCTAGCGCAGATTTATTACACTGTGTTTGGTCTTGTTCTCAAATTCAGACATACTGGCAATTAGTACAAACCTTTATTCAGAATACATGGAATGAATTCATACCTCTAACTCTACTCAGTTATGTTTTTCATGTTGTGGTGGCCGGGGATGGAGATCCCTCTGAAAAACCTATAGCCTCAAAATGTATTCATCTTACTCTGTTATTGGCCTTAAAAGGCTTACTAAACCACTGGATCTCTGACACACTTCCCACTATTTCTGAGCTAACAACCTCGCTTAAAGAAACTCTTCATTGGGAAATGCTGGATGCAATCCGCAACAAAGATGTTTCCACAAAAAATTTCATTAAAAAAATGGAAATTTTTTCTCATAAAGGTTATGTCGCAGGAGGAGAGGGAAGCTGTTATGAAACACTTTTGTAATACTGTTTGGTATCAGACGGCGGAGGCAAGGGGCACCCTAGGAGTACTCAGAGTTCCTTAATTATATTAAAGATAGAGATTCTTTTATTCTACATTTCTTTCGATCCTGTAGAGCATTAATTTTTGTTCTTTAGATTCTATTGTTTTTTATAGCAAAATTGTTTTCAAATTTACTATATTGTATCCTATTTATGTCTTCCTTTGATATGTAACTGTATTGTTATAGATAAAATTTGAAAAATCTAATAAAAATATTTGGAAAAAAAAAAGATGAGGAAAATAAACAAAATAATTATTTTTATTTTTATTATCATTGTATTAAAAACTAATTTAATTAACTGATTGGAAATTCTTTGCACTTTGAAAAATTATACAATGAAGAGAAAAAATAAAAATCTATATTCAAACCAAAGAAAGTACAGACAATTTACCCCCTAGTTCACAGCTCCAACACATTTGGGCACAGAGATTCAACTATATCAGTGTTTCTTTCAGACATAAACTGCCTACAGAAGACTGATCGGCAGTCAGAGACACTGTATGACATCTGAGGATATCTTCATACTACAGAATACATGCAGAGACTTCAAGCAGATTCTACCATACAGCTTCCGCTTGAAGTGCCACCCATCCCATAGACTCATATCATTGAGTCAATTGGATGGGCAGAATGTGGAAAGTGGATGCCGCGCGACAGAATCTGCTTGAAGTCTCCACGCATATTTTGTAGTGGGAACATACCTTAATGATTAGGAATCTTCTTTTAAAACCTTCCAATTCCAGCACATTGTTAAAGGGCAATGTATTTTAATTCCAAGTATTGAGATTACACAGTTTCAGTTGTGTTTTGCTATTTTATTTAGGCTATAGATATACACCGGAGGATCAAGTTTGTTAACCTTTCAGTTTTTTCTATATTTCTACATACATTTTAAATTACATCAGTAGTTTAGTAGTAGTCTTAGATAAAATAAACCAAATTAAACAAATTAGAAAAAAATATTAGACTTGGCCATTTATTTATTGAGGAAAATAAACTAATACGTATTATCTGTGAGTAGTAGTGTTGAGCATGCTCTATTGATCGAGCATCAGGGTTCTTGATCAAGCACCATGCTTACTGCAAGACTCATTAGAACTCTAAGAGGGACATTTATCATTTGCACAATGTTTTTTGCACTAGAACACTTTTTATGTGCTGTGCAAAAAACTCCTGACCCTTTGCATAATTTTTGATTCGGCGCACAGGCTGTGATAATTATTGCACAATTTTTGCATGCTTTTTTTTGGCTTATACAGCTTGGCTCAAAAACTATGCCAGGATCTGACTGGAATACTGCTGCACATTTTTTTTATGCAAACATGGAAAAATTACACATGACAAATCTGGCTAATAGAGTAGCTAACAAGAAACCACACCCCTTTATGCCCTCTGCGTGAAAAAAAGAAAGCTTTGATAATTGTTTAAAAATTATTCAGCATCAAACTTTGGCTAGCTGCACTGTTTCTCTCCCCTTTCCTTGTAGATTGTACGTCCATGCGGACAGGGTCCTCCATCCCCATGTACCAGTTTGCTATTTACCTAACATGTTTTGATTTGGCAATGTTCTGTTTGTCACCCCCTATCACTTGTACAGTGCTCTGGAATTAATGACACTTTAAAAATAATAAATAATAATAATTTTAGCCTATTCCTCCACACAAAACAGCTTCTACTATTATCATCTGTTATGTTGATGGGGTTCCTCCCATGAATTTCTTTCTTTGAGTCCAATTGGATTAACCCCTCTGGGGCTACTTCTGAGTGAACAAGGCAAAGATATAAAGTAGATTTTCCTCTTTGTGTGTGTGCAGTGGATGCTGCTAGTCTCCAGTCACCATGTCCTAAACAACTGAAAACTAGACTAGATGGACCAGGTGGTCTTTTTTTGCTGAAATCTTCAGCTAACAATGTCAGATGCCTGTGATATAGTAGTCAGACATTGGCCCAGGCCTACGTCGTATTTGCTTGTGAGCCCAAAAAAGAATGTGGGGTGTGGCATATGTGTCCAGCTGCCAATCAAGACATTAGATCCAGACATCATTGTCAGCAGTCTCAGCAACTCTTCTGCCCTGCGAATGGTCAGAGTCGTGGAGTTGGAGTCGGAGCTGTAAAGAATTATTCACAGAATAACACACATTACAAAGTTATACAACTTTGTAATGTATGTTATGTCTGTGAATGGCCCCCTTCCCCGTGTCTTACCCCCCCCCCCACCCGTGTACCTGGAAGTGTTGGTGCATTATACATTACCTGATCCGTGTCGCGCTTGTCCTCCATCTTGTGCCAAACGTCATCTTTGGCCGAATCGCTGCCGCCGTCCCCCCATTGCCGCGTCATAACTGTGCTCAGCCGCGATTGGCTGAGCACAGTTATGCTCAGCCAATCGCGGTTGAGCAGCTGATGACGCGGCCGCATCATCAGCTGCGATTGGCTGAGCATAGTTATGCTCAGCCAATTGCGGCTGAGCATCGGATGACGCTGCAGAGGGCGGCCGGCATTCGGGACAGTCGGAGCTGTTCGCCGTCCGTCCGAAGAAGACGTCACTGACTGAAGATCGGAGACGGGGGGCATCACGTGACAGGTATGTATAGCGCACCACACTTCCGGGTACATGGGTGGGGGTGGTGGGACATGGGGAAGGGGGCCATTCACAGACATAACATACATTACAAAGTTGTATAACTTTGTAATGTGTGTTATTCTGTGAATAATTCTTTACCGACGCACTACCCCTTTAATTTTTATGCCTCTAACATACACACAGCCTTCTGCAGCCATAGCACACTGAAGAAAAACACACAATCTTCTCCCAGAGAGAAAATGCCACATTGGGAATAGAGTTTACTGCTCCACATCTTATGGCTTCTTGTCCTCCGCCTTCTCTATATTACACATATTACACTGCTACTCATATGTAATCATCCAAGAAGAGAACAGCACTGATTTACCCCACACAATGGACTTCAAGCTCAGAAGCAAACCCCAACCACCCCTATCTAATAGGGCTAGCGCTTTATTACTGATATATGGAGGAAATGTTACACCCTGTGAGAAAATGTGTTTCTGTTTTTTATAAATAAAGGCCTTAGATTGATAGAACATAAAACATATTAATGAGGAACAGTTCTAAAATTCATATGAAAACTCAATAATAAAAGTTTGGAAGATTTTTTTTTTAAAGCCGGAGTTGGTACATTTTTTTTTGACTCCAACTCTGACCAAAACTAGCTCCGACTCCAACTCCACGACTCTGACCATTCGCAGGGCAGAAGAGTTGCTGAGACTGCTGACAATGATGTCTGGATCTCTGGTCTTGACTGGCAGCTGGACACATATGCCACACCCCACAGATTCCAAGCTTGTATTTAGCAGGATTCCAAGCTTGTGTGCACTACAGTCTCAGCCTCTTATTAGCAGCAAAGTCAGTACTTTGGACCGTTACATTTCTCAAGTGTATCTTAAAGTGTCACTCTCGTTTCATTTCTTTCTTTTTTTTTTTTTGCAGAAATCAATAGTCCAGACGATTTTAAGAAACTTTGTATTTGGAATTATAAGGCAAATATGCCATTATCTGCATTAAAAAAGAATTTCACAGGTCCTCCCCCCTCCTCTCTCTCATCCACTGCTTATTATCAGGAAATCTTGACTGTTTTACATCAGTTGAGCCCTGTCTGTTCTATGAAGAGGGTAGGAGGAAGGAGGGAGGGAGATTAGTCGGCAGCAGAGAGCAGAGAACAAAGGATTACACAGCAGGAACTGTGTGAAAACTGCTATTCAGGGGTCAGAGAGGTCAGTGCTGACTTGAGAAGAGATAGCCCTGTGATGTAGTTGTACATTAACTCTTTGTTGTCCTGTTTTGGTTTCTCATCTCCCTCCACCCCTGCCCTCTCCATAGAGAACAATGAAGACGGGGTGAGAGCTTTAAACTGCTTTTTCATGATACAAAGTTTCTTAAAATCGCCTGTACTATTGATTTCCGCAAAAATAAATAAATAAACAACAGTGACATTTTAATTAACCCTTGTGTATATAAGGCCATATCATGTGCATTTATCGCCTAGAGACCCAGAGGAGCCCTTAATTTTGCGCCACTAATTGTACTTTGGCAGATTTAATGTTTGCCTAAAATATGCCGTTAAACCAGAAAAAAAAATGTGTGGTGAAACTGAAAAAAAAATAAAAAACACAATATTTTTTTTTAGAATTTTTTTTTTACGCCGTTTACCCTAGGGTTAAACGGACTTGTTATATATATTCCTAAAGTTAGTATGATTACAACGATATGTAACCCGGCCGGACGTGTGCGCCCGAAACTACGGCCGTAGAAATATGGCCATACGGGCTAGTCGTGAAACTACGGCCGTTGTTTAATTTTGCTTCCTAGCCTGTTTCTAAGTGGGCTGAAACAGGTCATTCATTTGGAATTCTGCGCCCAGCCCAATAAAGCACACAGAAATTTTTTTATTTCAAAATCAAGTTTAGTTCAGCTGAAATAAATATTCTGTGCGTGGCCACATTGAAATTCACGGCGGTTGTTGGAGCATTACTGGCCGGAAACAATTGACATGTTCATTTTTCATGGGGCCGTATAAACAACAGCCGTTGTCTGATACGTAGTGTGCATTGTACGACTGTAGTTCATATATATTGCAGCCATGGGTATAAATCTCAAAACAACAGCTGTAGTTTTGCGGCGAGGACTACGGCCGTAGTTTTATGTAGTGTGAACATAGCCTTAAAAAATATATGTTCCTTAAAATTGCTCCATTCCCATGCTTATAACCCTTTTTTTCCCCTTAGTCTATGGGGCTGTGTGAGGTGTAATTTTTTGTGCCATGATCTGTACTTGTAGCTTTTTTGCTTATATGCAACTTTTTGATTGCTTTTATTACAATTATATACAATAATATGCAATTTTGCACTTTGGAATTTTTTGCGCTCACACCGTTTACCGTGTGAGAACGGGATATGTGATATTTAATAGTTCAGCCGATTACGCACCCGGTGATGCCAAACATGTTTAATTATTTATTTTTATTTATAAAATGGGGAAAGGGGGTGATTCTGACTTTTATTACGGGAGGGGATTTTTTTTATTAATAAGAAAACATTTATTTATTTATTTATTTATTTTACACACATACTAGAAGTCCCCCTGGGGGACTTCCAGTTTGACTTCTCTTATCTCTCATTGAGATCTATGCAGAAAGCCGAGCCGGGATCAGCGCCATTACGGCGCAGACTCTGGCCGGAGCAGATGCGGGGATCGCCCCTCCACAATCGCGTTGTGGGGGGGCGATAACCCCACTAGACCACCAGGGAAGGGGGCAGTAAGTATTTAGATGCAACTGTCAACTTAATTAGCGGGCACGGCGAACGGACCAAGCCCACTAATAGCTGCGGTCCTGGGTTGCAGATAGCACCCGGGAATGCGGCAGTTCAGAGCGGAGTCGTGCCGTATAGTAACGTCCTGGTGCAGCTAGGGGTTAAGAAATCATTTGTGATACTGTCTGTTAAAAAGGGTTATGCAAACCTGCAATTTCTGAACCTACTGGGCCAGTGTATCCAAACATAAAGTATTTCATGAAGATCCTCTGAGCCTTTGCATTTAATCTTAAGATAATTCTTATTGTGCTGCCAAACCCGTGTATCTGATCCTATGAAAATTCACATACGTGTTCAAGTACACCTAAGAAATTCTGTGACTTTGCATCTATGCCTGTAATGTGTGATACTGTCTACTTAGCAGGTGTATCTAAGCTGTTCTTGTGTGATTCTATCTATTAACTGTATCTAAGGCTATTATTTAAGACTAGAGATGAGCGAGTACTAAAATGCTCGGGTGCTCGATACTCGAGACAAATATTTCCCGATGCTCGGGTGCTCGTTTCGAGTAACGAACCCCATTTAAGTCAATGGGAAACTCAAGCATTTTTGCAGGGGACCAAAGCTATGCACAGGGAAGGTTGCCTGAAAACCTGGAAACCTTAGAAAATAATGGAAACAACACAGAAATTGGCAGGAAACCGCAGGGACAGCATGAATGAATCCCTCTGGGGCTGGCTAATCGCAACATTATGCCAAATTATGGGCAACAGCTGGTTGGTGTCCCTCAATACAATTTTGCTGATCCAGACCAAGATGGGCAAGGCACATATGCTGGCACATGTTAGTAAAGCACCCAACTAGGTGCAACAAAGCATGGCAGTGACAAAAGAGTGACCAAGTTAGACTGAGGTAGCACCTGAACCACTCAAAAGAAACATTTTCATGCACCCTTTTAAATCACGTTGCCTATGACAACTACAGATGTCATAGGCAAGGGGGAAATCAAACAGCACCCTACGCTAACTGTCATTGTGTGTGTGCTATGTGGTCAGACACATTCTACAGTGGTGTGGTTCTCATAGAAACCATGTAAGAGACCCTATAACTGGTGCTTTTTTTTTAAAGGCACCACGTGCACAGGCAGGGCCGGCCTTAGGGTAAATAGCGCCTGTGCGAAACCTTTTTTTGGCGCCCCCCCCCCTTAAGGTAAAATAAAGCTCCTTCAGCCTCCCACCCCTGCAAACAACATGCAACACCCATCACCCTCCCCCCTTCTCCGCCATACACACAGCTACCCTCCCCCCATGCACAAAAGTTCCCCCCAGCAATTTACACAACTACCCGAGTACCCCCCCAGCCATACACACAACTACCCGAGTACCCCTCCAGCCATACACACAACTACCCGAGTACCCCTCCAGCCATACACACAACTACCCGAGTACTCCCCCAGCCATACACACAACTACCCCCCCAGCCATACACAAAACTACCCCCCCAGCCATTCACCCAACTACCCGACTACCCCCCCCCCCAGCCATACAAACAAGTACCCCCCCAGCCCCACACACAACTAGAAACTTTTAAGCTAAAGCCAGGAATGGATTTGAGATGAGGAGAAATCTCAGTCTTTCCTTCATGACCTGTGCTCTGTTTATAGTCTGTTTCTGACTTTGGCTTCAATAATCTGTCAGTTAAATCTGTCTGTGTAATGTCACCCTTACACATATCCTCCTGAGCAAGTAAAATGTACATCTAATGCTGTGTTTCCATATTTGCATTCAGAATGCATTTTTAAACACATGGAAAACAACGTCCCTATGGCCCTAAGAGCCGTGCCATATTGTCAATAATCCCCACAACATTGCACGGCTATTGGACAGGAAATGGCAGCGCGGTTTTATCCATGTTTGGACACCAATGTGGTAAGAGCCTAAGGCTGGGTTCACACTGCATTTTTGCAATCCTTTTTTTTCTCATCTGTTTTTTGCTAAAAACGGATGCATTTGTGTGCATCCGTTTTGATCCATTTTTCCATTGACGGATCCATTTTTTTTTACAGATGCAAAAACGTAGCTGACACTACTTTTGTGTCCATTAAAAAAAAAACAATCCGTTTTTTTTTTTTTACTATCAAACATATCAATGTTTATTAAAAGTACAAAGACACATAGCACAAAGCCAATGGGCCTACAATCGGCCTTCAACATGAAAGGAAGAAAACAAACAACAATACAATAATCGAGTGCAGATAAGTGCAAAAAGAAAAAAAATAGAAATAAAGTACAAACAAGAAAGTCCAGTATCCGTCGTCCCATCATATGGAAATATAATATGAAATGTCCTTCACATGAGCTGAAGTAATCCAGGGTGTCCAAGTCTTCTCGAAAGCTTCCACAGTGTCCCCCCTTATTGACGCAATTTTTTCAGAAAGCATAATATCATTTACACGATCTTTAATCTTATCTAGAGAAAGATGAGGTTTTTTCCAGCAAGAGGCAATATAGATCCTAGCTGCTAGCAAAATAAATTGTGCCAATTTAAACAGGCGATAGGGAAGCCTAGATGGCTTAACTCCAAATAGGCACGCTTGAGGTGTGCTAGGGAAAGGCCGGCCAATTACGTCCACCACCAGCTGAATCACCTGTGTCCACAATCTCTGGACTACAGGGCAAGACCACCAAATGTGGTGCATGTCTCCTATCTCCTGACAGCCTCGAAAACAAAATGGAGACACCTCTGGGTATACGGCATGCAACCTAGCAGGAACATAATAAGTCCTATGTAATATCTTAAGGGCAGTCTCTGCAAGGGATACCTGCCAACTCTCTTTGCTAAGCAGTTCACTACTATTTTTCCATTGCAATGGTGACAAAGTTATATGTAAGTCAGTCTCCCATTGGGTCATGTAGGGGAGTTTTTTGTCAGCAGGCAACAAACTCAATAATGAGTAAAGCATAGATAGCATGCCGGACATACCAGGGGTGTATAATGCCAGGCGCTCAAAATCCGTAGGCGAAATATCCACTCCTTATGCTTTGAGTGAACCAAAAAATGAATAAATCTGCTGCAAATGAAACCTCTCAGATGGGGGTGGACTAAACTGGCGATCACATTCCTCCATAGTATATATACGCTTTCTACATAGAAAATCTTGCAAACAGAGCAAATTGTTCACTTTCCACCAAGCAAATTGAGATTGCAAAAGACCAGGTGGAAAATGAGGATTACCTAAGAGAGGGGTCAACGGGGAAACCACCAATTGGAGCTTATTCTTAAATCTCACCCGCCTCCACAGTGCAAGAGAATACAACACTAACTGTGCAGATGCATGTAAACGTGGTAAAGTAGGCGCACAGGACCACATCAAGGCTTGTACTGAGTAAGGCAGGATCAAGTCAGACTCCAGTTGGACCCAGCTAGGAGCAATACCCTTGATATTGACCAGGAGCAGTTGGGCCAATCGGGCTGCGGTATAGTAGTGGCGTAAATGGGGAACAGACAAGCCTCCAGAACGCTTATGAATAAACATCACAGATCTAGCAATCCTTGGACGCTTACCGTTCCAAATAAAACGCAAAAAGGTCACGCTGCAGGCTAACTAAATCTGAATTTACTACAGTTATTGGTAAACATCTAAAGTATTATAAGACACGCGGGAGCACCACCATCCTGACCGCATTTATTCTACCCAGCCAAGAAAGATGAGGAACATTCCATTTTTTAAGATCAGCACGTATGGAAGAAAAAAGGGAGGGATAATTAGAAGAATAAAGGGCAGAAAGAGAAGGAGAAAGTTTGATACCCAAGTAAGACAGCGTGCGAGAGTGGGGAGAAAACCCAAAATTGGAGTTAATCAGCTGCTGTTGTGGGGAGGGGACATTACAGTATAAAGTCTCTGACTTAGACTGATTGATCCTAAGACCAGAGAGTTTAGCAAAGTCCGCCAGAGTAGCAAAAAGATTTGGTAGGGAAGTTAGAGGAGAGTTAAAGTAAGGAGTGAGTCGTCGGCGAAAAGATGTAACTTATAAGAACGTCCTGCAATGTCTACTCCCTTAATGTCTGGATGCAAGCGAATGGAAGTCGCCAGGGGCTCCATAGCAAGTGCAAAGAGCGCAGGAGAAAGTGGACACCCTTGACGGGTTCCCCGAGCAATGCGATTAACTTGAGCATATGAGGAGGGGAGTTTCAGATGGGCAGAAGGGGAGGAGTACAGAAGATGAAGTATACTCATAAAGGGACCCCCAAAGCCCATACAGCGCATGACTTCAAAGAGATAGGCCCAGGACACACTATCAAATGCCTTTTCTATATCAAGGCCCAACAACATCAAGGACCGTCAGTGTGCATTAGACCACTGTATTAGGTCCAAGACTTTGCGAACGTTGTCCGGGGCCTGCCTTCCTGGGATAAAGCCTACTTGATCTAAGTGAATCAATGAAGGAAGAAGGAGATTGAGACGGGCAGAGAGAATAGAAGTGAGAATCTTAGCATCCAAGTTTATGAGGGATATGGGGCGGTAATTTGCAGTTAAAGTAGGGTCTTTGTTGGGCTTTGGGATTACTGTGATCAGTGCATCAAGGAATTCAGGGGGGACTTAGGTGCGGTCAGACAGTGAATTATAAAAAGAGAGAAGAGGGTTAAGGAGGAGAGATAGGAACTTCTTAAAGTACAGTGCTGAAAAACCGTCAGGACCTGGGGCTTTTCCCAGCTTCCGATGGCCAATAGCTGCAGAAAGCTCCTCAGCGGATATAGGACTACTCAAAGCATCACGAGCTTCCTGTGAAATAGTGGGGAGAGGAAGAGCGCGCATGAAGTCCTGTATCTTGGACGGGGAGGGAGGAGAAAATTCAGAATAAAGGGAAGAATAGAAGGAATGAACCGCTTTATAAATGCGGTCAGGATGGGAGGTATAAAGTCCCGGATGTACCTGCAGTCTATGAATCTGGTTCAGCTTTTGTTTTTGTGCCAACATGCGGGCCAAGAGTCTATCTGGCTTGTTAGCCCACTTATAGTACGTAGCTTGGGTCCAACGGAGTGCCTTCTCAGTCCTGTGGGAAAGTAAAGCATTGAGTTTCAGTTTAGTATCAGATATAGCTTTATACAAGAAGATGTTAGGGTTACGCTGATGAGCCATCTGCAGTCTAATAAGCTTATTTTCCAGGGCAATCTGAGCTTTGTTACGGTCCTTTTTAACCCCCGTGGCAACTGCAATCAGCCGCCCTCTCATGTAGGCATATGGGCCAACCAAACCCAGCAAGGGTCCGACGACGACGTGGTGTTGGTCTGAAAAAAAGACTGAAGGTCTTTCTGTAATTGCTGTTTAATGCGGGGATTAGTAAGCAGAGATTCGTTTAGGCGCCATCTAAATGGCGTAGACAACTTCCCCGTAAGATGAAACTCCGCCAACACCACGTCATGGTCCGACCAAGCAGAAAGGACATGTCTAGCATACAGTAAATGCGGTAGGGCGGTGGAATTAGTCAGGATCCAATCTATTCTGGTATAGTGATGATGGGTAGGGGAATAGTACGAGTACCCCTGTGCTGTGCCATTAAATTCCCTCCAAACATCCGCAATACCCAGATTCTGGAAGGATGACGTGAGGAGACGTTGTTGGGTACCAGTACGTCTCAGGGGTGCTGTATTAGATCTGTCCAGTTTATCATTATAAACCATATTAAAGTCACCCGCCCAAAGTAACATGTCATATTGGAGAGTGGAGAGGGTAGTGCATAAAGAAGTAAAAAAGGTCAGGGGGTCGTCTGTCGGGGCTTAGGAATTAACTATACAAATATTTCTATCATACACACTCCCTTGTAGAACAAGAAACCTACCCTCAGGGTCCACAGTAGTAGTATGAATTTTTATGGGGAAAGAGTTATGAAATAATAACAAGACTCCCCGGGATTTGGAGTGATAAGTGGCAATATAGTAAGTCGAGTACTGCGGGTGGAAATATCTAGGGTGTGAGGTAGGAGTAAAGTGGCATTCCTGCAGCGCAATGATGTCGGGCTTGTGTTTAATGTAGTCCCTGAACGCCTTTTTCCTCTTTACAGGGGAATTAAACCCCCTGACATTATGAGATAGTACTCTACACATAACAGACAGCACAAAGAGATGCTAAGTGGAACAGGGAGAACGGGTAGACAAAGAGCATTAAGGCAAGGCTCCAAGGAGCAAGATATATCAGCAGATGGAAGGAAGAACAGACGACAGGTACATGTAAAACATAAAATGGGCTGCACTGAATAACAAAACAGAAATAAAGGCAAAACATAAGTTGGTGAACAAAAGCAAAAACTGCTGGGAAAGCGATCAGCGTAACAGTACGCCAACAGCTTCCAGGCATACCAACAGGTATGGTAGGCAACATGGGTAACTATCCGCGACCGGCCGCAACCGACCACTACTGGCAGTCAGGGAACCATTCAATCCAAACGATCACTTCAGTCTGATGCATGGTCAACATCTCCCCGGGCAGGTCTGCGACGGGCAGGAGACTTGGGTAGGTTCCAGGAACACATCGGGCGCGGGGCCCGCTGTGGTTTAGCCCTAGAATGCGTATTGGGGGCCTTTTAGGCCCCCATGCTTACTTTTTTGCTATTATCTGCAAAATTACTTAAGTTAGAATTTTGAAACTCCAGGTAATCCTCAAGTATGTCGTTTTTGGTAATATCCAGTTGTTCATATAATTTTTTTCATAGGCATTTCGGTGTAACAATGCTTTTTTTGTGAAAACCACATCTGTACGTGTTGGGGGCCTTTTAGGCCCCCATGTATATTTTATCATTTTCTCAGTAGTGTTTGTGTCTCAAGTTACTTTATTTGTACTCAGTAATGCTGGTGGGGGGGCCAGGGTGTGGATAATGCCATATGAGGATGTCATGTGATTTTGTGAGGGAGTGGTAAGGCCATGACATCATCTCAGGTCCTTCGGAATACAGTAATGAGCTGTGTATAGAGTAATGACGACAGTATACACTGTGAGCTAATTGTGAAGGACCTGAGATAAGATAAGATGTTGAGAGGAAGACTGATTCAGTTTCAGTTTCTCTGATTCTAAGAAGCCTGCAAATGGTAAAGCTATTGAGCTAAAGACATCCAGAGAATTGTACACCACCTAAAATAAAGTATAAAAGGTAAGAGCTGCTGAGGGTGAGAGGAGGGAGGGGGCACATTACCCTTACAGTGTGTCACACACAAGCAAAGAGTGGACAATCTTGATTGTGTTCATTGTTTTTTTCATAGTTTGCTAACATCTAGTCAGCAATGGCGCAGTCTTCCACCAAGCATCTGACTGAACAAGAGATTGAAGCAATTATGTTTCAAAGTGATGATGAAAGTGAACTATCTTTGTCCGATGACGAGTACCTGCCACCAGAGAATCAAACATCCTCAAGTGATTCTTCTTCTTCTGATGATGAAGAAGTGAATACAGTGGATCCTCAAGAAGTGATAAGTAGAACATCCAAAACGAATATTTTTTGGGACAGTAAACCTACATTAGTCGGACGTACTGCAATCCATAATATTGTGAGACAGGCTCAAGGAGCCGTGGGAAGTCACAGGTACTTTTCCCCTAAAGACGTATTCTGTACTTTTTTTTCTGACAATATGGCAGAAGAGGTCCTTTTATGTTCAAACCTAGAAGGAAGACGTATTGCTTCTGCAAAAAATAAGTCCTGGAAAAATATCTCAAAAGAGGAACTTTATGCATACATTGGACTTTTACTGCTGGCAGGAAGTCAAAAATCGTATGATGTTCCTATACGAGAATTATTTCTGGACCCACTTTCTGATCCACACTATAAGGCGACAATGTCAGTGGACAGATATGAGGAAATTAGAAGACATATTCGATTTGATGATAAGCGAACACGTGCATTGAGGTTTGAAACAGACAAATTAGCCCCTATCAGTTATATTTGGAACATATTTATCAAAAATTGCACCAAACTTTACAATCCTAGTGCTAATGTTACAGTAGATGAGCAACTTGTACCGTTCAGAGGACGCTGCAAGTTCATACAATACATGCCCAGCGAGCCAGCCAAATATGGAATCAAAATCTTCTGGATGTGTGATTCGGCATGTTATTATGGCATAAATGGCGTAATCTACTGTGGCAAAGAGGTTGGTGCACCAGCACAGAAGGATCTGGGGTCAGAAATTGTCAAAACTCTTGCTGTTCCAATATTCAGTTCAGGTAGAAACATTACCATGGACAATTATTTCACCAATGTTGAACTAGGCAATTTTCTGCTTCAAAAACATATTACACTTGTTGGTACTATCAAGGCAAACCGCCGAGAAATTCCAGAAGCACTGAAACACAATCGTCAGCGAGCACTTTATGAGAGTGTGTTTGGATTCAATAACAAAGCGACTTTGGTATCTTACAAAGCAAAGAAGGAGAAATCAGTGATTTTACTCAGTACCATGCATCACAATTGCAGTATTGACAGCAATGACAGAAAATTAAAGCCAGAAATCATCCTGTATTACAATAAAACTAAAGGAGGTGTAGACACAATGGATGAGATGGTGGGAGAATATTCATGCAAGAGGCAAACAAAACGATGGCCTGTAGTACTTTTTTCAAATATGCTTGATGTAGCAGCCCTGAATTCATTCATCATTTATACAGAAAATCATCCAGAATTCCATGCACGGAGGAAGGACAGGAGACGCCTATTTTTGAAGGACCTTTGTCATGAGCTTGTAATGCCTCACATGATACAGCAAAGTGACGTGAAAGGCTTGATAAAGCAAACTAAAGAAGCAATGAAACGGTGTGGCGTACAGTTTCAGATGATTCCAGGGCCAGGAGAAAGAAAAAGAAAGCGCTGTTTCATGTGTCCAAGAAACGTAGAAAGGAAAACTGAGAGATTTTGTTCAATTTGTAAGGAAAATGTCTGCAAAGAACATTCTTCCGAAAAAATAACTTGTCAAAATTGTTTGGAAGACTAATAGAATAGAAAAGAAACATAATAGAAATGTAGCTGCAGCTAGTTTGGTATAGAATTATATGCGTTTTTTCATATGTTTGTGAGAAATTTGGAAAAAAATAATTTTTTTGGTTTTATTTGTGAAAAATTAGTAAAATTTTGTTTACTAGTCATATTTTATTTAGCAGTTTTAAAATAAACTTGTAGAAGTTTTATATAAGTGTGTTTTTCCATGTGATTCGCATGGGGGCCTAAAAGGCCCCCAACACGTTAATATGAAGATTTCTGATGTCACGCATTCCTTAAAAGAGAGGCCTCCATCTTCACATACTATGTCTTCCTTTTTCAAGGCCTCACGGGCCTCCAGTGTGGACCGAACCAGGTAGGAATGGTTGTTGATGGTAAAGCTCAAAGAAAATGGGAAGCCCCATCGATATTCCACGCCTTGTTTCACAAGCGCCATAGTAATAGGGCGGAAGGAGCTGCGGCGTTTCAGGGTGGACGGAGCTAAGTCCGTGTACAGGTGGACAGAGGGCGGCATCCCAGGCAGGGGATCCAAGTTGCGCGCCGCAGCCATGATGGCGTCTCTCATTTCTGGGTAGTGAAGGCACAGTATAATGTCTCTAGGAATATCAGCATTGCGAGGCTTAGTAAGCGCTCTATGTATTCTGTCAAAACGGAGCATCTCCTCTAGGGCAGTAGGGAGTAAGGCCTTAAAGAGTGTGGATTTCAGGTCCTCGTAAGATTCAGCCATACCTCTTATCCGTATGTTAGCACGGCGGGACCGGTTTTCAAGGTCCTCAAGCTTCAGCTCCATTATGTCCAGACGTTCAGCATGTTCCACCACATCTTGGCGGTCAGAGTCCAATGTGTCTGTAATCTCATCCATCTTTTGCTCCACGTCCGCCACCCTCTGTCCCAGCTCCTGTACTTGGGCTGTAAAGTCAGTTAACACCTTATGCAGTTCTTGCCGGAATAATGCCTTGATAGATTTAAAAAAGGCAGGAGTATCCTGTGGATCCGGGAGCTGTGCTGCGTCGCTCTCTCCCTCAGGAGTCTGTGAGGTAGGCAAGATGGCGCCCGCGTCTTCCTGTGAGGCCTGCATGGAGCGGAAGATGTCCGGAATAGACTGGGAAAAACGATTGGTAAGCTTCTCTTTTTTGTCCTCCGAACGCTTCTAGGCAGGGTTCCCCTCCGGCCTGTCATAGTCAGGTGCTAGTTTGCCAAAGATTGGCGCTGAATTATGCCGGTGTTAGCAAGGGTAGAGCTCAGCTCACATGGGACACGTCTTCCTCAGTGAGCCGCGCGCATGCGCCTCCCCCGTTTTTTTTTTTTTTTTTTCAATGGAAGTCTTTTGAAAAAAAACGGATTGCAAAAACGCAGTGTGAACCCAGCCTAACACCACCTGCTGGCCACAAAAGGGGGGAAAAGACTGAAAACAAATGGGTAGTTTTCCTGATAAATGCTATGTAACATGTAAGGGCTATTTTATAATACTTTATTGAAAAGTTTGTGTTTCTATCTGGGGTTCTATGTGACCTGGAAATAAATAAAGTTGTATATATATATATATATATATATATATATATATATATATATATATATATATATATATACATACATACGCAGCATGTATGCAGTGCATCATAGCTATCTATCAGCATCCCATCATAATTGGGCCCCGTTCAGATGACTTCGGCTGGTGTCTATGGTCAGACCGCTTGCTGCTGGTATACGCAGATGTAACAGGACACAATAGTGCAGTATATCACTATTTAGTCCAGTTATATTTGTGTATATCAATGGGAAGTGGCCTGACCAGTCACTGGCTGACTACATTCTGGCAATAAAAGTGAATGGGATCTGTGTTTTGTGGTGGGCTGATGATGGTGATGATGTATGACACTGGCTGCACTCACAGGTATGCTGTGTATTAGGGACCCCACATGGTATACACACATCTGGCCTCTCCTGCCTCCTTAGCCGTGACTTTTATTTATTACAGCAAGTCAGGTTTAACTCTTTCACTGCTTTTCACCATATATTTGTTTCATTAGCTGCAGTGTAAGGGTTAAACCTGTCCTGCCCTGATAAATCAGTTACAGATAAGGAGACAAACACGGCAGGAGAATGGAGTCACCCCTCCCAGGCTGTGACAGGACTGCTGCCCCCACCTCAGTGTAAAGCTTTGCTGTCCCTGTCACAGCCCACTCCCAGCTTCTTGGCAGGATTGACGGCATGAGCAGAGACAGAGGTAAAGCAGGGATATTACTCACACTGTCTTCTGTCAGGACGGGTCAGCCGGGGGAGGGGCGCTTCCTCTCACTTTCTGCTGTGGCCTCCAGTCTCCCTTCACAGAGCAGCTAAGCTTATTGGTGGAACAGCAGGGGAGCTTGTACTGTTCCACCAATCAGCAACAAAGATGCCCTGCAGCAAGCACGGAGAGTGGAGAGGAGGATTAAACCACTGCAGGAGGCAGGAGGGGGGCGCTCTGGCAGACAGATGCACATCTAACTTAGAAACAGAAGTTAGATGTGCTTTCTGTCTATCTGCCAGAGCGCCCCAAACGAACTACTATGTGAGGAGGAGGCCAGGGGCTCTGGAAGATAGACAGAAAGCACATCTAACTTCTGTTCCTAAATTAGATGTGCAGCTGTCTGCCAGAGCGCCCCCTGCTGGCCGGGAGTGAGGCACCCTGTGCAATCATACAGGTCGCACACCCCAAAGGCCGGCCCTGTGCACAGGACACAGCACAGTGAGGATAGTTATAGCTAAACTACAGATCCCAGCCAGCCAAGAGAATGTCAGCAACAGGACAAATTGACTACTGACAGCAGATTTAGAGTATGTGTGTAACTGGTGCTTTTTTTTTTTTTTTTTTTAAAGCATCCATTGCGCAGGACACAGCACAGTGAGGATAGCTATAGGTAAACTACAGATCCCAGCCAGCCAAGAGAATTTTAGCAACAGAACAAATTGATTACTGACAGCTGCACTACAAGTCAAAGCCAGCAGCCAAGAGTAAAAAAAAAATAGGTTTTGAAAATTCTAAGCCCTTAGGAGTGTTGGGTTCTTTGTGTTATATTCCTGCCTAACCCCACACTAATTTCCTGCTTAACCCTCTCCCTGTAAGACAGCAGCTCTCTGCCTAATCTCTAGAGATGAGTGAACCGCTTCAGCCGGTATGGGATCCGGTTCGGATTTTTCCAAAAATCCGAGTCCAATTGGATTCAGATTTTTGGAAATCCGCTACGATTTTTTTTTTCTTGCTTTCTAAAATGGCAGCCACCGTTCTAGAAAGCAGGAAGTGTTCCGGGCGGGAAAAGCGCTTTCCCATGATGCCCGTAACACATCCAATCAGCAGAAATCTTGCACTAGCCCACCCTCTGTGTGACGTCGGTATTGCTTTAAGAGGAGCGGTCACAGGACCGCACCACACAGTGTGTAAAGAGAGCGAGAGAGGAAGCAAGCTGCTGTTGTGTACTACAGACTACTGAGAAGATATTGTGGGAAAGGAAAGGAAAGATTAGGAAAGCGGAGAGCAGAAACATCTAGTGATTAATTGAGAGAGAAATAAAGAGAGGGCGAAAGACAGATAGATTAGGCATAGGACAGCAAAGGGTGCACGGAACCAAAACTTGCTGTGCAGATAACAAGTCCTATACTTCTGATAGTGTGTATATCACATCCATCTTATCCTGAGAGACAAAAATACCTGGTGCAGGTGTATAGCATTATATCTTAAAAAAGTGCTATATATATATATATATATATATATATATATATATATATATATATACTCCAATTCCTTGTGAAAACAGCGGAATCCCCTTTGTGACACACAGTCCTCAATCAGGTTGGCTAACACCCAATACGTAGTCCAGGAAAAAAGTTTGGGAAGACAGCGCCCTTTTGTAGGTTAAAAAGATTTCTTTATTTTTCAATATGCACACACAGAAAATTTACGACGTTTCGGCTCCTCTAATACATCCTGAGCCTTCCTCAAGTATAGTGCTACTACAGACTTACACCATATTTAAATATATATAAACCAATCACCAGGTTGTGATAATAAAACCATTAACCAATCAATAAGTTCCATAGGCGGGGACACAGTCACAGGTTATTTTATATCCATTATATCCGAGTATACATCTTTATATATATATTAGCTTTCTCCAAAGCCTGTTATTATTCATACCCTCTCCTACGGGCACACGATCTCCTACCGATCCCCGAAGGACTCCTCCGCACGGATAGACACACCACCTCCTCGCCACCGCTTGTAAACAAAGGGACTGCGGCTGCGCACACCCTAGATCCCCATAGGCGAACATGTCGTCATAGTGAATCGACACTATCCATGTGATTGGTGCATTGTCCATGATACGTCAGCATATGCAAACCACATATCCGCCTCCATTGGTGTCTAGCAGGACCATGGTTACCAAGCCACGGTTCGTACCGATGCAGTCAATTTCGCCATGCAATAGAGCAAAAAGGAAGCCGATTCCACGGCTACTACGGCTATCATACATAGTTCATACCTAAGGCTGCGGTTTCTTCAGCATCGGTATTCCGCTCACTTCCAAGGCTGTAATGTCCTCCAAATATTCTATTCAGGACCACAATATCATCCTCGATATGGAAGTATCATTATTGTTGTTGAAGTTTCATTCATCTTTAAAGTACCGTGTCATGTCGACATGTTATGCTTTTTCAATGCTATCCGTTCTTTGCGTGTCGTTCACATCTCTTGCACTCCTTTTCAACCATCCAGTTGGTAAAAGTCATGTCAGAAGTATTTTCAATACGTTATCTGGACAGTATATCATCTTTACCAAAGTAATGCATTTGTAGAATACATGACATGTTCGCCAGTGGTCCGGACCGTGCGCTCGCCCCACTCCCGATGTCTCCACGGTCGGTGCAAGGCACTGCAATAAGTCCCCGTGCAGAATGGGATCCCCCGTTCACCAGATTTGACCGTGTGTCACTTAGGTGTGGCCCTCGCCTAAAAAATGATAAAAATAATCCATATTAAAACCAATAAAAGAACATTATTTACAAATAGAAAAGTAGCAAAATGAAAATTGTGTAGGAAAATCACAGGAAAACACCCAGGTTGTATTCTAAATTCATGCCGCGAGGCCAAATACAATCCAGGGTGTGTATCCAACGCATCTCTTTTTGTTTTAATAACTTTTCTCTATCTCCTCCTCTTCGTAGTACTGGTACACTGTCTATTACTCTGAATCTAAATTGACTGACAGTATGACCACACTCCACAAAATGTTTCGCCACAGGGTGTTCAACTTTTTTCAATCTTATCGTACTCTTGTGGTTATTCATACGAGTCTTGACCTCAGTGGTCGTCTCCCCAATGTATGTCAAACCACATGGGCATAGTATCTGATAGATTACATACTTAGACTCACAGGTATATCTCTGTCTAATCAAGTACTTCTTGCCCGTATGGGGATGTTGGAAAGACTCTCCCTTCAACATATTATTGCAATTGCTACAATGTAGACATGAAAAATTCCCATTTTTTACACGTGTCAATACTCTCTGGGGTTCCCTCTTGTTTGACCCTACATCCGAGTGGACCAGGACATCCCTGATATTCTTGCCTTTTTTATAGGCCATCATTGGGGCTTGCAAAAACTCTCTACTCCCCACTATATGGGCTATATGTTGACACAAAGGGAATACGCCCTGCTCCCCCGTCTCTCACTCTGGGGGCCAGGGTGTCCTCCCTCGTCACTGTGCCTAATCTTTCCCTATGTTTATTTAGTAATTGTCCGGGGTAGCCCCGCTTGTGAAATTTTTTACACATAGCGTCTACATTTTTTTCTAAGTTCTCACTCTCACTCGTGATTCGGCGTACCCTAAGTAATTGGCTCCACGGGAGCGATCTAAGCATCGGTTTGGGGTGATTACTGTCATAGCAAGTCAGATTGTTTCGATCCGTGTTTTTTACATAAAGGTCAGTCTGTAGCTTACCGTCCCTTAAGTACACTAGGGTGTCTAAAAATTGTAGTTCCACCTTAGATGAGACCATGGTAAATTTTAGTTCCTCATGCAAATTATTAATGTAAGAAAAAAATTCATTTAATGGTTCTACTGGACCCACCCATACCACAAAAACATCATCAATATAGCGCCACCAGCACTGAATGTGATCCATAAAAGGCAAAACAAAAATGTGTTGCTCCTCGAGGGCGGCCATATATAAGTTCTGACTTGCTATGACAGTAATCACCCCAAACCGATGCTGAGATCGCTCCCGTGGAGCCAATTACTTAGGGTACGCCGAATCACGAGTGAGAGTGAGAACTTAGAAAAAAATGTAGACGCTATGTGTAAAAAATTTCACAAGCGGGGCTACCCCGGACAATTACTAAATAAACATAGGGAAAGATTAGGCACAGTGACGAGGGAGGACACCCTGGCCCCCAGAGTGAGAGACGGGGGAGCAGGGCGTATTCCCTTTGTGTCAACATATAGCCCATATAGTGGGGAGTAGAGAGTTTTTGCAAGCCCCAATGATGGCCTATAAAAAAGGCAAGAATATCAGGGATGTCCTGGTCCACTCGGATGTAGGGTCAAACAAGAGGGAACCCCAGAGAGTATTGACACGTGTAAAAAATGGGAATTTTCCATGTCTACATTGTAGCAATTGCAATAATATAATGAAGGGAGAGTCTTTCCAACGTCCCCATACGGGCAAGAAGTACTTGATTAGACAGAGATATACCTGTGAGTCTAAGTATGTAATCTATCAGATACTATGCCCATGTGGTTTGACATACATTGGGGAGACGACCACTGAGGTCAAGACTCGTATGAATAACCACAAGAGTACGATAAGATTGAAAAAAGTTGAACACCCTGTGGCGAAACATTTTGTGGAGTGTGGTCATACTGTCAGTCAATTTAGATTCAGAGTAATAGACAGTGTACCAGTACTACGAAGAGGAGGAGATAGAGAAAAGTTATTAAAACAAAAAGAGATGCGTTGGATACACACCCTGGATTGTATTTGGCCTCGCGGCATGAATTTAGAATACAACCTGGGTGTTTTCCTGTGATTTTCCTACACAATTTTCATTTTGCTACTTTTCTATTTGTAAATAATGTTCTTTTATTGGTTTTAATATGGATTATTTTTATCATTTTTTAGGCGAGGGCCACACCTAAGTGACACACGGTCAAATCTGGTGAACGGGGGATCCCATTCTGCACGGGGACTTATTGCAGTGCCTTGCACCGACCGTGGAGACATCGGGAGTGGGGCGAGCGCACGGTCCGGACTACTGGCGAACATGTCATGTATTCTACAAATGCATTACCTTGGTAAAGATGATATACTGTCCAGATAACGTATTGAAAATACTTCTGACATGACTTTTACCAACTGGATGGTTGAAAAGGAGTGCAAGAGATGTGAACGACACGCAAAGAACGGATAGCATTGAAAAAGCATAACATGTCGACATGACACGGTACTTTAAAGATGAATGAAACCTCAACAACAATAATGATACTTCCATATCGAGGATGATATTGTGGTCCTGAATAGAATATTTGGAGGACATTACAGCCTTGGAAGTGAGCGGAATACCGATGCTGAAGAAACCGCAGCCTTAGGTATGAACTATGTATGATAGCCGTAGTAGCCGTGGAATCAGCTTCCTTTTTGCTCTATTGCATGGCGAAATTGACTGCATCGGTACGAACCGTGGCTTGGTAACCATGGTCCCGCTAGACGCCAATGGAGGCGGATATGTGGTTTGCATATGCTGACGTATCATGGACAATGCACCAATCATATGGATAGTGTCGATTCACTATGACGACATGTTCGCCTATGGGGATCTGGGGTGTGCGCAGCCGCAGTCCCTTTGTTTACAAGCGGTGGCGAGGAGGCGGTGTGTCTATCCGTGCGGAGGAGTCCTTCGGGGATCGGTAGGAGATCGTGTGCCCGTAGGAGAGGGTATGAATAATAACAGGCTTTGGAGAAAGCTAATATATATATAAAGATGTATACTCGGATATAATGGATATAAAATAACCTGTGACTGTGTCCCCGCCTATGGAACTTATTGATTGGTTAATGGTTTTATTATCACAACCTGGTGATTGGTTTATATATATTTAAATATGGTGTAAGTCTGTAGTAGCACTATACTTGAGGAAGGCTCAAGATGTATTCGAGGAGCCGAAACGTCGTAAATTTTCTGTGTGTGCACATGCCAAAATAAAGAAATCTTTTTAACCTACAAAAGGACGCTGTCTTCCCAAACTTTTTTCCTATATATATATATATATATATATATATATATATATATATATATACACAATTTCTATACTTGGACCCTTCTGATAGTGTGTTTATCACATCCGTCTTATCCTGAGAGACAAAAATACCTGGTGCAGGTGTATAGCATCATATCTTAAAATAAGTGCTATCTATCTATCTATCTATCTATCTATCTATCTATATATATATACTCACCAGACACTTTATTAGGTACACCTGTCCAACTGCACACTACCACTTAATTTGTAATTAGCCAATCACATGGCGGCAACTCAGTGCATTTAGGCATGTAGACATGGTCAAGACAATCTCCTGCAGTTCAAACCGAGCATCAGTATGGGGAAGAAAGGTGATTTGAGTGCCTGGTTGTTGGCGCCAGAAGGGCTGGTCTGAGTATTTCAGAAACTGCTGATCTACTGGGATTTTCACGCACAACCATCTCTAGGGTTTACAGAGAATGGTCCGAAAAAGAAAAAACATCCAGTGAGCGGCAGTTCTGTGGGCGGAAATGCCTTGTTGATGCCAGAGGTCAGAGGAGAATGGGCAGACTGGTTCGAGCTGATAGAAAGGCAACAGTGACTCAAATAGCCAACCGTTACAACCAAGGTAGGCAGAAGAGCATCTCTGAACGCACAGTACGTCGAACTTTGAGGCAGATGGGCTACAGCAGCAGAAGACCACCCGTTACTAGCATGGTGTACCTAATAAAGTGGCCAGTGAGTGTATATATATATATATATATATATATATATATATATATATATATATATAGACAATTTCTATACTTGGACCCTTCTGATTGATAGTGTGTACATCACATCCATCTTATCCTGAGATACAAAAATACCTGGTGCAGGTGTATAGCAGAATATCTTTTAAAAAAAGGTCTCTCTCTCTCTCTCTCTCTCTCTCTCTCTCTCTAGGACAATTTCTATACTTGTCCTATATATTACAAGTCCTATATATATATTTACAGTATATATATATATATATATATATATATATATATATATATATGTCCTATATATTACAGAAAATACTGTTCTCATCTACCAAGTGTATCAGAATTTGAATATAAAGTCATGGCTCAGCCAAAGTCTTCATCCCATTTACAGACTGTGCTGTCAATGGCTCGAAAGCTGTGTAACCATTTGAGCCATTCAAGTCGCTCTCACCACATCCTCCTCGACCTGGAGCGGAGGAATGGTTTTCCCAACCATCGTCTCATTTGCGATGTAGCCACGCGGTGGAACTCCACCCCCCACATGTTGGACAAGCTCTATGAGCAGAGGAAAGCCTTGACTGATTTCCTCTTGATACAGGTGGAAACGGCGACTCCCCTGTGTAACCCGGAGCTCGGCCAGTGGCAGCTCATGCATGACACCTGCCGCTTGCTACGACCCTTTGAGGAGGTCACCTTTCTGGTCAGTGGGCAAGACACAGGACTGAGCGCCATCATACCCATGCTTCATGTACTGGAGATGATGCTGATGCGAAGGGGGAAGAGGTCTTGCCACTGTCGCAGCCTGGGTCGCTGGAGGGAGAGGAAGTTGAGGAGGAGGAGGAGGACCTGAATGCACAGGAACTCTTAGGGGAGACGGGAGGAGGAGAAGGAGATAAGCCTTTCTGTCAGACCAGAGGAGTATATGCAGCGCTATGAGGAGGATGGAGGCAGTACCCATTGGCAGTATGCTGTGGAGACGGAGGCAGGGACTCATTCCCACTCCCTGGTGGAAATGGCTAAGCGCATGTTGATATGCTTTCGGGCAGACCCATGCTTGCAAAGTATTCGTCAACGGTATGAGTTCTGGCTGGCCACACTACTGGACCCACAGTATTGCAACCAGCTGTGTAAATTCATTCACCCTTCCCAACGGGAGGAAAAAATGAATTATTATAGAGAGGAGCTGGGTGCACAGTGGCAGCCTTTGGAACACGGCGCTCTCATTTATGCCATTTCCACCAGGGCCACACCAGCAGCGCTGCTTCTGCCACATCCTCCTCTAGCAGCTTGGGTGGCATGAGCAGCGGCACCAGTCTGAGCCTGATGTACATGATGCACGCTTTCATGCAGCCACAGGCTGGGGTAACAGGAGCACCCACACAGCAGCAGGACATGGCGGCACACCTCAAACAGCAAGTCCAGATGTTGTTGTCTCGAGTATCGCAAGATGCTTGTCCAAGTAACAAGCAACATCGAGTACCCTAATACTTGAATGAGTACCAAGCTCGGACGAGCATGCTTGCTTATCTCTATTTAAGACATAGTTATACTGTACCAATGCATCTAATCTCATCTAATCTAGGGTAAAAATTTAGGGGTTAACATGGGTCATTTTATAGGCAAACACTAAGCACCAGCTTAGTAATGGCTGCCATCTATCAGACAATTTCCATGACAAAGCTTGTAAAGTGAAAATAAATAAATAAATAAATAAATAAATAAAATACACAAGGGATCTTTTTTTTTATTGAAATAAAAACACCCCCAGATACTTAGTTGCCTTTTTTTTTCATCAAAGTAGGCCCCCAAATCTAATGTCATTGTGAGGATAACGGTACTTGAAAAACAAACCAAGAAAAAGGGGAGACAAATTCCTAGAGCAATCATGTGATTGTCACCAGAGCAACTCCCCTGTGCCTGCATTGTAAACTCATAGCGCAGTGCAGGGTGCAGGGTGCAGGGCGCAGGCACAGGCAGAGAGAGAGAAAGTAACTTCCCTGTGCCTGTATCTTCAGACTGATTGCCACTGCTAGCCATCTTCTCCTTTTCTGAGCTGTAAAAGCAGCTTCCCCATGCTGTTGGCATCTCCAGGGTCCCCTGATCATGGTTCTGTCATTATAGTAGGAACCCTGAATATCCATACAGCAGAGGGGAGCTGCTTTTGACAGCTCAGGTTTGCGGAGTAGGGAGGGCAGTGAAGATATCCGTGGCAGGGAGAACTGTTCTAATGAATGTCTGCAGCATGAGGTATATGTTGCAGGGACAGTAGTTAGAGATGCGGGGATCATCCAGAAGAGCTGTCAGGCACCAACTCTTTGAAAAAGGGTCATTGTGTGACAGTTTTTAACTGCTATATTGCCACCCATTGGGAATAAAATATAATTATATATAGATATATATATACAGTATATATATATATATATATATATATATATATATATATACACACACACACACACACACACACAGTTATGCAGTGACGCTTATGGCCATTACATTACTGTTAAAAAAATAAAAAATTGGGAAGGGAACTTGGCTTGAAAAGTTTGAGTATTGCTGTTCTATATCACCCGCTTACAGTATAAGCAGGGCCTTTTGTGGTTCTAGTTTGTGCCAATAGAGCCTTAAATTCCTCTCATTTTAGCCAGGGGCCGCGGGTATTAGCCGCCACGTCCAGCTAATTAACTATTCAAATGCAGCTGTCAAAGCCGACAGCTGCATTTGAATAGTAACTGTGCCCCCTATCCCTGGTGTCTAGTGGGGGAGATCTCCCCCCCGCAATGCAATCACGGAGGGGAGATCCGTTGTAATGAGCCGGCCGGGGCTCAGCGTCGGAATGACACTGATCCCGACTCGGCATTCCATGTATGTGGTCTGCAGCAGACCATTATAATAGAGAACCGATGTGATGGATCATTGCTCTACTATATTCACAGCGTTGATCTCAATGGGAGATCAGTGCTGTGTATATAGAAGTCCCCCAGGGTGCTTCTAATTACTGTATGTGAAAATATAATAAAGTGTTTTTATTAATTAAAAAAACCCCTCCCCTAATAAAAGTTTGAAGCACCCCCTTTTCCCATTTTATAAATAAAAATAAATAATTAAATAAACATATTTGGTATCGCCACGTGCGTAATCGCCAGAACTATTAAGTGATTACGTTCCTGATTTTGCACGGTAAACGGTGTAAGCGCAAAAAAAAAAATGCCAAAGTGCTGAATTGTGCATTAAATTCAGAAAAAAATGTAATAAAAAGTAATCAAAAAGTCGCATATAAGCAAACAAGGTACCGAAAGAAAGAACAGATCGCGGCGCAAAAAAAAAATGAAATGACACCTCACACAGCCCCACAAACCAAACAATAAAAGGGTGATAAGGATGGGAATAGAGCGATTTTAAACACATTTAGTTTTCTTTAAAAGGTTGGAATTTTTTAAAAGCCATCAAATAATATAAAAGTTATACAAGTTATATATCGTTGTATTCGTACTGACTTGAGGAACATAGATAACATGTTTTACCATAGGGCAAACAACGTAAATACGAAACTCCTCAAAATAAAAGTAATTACACCTTTTTTTTTCAAATTTCACTGCACATATCATTTTTTTCTGTTTTTTTCAGCATATTTTATAGAAAAATTATGTCTGTATTTGCAAAATTAGGGTTTATGTGAATCTGTAGGGGGAAATATGCAAGCACAGTGGCTTTTAAAACATGAGGAGGAAAAAACGTAAAAGCAAAAATGAAAACTGTCTCCGTCCTTAGAGGGTTAAAAAGACATCAATTATTGCAGTTATTTAATTGGATGGGATGATGGACGTCCAATGCACACAATGTATTAAATAAACGGATGTTGTCTGCATGGACATTAAAATAATGATCATGTCAATTATTTTTCTACGTCTTTTGCAAACAGCGGGCGTTGTTATTTTGTGGTTCAAACACAGTTTTTCTTTTTTCATCGTCCTATCATTTTTTTTTTTACTAATAAAGTCAATGGACTGTTCAAGTAAAGATGCAAAAAAGGGGTCCGTGGAGCCTCAGTTACGAGTCACAAACACGGGAATAGCCAGATATCCCTTTCTCCAGAGAAGGAAGCCCATTGCCAAGGGGTGCCTCCTAGTGGGGAGAGCACCAAACCACCCTGATACGTAGTCCCTCAGGTCCCCACTCTGTTACGGGCTTTGGGACCTAAATAGGGAAACACCAGGGTGGCCCCTGTGAGTCAAAGTCTAACTCTGTGGCGAGTATAACGACATAAGACAAGGGTTACCAAGGCTAGGCATCCATCCACAGACTGCAGTTTCGGGGTATTTGCCCCTCATCAGTGTGGAGCAGGATTCTGGCTACTGGGGCAATGATAAATAGACCAACAAAACACAACAATCACTCAGGGAGAACAGTGAAAAATTCCAATGGAGTACTCATTTATGAGTCTCCATTGATTGTCCCATACAAAATTTGAATATGCAAAAAAGGGGTCCGTGGAGCCTCGGTTACGAGTCTCAAAACACGGGAATAGCCAGATATCCCTCTCTCCAGAGAAGGAAGCCCATTGCCAAGGGGTGCCTCCTAGTGGGGAGAGCACCAAACCACCCTGATACATAGTCCCGCAGCAGATTTGATCTAAATAACTGAACACAGCATTAAATTTGCACCATCAAATCTGCTGCGGATCTGCTGCAGATCCAGTGTGTGTGAAGGCACCCTTAATAAGATTTGTAAGGAATACATATAGTGGTGGCAAAGCAAAAATATGTTCTACAAATTTACTCAAAATCTAAAACCCAAGATGCAAGTGTGGAGAAGTGATGGTGTATGTGGATGAAATAATAAAGGAACTAAGACGGCTCATATATCAATATTACTTGCACCGTTCATTTCACACACAAACCATGTTTTCAATGTCTGTATTTTAAAGCTTTACTATGTAACATTTTGAAATGTCATAATACAAGAAGAAATCCATAGGGATGTGCACATTTCAGTGATTCACTTCAACACATACATTGAAGTCAAATTCCTGAGGTACTTTCCATGTGAATAGCTGACTGCCTGTAGATATATTTCATAGCAAAGAGTAATAGGGTCAATATGAGTTTTACTCGAGAACGTTACAGGGAAAAAAAGCAAGCAATATAGTAGAACATTTACGTGAACATTTTTTATTTGAAATATGTATTATACTGGGACACGTTCTTTTATGCATTTGAATTCAGATTACAAATCTGAACGTATAACAGTAATAACACTAATAAAATATTTTGGTTTTATTTAACATTTTTAAAAACTGTTGTTTTTTTTTCTATTGTCACTTTACCTTAAATGATACATTAACCCTTTTGTGACTACCCATACTTACATGCATACACCACAAAGCACCTATCTGCTAAAGTTTGTTGAGAGGAACATAATGGTACAATAGGCCCAGTTGCAATATTTTTGTCGATACCTGCTGCAAACAAGTTTTTTTTTTTTTTAACCCCTTCAAGACCAAGCCTATTTGCACCTAAAAGACCAGGCTCATTTTTCAAAATCTGACCTGTCTCACTTTATGCGCTTATAGCTCAGTGATGCTTTAACGTATGCTAGCGATTCTGAGATTGTTTTTTCGTCACATATGGTACTTTAAATAAGTGGCAAAATATGGTCACTACTTTGTGTGTTTTTTGTGAAAAAAAAATAGCATTTTATGAACTTTGAAATTCTCTGCTTCTAAAAAAAGAAAGTTGTATCACATAAATTAGTTACAAAGTCACATTACCGATATGACCTCTTTATTCTGGCTTCATTTCATAAACATATTTTACTTTTTTAGGGTGTTACAGGACTTTATCAGCAAATTACCACATTTTCGTGAAAGTTTTCAAAAGGGATCAGTTTTTAGGGACCAGTTCTTTTTTTAAGTTGATTTAGGAGGTTTGTATACTGGAAACCCCATAAGTGACCCTATTTTGGAAGCTACACACCTTAAAGAATTAATCTAGGGGTATAACAAACATTTTAACCCTACAGGGGCTGGAGGAAAGTATTCACCATTAGGCCGTAAAAAATTGAAAAATTAAAATTTTCCAATAATATATACGTTTAGATTAAAGTTTCTCATTTTCAAAAGGAACATGAGAGAAAAAGCACCCCAAAATTTGTAATGCAGGTTTTCTTGAGTACAACGGTACCCCATATGTGGGCTTAAACCACTGTATGGGCACACAGCAGGGCTCAGAAGGAAGGAAGCACCATTTAGCTTTTCCATTGCAGATTTTGCTGAAGAAGTTTCCGAGCGCCAGGTGCGTTTGCAGAGCCCCTGTAGTGTCAGCAGAGAGAAAAAAAACCATTAGTCACCCCATTTTGGAAAGTACACCCCTCAAAGAATTCATCTTGGGGTAGGATTAGCATTTTGACCCCACAGGTGTTAGAGGAAAGTATTCAAAATTAGACAGTAAAAATGAAAAACTCCAATTTTTCCAACAATATCGTTTAGTTTAAAATTTCTCAATTTCATGAGGAACAAGAGAAAAAAAGTACCTCAAAATTTGTAACGCAGGTTCTCCTAAGTGAAAAGGTACCTCATATGTGGGCATAAACTACTGCATGGGCACACATCGGGGCTCAGAAGGAAAGGATCGCCAATTAGCTTTTTCAATGCCGAATTTGCTGAAGAAGTTTCTGAGCGCCAGGTGCGTTTGCAGTGCTCCTATAGTGCCAGCGGAGTAAAATCTCGCCATAAGTCACACCATTTTGGAAAGTGCACCCCTCAAGGAATTCATTTTGGGGTGTGGTGAGCATTTTGACCCACAGAGGAAAGTATACAAAAGTAGACAGTAAAAATGAAAAACTCAAATTTTTCCAATAATATGTTCCTTTAATTTGAAATTTCTCAATTTCATGAGGAACAGGAGAGAAAATTCACCCGAACATCTGTAACGCAGGTTTTCCTGAGTAGAACGGTACCCCATATGTGGGTATAAACCACTGTATGGTCACACAGCGGGGCTCAGAAGGGAAGGAGCACCAATTAGCATTTTCCGTGCAGATTTTTCTGAAGTAGTTTCTGAGCGCCAGGTGCGTTTGCAGAGCCCCTGTAGTGCCAGTGGAGTTAACCCCCCATAAGTCACCCCATTTTAGAAAGTACACCCCTCAAAGAATTCATCTTGGGGTGTGGTGAACATTTTGACCCCACAGGTATTAGAGGAAAGTATTCAAAAGGTTCTCCTGAGTAGAACGGTACCCCAGATGTGGGCATAAACCACTGAATGGGCACACAGCCGGGCTCAGAAGGAAGGGAGCGCCAATTAGCATTTTCTGTGCAGATTTTTCTGAAGAAGTTTCTGAGCTCCGGGTGCGTTTGCAGTGCCCCTGTAATATGTACAGAATAGAACCCCCCTCCCCCCAAAAGTCACTCCATTTTGGAGAGTACACGCCTCAAAGAATTCATCTTTGGGTAGGATGAGCATTTTGACCCCACTGGTATTAGAAGAAAGTATTCAAAATTGGCCAGTAATAATGAAAAACTCGATTTTTTTTCCAATAATATGTTGGTTTAGTTTGAAATTTCAAAATTTCACAAGGAACAGGAGAAAAAATGTACCCCAAAATCTGTAATGCAGGTTCTCCTGAGTACAACAGTACCCCATATGTGGGTATAAACCACTGTATGGGCACACAGCGGGGCTCAGAAGGGAAGGAGTGCCAATATGCTGGAGCAAAACCGCAGCTAGTAATAGTTATTAAAATAGCGCAGTTACTAAAATAAAATAAATAAGATTACAGGTAGTGCAGGGTGGTTACGGACAGTCTGGGGTGGTTATGGGTAATCTGGAGGTGGTTACGGTCAACATGGGGTGGTCACGGGCAACCTGCTGTGGTTACGGCAACCTGGGGTGGTTAGAGGCAACCTGGGGTGGTTACAAGAAACTTGGGTTAGTTACAGGCAACGTGGGTTGGTTACGGACAACCTGCTGTGGTTACAGACAATCTAGGGTGGTTACAGGCAACCTGCTGTGGTTACGGGAAACATGGGGTGGTTACGGGCAACGTGGGGTGGTTACGGACAATCTGGGCTGGTTACGGACAATCTGGGGTGGTTACGGCAACCTGGAGTGTTTAGAGGCAACCTGGGGTGGTTACAAGAAACTTGGGTTAGTTACAGGCAACCTGGGGTGGATAGAGGCAACCTGGGCTGGATACGGACAACCTGCTGTGGTTACAGACAATCTAGGGTGGTTACAGGCAACCTGCTGTGGTTACGGGAAACATGGGGTGGTTACAGGCAACGTGGGGTGGTTACGGACAATCTGGGGTGGTTACGGACAATCTGGGGTGGTTACGGACAATCTGGGGTGGTTACAGACAATCTGGGGTGGTTACAGACAATCTGGGGTGGTTACGGACAATATGGGGTGGTTACGGATAAACTGGAGTCCTTATAGGAAATCTGGGGTGGGTACCTGTAATCTGGCGTGGTTACGGGCAATCTTAAGGGGGTCATTGGCAATTTGGGGTGGTTAGAGGCAATGTGCGGTTGTCAGTGGCAAGGTGCGGTGGTCAGAGGCAAGGTGCGGTGGTCAGAGGCAAGGTGCGGTGGTCAGATGCAAGGTGCGGTGGTCAGAGGCAAGGTTCGGTGGTCATAGGCAAGGTGCGGTGGTCAGAGGCAAGGTGCGGTGGTCAGAGGCGACGTGCGGTGGTCAGAGGCAACCTGCGGTGGTCAGAGGCAATCTGCGGTGGTTGCGTGCAATCTGGGGGGTTACATGTAATCTGGCATGATTACGGGCAAGCTGGGGTGGTTATGCGCAACCTGCAGTGGTTACGGGCAACCTGGGGGGTTACAGAAAATCTGGGATTGTTACAGATAAACTGAAGTGCTTATAGGTAATCTGGGGTGGGTACATGTAATTTGGGCTGGTTACAGGCAATCTGGAGGTGGTCACTGGCAACGTGCGGTGGTTAGAGGCAACGTGCGGTGGTTACGGGCAACGTGTGGTGGTTACGGGCAACGTGCGGTGGTTACGTGTAATCTGGGGGGTTACGTGCAATCTGTCGTGATTACGGACAACCTGGGGTGGTTACGGGCAACCTGCGGTGGTTACGGGTAATCTGGTGGGGTTAGGGGTAATTTGGGAGTAAACTGCAATTATTACTATAATAAAAAGTGTGTGTTTTATTTTTTTGTATGTTTGTCACTTTTTGTACTTTACACATGGGGTAGGGTGGATGACTGGGGGACAGGGGTGACTGGGGGGGTTGTGGGTGACTTGGGGGGGACGGACACATCACTTTTTATCCCGTCACCAATCATTTATGGTGACAGGGGATAAAAAGTGCCGGCGGCACATGGCACAAGCCATCAGCGGTATATAGTATATATCGCTGATCGCTTGTACCGGGACCCCACAGGGGGGACCCCGATCACTGCCCCATGCTCTCCGCTGCCTCCGGTGGCGGAGAGCAGGGGGTTTTCATTCATTTTTACTGTTAGATCACGGTGAACAGACATTAGTCTGTTCACAGTGATGGGGGCGGCCATCTTGGATCTGATGGCCGCCGCGGGGAGGGGGGTTAGTGAGTGGGGCACTAGGGGGGCTGATCTGGGGGGAGATGAAAAACCGCGGCGGCACCAGCCCATTAGTCACCTCCGTATCGGCGGTCACTAAGGGGTTAATGGGGGTCAGCTGCGGGATCGCAGCTGATTCTCATTATCTCCGGTGCTGTACTCAGATGAGAGCGGGATCGCTATCTCTGCAGCGATCCCGCTCTCATCATGAAACTCATGCAATAGGAACGTATATATACATGTTACTGACGTGAAGGGGTTAATAAGCTCAATTGTTACTATGTCAGTAGGCTCCTTTTGTCATTTGTTGGCACCCTAGAGCTAGTCATTTACACTTTTTAAAAAATAAATAAAAAATCTTAAAGGGATTGGCCCCATAATAAAATGTTGCATTGTACAGTATTAGTAAATTTACTCACTGCACTTAATGACAGCAGTTCCCTGTGTACCTCATAGACCTAAAATCAGACATCCCTTCCTCCGATCTATGCTGTCCTGCTCTGTGGTGAGTCTGTCCATAAAATTAGCCAGCATGGAGGAGCATGTGACAATACCCTGCCCCCAGTGTCCACCACTGAACTTGTGTATACCTATAGAAGACACAGGGGGAGGGACATGGTCACATGGTCAGGAGCTCCTGACGAAGTTGCATAGAGCAACGTAACGCGTTGGGCTTCGGTCTCTCTGTCTTATAGGTATTCCTGCATTACAGGTTGTATATGTAGTTTATTATAATGTTGTAGCATCTATATGTACAGGGGGTGGGTCACGTACATCTCTTACCGGGAGTATTGTATTCTTACTTGCTAAGCCATACCTGCATGTCTATATGACATACTTTTCCCTCACTAGGGAACTGGTGATTACCAATCACCTTTTTGGACAGCGAGAGTGGCACACATTATTTTGGTGTTGCTATGTGGTGGTTTTTGTTTTAATTGTTTTTAACATCTTTTCTCTGTGTTTCAATAAAGATTGTTATCTTATTAACTGGTTGTGCTGCAACTTTGTGCTTGCCTTTCCTTTCCTTCTTCTATTATGTCTTTTTTTACTTAGCCTAATGTTAACACAAATTTGAGATCTCTAGATCAAACATTCAAAAGTTCTTCTTTTATATAGAGGTTTTCCACTTCTTGATGATCAAAAGTGAAGAGCACTTGATTAGCAGTACGTGGTTCTAATTAGGAATCTTGATAGATAAGGATGCAGTAAGATTTTATCAACTTTGCTTTATCTTTTGTAGGTGGGTTAGTAACGGGCTCAGTGACATGTAAAAGACTGGAAGGTAGTTAGTAGAGATGAGCGTATTTCATTACAAACTAAGCAAAGCGCTTAGTTTACTCTGCACTAGGCTTATACACCGGATGTCTTTGTTCTCTGTGCTGTTCCCATCCACTCCACCCCGAGTGCCTGGAAAAGCTGAATCCAGTCCTGGTATACTTCTGCCAGTTGCCAATCACAGCAACCCAACATGGCTGTTCGTCTGGTATCCCAACCTGTTGTTTGTTAGTAGTTCCTACTATATGTAAACTATGTTTACATATGTACAATGTAGAGTATCACTACACAATCTCTTAGATGCAAAAAGTCAATTTAAAGTGACAGCCGACTCAGTTTTCAGTTTTTAGTGTTAGGCCTCACAGCAAGCCTTAGGCTGCAATAATTTCCAGGTCCCTGTAAACCTGCTAAAGCAAGTAACTAAGCTGCAGCATTACCCTACAACCTGTTCTAGTTGAAACCTTTGCTACGGACACATCTGGGCCACATACACTGTGAAATCATGGCATTGCGTGAAATAATGAGGTTTCACCCAATACTGCCTACTGTCTATGCTAAGAAGAAAGTTCTACTCAAGCATTGTTCTTATTCCAGACAAGGACAATCAGGTAGTCTGGAAAGGCAACAATCCATCAAGGCATCACTTTCTTTACCTAATTTTTGTCTGCATTAATCAGAGTTAACACTGAGAGACCTATACTTTAGTTCTTTTACATTTCAGTTTGCCAGTTCTGCAGGAATTCTCTACAGCAGTCTCAGTTAGTTGGACTGAATAACATCAATATCACTCCTAGCAACATTAAGCTGCATACACTACCCCAGCAACACTTACAAAACTGTATTCCAGTAAAGTGTAATTTCTAAAGGGAACTTTGACCATTAGAGATGAGCGAAGCTCGAGAACGCTCAGGTTCCTCTAAACTTGAGCGTCCAGCATTTGATTACCAGTGGCTAAAGAAGTTGGATGCAGGTCTAAGGCTGCCTGAAAAACATGGATACAGCCACAGGTTGTATCAATGTTTTCCAGGACTCCATAGAGCTATATCCAACTTTTTTGGCCAGTGCTATTCAAATGCTGCATGCTCTACTTTGGAGAAACCCGAGTGTGCTCGATCTTCGCTAATCTCTAGTGACTACATATTTAATGTCCACTTCACTGCCTCTGTCATATCAGACTGTTTTGTCTGTATTGCTACACAGAGACTATCATTAACCTCTTAAGGAGGGAGCTAATTTTTATTTTTGCGTTGTCGTTTTTACCTCCTTGTGTTTAAAAGGCCATAGCACTTGCATTTTTTCACTTAAAAACCCACATGGGCCCTTATTTTTTGCGGCACTAATTGAAATTTGCAATGGCAGACATATTTTTTGCATAAAATATGCTGCGAAACCAGAAAAAAATTATATGCGCTGTGAAATTGAAAATAAAAAACGCAATTCTTTTTCTTTGTTTTTTTTTTTTTTTCGTTTTTACGCCATTTGTCCTAAGGAAAAACTGACATGTTATATATGTTCTTCAAGTCGGTACGATTAAAATGATATGCAACTTGCATAACTTTTATATTATTTGATGGCTTTTAAAAAAAAATAAAACCTTTTACAGCAAAAAAAGTTCCCTAAAATTGCTCTGTTCCCATGTTTATAGCGCTTTTATCCTTTAGTCTATGGGGCTGATTAAGGTGTAATTTTTTGCTCCATGATGTGTTCTTTCTATCGGTACCTTGATTGCGTATATGCGACTTTTTGATCGCTTTTCATTACAATGTTTTTGGATTTGATGCGACCAAAAATGCGAATTTTTTGCATTTTGGCGGGTATTTGCGCTTACGCTGTTTACCTTGCAAGATCAGGAATGTGATAAATTAATAGTTCGCACAATCACGTACGCGGCTATACCAAACATGTTTGTTTATTTATTTTTATTTATAAAATGGGAAAACGGGGGTGATTCAGACTTTTATTAGGTGAGGGGTTTTTGTATTTATAAAAACACTTTTTTCTTTCACATTCTAACATTAATTTGAAGTCCCCCTGTGGGACTTCTTATACAGCTAAACTGATCTCTCATAGACATCAGTGTAGCTGTATAATACAGCACCGATCCATCAGATCGGTGCTCTATTGCTTTGTTCTGCTGCAGACCATTGCAATAGAATACCGAGCCGGGATCAGTGTCATTAAGTCGCTGAGGCCCGGCTTGGTAAGAGCAAGGGACCCCCCCTCCGCGGTCAAATCGCGCAGGGGGGGGGGATTTCCTGCCACTGGACACCAGGGATGGGCTGCATTTAACACTGTTAGATGCAGCTGTCATGTTTGACAGCTGCATCTAACGGCGTTAATTAGCGGGAGCGGCGATCGGGCCGCTCCTGCTAATAGTCACAGTCCCATGCTGCAGATAGCAGTCGGGATCGCAGCAGTTCAGAGCGGGGTCACGGCGCGGCCCCCCTCTGAACTCCTCTTGCGGGCACATGCTGTACAGGTATGGCATATGTCCTTAAGAGATTAAAGAATTAAAAGTTGTATTACCTCTGTCTCTAGAAGTCTCATTCCTACACTAAAACGAAGGACAGTGGGTTAACAACATCACCCTGTCACATGACACATCAGAGAAACTACATCACTCAATCCCTCAGCTAGTCATGCAACATAACAATCACTAATGATATAATAATAATAATAATAATAATACCACCTATAGATTATTACTCTGTAAGTCAATATCCAACTTACTAAAGAGGCGTGAAACATGAAGGATATTGGCCAAACCAGAGACACTCATCTAACAGAGACAGTCATCTAACTGTTACAGTTGCATTTTTTGTGTTTTTGTGTGTTTGCAACTTCAGCCATAGCAACGTGCTCCTGCCTAGTGTGAATGGTGTTCTAGGAGAGCTGACCAAATTTGTCCTTTTTTTCTGTGTTCCAGATGGGGGAGTGGCTGCCTCTACTTGGTCATGCACTCCATCTGTCCCACCCAGATAGTGTAATTACTTGTGCCGGTATAAGACAGATCTTGCATGCCCAGAGCATAGGCGTATTTCATGCCATGGAGAGGCCATAGTACAGTGTAGGACTGCCCCGTTATGAGGACACCGTAACGTAGTGGTGTAGTTTACTACCATTTTCAAATGGTAACCAAGAGCCCCATTAATTTTTGTAGAAGTTTTTTTTGGCAGTTGGAGGGGGGGCTGCTTTTAACTATTTTCATGTCTGTAGAGGGTCTGTATCTTGCCATTGCGGTGAGCTTTTGCTTTTTTTGTGTGTTTTTGTGTGTTTGCATCTAACAGTTTGTTGACTGGACGAGATGCCTTTAATACAGCTCTTGGAGGGTATCAGTTCTTCTTCAAGAGTACTTACAGGCAATGCTTTCAGGGTAAGACATATGTAAATTAGCTATCCTCCAGAAGGAAAGTAATATGTCTCTCCAGTGCCCTTATTGGTCGCTAACCTGTAAGTCTATTTATGACCCATTGAGGAGTCTTGACATACAGTGACATACAGTGCTGTCTACAGATGAATAACTCTGGTTTAACAGTTATCCCCTGTTATGTAATGACTTTCTGGGTAGCTACCAATAAGTTACAGTAAAGAGACAGTTCTCTTCTTTCTGGGACTAAAGCACTGCTGTTGTGTCCATGTGTGAATAATCATCCTTTTTTTAAAGAGAGAGAGACATTACTCTAACGTACTGTAGGGAGAATCACAATTGGATCTGATGAAATTGGTGCTTCACTGTATAATAGAAACAAGTTTTTCATGTTAATTCAGGAGTGTCAAAACTCTTACGCCCCCCTTTTTCAGCAAAAGTTCAGTCTTAACATTTTGATTTCCCAGCCATTTGTCTTCATTACATTATACATGTTGGGCTGTCTCTTCAGTCTTAATGCTATAACAAATTAAAACATAAGATTTGAACCTTTATTTCCCCGTGGAACTTGAAGATGGAACCAGATGGTTTTGGCAAGGAAACAAAGCCTTTTATTCTGTGTTCATTCATTATAGCAAAAGTTTACACACTTACTGTAAATGATACATTTACTAAAATTACATTACCTTTATTCAATTGGGTATTATCTAGTATGCATGTAGAGAGAAAAAGCAGTATCCAATTATGGTACATTTTGCTGCAGAGATTCTTGGTCTATTAAATTGAATTCTGATATCACATAATATACTGTACTTTATAACAATAGATTATTTTCCACATTCTCTTTGTACTTTACTATTCACATTTAATATTGCTAGTCCTGAAATCATTACATGCACCAGTAAAACTGTAGTGTCTTAGATGAGAGTATGAATTTTTTATTGGGTAACTGTTTAATAGACTTGACAAGTAGACATGGCTGGGTTGAACCTGAATTTTCTATGTGTATACGTTGTTTGTCACACAATGTGTTCCTGTTTAGTTCTACCTCTCTGATCAATTCCAGAACATGAACAAGTCAAGTTACTTTCAATGGAAAAAAGTTCAAGACATAACATATACATCCTGAAGCTAGACACATAGGAGCAGGTCAGGATACCTGCTTAGTATATATCTGTACACTGAGATCTTTTGGCAATAAAACATTTAAAATTAATTTCTCCTTTTATGTTTGAATATAGGAAGACGTGACGTTAACAAATTAATTGGCGCTCTCCCATGATTTTCTGTTTTAGAAGTGAATGAAGATTTATGTATATGTCACAGAGCTAAATTTGTCTTTTAATGTTTTTTTTTTTTTAAATATCTGTGGAGTTATGTCATAAAATTACTCTGCAGAACACCCTTGGTTCCAGAGCAGTGTGGGTATGATAGGGGTTATAATCCATATAACACAAAAGCAAGTACAATAAGCAAGAATGAAGTATATGACAGACTGGTATAAAGTAAGGGCCCTATTATACGGAGCGATAATTGGCCAAATCGGCCCCAATTCAGTCAATTATCGCTCTGTGTAATAGAGAGAACGGTCAGCTGAAGAAACGATCATCTGCTGACCGTTTCTTTAGGTCCTGACATAAAATTATTGGCTGCCGACCGTGCATCGCTACGTGTAATAGCGATGTGCGGATGACAGCTGACGATTCATGGTACCATAGTAATATAGTTAATAAGGTTGAAAGAAGACAAAGAGTCCATCAGGTTCAACCTAGAGAAACCCTACTGTGTTGATCCAGAGGAAGGCAAAAACCCTACGAGGTAGATGACAATTGCCCCATCACAGGGAGAAAATTTCTTCCAGACTCCAATGGCGAATAGAATAATAACTTCTAATGAATGCTCAAACTTGTAATATAAGATTCAACAAACAGTTAATACTTGTTAATTACCTTTCCACATTCCCACGATGTCTTTGCAGCCCTTGCTAAACAATTATCGGGCCATGTAATAGGCCTAAAATCTCATGCATTTTAGGACCTGCAATTACGGACAGACTGCGGACCCATATGTTTTAAACACCCCGTTCACATATCCATGCATGTTAAAGGGCCATGTTTCTGTGAATAAAAATTCAAATTGTTGAATGGATCATCATTCTTTCATGAGTGGGTCCATGCATTGTGGACAGCTACAGATGCTGTCTGTTCCTACAGGTCTGCAGCTACAGATTGCCCTTGGGACAGGTGTGTGATGTGTTAGAGAAAACTGATCCCACAAAGTTAGGGACAATTTCGTAGGAAGCAATCTAACCTAAAGTAGCGGACACATAGGGATTCAAATGAACATGGCAAGAACATACAAAGTCTATGCAGATGCTGTATATATTCAGATGAAAAGAACCCCCAAACTACTGTTTTAGAGAAAACCACAAGGCTACCATGTTGCCATGTGCTATTCTAAATCTTTATGTACTATATTGAAAAGATGATTATGATTTCTAAGTTTGCTGCAAGCTAACTTCTTGGAAGCAGTCTGCTGAATCCTCCTTGACCTATAATTGAGATCAATGATTTTGATGTACAATTAAAATCTAATGTGTTCAGTAATTCTTCCGCTTCTAACCATCAAACATTTTATTTTTAGACCAAAAGAGCAAGTGCCTTTGACTAGGAAAAAAATGTATAATCAATTGGGTGATTTCCAGATTCCCTCATATAACTCAATTAGTTACTGTCTGTGTAGTTGGCCTGATTTTGCCAACTGTGTTCCTTATTGTTTAATGGGACAATGCCAAGTTACCCTAGCGGCAAAGTCTTTGTATTTGTTCTGTGATCAAGAGGGAGCTGAAGGTGAAATTGAGAAAGGGAGCTTTTTGGCACAGATACATGTGCAAAACTAGGTGTAGCCATTTAGGCTAAGATATTTGTTTTATGGGATAGCTAATGAACAGTGTTCTGTAGGTGAGTCCTCCTGAGAATGTTGGGCACCTTGCCCTTTTTCCAGCTGACGAATAGCTAGCTGCAAACCATTGCTGGCAGGCATTCTGAGAATTTCAACAGATAGGAAACAATGCCAATCTCTTACGACTAAATAATTTGTCTAATAGGATAATAGATCCCAAATATATCATACTGTGTCTACACAAATTTAGTACATTCACAAGTCGACTCCTGAACCAAGATTTACTGTGTTTGCTACAAAATAAAATATTTGTATTGTATTTTTATAAAAAACTGATGTTAGAGGCAGCTTTCAGGTTTATAGGGCTCCGGTCTTTATCTGTCTTAGTTTCAAGGATCAACACATAGAAAGAACTACTCAGCCATACACTTTATTATGATCAACATTTATTAATGTATGGATTTTACTGTACGTTGAAACACTGAGATTAGGCTTTTTATCAGAATATTATATTATTGGACATTTCACAGTTAATAGAAAATCCCTTTTATTATAAAGCAATATACTATATATATACACACAGTATATATATATATATATATATATATATATATATATATATATATATATATATAAAAAATATATATATATATATATAGATAGATAGATAGATAGATAGATAGATATAGTGGTGCCTTGGATTACAAGCATAATCCGTTTTCAGGACTGTGCTTGTAATCCACTCTTGAACAGAAGCAAATTTTCCCATAAGAATCATAGAAATGCAGACAATTGGTTCCACACCCCAAAAATAATGATTTATTATTCTGAATAACATGTAACACTAATGAAACAAACATTCAGAAACAGCAGAATATGTGATATTATAAGTTACTGAACAGTAATGGAGATGGGATGGGAATCACAAGGGCTGATAGAGACTGCAGGGAGCATGAAGTAATGAGCTGGACAGATGTGCACACATGCATTCAGCACTCTCTGTCTGAGGAGAGAGGGGTTACAGCTATGAAGAGATTAGCTCCACAGTCCTGTCCCCTGATGCAAGCCCCAGCCTGAAGTGGATCTGCTATGATTTGGAAGGTGAGGGAGACTTCCTGGGTCAGAGTACAGGGCTGTAGGCTCTGCTATGCAGACCATGCCCCTCCTCCACTCGCGCTGCCATCCAGGAGCTCTTAAACCAAAGCAATGCTCTTAAACCAAGTCACAATTTATAAAAACTGTGAACTCTTAAAGGGGTTATCGAGCGTGGGGGCTATTTTTAGATCTGGCCGGGGAGGAGGTGGCTGCATCGCGGCGCTCCGGTGCCCGGTTCCCGGCCGCTTCCGGGTGTCTGATGCAGGGCCCGAGACGTGACGTCTCAGGTCCACTCAGCCACTCGTGAAGGAGTCAAGATATATATATATATATATATATATATATATATATTATACACACACACACACACACACACATTCAGTGGGGGAAGTATTTTATACACTGCAGATTTTGCCAAGTTTTTTTACCTGCAAAGATTATTGAGTTTGTAATTTTTTATCATAGGTCGACTTCAACTGTGAAAGACCATGTTTATAAAAAAAATCTAGAAAATCACATTGTTTAATCCTCAACCCTTTAAGGACAGAGTCCAATATGGCCTTAACCCCTTAACGACACAGGTCGTATATTTAAACTCTGTGGTTGCCTCAGGGACTTCAGAGGGGGGCCCCCACTCTGAACCGCCGCGGTCCCGGGTTCGGCATGTAGCCCAGGACCGCGGCTATTAGCGGGCACAGTCCGATCACCGTGCCTGCTAATCAAGTAATCAGATGCAGCTGTCAAAGTTGACAGCTGCATCTGATTGCTTGCTGTCTCTCATACCTGGTGGTCTAGTGCGGTAGATCGCCCCCCTGGGGCATTGTCCCATAGGAGCAATCCACACATCCTTTACTGGCTGGGGTCAGAACCGTAATGGTGCTGATCCCGGCTCAGCAATCGATTGCTTTCGGCTGCAGTAGCCAAAAGCAATCCAGTGCCTATCTCATTGATCTATGCTGTATAACTATACAGCATAGATCTCAATGAGAGATCAGTGTGCATATACTAGAAATCCCCCAGGGGGGCTTCTAGTATATGTGTAAAAAAATAAAAATAAAGTGTTATTATTGATAAAAAAAAAACTCCCCTAATAAAAGTTTCAATCACCCCCCTTTTCCCATGTCATAAATAAAAATAAATAAATAAACATGTTATTTATCAACGCGTGCATAATCGCTCAAACTGTTAACTAATCAAATTCATGATCTCGCATGGTAAACGGCGTAAGCGCAAAAAAAATCCCAAAGTGGAAAATTGCGCATTTTTGGTCGCATCAAATCCAGAAAAATGGTAATTAAAGCTATCAAAAGTCGCATATGCGCAATCAAGGTAACGATAGAAAGTAAACATCATGACGCAAAAAATGACACCTTACACAGCCCCATAGACCAAAGGATAAAAGCGCTATTAGCCTGGGAATGGAGCGACTTTAAGGAACATATTTATGTGAACAATGGTTTGAATTTTTTACAAGCCATCAGATAAAAGAAAAGTTATACATGTTACATATCGTTGTAATCGTAACAACGTGAGGAACAAATACAAGTCGGTTTTACTCCAGGGTGAACGGCATAAAAGCAAATACCGCTCAAATAAACAAAATGCGTAATTTTTTTTTCTCTGGTTTTGCAGTGTACTTTATGAAAAAATTCAGCCTGTCATTGCAAAGTACAATTACTGGTGCAAAAAATAAGGGCTCATGTGGGGTTCCAGGTGAAAAAATGCAAGTGCTCTAGCCTTTTAAGCACAAGGAGGAAAAAAACGGAAGTGCAAAAATTTAAAATTGGCTCTGTCTTTAAGGGGTTAAGGACGGCAACAATTTTCAATTTAGCGTTTTTGTTTTTCCCTCCTTACCGTCTAAGAGCTATAACTCTTTTAGTTTTCCAGCTACCGGGCTATGGGAATAATAAAGGTTTATTTTAATAGATCGGACAATTACGCACGCTACGGTATATAATATGTTTATGTATTTATTTTTATGTGTTTTATTTATAAAATGGGGAAGGGGGGGGGTGATTTTAAACTTTTATTGGGGTAGGGACTATAGCTTTTTTTTTTACTTTTAATTTTTTTTTTTACACTTTTTATGTCCGCTTAGGAGAATTTATCATTTTTACATTACATTTAATACACTGATCATTGCTATGCTATAGCATAGCATTGATCAGTATCATTTGTGATCTCTGCAGACTCTATACAATCACCTATCACCTATCTGACTGCCTGGAGAAAGGTAAGGGACCCCAGGCAGTCAGAACGATCGGAACCCTCAGGGCGTGTGCGTGAAAAGTGTCCATCATGCTTAATAAGTGTACATATATGTATCAGTGCTTAAGTGCCTTGAAAAAATTATTACAACATACATGGAGCATAAAGAAGTTCACTCACTATACAGTAGTCAATGAAGCAAGGAGTCATTTAGCATAGAAGAGTCATTTAGCATAGAAGCGAAAGACATCTCCAATGTGTATGTGGTCCAGAATCTCGGCCTGAATGGCATATAGCCTGCAACATAATACAGTCCAGTAAGTGTATCATCTCCACTCCGACCCACCGATCCACAATCTAGGCCTGGCTAACATTACAGCTTAACAGATATCTTGACCATTCTGGATATACTGTGGGCACATTCTGCGTAGGGCAACATTAGTACGTTAAGCATATGGCCGCATTGTAAACAGTATTATGTGACCGGGTATGTATCAGTATCTAAATCACAATTACAATTGTTGGCCAGAGGTTTTAATTTCTGCCCTAGCCATCCCAGTTGGTTTGAGTAAGATTTAGGTCAGTTCAGCTGATATTGCTTAAAAAAACCTTTGACTGTAACAATTTAAACATTAAGGCTGACAGTGCCTTTACACCCCCACCATCTTTTCTGCAGTAGAAACATTAAGCCAGTTGCTAAATGACCAGAGAATTTTACAAACACTGGTGGGAGAGGGTGAGGTGGTGCATCCCAATTTAAAGTCTGCTGATCTGACAGTATTGAATGCCCTTGTCCATGACCACAATTTAGTCATTAAAAATGCTGACAAGGGAGGATCGTATTGTGGTCATGGACAAGCTATATTTGAAGAAGGCGTATAGACAACTATGTGACACTAATGTGTATATTCTGTTGACATATGATCCCAAGTTTTGAATCATGTAGCTGATAATAAATATTGTACAGGAGGGATTGCAACATCATATAATAGACATGTAGCTTACTGAATATTTAGTGGTCAAATATCCTAGAATGCTACTACTTTACTTTCTAAGTGTCCACCAGGTCACTCAATAGTATTGAGAAGAGACTCTGTTATGAGACATGTCTCAACCTTCCTTGATAAAGTCCTTAGACATATTGCAACTAATGCTAGATCATATCTTAGGGACTCTACACTGTTCCTAAGAGGGATAAGAGAATGAACAATCCAAGAACAAGTGATCCTGTTGACACTTAACATTGTAAGTTTATACACGTTGACTGGACAATAACTGGGAATTAACCCCTTAACGACATCGGGCGTACCCATACGCCCCCGTTGCCTGGGCTTTAACGCAAACGGGCGTATAGGTACGCCCGATGTTTCCCGATCGCTGTGTGTTCACACACAGCGGTCGGGGAAGATGGCCTGCTATAAATCATAGCAGGCCATCTTAGCTTCACTGCACGGGGGGTGGTTAACACCCCCCGTGCTTACGATCGCCGCTATAGGCTGATCAATTCAGATCAGCCAATAGCGGCGATCGGAACCTTTCCGGGTCATCGGTGACCCGATGACCCGGAAAAAAATGGCGGTCGGTGCTGTCCGAGGACAGCACCGACCGCCATTACTGTAAATGCCACCGGCGATCGGGCCGGTGGCACGGCGATCAGAGTCCCACAATATAGTAAATACCTGCCCTGGACCCCTCAGCTAGGTAGCCGAGGGGTCCAGAGCAGGTATTTGTACATTACTCACCTGTCCCGGGCTCCTGATCGGCGTCTTCCGGGTTCGCGGCGTCCTCGTCTTCGTTCGGGTCTTCGGCTTCCTCCGTGACGTCACGTTCGGCTTCTCTCGGCTATTTTCGGCTCCAGCGTCGGCTTCTTCCGTATTTTGCGCTCTGCTGCCCTCTAGCGGCTGATATGTGTAATACACTTATCAGCAGCTACAGGGATGTTCAGAATATAGAAAAAGTTTTTTATTTTTTTTTCAAATTTTTTTTTTTCTATTTTCCACACCCTATCGCCGCTGAGTGTTGATCAGCATCGCACGAAAGTGCGCTGCTAATCAGCAACTCCTCCTTTTTGGCGTAGGGTGTTTTTTTTCTATATTCTACTGCCACGGTCTGCTTATAAGTGCCGCACATAAGTGCGGCATTTATCAGCAACTCCTTTGTTGGCGTAGTTTTTTTTTTATACTTACTGTAAAAAAACACTACATTACACCACACTACATTGAATAAAGTTTGACACTACACCACTACATACCCCATATACTAGTCCCCGTATAAAGATGGCCCCTAGGGTGTTTTCGGTGTCGGACGCATACATTATTGCCTCCGACACCGAAACAGCCAGTAAGGATGAATGGGGGGATCCTTCTTTCCTCCATTCATCCTCATCATCCAGTGACGTGTCTGGGGATAGCGTAGCGTACGCTGCCCCCCAGACACGTCTTTTCCGCCAGTACCGTCCCAATAAGAGATGGCGGTATGGTGTGAAATTCTACAAACTGTGTGAGCGTACCTCAGGGTACACTTACAGATTTAGGGTACGTGCACACTGCGGAATGGCAAAGGATAACCCTTTGTGCATTCCGCACCTGGCACCCGCCGGCGTACTGATGCAGGCGTGTGTCTCCACCCGTGTCATAGACTCCATGTTATGCATGGGCGGATTCCATCGTCCGTCCAAAGAATGAACACGTTGGACGGAGAGCGGAATCCGCCCGTGCATAGAATGGAGTCTATGACACGGACGGAGACGTGCGCCTGCATCAGTCCGCCGGTGGGTGCCAGCTGCGGAATGCACGAAGGGTTATCTGTCGCGATTCCGCAGTGTGCACGTACCCTTAGAGTGTATGTAGGAAGGGACACCCGAATGCAGCCCCCAGATGCCCCCTCCCCCCCCATCCGCGGAACAAGTGGGGAGATCGTCCGGGAACGGATCTTCCCACTGCTGGATAAAGGTCACCACCGGTACGGGGATAACCTTTATACCAGCACCCCCGCTTCCGGTCCCTCGCTGCCCGAGCTACTGTAGCTTGCGGCATGATCCGAACATATCAGAAGCAGTAATAGAGCCCTAATATTTAGCAGCCATGGAGCGGACCCAGCGCTTCTGGATATGAAGGACCCCGGATCGCACCAGGACAACATTTTCCAGGTGACGTCCCCCACACCGGAGAACGGGAGACCCCAGAAGAAGTGCAGAGTGTGGCGTAACAGGGGGATCAGGAAGGACACCATTTACCAGTGTGACACCTGTCCTGATCACCCCGGCCTCTGCATACTGGATCGCTCCAAGGCGCACCACACGTCACTGGGGTTCTACATTATCTAAATTCTGTCCCTTATTCCTATTTCAGGGGTCACGTTGATCCAGGGATTATTCTGATCGCCATTATGGAGTCGGGAAGGAATTTTTCCCCTGTGATGAGGCTACTGTCGTCTGCCTCACGAGGGTTTTTTGCCTTCCTCTGGATCAACACAGGTTGAATTTGATGGACACCTGTCATTTTCAACCTTATAAACTAATAGTTGCCCTAATACCCCCAAATAAATTAGAATTGTCCCTTTTCCCCAGCTAAGTAGGTATGGCCACCATTCCCATTAGAGGATGCCATGATACAATTACAAAGCCTCTGTGCGGCCAGGACAGTAGAAACCCCCCACAAGTGACCCCATTCTGGAAACTACACCCCATAAGGAATCTAACAAGTGGGGCAGCGGGGATATGGCCCCCTGATGACGGCCACATTTGAAAAAAATTGTATTTTTTATTTTCTCGGCACATGTTCTACGTAAGTGCCCGTCACCAGTGGGGTCCATATCCTCACTGCACCCCTTGTTAGATTCCTTATGGGGTGTAGTTCCCAGAATGGGGTCACTTGTTGGGGGTTTCTACTGTGCTGGCAGCACAGGAGCTTTGTAATTGCGACATGGCCTCTATCCTCCATTCCAGCCTCTAAATGGCGCTCTGTCCCTTTGGTGACTTGCCCTGTGCCCATATGGCACATTATGTCCACATGTGGGGTATTTTCGTACTCAGGGGAAACTACCCTACACGTTTTGTGTTCATTTTCTTTTTTAACCCCTTGTGGAAATGGAAAAAAATCAAGGCTAGACCAACATTTAGTGTAATTTTTGTAAAATTTTTACTCTAAATCATTAATCTTGTCATGATTTTTTCATTTTCACAAGGGGTTAAAAGATAAAAAAAACATTTAATGTGTAGCGCAATTTCCCCTGAGTACGGAAATACCCCACATGTGTACATAAAGCGCCATTCGGGTGCAGGGTAAGCCTCCGAAGGGACGGAGCGCCATTTGGTTTTTGAAGGCTGGATTTGGATGGAATGGATTTCGAGGGGCCATGTTGCATTCAAAAGGCCCCTGTGTTGCCAAGACAGTTGAAACCCCCCACAAGTGACCCCATTATGGAAACTACACCCCTCAGGGAATGTAACAAGGGGTGTAGTGAGCATATGGACCCCACTGGTGACGGGCACAAATGTGGAACAATGTGGCGTGAAAATGAAATATTACATTTTTTACACTATAATGTTGGTTTAGCCTTGAATTTATCATTTTCACAAGGGGTTAAAAGAGGAAAAAAAAACAAAATGTGTAGAGCAATTTCCCCCGAGTCCGTAAATACCCCACATGTGGACATAAAGCGCCATGTGGGCGCAGGGCAAGCCTCCGAAGGGAAGGAGCGCCAATTGGCTTTTGGAAGCTGAATTTGGCTAGAATGGATGATGAAAGCCATGTCGCATTTACAGAGCCCTCGTGCTGCCAAAACACTGGAAACCCCCCACAAGTGACCCCATTCTGGAAACTGCACCCCTCAAGGAATCTAACAAGGGGTGCAGTGAGGATATGGATCCCTTGATGACGGGCACATTTGTGCCATGAAAGTGAAAAAATGAAATTTTTTACTTTTACGTCACATTGTTCCACATTTGTGCCCGTCAGCAGTGGGGTCCATATGCTCACTGCCCCCCTTGTTAGATTCCTTGAGGGGTGTAGTTTCCAGAATGGAGTCACTTGTGGGGGGTTTCCAGTGTCTTGGCAGCACAAGGGCTCTGTAAATGCGACATGGCGCTTGAAATCCTTTTCAGTGAAATTCAGCTTCCAAAAGCCAATTGGCGCTCCTTCCCTTTGGAGGCTCGTCCTGCGCCCCCTTGGCACTTTATCGCCACATGTGGGGTATTTCCGTACTCGGGAGAAACTGCGCTACACATTTTGTGTCTTTTTTTGCCTCTTACCCCTTTAAGAAAATGAAAAATTGAAGGCTAGAACAAGGTTTTAGTGTAAAAAATTAAAAAAAAAATTTTCACGCCATATTGTTCGGAAAATCTGTGAAGCACCTATGGGGTCCAGATGCTCACCGCACCCCTTGTTACATTCCTTGAGGGGTGTAGTTTTCTAAATGGTGTCCCTTTAGGGGTGTTTTTTAGGTTTTGGCACCCCAGAGCCTCTGCCAACCTGAAGTGGTACAGTCAAAAATGACCAAATATAACGGAGGCGTTGAAAATCACTAGGCGCTCCCTTATATCTGAGGCTTGTGGTTGCGTCAAATAGCGCAATAGGGTCACATATGGGGTATTTCTATAAACTGCAGAAACGGGACAATAATTATTGGGGTGCATTTCTCTGGTAATAGGTTTATAATTATGAAAAATATTGGATTACAATAAAATCTCTCCACAGAAAATTAAAATTTTCAAATTCCTTACACACTTAGCTTTTATTTCTGTGACTCCCCTAAAGGGTTTAAAACACTTTCTGGATATGCTTTTGCGGAGCTTGGGGGGTGCAGTTTCTGAAATGGGGTGCTTTGTGGGGCTTTCTTACATACAGGCCCCTCAAATACACTTTAAACCTGAACAGGTCCCTAAAAATATCTGATTTTGAAATTTGACTGAAAATTTGGAAATTTGCTGCTAATGTTTTAAGCTCCCTATTGTCTAAAAAAAATGAAAGATCGTTTAATAAATGCCGCCAACATAAAGTAGACATGTTGCTAATGCTATTTAATATATAATTTATGTGGTATAACCACTTTCTGTATACGCAAAAAAGTTTCAAAGTTGGAAAAATGCATTTTTTCACATTTTTTCACATTATTTGGGATTTTTTCATAAAGATTTGTTATGAGTATCGACTCCAATTTACCAGAAATGTAAAGTACAATATGTCACGAGAAAACAATCTCAGAATCAGCCGGATAGGTAAAAGCATCCCGAAGTTATTAATGACAAAAGTGTCACAGGTCATATTCATAAAATTTGTCTCTGTCATTAAGGCCATTTCAGGCTCTGTCCTTAAGGGGTTAATGCAGTGAATTGTATTTTGGGACAAAGACACCTGTCACACAAGGATCGTGAATACATCATGCATCTGTTAGAAGTAGACTTTACACACAATTATTTTACATTTGATTATCAGATCTACTTACAAGAAAGAGGCATGGCAATGGGTGTGAATTATACACCAAGTACACAAAGATTGTCATGGCCTAACTGGAGGAGACGTTCGTCTATGTGGCCCACCACTACCGGCATGTGCCGATGTGGTGGCGCTACATAGATGACGTGTTCTTGGTGAGTGGACAGGAGACTATTCCAGTCTGAGGGAATTTGTAACTTATCTTAATATTATCGATGAAACTATTAAATTCCCAATGACATCCAATAGGAAACAAATTAACTATCTGGATGTGACTGTGACAAATCAAGTTCAAGAGCTAATCTTTAAAATATTTATACTAAACAGAGTGGAACAATATGTTGCGATATAAGAGCTGCAATCCCACGAAGATGATTAAATTCTTGCCGCAAATGAGAATTATTGACAAACCAGAGGGCTTACAAACAGCCTTAGATAAGATGTCTAGCTAATTGTAAATTTATGGAAAAGGCCTCAGAGTTTAAACATCCAATAACAGGCAAAGTGTTTAAAATTAAACAACATCTTACCTTTATTTTAGTCAGGGTTGTCTATGCACTGTGGTGTCCCTGTGGAAAAATGTATATTGGTGAGATCACATGGGATTTAAAAACCAGGATAAACCAACATAGCCAGGATAAACCAACCAAAAAACAATTTAAAAAGTAATCTTAACATTTTGCGGAGATTTGGCTCTCAGAAAGAGACCTTCGCTTTATGGTAGTGAACTGTGTGTGATCCCCTAAAAGAGAGCAAAATAGAAAGTTGACCCTTAAGAAAAAAAAATGGATCTTCAAATTGGAGGCCCTGGGAGAACATGGTTTAAATGTACATACTGATCATCACAGACGTGCAATGAAAAAAAAAATCCAGTATATAGATAACACAACAGCTGAAGCTCACAGTTCATCCTCTCCCTTCTGGTGGAATGACCTCTGCGCAAGTCATACTTATAAAATGCTTCAGTTATTGTAAGGTCTGGGTGGATCAATTGTGCCTATTTTCACAGGACTTACTGTAAAGCACATTTCTAAATGCTGCTAAAGCTGTTAAAAATCAGGCAAGAAACTGATTAGAATAAAAGAACTGTGGGTGAGATTTATCAAAGGGTGTAAAATTTAGACTGGTTCAAACTGCCAACATCAACCAATAACAGCTTCTCTTACCTTTCACCAGAGCTGTAAGCTGAGCTGTAATTGGTTGCTGTGGCCAGTTTGCACCAGTCTAAATTTTACACCCTTTGATAAATCTCCCCCAGTGTCTGGTGCTAATCAGTAAAAACAACTCTAGGTGATACATTCAACTTAAAGTGTACAGGCTATGGTTTATGCTGTGTACTGCTTATGTCTATTGACTTGGAGACAGAGTATCCTGTCACCTAGGCTTCCGTATCACAAACAGGACCATATGATATTATAAGGTCCTATGGTGTTGTCAACATACTAGAAATAGTAGTGTAACAGTACACTCTGCCTTCAACTGCATACAGAAGGTATGAGCAACCTGAAGCATTGACCATGTTTGTACTACTATATAAAGACAGATTCTGCAATGCACATTTTATAGAAAAATAATGTTCACACGGCTGCACAATAATGATTTCTCTGTATAGAGTATATGTAGCTACTCCCTAATGTTATATAATAGCGAATAGGTGATACTTCATTACTATGTCATGACTAGGGACAGTAATATATTTTAATGAAGCGAATCTGTAATATGTAAAATCAGTGAACAATACTATCTAAAGATTTATTCCTCTATATCTCATCATATACACTGTATTGTTACAGAGTTACATAGATAATACAGTTGAAAAAAGACACATGTCCATCAAGTTCAACCATTGTCTTTCTTAATAATCACATGCACGCATTAAAACTGGCCCTTCTTACATATGGTGCCAAGTCATGTCTTAGTACATTTGGCCGGACTTGATTCAGGCATTTACCAAATTTATTAGTAGCATGGGACACACTTGAGGCAAAACAGGAACTTTGCTTTGTTGCCTGTTTTTTCTTTAATATGAACCATTTGTACACAGCAGCCTATTAATTTATTGCAGATTTACTTATACTTCTTTCATTACATTCTTTCCTTTATCCTTAAATCTAGTTTACAATAGGATTTTGCAACCTTTAAACATTCAACATATTCTAGTTAGAAAAAAAAATGTGATATAAAAATAGGTTTTCTTCATCTTTTCTCAAGCCAATCACATAAAACCTATACCTTGTCATTTCCATGCCATCTTAAACAATTTATGTCCTCATACATCATGTGCTGTGTACTCTATCTCTAGTAAAATGTCAGGCTTGTTTGCTTTGTTTTTTTTTTATATATATATATATATATATATATATATATATATTGTAGCTTTTGTCAATGTCAAAGGGAACCTGTTAACAATAGAGTACTTGCAGTATGTAATCTAAACAATGTGGATGCAGCTAAGCATGTATAAATTCAGTATTGGCATACACATTGCACTATGATAATACTTTGTTCATGTGGGCATTTATATCAATTTATGTATATTGATTTACCATAGGGAATGATTGTGTGAGAATTATTATAATATTCAGCAATATTAGTACTATAGCATTACTATTAAAATGTTTAAAAAAATACAAACCTTTCGTTATTAAATTTAAATTATTAAATTCGAAGTTATAACATGTTTGGGGTCTTAGGGCTGAGACTCCTTCCAGTTGTTAGTTATAGTCAGTAAAGTGCACGGCAATGTCAAGTCTTAACTGGCAACTCAACCCGACTTATTACAGGAGGCAGTCTCCAAAGGTATATAATAGAGCCCATCTCCTGCAGTGAATTGGATTGGGTGGCCAGGTTGGGAGTGAAGTGCCCAGCTATAATTAATTATAGATGGCCAGTAACTATTAATTATTGTCTCTGATAGAAGTCTTAAAGTGATACTGCCAATTTTCCTGTGTGCTTTAACCATTGTTGGACAGTGCCAATAAGGTCCTGGGCTTAATGTCAGTTGAACCGCCTCTCCCTGCCTCATCACAGGGATAGCATGGCTAACAGCACTGGACTGAGGCAGGGAGAGGGGCTTAACAGACACTAGGTGACTGTGTCCACCAATGAAATGAAGCAATTTTAGAGCATAAAGAAGACATAGACAAGTTTTATAAAGGTATATAGAATGGGCATCATCTAAGCTTGTGGATAATGTGGAGAACCATACATAGAGTAAGAGGGATGACAAATAAACAGATTATGCAGGGAAAATGTAAACTTTGCTTACAGCTTCCTCCTAGCATAACACAATAAACTAACCATGCTTAAAGTGTCTCGTTACCCACAATCTACCCCTCCACACCGCTTGTACCATCAGATAGCTGCATTTAATCTAAGATTTGTCCTGCGGTCCATTCGTCAGGTGATGCACTTATTGTCCTAAAAACAACTTTTAAACTTGCAGCCCTGTGTCAAATTGGTGTGCCCTAAGATTGCACTGCCTCTATGTATCTCCTCCCCACCCTCCTCATCATTAGGAATGCCCCCTGACAGGATTTCTTCTATTCATCACTTGTCTGAACAATTCACATGTGCTGGATCGTTAAGTCCCATGTGCAGTGTTCAGATAAGTAGTGATTAGGAGATCCTACCCAGGGGCATTTCTAATGATGCAGAGCACGGTGAGGAGGAACAAAGAGACAGTACAGGCCTAGGGCACGGTACAAGCGGTTTGAAGGGTACAGTCGCTTTAATCCCCCTCTCCCACTGATCCTGCTCTGTCATCTTCTCTTCCTAGTGGTGTTCACGTTCTGCTGGTTTGCACTAGCGCCTTGGTCTCCTCTCAGCCAATCACAAAGCTAAGTGGGGTGCGGCTGTCAGATCTGCAACACAGCTAGGTCCGGAAGGTGGTACAGTGAGGGCAGCAGGTGGAAAGTTGTGTGTGTTTGGGTGTGTGTGTGTGTGGGGGGGGGCAGGTGAGGGGGTTAAGTATGGTTGGTTTATTGTATTACGCCAGAGGGAGGCTGTAAGCAAAGTTAAAGTTTTCCCTGGACAACCCTTTTTAACCTTCAGATGACAAAGTGTCATGTAGCCTTTTTTTTTTAAATACAGCATTGGTAGCTCAGTGACTTCCAGCTTATGCCCAATGTCACCACTGCCACCTAAGTTAATCAAATCTCTACTTAATTTTGAATTATGCCAGTCACCTCTGTTCTAATGTGCTGGGTCCATGTTTTACAGCGTTGTTCAAATGGGCTATCATGTAAAGAAAAGCAAGAAATGGATTTTATAGGAATGGGAAGTATAAAGAAAGATTGTATCCTCTCTGCTGGATCCACTTCTGGCTTTGGCCCAAAAACCGCAGTGGTGATTTTCCAAAAACTGCTGTGTGTGAGACCTGCCCTATTCTTGAAGAAAATCAGGGCATGGAAAGCAAATTCCCCTTATTAGAATAATAAAATGATTGTGAACTAGAATTAACTAAACCACCAGTAAGAAAAGATTATCTGGATTATTTTATAATTGACACATACACATATATGCTAAGACAATGGAATTCTGGAGGTCATTGGTATAGTTGTTGCTTTTTGACATAGCATTTTTGTGAATACAATGTAATAAAATAGTAGTTTAGTAATAATGCTCCCTAACTACTAAACATATACTACTACTACTACTACTACTACTATTACTACTACTACTACTACTACTACTACTAATAATAATAATAATAATAATAATAATAATAATAAATCTCAGCGTTAAATGTTTCATCCTTAAAGATTTGGATTTCACATTTGATTGGATTAACATTGTGGTTAACGTAAAAAGGAGAAAATATGAAATACATTGTTTTGTTTTGTTTTTTTACAATTGTTCTTCATCTAATACTTCTGGCTAAGAAATAGGCCACCAAAACTTTGCTTCTTTGTATACTTTTAATTAAACTTTTGAAGTACAAAAAAATAATAACAATAATTTCACCTGTTTCCTTTCCCTACCCATAGAATATTATCCATTTCTCATTTGTTGTCCACTAGAACATATGATCCTCCATAGAATAAACCCTTCTTTGCTTTGTTCAATGTATCATACAGTACATATATAGTATAACCTAAACTCTTCATTTATGTATGTTGTAACAAATCACAAAAGATTTAATGCTTGCCCCATAAAAGTAACTAGTAAAATTTCAAATTAAGGTAATCTGTCAGCCATTTCCATTTCTCTGAAGGAAGAAGGCATAATCAAAAGCCCAAGTGACAATGAGTTGACAGTAAGATTTTGTAGTAAATGATTCCAGAGTCTCTGGCCTGCGGAGAAGCTGAAGAAGTCCCCAGCAGACCTGATTAATTCCAGTTTCTCCAGCTGCCAGGGGAGCAGAGGCTAAGCAGTTTCACAGAGAGGAGCCTATTACCACGACTAGGCTGAAATAGATCTAATCAACTTGCAGGCGCTCAAAAGGAAACTTTACAGGTTTAGGCAGTGCTTTAAAATAATGACTACAAAGGATCATGGGAGTATAAAGCATTTAGTTTTTATTATACAGCAATGAAAATATCTGCTCTGGTTAAGCCATGCTAATTTATCAGATATAACAATACAATCTAGATGTCGCCTATGAATGTTTATTGATATTTTTGCCCTGTATTTGCACGTTTAAGGCAGTTTCACATTTTTGTGCTTTGATTACTTAATTTGTAATTGTAAGGGATGTGTCCACACTATATTTCTAATGCACTTTTAATATACTCACTGGGAAAGTGTATATGTACATTGACATGCTTTTTTTTTTAATTAAAACATATGAATAGTGGTATAAAGTTAATTTCAACAAGGGCGCCTCTGGCTGATAAAAGCCACTATTTGCCAATACAGTGGTATCCCTTCAAGGCAATAAACAGAAGTATATGCTGATAAATCCCAAAGTATACCTACAATGTACACTGCAAATGAACAAACCTTAAGGCTAATACATACTGTAATGGAAATTTTAATTGAAACAAAATTTACTTTAAATGTCAAACATGGCTACCATTATACTGTAGATGGAATTACTATTTTACAGCATTTATGTGCAATGAAACAACTTACAATATCTTCAACTTTTATTTTTTCCTCTACAGAGCCACATAAGGGCTTTTTTGTGGGACAAAATGAACTTTGTAACAACACCCTTTATTTTCCCACAACTTATATAATGCAAAACAGAAAAAATAAATAGTGAGAGGAAATTGAAAAAAAAAAAAAAAAAAAAGAAAGAAATCCTATCTGTATTCCTCAGGTTGGTACAATTACTATAATATCTTTGTATAGTTTTCTACATGTTTTACTAATTTAAAAAAGTAAAAACTTTTCTAAATAATAAAATAAAATAAAAAAACAAATAAATACATTTTCTGACCTCTATAGCTTTTTAAAATCGCCACCTACTGGGCTGATCAGACATTTTATGCAGAAGTTTATGCCATTGACATTTTTGCAGTAATACTAAAGATATTTATGTTTGTTGTTTGTCCTTTTTGTTTTGAGGAATGGGTAAAGGGTGTTGGATTTGAATTTTTATCATGGGATATACACTTTTGTAGTTCCTCTATGAACAAATCACTCAATTGCTCATACACAATGGAATACATATTGATCCATTAGATTGATGCTCTACTGGTACAGGCTATTGTAGGCAGTCTGTATTAATTCCTGGGTCAGGCAGCCATGAGAGGCCTAACAGAGGTTTCGGGCTATCCTAAAAATGGATAAGTTCCCTGCTATTGCATCAGCTTCAGCTGATCCATGCATCTTCACTACCAATGACATCCTGTAAGGCCATTTAAAGGGGTACTCCTGAGGGAAAAAAATTTTTTTGAAAACATCTGGTGTAAGAAAGTTATACACATTTGTAAATTACATCTATTAAAATAAATAAATTAAATGTAATTAAACAAACAACAACTGATGTCTACCTAGAGCAGGGGTGTCAAACTCAGGCCCTCTAGCTGTTGCAAAACTACAATTCCCATCATGCCTGGACAGCCAAAGCTTTAGCTTTGGCTGTCCAGGCATGATAGGAATTGTAGTCTTCTAACAGCTGGAGGGCCTGGGTTTGATACCTATGACCTAAAGAGGTGGCAGAAGAAAGAAGCCAGTCAGACTGGAATGAATACATCACTTCCTGCAGAGCATACAGCTGCTGTTAAGTACTGGAAACCTTTTTAAACAGAAATAATTTACAAATCTGTATAGCTTTCTGACATCAGGTGATTTACATTTTTTCTTTGGAATACCCTTTCAAATGCTAGTTGAATAGCATAGCAACTGATCCATGTGAGGGACTAAAAACAGGATATCTAAGCTGGAGAATTTGTCTGCCCCCATACCTGTCAAGATTACAACTAATGAAAAGTCAGGTGCCTTCCGGGCTTACTATGTTGATGACCTAGAGTACTGGTTGAGAAGAAACAAGATACTTATACTAGGTATCATGGAGAGAGCTGAGGGTAAAGACTGTTGAACATTCACTAACCAGTAGCTGCCTGATGCTGTCTTTTCCCCTGCGTTCAACATTAAATGGACACAATAAGCCTCTGCATGACCCCCAGCACGGGAGCCCCTCCACAACCCTTTCTTCCCAGGCAGAGATAGAGATGTGCTGCTTCACGCAGCTCGATGTAAGGGCACAGTTATTTATTAGTCCTCTACAATCCTAATGTTTCCTGATTTCTATTTTTGTCTGCAGAAGACGAGAGCTACTTTCAGTGCTAAAAAGAGTACGTTTTATGAGTTCCAGATTCTGCATTCAATATAATTCTCCGCCAGGCTTATTGGCCGCACCTCTCTAAACAGATGATGTGTGGCCAATAACAATGAATTTAATGGCCACATAAACAATGCAGCAATAAATTAATTTATTGTGCCATGTAAAGGCTCTGCAAAGCCACACACGGCCATACATCAGGCTGTGTAAAAGTGCCCTGAGGACACTACACACCTGCAACTGATCTGATGCTGTAGGCACTGGTGCTAAGTCTGGATGCTGTAGACACTCCCCAGTGTTCTAGAATTATTAAAGCGACTCTGTACCCACAATCTGACCCCCCCAAACCACTTGTACCTTCAGATATCTTCTTTTATTCCAAGATCTGTCCTGCGGTCCGTTCGGCAGGTGATGCAGTTATTGTCCCAAATGGGAGTATCTGTGCCCTAACTTTGCACCACCCCTCCGATCCTCCTCCCCACCCTATTCATCATTAGGAATGCTCCAGGCAGATTGCCTCCTATTCCCCACCTGTGGGGCTGGATCGTTAAGGACCTGTGCAATGTTCAGCATGGAGAAAATGTTTCAGTGGCGTTCCTAATGATGAAGAGGGTGGGGAGGAGGGACAGAGAGGTTGTTCAAAGTTAGGGCACAGATACTCCCGTTTGGGCTTCAAGTTTAAAAGTATTTTTATAGGACAATAACTGCATCACCTGCTGAATGGACCACAGGACAGATCTTGGGTTAAAGGCAGCTATCCGAAGCTACAAGTGGTTTGGGGGGTCAGATTGTGGGTACAGAGTCACTTTAAATACAGACAGAAGCTGACCACGGTGCCTTCCCACCTGGGTATTTAAATACCAACACCCCTATAGGACACTCATCAGGAGATTTGCTTCCCTTTTAGATAAGAAAGTGTATCTTTCTGTGCAGTATATCCCCTTGGCTGTAGACCTTTCCATACTGAGTGGCTTCTTCTTCTCAGGTAGACTGTAGTAGACTTTAGTGTTGTAATTGTGTTGTTACTGTTGCCATTGTGGCTACCTGGTTAGGTAACTGTGTTGAGGTCAGCTTCTGAAATATAGTTGTTAGTTTTGAATACTAATTGGGTGGAGTCCCTTCTAGATTTTTTGACTGCTTGCTGAAGAACCCTCAAATCGTGTCTAGTCACAAAAACTTTTTTATGTCTTGAAAGCTGAAATGAGAGGCTAACAAAAGTCCAAAAAAGGGATAATACACCTCTATGAAAACTCTATTACAGTAAAAAGGTCATGCCCATGAGCCTAAAAGGAGGCCAATTACATTATGCAGGGGACAATTTATCTGAATAGAACATTTATTTTTAGATGAATCCAGACCAATGTAACTACCCACAAATACAGTCATTTTGTAATGCTCCGAAAAAGAAAAAAAATCATTTTGGCTGGTTTAGAATGAGAGTTCAAAATGGTATCACTAAATGAACAGTCAACTTTGTTAAAAGAACATATAGCTAAGTAATGGCACATTATTACACAATCTTGCTTTTCTGATACAGATCTATGTACTAACAGCCGGAGAAACATATTTTATTTGGATACAGCTTGTACCAAAGAAAAGCGAGAGTCATATTGTCATTGGAAATATTCTGCTTTGACACATTAACTTTGGATTAAATTGTTATCTGTCAAAAATCATTTATAAACACTTTTTCTTAATATCACTACATAAGGTGTCATTCTGGCCTAATTTGGCAGTGCTTACTAATCACAGACAAAGATCTTACTTGAAAAAAAACAAAAACAAATTAATGATACAAGGGCAGGTTCAAAGAATTCCCAGCAGGATGCAGTTGAAGCACAATTCTATATGGGGCAGTGTGAGGGAGGCTGCCACATGACTACCAGGAAGGGCAAGGGGAGGACATGGACAGTGAGCTGTGGAGTTCCCCCACCCAGCTGTCCCTACCTACTTGGCACAAGGCAGCCCTAGGTGACTGTGGGCAACTGGGCGACATCCCCTAACCTGACCCTAAGATGTTAGTGACTGGTGCAAATGAAACAGAGTGTTCAAGTACTAAATCATAGCTAAGAGTGCAGTCTCCGCCATATACCACAAACAGAGGACCACGAAGAGGTCCAAACAGACATGGGCATGACTGGCAGATTGCACATAAACAAACTACCGATAAACAGCAGCTCACACATCTACTACTCATGAAGCCTATTTGCCCCACCTATATTTGATCAGGTGGGTTACTCAACACCCTCTAAATGCACCATGAATGCACAAAGTAACGACACCCCAGGCAAAGTCCAGAATTACTAAATCAAAGACAAACCACAATGCTATATAGAGAAGGTTGTATAGATGCAAAAAAAGAGATGAATAGCTGCCTACGCACCTATCACTCCTGAATTAGCTTCATCCTCAGTGCCACATACCCTATGGGAACTAAATAGCAGGTTAGAGACAACTAACCAGAAGTTTGTGTCCCTTTCAGTGCTAAACACCAAGTACTGACATCCCACTTGGGCAGTGCATACTTGCATTCTTATGATAAAATGGATGAAGGACTAGATAGAAATGCAAAGCATAAAAAGGTAGTCATGTATGCGATTAGATAAAGTAATGGTGCATTTACATGGAACAATTATTGTTCGAATTTTCACAATAACAATTGCATTTGAGCAATAATCGACTCATGTAAACATAGCGAACGATCAAGCAACGAGCGAGAAATCGTTCATTGTGATCTTTCAACATGTTCTCAAATCGTCGTTGGTCGTTCGCTAAAAATTCGCAGAATGCTTCGTGTAAACAGTCTTTCAAAGATTCACCCTATGTGTGAGATGGGCTTAAGCGATCTTCATCACAATCCCGATTTTTCTAACAAATTTTCTAACATTTTTTCTATTTATTTATTTATTTATCTAAACGCTGATCATTATAAAAACCAAATTGTTGCTTCAAAATCGTTAAACGATCGATTGGGCGAATTATTGCTTCATGCAAACAGACCATAAATGAACCTGACACCCAGACTTTATCACCTGCAGCGAAATTATGAAGCATATAAAGAGGAAGAATACAGTAGATACACTACACAGTTAATCTTCACGTAGAAGCTATATGCTCTCTTTAAAAGAAAAAAACCTTCATAGAATATCACTATGATCTTGTTTTATTTATATATTTAGTAAAGATTACTTTCATCTCTTTATTAAATGAGATACACTTGTATAGTACTGTTGTACATCTGTAAATAATAACCAACAGAGGGAAACATATTCATCCAAATACTAGATATATAAATCTAATAAAGGTAATTGATAGAGATCTAAGTTTTAAGAATGTCACATATGATAGAATACAGGAGTTAAGCTTGAAGCAAATTGCCCATGGTGAACGGCTGGACAGCGTTGTGTACATCTGTGGTGAACATGTCTGTTTTACTCCAGTTTGTGTGTTTGAATATATGACACATTAAAGTATTATAAATATTTAGTAATTCTTATAAAAAAAAATACATATTTTTTTAATCAAGTTAAAGAAGTTGTCTGCCTTGGACAATGTTTGCTTTGATATACTGTTAGGTTCCCTACTGATTATCTATGTTATTGGCACAAATGTATCCAAAAAGCATTGCCTTCTCTGAACGTGTCACTGTTGTTACAAAAACTTTTGACATTTAATAGAAACATGTCAAAAGTTTTGATCTGTCCGTGCCTGAAATGTTCACACTCGTATTGATCAGGAGATAAAGCTAGGAGAGGACCACACTGCAGCGCGAGCTGTAATGTTATGTTGTAATCTTATCATTAACCCCTTGCCGCATATGGACGTACCGGCACGTCCAAATCTGCAGCCCGTTCCTGCAGATGGACGTGCCAGTACGTCCTCGGGATGACAGGGCACAGGAGCTGCGCTCCTGTCATCCCCGGCGGGGCCCAGCTGTCAGTGATAGCCGGGCACCCGCCGCAACTGCCGAGATCCAGAATGTGCCCGGATCTCGGCAGTTAACCCCTTAGTGACCGCCGATACAGCAGTCACTAATGGGCCGGTGCCTCCGCTGCATTTCATCTCCCCCCACCGTGAATCCACGGCGGGGGGGAGATGAAATAAGTCAAATCAGATCCCAGATCAGCCCCTCTAGTGGGCTGGTCACTAACCAGGATAAAAAGTGTTAGTGTCCGTCCCCCCAGTCGCCAACTCTGAAAATTTAAAGTGACAGAGACCAATTTGGTCTCTGTCACTAAACTATGATAACTGTGATAGAAAATATCACAGTAATCATAGAAATACAGTGAAAATGAATGTGTAAAAGAGAAAAAAGTGAAAAACATACAAAAAAATAAAACACACACTTTTTATTATAGTAATAATTGCAGTTTACTCCCAAATTACCCCTAACCCCCCCAGATTACCCGTAACCGCCCCAGGTTGTCCGTAATCATGCCAGATAGCACGTAACCCCCCAGATTACACGTAACCACTGCACGTTGCCCGTAACAACCGCATGTTGCCCGTGACCACCGCACAATGCCAGTGACCCCCTCCAGATTGTCCGTAATCACACCAAATTACATGTACCCACCCCAGATTACCTATAAGCACTTAAGTTTATCCGTAACAATCCCAGATTGTCTGTAACCCTCCCAGGTTGCCCGTAACCACTGCAGGTTGCGCATAGCCAACCCAGGTTGCCCGTAATCATGCCGGATTACATGTAACCCCCCCAGATTGCATGCAACCACCGCACGTTTCCTCTGACCACAACAGGTTGCCTCTGACCACCGCACGTTGTCTCTGACCACCACAGGTTGCCTCTGACCACCGCACGTTGCCTCTGACCACCGCACGTTGCCTCTGACCACCGCACGTTGCCTCTGACCACCGCACCTTGCCACTGACCACCGCACGTCGCCTTTTACCACCGCACGCTGCCTCTAACCACCGCACGTTGCCTCTTACCACCCCAAATTGCCAATGACCCCCTCCAGATTGCCCGTAACCACGCCAGATTACAGGTACCCACCTCAGATTACCTATAAGCCCTTCAGTTTTTCCGTAACCACCCCAGATTGCCCGTAACCACCCCAGATTGTCTGTAACCACCCCAGATTGTCTGTAACCACCCCACATTGCCCTTAACCACCCCACGTTGCCCTTAACCACCCCACGTTTCCTGTAACCACCCCATGTTTCCCGTAACCACAGCAGGTTGCCTGTAACCACCCTAGATTGCCTGTAACCACCCCAGGTTGTCCGTAACCACAGCAGGTTGTCCGTATCCACCCCAGGTTGCCCGTAACCACCCCAAATTGCCCCTAACCACCCCATATTGCCCGTAACCACCCCAGGTTGCCTGTGACAACCCCATGTTCACCGTATCCACCCCAGATTACCCGTAACCACCCCATGTTGACCGTATCCACCCCAGATTACCCGTAACCACCCCAGGTTGACCGTATCCACCTCCAGATTACCCGGAACCACCCCAGACTCTCCGTAACCACCTCCAGATTACCCGGTACCCCGCCATGTTGACTGTATCCACCCCAGATTACCCGTAACCACCCTAGGTTGACCGTATCCACCTCCAGATTCCCGGAACCACCCCAGACTCTCCGTAACCACCTCCAGATTACCCGCAACCACCCCATGTTGACCGTATCCACCCCAGATTATCCGTAACCACCCCAGGTTGACCGTATCCACCTCCAGATTACCCGGAACCACCCCAGACTCTCCGTAACCACCTCCAGATTACCCGGAACCACGTCAGACTCTCCGGAACCACCCCACATTACCTGTAATCTCATTTTTTTAAATTTTGTTTTAGTAACTGCGCTATTCTAATAACTATTACTAGCTGTGGTTTTTCTCCAGCAAATTGGCGCTCCTTCCCTTCTGAGCCCCGCTGTGTGTCCATACAGTGGTTTATGCCCACATATCGGGGACCGTTGTACTCAGGAGAACCTGCGTTACAGATTTTGGGGTACATTTTTTCTCCTGCTCCTTGTGAAATTTAGAAATTTCAAACTAAACCAACGAATTATTGGAAAAATTCGAGTTTTTAATTTTTACTGGCCAATTATGAATACTTTCCTCCAATACCTGTGGGGTCAAAAAGCTCACCACACCCCAAGATGAATTCTTTGAGGGGTTCACTTTCCAAAATGGGGTGACTTATGGGGGGGGGGTTCACTCCACTGGCACTACAGGGGCACTGCAAACGCACCTGGCGCTCAGAAACTTCTTCAGCAAAATCTGCACTGAAAATGCTAATTGGCGCTCCCTTCCCTCTGAGCCCCGATGTGTGCCCATACAATTGGTAATGCCCACGTATGAGGTACCGTTCTACTCAGGAGAACCTACGTTACTGTTTTTGGGGTGAACTTTCTCTCCTGTTTCTCTAGAAATTGAGAAATTTCAAATTAAAGGAATATATTATTGGAAATCTACTTTTGAATACTTTCCTCTAATACCTGTGGGGTCAAAATGGTCACCACACCCCAAGATGAATTCTCTGAGCGGTGCACTTTCCAAAATGGAGTGACTTATGGGGAGATTTTACTCCGCTGACACTACAGGGGCTCTGCAAATGCACCTGGTGCTCAGAAACTTCTTCAGCAAAATCTGCATTGAAAAGGCTTATTGGCGCTCCTTTCCTTCTGAGCCCCGCTGTGTGCCCATACAGTGGTTTATGCCCACATATGGGGTACCATTGTACTCAGGAGAACCTGCGTTACAAATTTTGGGGTATGTTTCTTTCTTGTTCCTTGTGAAATTGAGAAATTTCTAACTAAACGAACATATTATTGGAAAAAATTGATCTTTTCATTTTTACTGTCTAATTTTCAATACTTTCCTCTAATACCTATGGGGTCAAAATGGTCACCACACCCCAAGATGAATTCTTTGAGGGGTGCACTTACCAAAGTGGGGTGACTTATGGTGGGATTTTACTCCACTGGCACTACAGGGGCACTGCAAACGCACCTGGCGCTCAGAAACTTCTTCAGCAAAATCTGCATTGAAAAAGCTAATTGGCGCTCCTTCCGTTCTGAGCCCTGCTGTGTGCCTATACAGTGGTTTATGCCCACATATGAGGAACCTTTTTTACTCAGGAGAACCTGTGGTACAAATTTTAGGGTACTTTTTTTCTCTTGTTCCTTGTGAAATTGAGAAATTTCAAACTAAACAAACATATTATTGGAAAAATTCGATTTTTTCATTTTTACTGACTAATTTTGAATACATTCCTCTAATACTTGTGGGGTCAAAATGCTCATCCTACCCCAAGATGAATTCTTTGAGGAGTTTACTTTCCGAAATGGGGTGACTTGTGGGGGGGTTCGATTCTGCTGACACTGCAGGGGCGCTGCAAACGCACCTGGTGCTCAGAAACTTCTTCAGCAAAATCTGCATTGGAAATGCTAATTGGTGCTCCTTCCATTCTGAGCCCCGCTGTGTGCCCATAAAGTGGTTTACGCCCACATATGGGGTACCGTTGTACTCATGAGAACCTGCGTTACAAATTTTGGGGTGCTTTTTCTCTCATGTTCCTTTTAAAAATGATAAAATTTAATCTAAACGAATACATTATTGGAAAATTTTAATTTTCCATTTTTTTACGGCCTAATGGTGAATACTTTGCTCCAGCCCCTGTAGGGTTAAAATGCTCATTATACCCCTTGATTAATTCATTAACGTGTGTAGTTTCCAAAATGGGGTCACTTATGGGGGTTTCCAGTATATAAGCCTCCTAAATCAACTTAAAAATAGAACTGGTCCCTAAAAAAAAAATCAGTTTTGGAAACTTTCACGAAAATTTGATAAATTTCTAAGCCCCGTAACACCCTTAAAAAGTAAAATATGTTTATTTAATGAAGCCAGAATAAAGAGGACATATTGGTAATATGACCTAGTAACTAATTTATGTAATACGACTTTATTTTTTTAGGAGCAGAGAATTTCAAAGTTCATAAAATGCTATTTTTTTTAATTTTTCATGATATTTTGATGTTTTTTTTACAAAAAACACACAAAGTAGTGACCAAATTTTGCCACTAATATAAAGTGCCATATGTGACGAAAAAACAATCTCAGAATCTCTAGCATACGGTAAAGCATCACTGAGCTATAAGCGCATAAAGTAAGTAAGGTCAGATTTTGAAAAATGAGCCTGGTCATTAACCCCTTAACGACATCGGGCGTAAACTTACGCCCTCGCGCCCTGGTACTTGGCGCATCAGGGCGTAAATTTACGCCCGATGTTTCCCCGATCGCTGCGTGTTCACACACAGCGGTCGGGGAAGATGGCCTGCTATAAATCATAGCAGGCCATCGTAGCTTCACGGCACGGGGGGTGGTTAACACCCCCCGTGCTTACGATCGCCGCTATAGGCTGATCAATTCAGATCAGCCAATAGCGGCGATCGGAACCTTTCCGGGTCATCGGCGACCCGATGACCCGGAAAAAAAATGGCGGTCGGTGCTGTCCGAGGACGGCACCGACCGCCATTACTGTAAAAAGTAATGGTGATCGCCGTGCCACCGGCCCGATCGCCGTGAACGGCCGCCCGGCCGTTCACGGCGATCGGGCCGGTGGCACGGCGATCAGAGTCCCAGAAAATAGTAAATACCTGCCCTGGACCCCTCAGCTAGGTAGCCGAGGGGTCCAGAGCAGGTATTTGTACATTACTCACCTGTCCCGGGCTCCTGATCGGCGTCTTCCGGGTTCGCGGCGTCCTCCATCTTTCCGTTCGGTCTTCGGGTCTTTCCGGCGATCCCCGTCGTCTTCTCTCGGCTATTTTCGGCTCCAGCCTCGTCATTTTCCGGAATTTGCGCTCTGCTGCCCTCTAGCGGCTGATATGTGTAATACACGTATCAGCCACTATAGGGATGTTCAGAATGTAGAAAAATTTTTATTTTTTTTTTCCCAATTTTTTTTTTTCTATTTTCCGCACCCTATCGCCGCTGAGTGTTGATCAGCATCGCACGAAAGTGCGCTGCTAATCAGCAACTCCTCCTTTTTGGCGTAGGGTGTTTTTTTTCTATATTCTACTGCCACGGTCTGCTGATAGGTGCCGCACATAAGTGCGACATTTATCAGCAACTCCTTTGTTGGCGTAGGTTTTTTTTTTATACTTACTGTAAAAAAACACGTAAAAAACACTACATTACACCACACTACATTGAATAAAGTTGACACTACACCACTACATACCCCATATACCAATCCCCGTATAAAGATGGCCCCCAGGGTGTTTTCGGCGTCAGAGGGATACGTTATTATTACCTCCGACACCGAAACAGCCAGTGAGGATGAATGGGGGGATCCTTCTTTCCTCCATTCATCCTCATCATCCTCATCATCCTGTGACGTGTCTGGTGGTAGCGTAGCGTACGCTGCCCCCCAGACACGTCTTTTCCACCAGTACCGTCCCAATAAGAGATCATGGTATGGCGTGAAATTCTCCAAACTCTGTGAGCGTACCTCTGGGTACACTTACAGATTTAGGGTACGTGCACACTGCGGAATGGCGAAGGATAACCCTTTGTGCATTCCGCAGCTGGCACCCGCCGGCGGACTGATGCGGGCGCATGTCTCTACCCGTGTCATAGACTCCATTCTATGCACGGGCGGAATCCGTCGTCCATCCAAAGAATGAATACGTTGTACGGAGAGCGGAATCTGCCCGTGCATAGAATGGAGTCTATGACACGGACGGAGACGTGCGCCTGCATCAGTCCGCCGGCGGGTGCCAACTGTGGAATGCACGAAGGGTTATCTGTCGCGATTCCGCAGTGTGCACGTACCCTTAGAGTGTATGTAGGAAGGGACACCCGAATCCAGCCCCAGATGCCCCCTCCCCCCCCCCCCCCATCCTCGGAGTTAGTGGGGAGATCATTCGGGAACTGATCTTCCCACTGCTGGATAAAGGTCACCACCTGTACGGGGATAACTTTTATACCAGCACCCCCTCTTCTGGTCCCTCGCTGCCCGAGCTACTGTAGCTTGCGGCATGATCCGAACATATCAGAAGTAGTAATAGCGCCCTAATATTTAGTAGCCATGGAGCGGACCCAGCGCTTCTGGATATGAAGGACCCCGTATCGCACCAGGGAAACATTTTCCAGGTGACGTCCCCCACACTGGAGAAAGGGAGACCCCAGAAGAAGTGCAGAGTGTGGGGTAACAGGGGGATCAGGAAGGACACCATTTTCCAGTGTGACACCTGTCCTGATCCCCCCGGCCTCTGCATACTGGATCGCTCCAAGGCGTACCACACGTCATTGGGGTTCTACATTGTCTAAATTCTGTCCCTTATTCCTATTTCAGGGGTCATGTTGATCCAGGGATTATTCTGATCGCCATTATGGAGTCGGGAAGGAATATTTCTCCTGTGATGAGGCTACTGTCGTCTGCCTCATGAGGGTTTTTTGCCTTCCTCTGGATCAACACAGGTTGAATTTGATGGACACCTGTCATTTTCCACCTTATAAACTAATAATTGGCCTAATACCCCCAAATAAATTAGAATTGTCCCTTTTCCCCAGCTAAATAGGTATGGCCGCCATTCCCATTAGAGGATGCCATGATGCAATTACAAAGCCTCTGTGCGGCCAGGACAGTGGAAACCCCCCACAAGTGACCCCATTCTGGAAACTACACCCCATAAGGAATCTAACAAGGGGGGCAGCGGGGATATGGCCCCCTGGTGACGGCCACATTTGGGACGTGAAAATGAAAAAAAATGGTATTTTTTATTTTCTCGGCATATGTTCTACGTAAGTGACTGTCACCAGTGGGGTCCATATCCTCACTGCACCCCTTGTTAGATTCCTTATGGGGTGTAGTTTCCAGAATGGGGTCACTTGTGGGGGGTTTCTACTGTCCTGGCAGCACAGGAGCTTTGTAATTGCGACATGGCCTCCATCCTCCATTCCAGCCTCTAAATGGCGCTCTGTCCCTTTGGTGGCTTGCCCTGTGCCCATATGGCACATTATGCCCACATGTGGGGTATTTTCGTACTCAGGGGAAACTACCCTACACGTTTTGTGTTCATTTTCTTTTTTAACCCCTTGTGGAAATGGAAAAAATCAAGGCTAGACCAACATTTAGTGTAAATTTTTGTAAAGTTTTTACTCTAAATCATTAATCTTGTCATGATTTTTTCATTTTCACAAGGGGCTAAAAGATTAAAAAAAACAATAAATGTGTAGAGCAATTTCCCCTGAGTACGGAAATACCCCACATGTGGACATAAAGCGCCATGCGGGTGCAGGGTAAGCCTCCAAAGGGAAGGAGCGCCATTTCGTTTTTGAAGGCTGGATTTGAATGGAATGGATTTCGAGGGGCCATGTTGCATTTAAAAGGCCTCTGTGTTGCCAAGACAGTTGAAAAACCCCACAAGTGACCCCATTATGGAAACTGCACCCCTCAGGGAATGTAACAAGGGGTGTAGTGAGCATATGGACCCCACTGGTGACTGGCACAAATATGGAACAATGTGGCGTGAAAATGAAATATTACATTTTTTACACTATAATGTTGGTTTAGCCTTGAATTTATCATTTTCACAAGGGGTTAAAAGAGAAAAAAACACACAATATGTGTAGAGCAATTTCCCCCGAGTCTGTAAATACCCCACATGTGGACATAAAGCGCCATGTGGGCGCAGGGCAAGCCTCCGAAGGGAAGGAGCGCCATTTGGATTTTGGAGGTTGGATTTGGCTAGAATGGATGATGAAAGCCATGTTGCATTTACAGAGCCCTCGTGCTGCCAAAACACTGGAAACCCCCCACAAGTGACCCCATTCTGGAAACTGCACCCCTCAGGGAATCTAACAAGGGGTGCAGTGAGGATATGGACCCCTTGATGACGGGCACATTTGTGCCATGAAAGTGAAAAAATTAAATTTTTTACTTTTACGTCACATTGTTCCACATTTGTGCCCGTCACCAGTGGGGTCCATATGCTCACTGCACCCCTTGTTAGATTCCTTGAGGGGAGTAGTTTCCAGAATGGAATCACTTGTGGGGGTTTCCAGTGTCTTGGCAGCACGAGGGCTCTGTAAATGCGACATGGCCCTTGAAATCCTTTCCAGTGAAATTCAGCTTCCAAAAGCCAATTGGCGCTCCTTCCCTTTGGAGGCTCGTCCTGCGCCCCCTTGGCACTTTATCGCCACATGTGGGGTATTTCCGTACTCGGGAGAAACTGCGCTACACATTTTGTGTCTTTTTTTTCCTCTTATCCCTTTAAGAAAATGAAAAATTGAAGGCTAGAACAACATTTTAGTGTAAAAAAAAAATTTTCTTTTTTCACGCCATATTGTTCGGAAAATCTGTGAAGCACCTGTGGGGTCCAAATGCTCACTGCACCCCTTGTTACATTCCTTGAGGGGTGTAGTTTTCTAAATGGTGTCCCTTTAGGGGTGTTTTTTAGGTTTTGGCACCCCAGAGCCTCTGCCAACCTGAAGTGGTACAGTCAGAAATGACCAAATATAACGGAGGCATTGAAATTCACTAGGCGCTCCTTTGTATCTGAGGCTTGTGGTTGCGTCAAATAGCGCAATAGGGCCACATATGGGGTATTTCTATAAACTGCAGAAACGGGGCAATAATTATTGGGGTGCATTTCTCTGGTAATAGGTTTATAATTATGAAAAATATTGGATTACAATAAAATCTCTGCACAGAAAATTAAAATTTTCAAATTTCTTACACACTTAGCTTTTATTTCTGTGACTCCCCTAAAGGGTTAAAACACTTTCTGGATATGCTTTTGCAGAGTGTGGGGGGTGCAGTTTCTGAAATGGGGAGCTTTGTGGGGCTTTCTAACATACAGGCCCCTCAAATACACTTTAAACCTGAACAGGTCCCTAAAAATATCTGATTTTGAAATTTTACTGAAAATTTGGAAATTTGCTGCTAATGTTTTAAGCTTCCTATCGTCTAAAAAAAAAATCGTTTAATAAATGCCGCCAACATAAAGTAGACATGTTGCTAATGCTATTTAATATATAATTTATGTGGTATAGCCAATTTCTGTATACGCAAAAAAGTTTCAAAGTTGGAAAAATGCAGTTTTTCACATTTTTTCACATTATTTGGGTTTTTTTCATAAAGATTCATTATGAGTATCGACTCCAATTTACCAGAAATGTGAAGTACAATATGTCACGAGAAAACAATCTCAGAATCAGCCGGATAGGTAAAAGCATCCCGAAGTTATTAATGAATAAAGTGACACAGGTCATATTCATAAAATTTGTCTCTGTCATTAAGGCCATTTCAAGCTCTGTCCTTAAGGGGTTAAGGCCCAAATAGTCTTGAAG